>NC_060119.1:389439490-390064490 GCF_021461395.2 Schistocerca americana | reverse complement strand
TTTTTCGAGTGTTTAGCAACATCTGAATCAGATACAAAATGTTTAAGGTTTCTTACTTCTGATGTTTTCGTTGAGCATTATGACGACAATGTGTTCATTCATGACAACGACAATAGATACAGAGACGCGATGGATGATATAATTAATAGCGAAGAATTAATTAATGAAAAGGTTAATAAAGCTGAAGTGCCAGATGACATTGCAAGAGAAGAACTGCACCAAATTTTGACTTCACATGCTACAGTATTTAGTCATCACACAGGAACTATACAAGGCTTACAATATTTATTTAAAGTAAAACAACACACACCATTTCGGGGGAAAACGTACGCTATTCCTTTGGCTTACAGAGACAGGGTTAAGAGTAAACTTCAATACATGTTAGATCAAGGCATTATTGAGCCAGCAGTCAGTCCTCATACCAGCCCATTACATGTCGTTCTTAAAAAGGATGGGTCAATTCGTTTGGTTCTGGATTCCAGACAGATAAATAATATCATCATTCCTGAAACTGACCGTCCACAAAATTTAGATGAACTTCTTCAACATTTCCATGGAATTAAAGTTTTATCCACGATTGATATGCACGCAAGTTTTTGGCAAATAGAACTCCACCCTGATTGTAGAAAATACACTGCCTTTTTAGCCTTTGGTAACTGTTACCAGTTACGGAAATTACCGTTTGGACTTACAGTATCTTCAGCAGCATTCATTCGTAGTTTAAACGAAATTTTACCTGTTTATCTTCGTGACAATATTACTTCATATGTTGACGATATTCTTATTGCTAAACATTCTTGGAGTGAACACAACAAAATTTTGGATTCATTATTACGTATTTTTGCAAGAGTTGGCATTACAGTGAACTTGGAAAAATCTGAACTTGGTCGTTCTCAGGTGAAATTTCTCGGTCACATTATTTCTACAGAAGGTATTCTTCCTGATCCAGGGAAACTAGACGCTATTCGTAATTATGCTGTTCCTACCACAAAACGTGATGTTCGTAGTTTCCTTGGTGTCTGTAATTTTCTTAGACGCTTTGTTAGATTGGACAATTTGGCCACACCTCGTTTATGTGAACTATCCGGAAAGAATTCTAATTGGTGTTGGGATGAGGAAGCTCAGTCAGAATTTGAACAACTTCGTGATGCTTTAGTTGCTGCTCCACTTCTTTCACATCCGGATTTATCTAAAGATTTTTGTTTGGCGACGGACTCGTCATACAAAGGCCTAGGTGCACATTTATTTCAAGATATAGAAGAAAACGGCGTTGTAATACAGAAAACTATTGCATTTGGAAGTCGTGTTCTCTCTAAGTCAGAAAAGAATTATTCGATTACGGAACTTGAGGCCTTGGCTGTTGTTTGGGCTTTCACAAAATTTCGCATATTTTTGTATGGCAGACATACTAAGGTTTACACCAATCATCGAGCTCTGGAATTTCTTATGTCAACAAAATTAACACATGGAAGATTGTCACGATGGGCGCTGTATCTACAGGAATTTGATTTTAGTATTGTTTACATACGGGGTTCTTCAAATATTATTGCTGATGCTTTATCACGTGCACCTATGGGTTTGAAACAAAGTGCTGAGGAGGACTGCAAAGAAAACAATTATTGTTTGATGTATATTCAAGGTGTTGCGTTTGAGAATTTTATTTCGTCTTCGCTCCAGGACATCGCTAAAGAGCAAAATAAGGATCCATTCTGGAAGGACATTAAGGATAAGTGGAGGAGAAAGGAAAGCGTAGCAATTAGACAGTATTATTTAGTTCGCAATGATATTCTTTTTAAACGAAAATCGGTCGACAACTCTGTTTGGTTAGTTTGCATTCCTGATGAGTGGGTTAATAAATTGATTTGGTATATATATTTCAGTTATGCACACTTTGGTCCCAGAAAATGCTTTCACAAATTACGAGAAAATTGCTACTTCAGTAATATGGAAAAACGTATTCGATCCGTTCTTGCCAAATGCAAATTATGTCAAAAGGCTAAGCCGCCAACTATTTCTCACAGAGCACCGTTGTTTCCTATCATTCCAGCGACATTAAAGGACATGGCTGCAGTGGATTTGTTCGGTCCAGTGGTTCGTTCTACTAATGGTTTTGCGTACATTTTGGTAGCAGTGGAATTGACATCAAAATATGTGTGTTTTACACCGTTACGCAAAGCAACAGCTCGTTCAGTATCTAATGCTTTCATCAAACATTTTCTTAAAGAAGTGGGTCATGTTGATAGGGTTATATCAGGTAATGGATCACAGTTTCGCTCTAAAATTTGGGTTCGTACTCTACAGCGTCGTAAAATTAAACCAATTTTCATTTCACTTTTTCACCCTCAATCTAATGCTTCAGAGAGATGGATGAAGGAAATCAAAAAATTGTGTCGTCTTTATTGTCATCAGAATCACAGAATGTGGGATCAGTATCTTCATATTTTTCAAAACATTCTGAATGAACTCCCTAATGATTCAACTTCTTTACCGCCTATATTGACATTAAAAAATAAAGCACCGACAAATCGCATTTCTGAAATCGTACCTTATGCGGCTTCACGGAAACTGCGGCATTCTGAAGTTGTCAACCTGGCCCTACAAAATATTGCATCTGCGGCTGCTAGAAGAGAGAAATCAGCTAAACATCCTGGTCGTTTAAAAATCTTGTCAGTTGGTCAAAAGGTGTTAATTAAGTCTCACCGTTTGTCTCACAAAGGAAAAGGCTTGTGTCGCAAATTTTTTTCTGCTTTATAACGGTCCATATAGGGTTCGCAAAATCATTCATGATAACACTGTCGAAGTAGAAACTCTTAAATCTCGGCGCTCTAAGGGAATACATCATATATCGAACGTTAAAATTTTTGTGGAATGACATACTTTAGAGAAACTAACAGCTACATGTAAACATGCAGAGAATACAAGGATACCGCGCTGTGTTTTGGCGGCGGCACATACTCAAAGCAACAGTCAAGTCTGCGCGCCGCACAAGGCAGTCGTTGACCGCAAACAATCACTTCCCACGTCACGCGCCTACAGCTGATCGAGCGCTCAGTGCGAATGCACTGACAGCCGTAAACAAATACACAGTCTAATTTCTCTGATTAAATTCAGTATAAAGCTATAGTGACTTCATAAATTATGTTATTAACGTTCAGTATTTTTCAGTATACGGTTGTATAAAATATTTAAGACCTTCAGGTAAATTCTGTGTGTGTCCGACGTTAAGAGGGCTTGCTATCGAGAAATTTTCAGGAAGAATATAATTTCGAAGAAGAAACTAATAAACTAAAAAGGTAACTATTAATTGAGTTTATTTTTCAGGTAACATATTTCCACTTAGGTACGTACTTTAGACGTAATTTGCTGCTCGCGATTACGTGATTCATACTTCGTGTTAACTGATATTAACAATGATTGATTAATGAACAGGGTTGTTACTTGTGTATATTATGCATCGCTTGGCTGCACTGCTTTTTCACTGACGTCATATTTTTTTTATTATGTGCCAGCTGTGCTTATTTATTTAAATTATAATTGTCACATGATTAGTTGTGCTGATATGTATGTAAGTTATACTTTGTGATTTATCTGCTTGCGCCTTCATGTTTACTTATTAAGATTTCATATGAACATTTATTTGCTTATGCTGATATGATGCTAATGACCTGTTTATTATGTAAGATATATATTTGCTGCTTTGCGTATGGATTGCATATTTTTACATTTCTGTTTGTTGTCATAACTACGCTTTAATTTGGTATACAGAAATGCTGATATACTGTGTACGAACATAGAGTTTAGGTCACACTATGGTATTAATTATAGATTGTTTGCTTGGCAGAGCCTCGTGGTAGGAATTGTGCTGCATCCACTTGTTGACATTATGTCCTCCATTGGTATATTTACTCGCTAATGCATGTTTTGCTTACGCTCAGTGCTTTATATTTTAAGATAAGAAAATGAACTGCAGTAATTCGACGAACGACATTAGTACAAGAAACGTCATAGAAGTCACATGAGCTGGAGGTTTTATGGAAGCTGTATAAATTTATGCTAATAGGAAGGAAGCTAACGACATGACATACCAACACTAGGGTTAGACCATTGACAGTTATTACACTGCATTCTTCGTGAGCAATTGAAATAGGAAGTGACACTTGACACAAGAAATACTCCACATGTATGTTTCTGATTTGCCATTATTCTTGAAGTGGTGTACACACTGTGAAATATTACGATTTATTCACTCAAAGTCTTATGTGATCTTTCATACTACGTAGTCGTACTTACTTACTGAGAGTTATTCAAACTAAAAGCTGTTAGAAGTCATGTATGCATTTCTTTTGTTTAATGATGGACAAGGTAACCAAAATGTATCTTACAAGTCATAATGAATAGAAGATTTGGGTCAGATGGATTACACAGAGGTTGTGTGTGGACACTGTGTCTTCGGATTGTATGGGATGATGAACTGAAGTTTGCACTAGAATTTTATCTATACTTGTTCGAGGAGACTGACTAGAGGAAAGAGTTGTTATGGAAGTGAAATGATATTGGTGCTAAGGTTCATATGTATCGACGTATTGAAGAGGTATTATTGAGGTATTGAGATTGTGTGAAGTTGATGATTATTGGAGTTTTGGTGGACAAGAGGTAAGGTAAATGATATTGATGATAAGTTTTATATGTATCGACGTAGGAGGTATTATTGAAGTAATAAGATTATGTGATGCTGATGATTATTGGAGTTTTGGTGGATAAGAGGTAAAGTAAGTGAGGAGCATATTTTTTGTTGGTTTATATGGAACAAGGAGGATGAAGTTGGCAGACTAGAACACTCAAGTAGAAGGAAGATAGTCTACACACACACTTTGTTAAATCACTAAGCAGTATATACTTTTTTTTGGAGAGAGGAAGTATTTGCATATCTTGGCACACTGACAGTTGTTCAGCAACAGTACATTTGATTTGGCTTGGCAAACATTGCTCTTGACATGATGACTATGACGTTGACTAACTATTATTGACTGTTATACATTGCTGCCACTACTACTTGATACACATGTCTAACATCAAATCTTTGACAGAATTGTATTTACACAGTTAACACTATTCAATTACACAGTAGCACTTAATGTGGTTGAAAGATGAGTAGAGTGTGTTTTGTGTGTTTTCCTTTCCTAATCCCAAATAATTGGTACCGACCTATCTCCTAAATATTATTTTACTTGTTTGTTGTGGCTTGCACTGACACCCATAAATATTATAGGTTTACTGATATTTGTGTATTATAATAGTTAATATGACAATTATCTGATATCATTTGTGTGCTTATTATAATTTGTATGTTTAGTGTAAGAGCATTGATAATAATTTTGTAAAAGCAATTGTGTGTGCATTCAAACCGTTGTTCACACCTGCACCTGTTCAACATTGATGTGTGACACTTAGAAATGTTTAATTTATGCTGATGAACTGTGTGATTAGTGATAGTGAATATTATGGACTGTTACTTGCACTTTTTCTACATGATTGGTGCCACTAGGACGTGTTTAATTTCTGCTGATAAACTCTGATGAACAGTGTTATTAGTGATAGTGAATATTATGGACTGCTGTCTGCACCTGTTCAACATTACTGGGTGACACTAGTGGAACTGCTTATACTGAAATGATGTCACTTGTTGCTGTCTGCACCTGTCAACATTACTGGGTGCCACTGATGGACTGCTTCTACTGACATAATGTCACTTGTTGGTGTCTGCACCTGTCAACATTGCTGGGTGCCACTAATGGAACTGTTTCTGCTGAATGATGTCACTTGTTGGTGTCTGCACCTGTTCAACATTGCTGGGTGCCACAGATGGAACTGCTTCTACTGAAATAATGTCACTTGTTGGTGTCTGCACCTGTTCAACATTGCTGGGTGCCACTAATGGAACTGCTTCTGCTGAATGATGTCACTTGTTGGTGTCTGCACCTGTCAACATTACTGAGTGCCACTGATGGAACTGCTTGTACTGACATAATGTCACTTGTTGCTGTCTGCACCTGCTCAACATTGCTGGGTGCCACTGATGGAACTGCTTCTACTAAAGATGTCACTTGTTGGTGTCTGCACCTGTTCAACATTGCTGGGTGCCACTGATGGAACTGCTTCTATTAAAATGATGTCACTTGTTGGTATTTGCACCTGTTGACCATTGCTGGGTGCTACTGCTGGCACTATCAACTACTTGTTTTTTGAATCATTGAAAGCATTTTATGTGAACATTTGTATAAACTGATTTTTTGTGTATTGTGTAAACTATTATGTAAAGTCACATGTATGAAAGAATTTGTATTGCTTACTGTATTTTATATATTAGGTTATTGAAAAGTCAGTGCAAAGCCAAAATTTTATCTAATTATGTGATATGTACGTATTAATATTATCTTTTATTTTTGTCTGTACTTTTTTTTGACGAATTTGGTGGTATTTTCACCACCAACGCTGGCAAAAATACCATCAAATTCTGGCCCGTGGAGGAAGGGCATATGAAAGGTGGCTACACTGAGCCACAGCGCCAGAGATTGCGCCAAAGAGTATTATTCAGCCGCCTCCACTGGCAGTTCTTGTCGAGAAGTCGTGGTGGAGAGTGCTTGTCGAGATGTGGCAGTAGTGAGTCGGTGTTGAGATGTTGTAGTAGGGAGTGCTTGTTCCATGTTTTATGCAGTTGTTGATGGGCCAGACATCAGATGTTGTTCGAATGGAGATATTGTAATGATCAGAGTGATTTTCGTCAATATATATGAAGGTAAAAAAAATTCCCTTTTCTTTTTGTTATTTCAATGTCTTAAATAATGCGTCATTACAGGTTCAGTCAACAAAGCATCTGGCTTGTGTTCTTGTATTAGAGTGTAATTCTGGTTTTCTTGCGCAATTATAGTATTTCTATTTTTTTTAATTACTTCAGTATAAATGGTATTTAAAATTTCTTGTCTTATTGAAGAAGAACCGTGCCAGATGTGTACGTTGAATCACACTTTCACACACAGAACAGTTACACTTGTGCTTTGGTTTCGTACGTTTTATAGTTGCTGGGGACTTAATTAATTAATTGTGTTAACGAAAATTTTCTTTCATTCTTTGTTGTTATTCTATGCAGTCAGATTGCGTACTAAAACTAGTCAGGGCCAACCGTTTACGAGACTTCGTAACCGAACATACAGCTACGAAAAATAAAAATTATTTTCATTTATATAATTAAGCCCCCACGCAACACGCAGTTGATATCCGTTTGACCTATGGCCATCTAGCGGGCCAACCATAGCGCCATCTGGTTCCCCCGTTCAAGCTAGACAAGTTTCGTTCTTTGCGTTCTTTGTAGTTTTTTCGTTTGACGCTTATTTCGTGAGATATTTGGCCCAGCCACGATCAATGGATCACGACAGTATATATATATATATATATATATATATATATATATATATATATATATATATATATATATATATATTTGTGTGTGTGTGGATATTCCCTCAGGATATTAAGGCCGAAAGTGCTGTGAAATGTCTCACTGGCACTGACTGTTCGTTTGCAACTAACAGTATTGGAAACCGAAATTTTGGAAACACATGTTGTCAATCTGCAAACATCGTATTATTTTCAGTTTCCGGTTTAAAGTGCATTATCTTCAACAAAAGCACCCACCCCCCAACTTGGTTGGGAGAGGGTGGAGGAAGTAGAAACTTAGAAATCAGACACAATGGCTGACACTTGGAACTTAATATTCATATCGTCATAAGCATTTACGATTTCACTTAGTACATTTACGTATTTAACTGCTGGTTTATTGGGCAACAAACAAAATACTAAGGGGATATACCGACCGTCGTTTGAAACATTAATTGCAAATAACGGATAAAAATTTGCGGCAGTTGTCGAAAGCACCGTTAACAAAAAATTTTTCGCAATGAGAAAGCAGTCGTAAAGTACTTTCAATAGAAAAGCACAAGATATTACATTTTGGAGGCGCTGGTGAGAAGTATATTTTCTTTTTTAATATTTAAAATATTGTCTATAAAACATTACTAATCTGATTTAATGTTTTCGGTAATAACGGCAAAATAGACTTTCTGGGCCGATAAATACATTTTAATGTTAGTAATATCTTTGCTGGAAATATGGAATGCAGTGGAGAAAGTGACTGATGATAACAGTTCTACCAACAGTTCAATGTAAACATTTCCGAGTAGCAAATAAAGCACTTGCGCACAGTCGGGCTGTTAATGACATATCTAATCGTGCGCTGTCGACCTGTTTACAGAAGTAATACTGAAATTGCTCGCGCGCAGCTGGGTAAACAGTAAACCTCTTCACACGCAATCGGTACCCACCCCTGGCAGCATTATAGCTTCGTTGTTTAAATGTATCCGTTGCGTGGGGCTCGCTACACCTGACTGAGGATACCAACGGACCTGGAAGAACCACTTCGATGTCGCACTTAGTGGGAGGAAAGTAAATTCGGGGGACAATTGAGTGAGGTGACTAGCTCTTCTGTCACTCAACAGTTATTACACTTAACTGGCTGATTTAAGTTTGGTAAGCCAAAAATAGTCATTTTTAATCAATTATTTCACTTGAACTCCTTAAACGACGTGCATTCATTCTTCCATTTGACAGTATCCTACTAATTTGTATATTTACTTTACGTCTTTTTTAAAGAGAGGTGAGCGGCTAATGCCTCTTTAGCTGCAGTAGTAAACAAGAAAGGAAATATAAGTAATCTACTGAATTATAGACCTGCACCACTGACGTCGATTTTTGGTAGGCTTTTAGAATTATATTGTGTTCGAACATTAAGAAAACTATCTATTAACACATAACCAGCACTCATTCATATAATATTGTTCTTGAATAAGACAGCTGGCTCTTTATTCATACGAAATAATCAGTGCTGTTGACAGGGTATGTCAACTTGATTCCATATTTTTAGATTTTGAGAAAGCTTTAGACATTGTTGCTGAGAAGCGGCAAGTAATCAGATTGCGTGCCTATTTAGTACGGTCACAGTTGTGTTACTCGATTCGTGATTTCATGACGTAATAATGACATAGTAATTTATGGGAGGTCACCAGTGAAACAAATGTTATATCTTACATTTATAGGCTCTCTGTTGTTCTTAATCTCAAACGATTTGGTAGACAATCTAAGCATGCCTCTTAGATTATTTACAGATGATGCTGTCGTTTATCGTTTTCCGTCTGGTCAAGTCTTTAGAAGACGAATTGCGAAATAGTTTATACAAGATTTCTGCTTAGTGCGAAAGTGGCAGTTGACACGGAAAAATAAAGAGAGTGCTAAAAAAATTCCTTAAATTTAGGTAGCACTATAAGTCACACAAACTCAAAGCTGTCGATTGAACATCATTCATGCGTATTATAACTACAATTTAAGTTGGAACCATCATTCAGAAAAAGTGGTAGGGAAGGGAAACCAATGACTGAATTTTATTAGCAAAACACAGAAGATGCAACGAATTTACTAAAGGGACTGCTTACAACATGGTTGTCCTTCTTATGGAGTACTGCCGTCTTGTATGGGATCCTTACCACATAGCATTGAAGGAGGACGTAGAAAGAGTTCAAAAACTGCTAGTCTGTTTTATATTGTTACGAAATAAGGGAGAAAGTGTCACGTATCTATAAAAATCAGATGGATTCCGCAAACAGACATCTTGTGAAAGCTCGCCCCGTTTCTGCAAGAGATCCATTGTGATGCAGACCACGGTGCTCAGGCTGATGTCGTATTCCTTGACTTTAGGGATGCATTTGATAGCGTCTCGCACTGCCGTTTACTGAAAAAAAATACGAACTTATCACGTATCGGACCAGATTTGCGTCTGTATTCAAGACTTCCTTGTAGACACAGTAGAACTCGCACGTCGCGCTTAGCAGACCAAAATCGACAGATGTAAAAGCAGTTTCGAGTACCCCAAGGCATTGTGATAGGACCGTTACTGTTTACAAGACATTAATGATTTAGTAGAAAGTGTCAGAAGTTTTCTAAGACCGGTTCAAAGATGACGTGGCTGTCTAAAAGAAAGTAGCAACGCCAGAAGACAGTATTCATTTTTAGAATGACCTCAAGAGAACTGACGAATGGTGCAGGCTCTGGCAGTTGACCCTGAACGTAAATACAGTTGACATACTGCGCTTACACAGGAAAAGCAACCTGGTACGCGCTACTGACGTAAAGTTTCCCAGGAGTGGAAGGACCGGGCAACGAAAGGAGTGAACATCATTCGTATCAAGACTTTAATGAACACTTCTCAGCGGATATAACTTTACAAATTAGGTCATGAGAACCTTGTTATATTAAGACAAAACTATGTAATTGCGCAAAAGCATTTAAGAACAATTACTGATAATCGTCAACAATATGAAATATTTCAGTGATATTAATGACAAAAGATTATAATGTTAACTCAGATACTTGCTCTCAACTCTCCAAGAGTCATTCATCGGAACATGAAGTACGAGAACTTAAATTTACAGCAAATATTATTCTCTTTTCAAAATATACCATTTTTGCGTGCCACAGGTTACTATTGTTGAAATACTTACAGCCAGTGTCAATAAGAGAAGCAAGGTAATATTTCAGTAGTTGAAGTTACGATCTGTTCAAAGGTTCTAAGAAAAAAGTCTTTAAAACAGCCAGGCCCCAAATATCTATAAAATGTGTTTGACTAAAATACAACAGATGATTCAGGTTTACCGTGAGAGGAATTCATTAAAAGGGAACAAAAAACAATTAAAGCTTCTTGATATGAAACCACCGAACATTGGGAAATATGATTTGGACGAACGGACCCGAAACTACTTATGGCAGTCTCGAGACGTTGCTCACAACACTCCTTTCCCAAGCCACCAGTGGGAACATGGCAGAAAACCCGAAGAGACTTTCAAGACTTATTGCGCCGGGAAAGTCTTCGATGTCACAAAGAAAATACTGTTTGAAGGAGAGCCACAATAAAGATACCGCATGCGTTAACAACGTACATGCTTCCATAAATGCTTGCCCATACTCATAACTTCTTGTAGCCTCACAAAAACGATGTCTTGGGTATAAACATCAACATTAAATAGTACCCTCGAATATGGAGAGTAATGAGAGAATGAGTCGTCCTCTTCACTGACACCCCACCCCCCGCCCCAATTAGTTGATTTTTACATATGCAGTGTCTCACTTCAAAATGCCATAGTGTGACATGGAAAAGAGGAAATCATCAAATAGTACTGAGATCTCACGATGATGACATGAGTGTTGGGGCGACTTTGCCTGTCAAAACTGCACATAAAGAAGACATCCTAACTTGACCACATTCACGTCAGGGGTCACTTACTCATACAAAGCTGCATACCTGCAAGATGTACAGATTAACATTGCTGAGTGTAGTATGATTCATACCACAGGCTTCAGATACACGATTACTAAGCGATTAAAAGGGCAGCAGTATTCTTACTCACTCATACAATTCCGGAGGTCACAGATGACTAATCTCCCTAATTACATTACAAATCCGTGGATTTTGCGACTATTCTCTGCCTGAGTGATTTGCCACTGTTCAATCACACATAATGTTTCAGTCATCCATAATACATAACCGGAGAATATTTAATTAAGAAGCACACTTTTTCTGAAAATATAAAGAAGTAAGTAAAATGTGCCATCTGTTGTGCTGATTTCCTAGGGCACTGTAATATTGTTTCTTCTACCTACAAGACACACATAAATCCCTCTCTTTAAGTCAAATTAACATAAACGTTTGACAAATTACCTATGCTAGATCAGTTGTATGAAAAAATTAAATCAGTTTCACAAGGGAATATACACTGTTATATGAAAAGCTGAATCATGAACTGGATACTTAACTGTAGAAAGGTGCTAAGGGCCAAATTCTCGAAAATGTGATACATAGTGCAGGATACCGAGGAGGATTACATATGAAAAATGCTATGTTCAACGGAAATTGCAAAAAAAATGGTTCAAATGGCTCTGAGCACTATGGAACTTAACTTCTAAGGTCATCAATCCCCTAGAACTTAGAACTACTTAAACCTAACTAACCTAAGGACATCACACACATCAATGTCCGAGGCAGGATTCGAACCTGCGACCGTAGCGGTCGCGCGGTTCCAGATTGTAGCACCTAGAACCGCTAGGCCACACCGGCCGGCTGGGAATTGCAAGTGGGTTCATTTGCCACCACTAGATGGCAATGTTGCTATGTTGCCTGCTGATTTCATAAGAGTGGTGGAATGTGCCATTCAATCGGGTTTGTTTCGCTTTGCTGCATATCGTCTGATTTGAAGCAGGTTATGTTTGATCCCCACTAACGCACTCCAAGGTGTTTTATCGCCGCCAGTTATATTGTTACAACATGGCAGTATCTGTACGTTGCACCCTCCAGTCTTACATGTGCATGTGGGATGAGCGTAGCGCTGGTAGGGGTGGAAATGAAATCGCGTCATGCTTTCTGGTGGCAAATGGGTTGTTCACACGAACAGAACAACTGTTTATTGTTAGTGGGCACAGCTTCCTCACCTGCGACTTTGAGTTTGCCTTGATAGAGAGAAGGAAGACGGTGCCGAAGGAATTTGTGCCCAGCGATCTATGCAAAATGGTCAAGGAAGCAATGACTGTTAGACCTTTCAAAGTAATGCTATGAATACTTCCGATTTTATTAATACTCAAGGTGTAGTAGACGAGATACTCTCTACAAAACAGCTGAACATTTCATAGGCAGTCAGCATCTCATATGATGCGACAATTATAGCACATGTAGCAATAAGAGAATGTTACACCGACATGGAAAGGATCCGTAACGCGAATGTGCTCAAAACAGGGAAGCATGGATGAAATATTCAATCTGCTACCTTTGAATCTATTTCCTCAATCCATTCAATTACAGATGAAAAGAAGAAAGATTTAAAGACTGCGGTACCATACCTGGAAAAGAATGAGCGTAAAGAATATTATATGCAGATCTGTGGAGAGTGACTAAGAACAAAGCAGCTAGAATAATTCGATGGCACTTAGCACCTTTCATAAATGTTCAGCACCAAACAATTCTAACTGTTGCCAGAATGAGGTTTTCACTCTGCAGCGGAGTGTGCGCTGGAAGATAGGAGACGAGATACTGGCAGAAGTAAAACTGTGAGGACGGGGCGTGAGTCGTGCATGAGCAGCTCAGTTGGTAGAGCACTTGCCCGCGAAAGGAAAATGTACCGAGTTCGAGTTTCGGTCTGGCACACAGTTTTAATCTGCCAGGAAGTCTCAATTCCAACTGTGTTATGAAACCACCACTAATATACGATAACACACTCTCATTTGCAACATGGAAAAGTTTGAGGAATAAATAATTAAAACATTGCACTACAGACAGTTTGTTCGTAATAACTTCAGTTCATAAATTTGGCACTTTGCACCTTTCTACAGTTAAGTATCCAATTATCCTACCGCTCCCTCCACAAGGCACATGCTTATTAGCTCATCTATATGTGTTCGCAAAACACTGAAATGGTACAAGAAGTTCTTTTTTCACTCTTTATAGATGTGTGTGCTTAATTTCCACGGCATTTGCAAGGTTCATATCGGAAAGTGTTTTGAGCCACCGAATCTCAGCCTCATTCGTAAGATTTTAGAGACTTACCACCAAGAAAGGAAAGCATGAGAAGGTCGTCAGTGAGATGAGAAAAATCCATTGCAGCTTCGAGAAGGCTCTTTGAAAGAGCGTCGAATCGTCAGTAAAACTACACAGATCTAAGTAAGTGCATCATACACAGCAAGAAAACAAACAAGAGCAATCGCTTTACTGCTATGAGCAGTGTGATGCGAGACTGTCGTGTCTTGTTTCGAAATATATCACACGACAAAAGCTTCTTGAAATGTGTTTCTTTGTAATGTTAAATAGTTTTAGGTACTTTAACAATAAAGAACATTTAAAGTCCAATTTATTTTAACAACTTATTGATGAGATCAAATTTGTAAGAGTCTGCTATGATAACAGCGCGATATCGTGCCCAACATGGCGGGCACTGCCTTGAGGAGCATACCGACCGTAAACAGATATGCGCATTGTTACAGCGTACTCAGCAGTGAAAGGGTTAATTGGCGTTTGGAGTGACATCTCGTGGTAGTGATGGGAGCTAAGAGCTGGTCGGCTACAGAGGAGGCGGTATTTGTTTCTTTTTTTAATTTACGGACTTTTGACAAATTATTAAGAACTACCAACTTTGGTAAGCAATGAAGTTTATAAAAATGGGATAATTGCTATAAGTGCTTGATGGTCGTGCTATGAGTTCGAAAAATGTAAGTATCGTAACTAATCAGAAACTACCACTGTTCCCAGGGTCCTCGTATACGAAGCAACACTTTACGCAGTATACCTCTAAATGATAAGGTAAAATAGTTCTTTAACGTCGTAGTTCTTCTCTAACGATGTACTGAAAATTAATTCAAACAGAAGAAATAAGTGGGGAGCCATTAGTTTGCAAATATTGCATTAATAAAGGTGTTCCAAACCCTTTGGTAATAAACTGAAGGAGGGGCATCAATTCTACAAATCACAAGATCCTTTCTATTGTAGCTGAAACGCATTTATAGACAACGTATTTAACTGAGCTGTTCCTAATGTTCTCCGACTCTTAATATACAAACCATTCAAACTAAATATAGGTAAATCAAAAAGAATGACCTTAGTGGATACTGCCTCTTTTCCTCCCAAATAAATAAATAATAACCTGAGACCCAGCTTCAGGCGTTCACTAATCTGCGTTACGTACTTCTATGAGACTCCACACCTGACTTCGTATCTCGATTACCAAGTATAACAAAAAATTGAAAATAATTCTCATTCAGAAAGTTTTTTAGCGTTGGCAGCATATAACCAACACCGGCAAATTCGCTCTCGGTCAGCAGGCGTCTCGGTGCTTCTAGCAGTTCGTTAGAGCACTCAGTACGAAAGCACCACATTTATGTAACCCAAATGGGATTTCATTCTTGTGCAAAATTTTTGGACAATGACGGCCATCGTTTACGGCGGCTAGTTTATTGGTATGTTATGTCTATCCGTTTTGTTGTTGTTCTCTTCTTCCTGGACCAGAGGCTATAAAGGTCGCATAATTAATGTAATCCCTGGTTACCAGATGACCTTGCCGTCGCCCAGTGGATACTGGTCTACTTTCCCCAATACCCATCAGAGGGGCAATATTCGCATCTCTTGACGAGTACATGAATTTACAAGAGGAAATCAGTTGACAAATTAATTATAAATATAGCTCAATCACAAAACGGCAGATATTATAAGAGTCTTTATCATTTAACCGTTTTCGCCAGTAATGTAATGATAATTAGTGATGCGACAGACCTCTGCTTCTGCTTTCGCTTCCACAACTGCGAAAGTTCTGCACATTTTTTCACATCCGCTTCCGCATCCGGTTCCACATTTTTATATCGGAACTTTATCGGAACTTTCACCAATGGCGAGATTGTCGATTCGCGCGCTTATTGGCTCAACGCGCCGGCTGCCGCACAGTCGGGAGTTCGTTGGGTGGGATGTGCAGTAAGCCGATACGTGCCAATAGCGAATATTGCGTTTATTAGAGTATTACGCAGTGATCTCTGTCCGTCGCCGTGAAAGTATAACGTTTTCTCGCTCGTTAGTCTACTTTGTTCCACTGTACAATAGTACTATACTGGACGGTGCTTTTTAGTCAACAGTTTTGTGGTGTAAAGTTGAGAGTCCAATAATGAAACCAAAAACAAGTCTTATTTGGAACTATTTCGTTGAGATTCATGATTTGAGTGCCTTATGCAAAATCTGTGACGAAGTATATTCGCTAAAAGGGCGCACGACCACCGCATTGAAGAAACATCTTAGATTATTACATGTCGAGAAATTTGCAGAGTTTGAGAAGTTAGACGAAAGTATCAGACTTTCAATGGAGGCGAAAAAACAAAAGGTATATAATAATTTAGCCGGTACTAATAATATAGTTAGATTATTATAGGGTGAGCTTTGTCCACTGCTGGTAAAAACCTGTTTCATCCAAACGATTACAGTAAAATTTTAAAGAGGTCACCCCCAACCTTAGTTCCAGTTGGATCGTGTTGGTAAAAGTCGATTGATGATGTGCCTTTTCTCATTGCTGCCAGCACTTACCGATAAAGCATATAACAGTCTGTGGCACGGAATAAATACAACTCTGTAGCATGTGAGCTGCACACAAGTGTGTGTTGGCAGCACTGCACGATATTGAAACTGGTTTTACGTCCTTGCCCCTCGTCCAATCTGAGGTGAGCGCTTTGAAAAGTTATCGCACTCTACACATACAAAAACATTCCTAAGAATTTTATTTTCTATTTATCTATAGAACAGTGATGGTACACATGTAATTGTTTATAGTTGGAACCAATACCAATCACGTTGCATTTACTCATTAGAATGTTAATTTATTTATTTGCATTTTATTCTCCATGTTACATACCAAATGTCGGTAACTTCTTCACCATTATCAGTTCTATAATAAATGTAATAATAATATAAAGAAACATAATAAATAAATAAACATAATAATGATGGTAAACAAGTTTCCGAAATCTAGTATGTAATATGATGAAGAAAATCCAATATTTATAACTTAACGCCATACTGAGAAAATACAGCGTGATGTATTAATCGCACATACAAAGTTGTCCCTCGGCGCGCTGGCTGAAGGGTGTGACTGTAAAAGGGAAATGCCTTTACAATCGCTCCCATCAGCCACTGCGCCGAGTGTCAACTTTGTTTGCGCGTATGATAGGAATTGGTTCAGAAACGTTTGCTTTACAATTGTCACTTTAGCTGGGCACGCTGCGAGTTATTGACGTGCTCCTCTTAAGAACTCAGAATTTTATTTTTGTATTATTTTATTTTTGTATTCTATTTTACATATTTATTTTTTTTGTTGTATTTTGCTATTTTTATTGATGTCATTGTTTATAGGTTTCTTTCAGTCCGGCCAGAGATGCTAAAAACAACTTATCTTGCAACAAGCAACTGATTATTGGGATTCCTCACACCTACAGTCTCAACAAATGGATCTTGTGAATGCTGAAATGATTGCTCCCAGAACTTTTCGTTTAATTATGTCGAGGGTACCAGCTTTCGCTGAGTAAAGAATGCTGCTCTTCCAAAGTATCAGTTGAAAGGTTGTAATTTTTTTACTTCGTATTTGTGTGATAACTTGTACAATAAGTTAGCAAGAAAAATTACAGATTTACTTCAAGAATTTGAAAAAAATATCTTTCACAAATGACATATGGTCTGATCCACATTCTGGTACTTCATTACTTAGTTTGACTTCTCATGGTATTTCAAAGGATTTTCACAAGATGTCTATAATTTTGAAACGTCAAGTCACGACCAGGCGTCATATAATATCGACAAAATTTGAAACGATACTTCAGGAATGGGACATAAGTCACCAACCAGTGCATTGCATTGTTCATGATCGTGGATGTAACATTATTAAACCATTGCAGTTGTCTGGCTTTGATAATGTGAAGTGTGCAATACGTCAGATACAACTTTGTATTCGAACTACTTCTGAATCACAGGAGTAGGTCCTAGAACTTACTGCTAAATTGAACAAAAAGTCACCTGTTTCAATCAATCTTTGGTCGCACAAACCGGGCTGACAATAATTCAAAGGGAAAGCCTGGCAAAAATTCAAAGGGAAAGCCTTAATCAGTCTGTTTCATCTGTCATTCAGGATTGCCCAACATGGTAAATATTTTTAAATATATACAAATGAATTTTAATTTTATGGTATATCTTTAGTGTATGTATTTTATGTTTCGTTTTTGAGAAAATCCTATCAGTTAATTCTATTTCCAGGCGTAATAGCACTTCTGTGTGATGCAACGATTTTAAACGTTCACGATTCGTTAATTTTGTGCTTATGTTCAAATCCAGTCACAATGATCTCCACTGACGACTGAACAAATGTCCAAAAATTTGTAAGAATAGTGAAACCATCGAAGAAATTACCAGATACTTAAGCAGATCTCAAGTAAGCACTTCATCAGTCATACTGCTAATTCAAGTTCTTGTGAGCAATTTACAGCAAGAAGAAAGAAGAACTTATACTTCAGAACAATTCCAAAATTTTATAAGAAAATTATATGATGATGTGAATTCAAGCACGAGATTTATAGAACCGACCAAAAACTATAAGAATACAATTGCGGCATATTTAGATTCGCGATACAAGTCAAAATTTTTCAATGGTATCTTCACAGAGCACGTTGAGTACCAAATACTTAATTTGATGATGATGACAGCCAGAGATCCAAACTCATCTCAGAATGACTAGCTACATATCTACTATCTCTAAAAGGCGCCGATTTGAAATTGAAAATCAGCCTTCAACTAGTTGTGACTTAATCACAGAATCTCAATTTCAAACGTCGTTACAAACGTTGGAATTCATATCCACCATGAACGAAGGTCAGCAATACTAAACTACGACTAACGAAAACGACAATCTGCTATTGATGCTATAATCAAACCAACTGTACTTCAAAAAGGAAAAAAAGATTTCCTCTAAAAGCTGTGGTGAAAATCAAATGGGCACGAGTACCACTATCTATTGTCACTAGCTCGCCAGTATTTGTCAGCTATCCCCGGTAGCATAGCTAGTCAACAATTATTCAGGAACAATTTTTCTTGGGAGCTGGCGTCATATACGAAGAATATCGAAAGAGATTGCAGGGCAAAAGAGCGGCAAAATTACCTTTTGTTAAATGTAATCTCGCACTGAGTATTAATACAGGGTGTTTCAAAATGAATATATGGCTTTTAAGGCTTTATAGCACATATTACATTCACCTTACAATTAAAAACAATACACCAAATGAAAGAGCAACTCAAATAGTTTTTCTTACAATTATTCAGTGTGGACACCGATCACACATCGAGTCGATAGGCGAGATGTTCCGAAACCTTGATCAATGTGTCAGGAGCAACTGCTGCAATAACACTGTTTCCAAAGTCGGACAGATCAGCTAGTGTCGGAGGCACATACATATGATCGCGTCAGATCGTGTGTGCACGTGGGGGTCATGCATAAAGTGCTGTGTCAACCGGCCCCCTGCACCTAGTCCACTAGTCGGATACAACTTCATTTAACCAGTCACGTACTGAGTTATGCCAATGAGGCGGCGCTCTATGTTGCTCCCAAATAAAGATGTATTAAATGATGACTAACTGAAAACCTCAGCTGCCGACAGGTGTTGATTTACCTCGATGTGGACAGCTGAAAATGTGTGCCCCGACCGGGACTCGAACCTGGGATCTCATGCTTACATGGCAGACGCTCTATCCATCTTTTTTTTTTTTTTTTTAACCTGACCTCTTCCACTTCAGGCGTTGGCTCCTATCACCCTTATCACCCCCAAAATCCTATCTAACATAAAAAAAAACAATCTGTTGCCACCGCCACTTTCACCCTAACTTAACCTACTCTCTTTTTATTTTTTTATTTATTTTTTTGTAATTTTTTTAAATAATATATAAATCTTCTTTCCGTGACAAACTGTCCAATACCCGTAAAACAGAAGAACACGAAATCAAGCAAGCACTTCTGATTTCTGTTATGTTACAGCTTCTGGCAAAATTAGTTTTCCTGAGACACTTTGATTGCCATACTACAAAAATAAATAAATGCCAACTTAATTATAACGAAGCAAAATTAGTATCGACTCGCTGTAGTGTTGTGCATCAACCAAAATTGCCGCTTCATTATGGCAAAGTGTGAAGTAAGAAATTTTGAAACAAAACTTTGTATTTTCGGCTCGTTTTAAGGTTGTGGTGCTCTTCCGTTATATACTGTATGTACTCGTCTATACTCATATGCGTATTCGTAACTGCAAAATATGCAAACTGGGCGATGATCCAAGTGTATCTATTGTGCTTTGTTGCAGGAAAGAAATGCCATTCTGGTTGAAGTACATCTTTAAGTGTTATAGCAGAGTCTGAAGTTCTAGTAATTATAGCAAGTTTTTTCCTAGTCCAGTTCCATATGTGGTATTGGTCTCGGCAAATGAGAATGTGTGCCAAGGTATCTACAGTATGGCAATGATCGCAGTACGGACTGTGCTTCATTTTGTTATTGTGCAGCTTTTCACCTGTGGGGACCTTCTCGTTTACAATGTCATACCATGTACACACTACTTTGGAGTGGAGGATGGGATTGTTAATGTTTTTCCAGACGTTACTCCAGTTGACCACTGGATATTTCGCTTCCATTGGGTTTTGCCTATGGTGTCTCGTGAGGTGGTAATAGGTCCTTCTGGTGTTAAGCAGCTGTGAAGTATCTTGAATATAGCTCATTTCCAGGTAGTAAGTCCGGACGTGATCGAGTTGAGCGCTGATGCGACCAACATCGACTGGGGCCTTTTTGCTCGTTGGGGCTAACCTGTTGAATAACGTTTTCGTAATTGTCGGGTGGGGTGTCCGCAGTATTTTGCGGATTCGGTCCATATATGTGGCAATGCATTGTTTCTTGATGTCTTTGACGCCCAAACCACCAGCGGCGCGTGTTAACACTATGGTTGGCATGGTGACTTTAAAGATGTTTCCACTCCATATGAACCAATACGCTGCAGCTAAAAGCTTTTGCGCTGTATCCTGGGGTACTGGTAACACTGCTGCGATGTGATATATTTTGCTTAGCGCATAGCTGTTAATCAAGAGAGCTCTCTGTATCCGATTGAGCGTTCTGGTTTTGTGTTCACGGAGAGTAGCCCTGAATGTATTTAGTTTATAGTCCCAGTTGGCTACTGTCATCTCTCTTGGGTTTGCCATTAGAATCATACCTAAGTGGTTTGTCTTCTCTGTCCTTTGTAACCATGTTCTTTGAATTGTCTCCATATGGGGTCCGACAGGTAAAGTTTTCGATTTGTGTTCATTGAGTTTGGCTCCAGAAGAAGTGGCGTAAGCGTGGATTATTTGTTGAACGACTTCCATTTCTGAGTGCGTGTTAACTACTACACTGATGTCATCAGCATAAGCGTGACACACGGTTTTTGTACCCAACACCTGTAGACCTTGTAACCTGTGATGCACGGTTAACAGTAACGGTTCTACGGCGATTGCGTATAGTGCCATAGAAAGGGGGCAGCCTTGTCTCACTGATTGCTTGATCGGAACTGGTGAACTTAGCTGACCAGTAATTTTGATTCGAGAGGAGGTTCCGACTATACATTTGCGTATGATCTGAAAAAAATGAGCACTGAACCCCATCCGTTGCATTACAGTTAGTAGAAAGTGGTGGCTGATGCGGCCAAAAGCCTTATCGAAGTCTAAAAACATGAGACCAACATTGCACTTACATAGCCACGACAAATATATTATGTCCCTATACTCACATAATGCATTCGACATTGATCTCCCTGGGACAGCACTCATTTGATAAGGGCCAAGTACTTTCGGCAGTACCGTCTTCAGTCTACAATTGGTGAGTCGGGTGAAGATTTTATAGTCGGAACTGAGCAGTGTTAGTGGTCGAAAATCCTTCAGCGTAGTGCTACGTGGTTTTTAGGGAATCAGGACAATCAGTCCTTCGGTAAACTGAGATGACATCTGCGCGTCTCCCAATAATTCATTGCATACTTTGGTGAATTCCGGTACTATGATGTGCCAAAAACAAGCATAAAATTCTATGGGTAGGCCATCTAAACCAGCAGATTTCTTTGTAGGCGAATCTTTGATTATGGCACATACTTCTTCCTCTGTTATGTGGGCTACAAGGTCGGCGTTGTCAGTCGGATGGACCGTGGATAAAAGCGGCTCACTTGCAGTCGCATCAGTCGCCGATGCGGCGTAAAAATCTGTATAATGTTGCACCACGTAGTCTTTCACTGTGACTTGTTGATCGTATTCGTTCCCCTGTTCATCACTGAGAGTGTGGATTAACTTTTGTTTAGCTCGCTTAGCTTCCCGTATCGTGTGATATACGGACGCATTCTCCTGCGTCAGTTCAATCGGAGGACGTGATCGAACTTTTTCCCCTCCAGTGATTGTCGTACCAACGCCGTTATTCTTGCTTTAGTGCGTTTTATTCGAGAGCTGTTTGCTACTAATCCCATGGGATCATCATATAGTTCGCGGAGGCAAAGAAAGTGATACTCCAAGGTGCGTTTTCGCCAGTACGCTTTCATGCGACCATATCGTGCGATGCATTTTTTTATCTGTGGTTTCGCAGACTGTAGCCACCACATGATGCGTGTTGGATATCTGGATTGCGTCCGAAGACAACGCTGCCATGTATCATGGATCTCCTGTTTCAGTACTGCGTCCTCCAAAAGTGACACGTTTAGCTGCCATACGCTCCTTCCCAGGAATGTTTTTTGTTTAATGTGCTGCGCGGTTATATGAAATGCGCAGTGATCCGAGAAGTTAAGAGGCCAAATTTCGCAGTCAGTTACATTTTGGATAAAACCTTTCGTTACATACAGCCTGTCTAGTCCGCTTGCCGAAGTACTGGTGTAACCTCCCCACCGAAATTTTATAAATGACAATATTATTTAAGAATGCTAATGGACATTGCGCTAAGTGTAACCTCCCCACAGAAATTTAAAAAGACAGAAATAATAATTGAATGGGAGCCAAACGTAACCTCCTTAGCAATTAAATTTAATGACAATAAAAAATGAGAATCGCAATCTGACCCAAGTACAAGTTCCTCGCAAAAAATGAAAGTCCATGCAGTGATAAGAAAATCTCAGTGATAATGATAATTCAATTAAACCGAAATATCGGTCTTTGGCCCTTGTGTAAAAATCAGAATTAATTTCTTACCTCATTGAAACTGCTTGTCAAATTTCTGCTCTTATTGTTAGCCACGGCTTGGAGGAACTGCATTGCAAATAATATATTTTTTTTTTGAAATTTAACTGAAACTTTTGTTTAAGGGAAGTGGAACGAAATCGTTAGTTCAATTAAATAAAATTTTTTTTGTAAAAATTGCTTTGAAATCAAAATTATTATTGGGGCACTTGTTGGAAATTAATTACAATAAATAAACTTTACATTATCTGATGATTACCTTAATTAACAATATACCTCATTCAGCATCTTGACCAGAATGCCATGTCGACGCTCGCCGACTGCGTCCCGCTCGCGACCGTGACAGGACTAGACCACTACTGCCGACAGACTACACCACACAACCGCACTGGGCTGCTACTACTGACCGACTGCTCTGCATGACGACTACTAGCCTACTGCTGGACGCAACTGAACTGAGCTACTGCTACCGACAGACTGCACTGGCCTACTGCTCAGCATGACGACTACTCGCGTACTCCACGACGACTACTACTGTACCGCTCGCAACACTCGAGCGGTCAAGCGCAGACTAACCACGATAATAGGCTCTCTGGTCAAAGATTTTAACGTGCCTCACCATCGCTGCTACGTTGCATACGTGTTTCACTGGATACGTACGTGAATCCTCGGGTGTGCGGGCGAAGATGGCACCAAGCATCTATCGTGCCTAATCCGTTAGTTAACAACAACAGCTCCTCACAAAAGTTGAAATTCGGGACTTGATCTTCTGGACGCAATACGCAGTTAAAATCTCCACCCAAAATTATGTGCAGTCGAGGATCCGTTATTAATGGGACAATTTCGTCCCGGAACAGGTTGCCCCTTGCTCGTTTTCCGCTGGATCCAGAGGGAGCATATACATTAACAAGAAGCAGATCATATATTTGTGCAGTGATGCCTCGTCCAGATTCAAGTATTGCTTTTGCTGTACATGGTATGACGTGTTTGAACAATATTCCCGTTCCACATTCATTGCCTATGTTTAAGATCGCCTCACATCCGTACACATCCGCTATTTTGGTCGTAACTGGTTCAAATGGCTCTGAGCACTATGGGACTTAACATCTATGGTCATCAGTCCCCTAGAACCTAGAACTACTTAAACCTAACTAACCTAAGGACATCACACAACACCCAGCCATCACGAGGCAGAGAAAATCCCTGGCCCCACCGGGAATCGAACCCGGGAACCCGGGCGTGGGAAGCGAGAACGCTACCGCACGACCACGAGATGCGGGCTGGTCGTAACTACCTCTTGTAACATCGCTATGTCAATGTCGGCGGCATATAAGTAGTCCTTCACAGATTGTAACTTTACTTCCGAAACTATTCTGTTTACATTGAGCGTAGCGATTTTATACGCCTGCGTCATTCGGTAGTCCAACTAAGCGCATTCAGTGTCGTCAGACCATGCTGTCCCCGTATCAGGTCCACAGCGGTCCACAGTGTCCATTGGTTCTTCAATTGGAGAGGCGAGGTTCATCTGTACGTCCTCATTCGGCTTGGGCATGTCTGGTTTTCCGATGTCTGTCACGCTTTGCTTTCCACTTCGATCTGTTTTAAGAATTTTTTTGGTACGGAAGAGTTTTTTTTCCAGTTCTTGAATCTCTTCAGGGCTCTGTTTTCGTGTTTGCCGTTTAGGTTTCACCGGCTGCTGTCTGATGTTGTCTTCCTCAGCATGCTTCACATCTTCAAGCGGGTGGTGTTTCGAGCCAAATTGTCGACCGTGCTCTTGGTGGATGATGGTGTCAATAGAGAAATCGGTTCACTATGAGGATGCTCATTCCGGGATGGTTCTTGCATGTCATTCTCAACGGCGGAGGATTCGGAGAATTTGCTGTGGCTCCCAATATCTTTCGGTGTCTGTTGTGTTGAAACCGTTACAGCTGTCACGATTTCCGTAGGTTCGGGTGGTCTAGCTTCTGTTACGTCAGTAGTGGCAGTCTGGGCTTCTTCTCGGGGTGGATGGTTCTCCGTGTTCACATCAGGGCTTGGGGACAGGACTTGTCCGCGGGCAGCCGTAGCGTAAGTCGCTGGCAGCGCAGTCATAGCCGGCGGTCACGGCGCCTCGCCAGCCGGCAGCTGCGCCACTCGCAGCTGTAAACACTCAGCACGGACGTGGCCGGGAGAGTTGCACGCCGCGCACGTCCTCGGCTGGCCGTCGTATATAACGATACCTCGGTATCCACAGACGCTGATGTATGACGGTACATGCTTGTGCAAATCGACCTCTAATTGTCTCACTCCGTTGAGAACTTGGAATTTGCGTGCGTTGGACCACCGTTCGGCAACATTGCTGAGAACTTTACCGTACGGCGCTATCACTGCATTTATTTGTTCCGCCGGTACTTCTAATGGTAGTTCGAATATCCTGATAGTTCGTATTCCAAACCCTGCATGTGTTACGGTGACTTCGCCTACGTTTCCATCGCAATGTTTAAACTTCATAATTCCTCCGCAAGACTCAACTATTTTGTCACATAAGTTAGCATTCCTCAATTTCACAAATACAACGCTGCTCACTATCGAAAGATGCATTCCAATGACATCCTCTGAATCAACTTTCACTTCGTATTCCAACCAATCTTCGATTTCGTGTAGTTTAGGTCGGGCGTAATTACGATCAAACGAGAATTTCAAAGTATCTTGTCTGTTCAAGTGGGCCATCACGAATTCATATTTCAAATTTCGATATGCGTAGACTTTCTGCAACGATGCAAGAAGCACTGCGACTTACCACGCCGGAGCACTGCAGACCGCGGCGCACGAAACTCACAAGGGAACCTCCCCATCGCACCCCCCTCAGATTTCTTTATAAGTTGGCACAGTGGATAGGCCTTGAAAAACTGAACACAGATCAATCGAGAAAACAGGAAGAAGTTGTGTGGAACTATGAAAAAATAAGCAAAATGTACAAACTGAGTAGTCCAAGCGAAGGTAGCCAACATCAAGCACAATATGACCTCAAGAGCGCCGTGGTTCCGTGGTTAGCGTGAGCAACTGCGGAGCGAGAGGTTCTTGGTTCAAGTCTCCCTATAGCGAAAAATTTTTCTTTATTTTCGCAAAGTTATGATCTGTCCATTTGTTCATTGACGTCTCTGTTCACTGTAATAAGTTTAGTGTTTGTGTTTTTCGACCGCACCGCAAAACCGTGCGATTAGTAGACGAAAGGACGTGACTCTTCAATGAGAACCGAAAACATTTGACCGCTAGGTCATAGGTCAACCGATTCCTTCACAGGAAAACACGTCTGATATATTCTATACGACACTGGTGACGGTATGTGCGTCACATGACAGGAATATGTTGTCCACCCACATAACTTGTACACTTGGCGATTGGGTAAAAACATTCTCCTACGTTGCCCGATTTAGGTTTTCTTGTGGATATGATAATTACTCCCAAAAAAGTGATGAAAACATAAGAGTTTGTCACATAAACTGCAACAAATGAATCCAACAGTTTCACAGTCGCTCACTTTTCCTTGTGCTCTGTCAAAACATATGTTTTTAACGTTTTCAAATTTTTCCGTATGTAGACCGACAAATACTGCATATGTCCAAGCAAATCTGAACATGTCCTGGAATTTTGGAGAGCGAAGTTGATTATGTGTGAGTGCCTGAACTTTGATAATTGTCAGAAAATAAAAAATTAAAATTTTCGCTCGAAGGAAGACTTGAACCCAGGATCTTTCACTCCGCAGCTGCTCACGCTAACCACGGGACCATGGCGCTCCTGTGTTCAGTTTGTCCCTGATGTTGCATATCATTCGCATGGATTACTCAGTTTGTATATTTTGCTTAATTTTTCAGAGTTCTACACAAATTCTTCCTGTTTTCTCGATTGATCTGTGTTCAGTTTTTCAAGGCCTATCCACTGTGCCAACTTATAACTAAATCTGAGGGGGGTGCGATGGGGAGGTTCCCTGTCAGCACACGTCGGCACAGCACGGCTGACGCGGCGAGACTTCCCGCCCATCTGAGCCACCGAGGACACAGATGAATAGCGCGACAGCAGGGACTTATCCCTTGCACGCTTCTCGTGAGACTAACATTCCCAACCGTCCATAATTCTACATATGTATTGTACCTTGTAGACATTTGCCCACCTACTCATTACTCGCGCACGCTTTGGCGATTCCCGTAAGAGTTTGGGCAACCTGTGCGCAATCGCACAGACGAAGGTCAATAGCTGGGTAGCCTTTAACTATATATATATAAAGACAGTAACTTGTTCTCGAAAGAACAGTTACTGTCACGGTCATCAACAGTAACTGTTCTTTCGAGAACAAGTTACTGTCTTCGTATATATAAAGATGTATTGTTCGGGCTCTTCCCATTGCGGCACGGACCATAGCTATAGCACATCAAGATAAGAAACTTCAGTTACCGAAAAAGGCCCATAAAATTTCCACGGGGATATTTCTTGCGGCTGAGAGTGGAAGACTCGCACTTGTTCAACACGTTTTTCAGTCACTCTTTGTCATTCCATACTCTTCCCATTGCGCACAGGTATATAAACAAAGCTGAGTTGCTCTTTCATTTTGTGTATTATTTACAATTGTAAGTTGAACGTAATAAATTCTACAACACCTTAAAAGCGGTATGTTCATTTTGAAACACCCTGTATAATAAATTGTGTTTGATGAACAATTGTTACATTTTTCTTAATACATACACTTCCGCGTCCATTTCCGCTTGCGCTGTAATTGGCTTTTGAAATTTGTTTCCTTTCTTGCTTCTGTTATCACACTTCCTTCGCATCACTAATGATAACGGTTGCTGTGGTGCCACTTCTCGTTGCGTATTTTGAATTTAATTACGTTGAAGCGTTATTGGTGGTCATATTTGCTTTGGTTTCAAGATAAATTTTTTTAATATATGTATATTTCTGTTGTGTGTGTGTGTGTGTGTGTGTGTGTGTGTGTGTGTGTGTGTGTGAAACAAAATACTGTCTCTTCTGTATTGGTGGAAATTCTAATATTTCGGCGGATTATTGCATTTTTTCTTTACGATAAATATGATTTCTTTTTTTCTACATTGTGTTTCGTGGTCTCCACTACAGCTGTAAAGAAATTTGTATTATACTCGATTCATTTTCTTTCCAGTAAATTGAATAAAGTTACCTTATGATAACTGTTCCACTTTACTTCTGACACAGCGCATCGTAGTTTCTACATGAATTGTAAAGCTAAAATACTGTGTATTTCTCGATAATAACTGCGATTGCTTTGCGACCAATACTTTTTTTTAGTTCTTAATATGTATGTCATGCCCTCCACTGCAAAATTTAGACTTCTTTTTTTTTAAAAAAAAAATACTTGATTGGAATTCTTTCCGAAAACAGGCTGAAGTTCTTGTAATGGTACCGCTTGATTTACTACTGATACATGCATATATTCATTACTACAGTCTCAGTCTGCAGCTATACATACAAATGAATACATAGCGAAAGAGTAACTTGTGATACTTATTTCGATTTGCGTACGGTATTTTTTTTAAGTTTGTGCTGTGTTTCGTGGTATCAATTACAGCTGTAAATTTTGTTTCAAGATACTCGGTTCGTTTTCTTTCCCGTAAATATTTCTCTAATTAATCTGTGATCGTAGTTGTAACTCGAAATATTTATTTTCCCGACGCAGTAAATTCTCGTAATCAAATGTGTTTCATATACGTATCAAAATGTGGCCAAGGTTATGACATTATAGTCGCCATGTTGTTCACGTCTCGTGGAGCGTGTACTGTACGTCGCTGGTCAAAGCGACTCCGACTGCGAGATGCTGCATACATAAAACCCTACCCATGTTGTCGAATTTCAATATCATCTTCTTTAAACCATTCAACGACATCGGGCTTCTCCTCAGACTTTTCAATCGGCGAGTCTCTCTCACTGGAGCGCTGTAATTGCTGCCGTTCACATAAAACAGTTTCAATAACAGCGCCCGGTCTCTCTTCTCAATACCCTTAGTGTTCCCTCACCTTATAGCTTGTCAAATGACAGCATGGATGTCATACCATCGTACAAACAGTGTACAGTACCAGATTTGCACCTGGCGGATCTAATGTTTCTTTCCAGCGTAAAGGGGTTCCGCATTAAAGCATTAGCATACCTACAAATTTTCGCTGTTAAACGATAATTACAGCCCACAGTGGACCTCCGCGAGTAACTGCACTTTAACTAGAACCACCGGATATTTATTATTCAATGGCACTGCAAATAGGGAAATACTTGCTGCAAGTGAAAGGCTCGCATTTACAGATGCGGAAGGACTTGGAACCTCACAAGGATCACTATAGTGTTACAATTTATGCGAAAACTATCAGAGCGTAAATACGGATCCAGAATGAGATTTTCACTCTGCAGAGGAGTGTGCGCTGATATGAAACTTCCTGGCAGATTAAAACTGTATGCCGGACCGAGACTCGAACTCAGGACCTTTGCCTTTCGCGGGCACGTGCTCTAACAACTGAGCTACCCAAGCAAGACTCACGACCAATCCTCACAGCTTTAATTCCGCCAGTACTTTGTCTCCTACCCTCTAAACTTCACAGAAGCTCCCCTACAGACCAAGCAGAACTAGCACTCCCGGAAGAAAGGATATCGCGGAGACATGGCTTAGCCACAGCCTGGGCCGCTTGCCCGCAAAACGCAAAGGTCCCGAGTTCGAGTCTCGGTCCGGCACACAGTTTTAATCTGCCAGGAAGTCTCATATCAGCTCACACTCCGCTGCAGAGTGAAAATTTCATTCTGGAAACATCCCCCAGGCTATGGCCAAGCCATGTCTCCGCAATATCCTTTCTTCCGAGAGTGCTAGTTCTCCTTGGTCTGCAGGAGAGCTTCTGTGAAGTTTGGAAGGTAGGAGACGAGGTACTGGCGGAATTAAAGCTGTGAGGACGGGTCGTGAGTCGTGCTTGGGTAGCTCAGTTGGTAGAGCACTTGTACACGAATTGCGAAGGTCTAGAGTCCGAGTCTCAGGCCGGCACACAGTTTTTATTTGCCAGGAAGTTTAGTAAATACGGATGCCTATCACAGTCTGTTGTGGTATACTATGTATTAAAACTTGCAGCAAATGTGATATATCTAGTTTTTACATCTATGGCTACGGCTATGTAGAACCACTTATAGGCCGGCCGTTGTGGCCAAGCGGTTCTAGGCGCGTCAGTCTTGAACCGCGAGACCGCTACGGTCGCAGGTTCGAATCCTGCCTCGGGCATGGATGTGTGTGATGTCCTTAGGTTAGTTAGGTTTACTTAGTTCTAAGTTCTAGGCGACTGATGACCAAAGCAGTTAAGTCGCGTAGTGCTCAGAGCCATTTGAACCAGAACCACTTATATCTAGTTTTTACATCTACGGCTACGTCTATGTAGAACCACTGTGAAATGCACGGCGGACTTCCCGTTCTAACACATGTTAGGGTGTCTTCCCCTCTATTAGCGTATGGGACGCTGAAGAATGACTCCTCAAATGTCCCTGAGCGCGCTATAATTGGCCTAAACTTGTCTTCACGTTCCTTCTGAAAGCAACAGGAAGGCGGCTGTAGAATTATCATAGATTCCTCACTTAATACTGGTTCCCAGAATTTTGCAAGACGCTATCTTGAAGCTTCCACCACTTCAGTAATTTTCGCATTTTCTTGACGCTTTCCTTCGAGTCAAACAAACGTGTCAACATTCGTTCCGACCTTTATTATATACGTTCAGTATCTCCTGTTATATCTGCTTGGTACGGCTTCCATGCACTTGAGCAATATTATAAAATTGTTTTGCAAACAATCTGCTTTGTAGACTGATTGCACTTCCCGAGAATTCCGCCAGCGACCCAAAGTCTGCCGCGCACTTTACCTACAACTAAGTCTACGTCAACATTCCACTTCATGGCCCCACACATCGATTCAACCGGTGTTCATTTGAGCTGATTTACTGCTGTTGTGACTAACTGATGTTGTAGTCACAGAATGCTAGATTTTTGCACTTTTGAAGTGCACAATCTTATACTTCTTCACATTTAATTTTTGATCAATTTTTGGAACTGTTTTCGTTATAGTTAACTGCAATACCCGTAAAAAGTCTCTCACTTCTAATATTGTCTGCCAGGTAAGATAGACAGTAAGGATTCCAACACACTTCCCTGAGGCAAGCGTGAAGTCGTTTCTGCATCTGCCAACAATCCTCCATCCTCAAGCAAATAACAAAATTTCATGGTGTGGATTCCTGTAGTCATGTCCTAGTTCATGAACCACGGGCAACGTATGAGTGGCCAAGTAAGTGGTCCCGACAGTCGGGATACCAGTTACTTTGGAATAAGGCTGGGCATCTCGGACATATTCTGAGTCGTGGTCACCTTTGTGCTCATACGGCAAAGACTACCAAATCCACCGGTTAGTCCCTCAGCCGTTAGGGGTGAAACCCAATGGGATTCGGGGCAAGGAAGGCTATCAACCTGCTTCCCTGGTACTTTAAATATGATGCTGGCAACAATCAGAGCAAAATGCCTCGGACCTTTGGAGGTGACGGAGTCCCACCTCTAACTGACAAACCAGGGACTCCTAAGATACGACTTGACAAACAAATGGTAATGAGATGGGGAGCTATTAATATCAATGGGGGTTACTCTGGGAAGAAGGTAGAACTGGCAGAGGCTGCAAGTACGATGGGGCTGGACGTTTTAGCTGTTTGTGACATTCGGGTAAGGGGTGAGAAAGAAGAGGTAGTGGGAGAATACAAGGTCTACCTGTCAGGAGTCAAAACAGGAATAGCACAATGGGGTGTAGGGCTTTACATCAGGAAAGAAATGGAACCCAGCGTAGCTGCAATAAGCTATGTAAACGAACGACTATTGTGGATAGATTTGACAGTGTCTAGCAAGAAAATTAGGATTGTGTCAGTATATTCGCATTGTGAAGGGACAGATCAAGATAAGATGGATAGTTTTTATGAGACACTCAGTGATGTAGTTGTTAGAGTAAAGGACAAGGACAGTGTTCTGCTCATGGGTGATTTTAACGCCAGGATTGGAAATCGAACTGAAGGGTATGAAAAGGTTATGGGTAAATTTGGAGAGGATATGGAGGCCAACAGGAACGGGAAACAACTCTTGGATTTCTGTGCCAGTATGGGCTTAGTAATCACAAACTCCTTTTTTAAACATAAGAACATTCACCGGTATACTTAGGAAAGCAGGGGAACCAGATCTGTCATTGACTATATAATAACAGATCAGGAATTCAGGAAGGCTGTGAGGGACACACGTGTATTCAGGGGATTCTTTGATGACACTGATCATTATTTAATCTGCAGTGAAATTGGGATTGTGAGGCCGAAAGTGCAGGAGGTCAGGTCCATATGTAGGAGGATAAGAGTGGAGAAACTTCAGGATAAGGAAATCAGGCACAAGTACATAACAGCGATCTCAGAAAGGTACCAGCTAGTTGAATGTAGTCAATTACAGTCATTGGGAAATGAATGGACAAGGTACAGGGACACAGTATTAGAAGTGGCTAAAGAATGTCTTGGAACAATAGTGTGTAAAAGTAGGATGAACCAAACAGCTTGGTGGAATGACACAGTCAAGGCAGCCTGTAAAAGGAAAAAGAAGGCGTACCAAAAATGGCTACATACTAGAACTCAGGTAGAAGAGAAAGTTATGTTGAAGAAAGAAACAAAGCCAAACAGATAATTGCAGCATCCAAGAAGAAATCTTGGGAAGACTTTGGAAACAGGTTGGAGACTATGGGTCAAACATCAGAAGAAGCACCAATGTTAGCACTGAATAGGGGATCATGGAGGAATTTTATAAGCGGGGCTATGCTCCAGACTGAACGCTGAAAGGCATAATCAGTCTTAAATGATGATGATGATGATGATCTTTTAATACCCCATATGATCTTACTTGTTTTAATAAATCTTGATTAGTACTGAGGCAAACGCTTTTCAGAAATACATGCTGGGCCCTAATGAAAAGGAGATTACAGTTATATGTGAAGAAATTTCTCTCGAAATTTAGCTATGCAGCGAGCGGGAAGCTATTTGGGCTCATGCGCGTTGCCGTGGGGTTCTCGAGAGCAGCGCCGTCTGTTGTGTTTGTTGGGCCTACGCGACGTGCCGAGAGTTACGCGTACTGTGACGACAGGCAATCGGCCGTATTGTGTTTAAGGTGGCTCTCACTTGTGTAGTAGTGTGGTCCGGCTCGCCATTATTAGAGGCATGTCTGTGACAAAGGACTCTACTAGCAGCATCCCGAAGAGCAGATCAGGAGACTGTGTGCTGTTCGGGAATTCCGTGGAGGGCACTCTTGTGGAGTCTGCAATGAATTGGTGACCTCGTGGCAGACTATTGTGTGAATGTTGTCAATTACTCTTACTCTGGTATCCTGTCGCCCTTGTGTTAATCCTAGCCGATCTAGAGAGCTGTGTTATGCGCTAGTGGTTCCTTTCTACCGAGTCCTCCAGAAAGCGGTGGGACTTTTTGTACTATTGACACAGTGCCCGAGCCCTGGTTGCATCTGAACGTCGACTTGTGTTTATTGTCATGTCAGCGTTTGAACAGCGCTGTGGCTCAAGTTGTCCCCGTTTTGATATCATCCAAATTAACAGCTACTGTACGTAACGAGTGTATAATTGACATCCTTGCCTCAGGTATTTCTACCCAAATGTTCTTCTTTGTCAACGCATTGTAAAGGCCACTTTCATGACTAATGTTTTGCCAAAAAAAAAAAAAAAAAAAAAAAAAAGTACAGGAAGCAGCAGTTCGACAGTGGGACTTCTACCTGTGTGTTATTAATCGGAGCCAGGCTCTTAAGTTAAGTAGTCTCGGTTTTAATTTCTCGTGTTGTATGCTAGTCAATTATAATTATCATTTGGTGTTAGTTACAGAAAATCGCAATTTCATTCTAAGCTGTGACTACTGTTTTCTTCGAACTACCACAGTTCCTAATGAGACGCATCAGCTCCTATAGGTAGATATTGTCTGAAAAGACTGTGTGTCTGAGACTTGCGTTACTTAGTACTTATGCATTTAATCTTTAAATTGTAAAGTATTCACTAACTGAAGTTATGTAATTATTGTTGCTCCTTTTAAAATCGGTTCACTGCAGGTGAACTTTGCTATAACGCCGTTTACAAGTTTAAATAATTTATATGGTAGTTGGAAATTAATTCTTCTGACCTAAATTACGCGAAAGCGCTCCTGTGCTCTCTAACTCTGGCTTAATCTTGTATTGTTGTTACCTAAGCTCCATGATACTGATGAAACCTTGCTTTCCGAGCTATAGTTAGTGTGTAGAAGCTGTGGTTTTAGCTTGGTTTCATGTGAATCACCATCACATTGTTAAAATGTAATTTTTTTAGAACTGTAATACGAAATACATAGCATGTGTTATTCACCCTGTGTAAGTTACAACAAAGTTTTTGGGTTTTATAACTGAAATTTGAATTTCTGCGTAATAAATTATTTTAAGCAAAATGTCTAATGTAATTTCGGCCCAGAACCTTACTACATCCTCTCCGCTCCTACCACTACAGACTTATTTCAAAAGTGTCTAAGGTGCAGGCAAAGCGTATGAAATAACCGACTGACCACATCAACGCAAACCAGTATCACTGTTATGCCACAACGAAGCCCTTCTGAATGTCCGTTGTTTGTTTGTTTGTACATAGTATTCTTGACGCGATTAGATCTTTGCACGTCTTCTCTATCGAATGATAAACCTTACCCCAGTTTCCTGTAGGTAAAATTTCTCGACAACATTATTTCTAGTCCAATGTCGGCAAAATTTTGTCGACAACCTTATTCGATTTCAAAATCTTCAACCACGCTAAAGTTTTAAAATACGTAAATTTTCGGATCGTTCTAGAATAAAATTGAAGTCCATTACCAGAACGTATGCGTAAAATACTAACATAAGCCAGACTCTTTTCATTTCACCTGATCATCATTACAAGAGTTGAATATGGGAGAAGAAAAAATGGTTCAAATGGTTCTGAGCACTATGGGACTTAACTTCTGAGGTCATCAGTCCCCTAGAACTTAGAACTACTTAAACCTAACTAACCTAAGGACATCATACACATCCATGCCCGAGGCAGGATTCGAACCTGCGACCGTTGCGATCGTGCGGTTCCAGACTGGAGCGCCTAGAACCGCTCGGCCACCGCGGCCGGCTGTGGGAGAAGATCATGGGTTTCTGGAGTAGCTATGGAACTCACAGTTTGCAGAGAGTTAGTGCACATAACGTTGAGACTCCGCTTTGATTGATAATATTTTTAAATATTTTTCACCGGTCGCATGGAGCTACGTTTACACCGTTTCTTCTTCATATTTATTAGCTACCTACTACTTTTCAGGATCTTCGTAATTAGACAAAGTAGAGTTAACATATGAGGTGTAGCAATAATAAGGTTGCTGTATCATCACGCCAAGATGGAATGAAATAATCTGCATAAACACTTCGTGCTACAAATTTGCATGAAAGTCGACGTATAGCTTTGTTAACTATCATATTGTTTAGACAACCAGCGGTTTTACAGCGCTCAGCAGAGTAGATGCGATTTCTGGTTTTTGCGCCAGACTGAAATTTGAACAGTTCACTGCAGTGAACTTTGCTATAACGCCTTTAACAAGTTTAAATAATTTATACGCGGGTTTGATCGGTCGTCCTCCCGAATGTGAGGACGTGATAATCACTGCGACACCTCGCTCGGTAGGCAACTGACTTTATTTTGTACTCTGCAGTGATAAATAATCCAATTTGAAGTACCTGTGAAGATAAAATATTCCTGCAATTGCATTTCTCAAGTATCTCTCTCTCTCTCTCTCTCTCTCTCTCTCTCTCTCTCTCTCTCTCCTCCCTCCCCCCCCCCCCTCACTCTCTCTTTGTGTGTGTGTGTGTGTGTGTGTGTGTGTGTGTGTGTGTGTGTGTGCGTGTCTGTGTGTGTGTGTGTGTGTGTGTGTGATGAACATAATTCTAAATTTGTGAATTCATGCAAATTTAACATGTCAATGTGGATGCTCGGAGCTGTGCACAATGTACATTCGCGATCAAAGCATTTTATAAGAATAATGGTAATGTGGAGGGGGCATTCAGAGAATTCACCCGTTATTTTAATTTAGGACGCCACATGATTCGAATTCCACATTAAGCGGCAGGTCCCCTTTCCTCAGAAGTATTTTTGAGACACACTATGTAATCGAAACTATCCAGACACCTGGCTCAAAATCTTACAAGTTTGTGGCTCTCTCCATCGGTAATGCTGGAATTCAATATGGTGTAGGTCCACCCTTTGCCTTGATGACAGCTTCCACTCTCATAGCCATACGTTCAATCAGGTGCTGGAAGGTTTCGTGGGGAATGGCAGCCCATTCTTCACGGAATGCTGCACTGAGGAGAGGTATAGATGTCGGTCGATGAGGCCTGGCACGAAGTCAGCGTTCCAAATCATCCCAAAGGTGTTCTATAGGATTCAGGTCAGAACTCTGTGCAGACCAGTCCACTACAGTGATGTTATTGTCGTGTTACCACTCCGCCACAGGCCGTGCATTATGAACAGGTGCTCGATCGTGTTGAAAGATGCAGTCGTCATCTCCGAATTGCTCTTCAACAGTGGGAAACAAGGTGCTTAAAACATCAATGGAGCCCTGTGCTGTGATGGTGCCACGAAAAACAACAAGGGGTGCAAGCTCCCTTTATGAAAAACACTACCATACCATAACACCACCACCTCCAAATTTTACTGTTGGCACTACACACGCTGGCAGATGACGTTCACCGGGCATTCGCCATACCCACACCCTGCCATCGGATCGCCACATTGTGTACCGTGATTCGTCACTCCACACAGCGTTTTTCTGCTGTTCAGTGGCCCAATGTTTACGCTCCTTACACCAAGCGAGGCGTCGTTCCACATTTACGGGCGTGATGTGTGGCTTATGAGCAGCCGCTCGACCATGAAATCCAAGTTTTCCCATCTGCCCCCTAACTGTCACAGTACTTTCAGTGGATCCTGATGCAGTTTGGAATTCCTGTGTGATGATCTGGATAGATGCCTGCCTATTACACATTACGACCCTCTTCAACTGTCGGCGGTCTCTGTCAGTCAAGACGAAGTCGGCCTGTACGATTTTGTGCTGTACGTGTCCCTTCACGTTTCCACTCCACTATCACATCGGAAACAGTGGACCTGGGATGTTTAGGAGTGTGGAAATCCCGCGTACAGACGTATGACACAAGTGGCACACAATCACCTGACCACGTTCGACTTCCGTTAGTTCCGCGGAGCGTCCCGTTCTGCTCTGTCACGATGTCTAATGACTACTGAGGTCTCTGATATGGAGCACCTGGCAGTAGGTGGCAGAAAAATGCACCCAATATGAAAGGCATATCTTTTGGGGGGTATCCGGATACTTTAGATCACACAGTATATGTTAGGGACACGCAGGTCCAAGTGAAAGACATGCAACCAGGCTGTTGAGTCACGCGGAATCATTATTACGGTAAAAATGTACATCAATCATCAATCTCAACGTTGGTTGAACCAGATCACTGGATGCATGTGCCGAACGTGTGCGAGCGGGACTCGCTCCCCATTATGCCCTCTTCATGTAGTTCGGTTTCCGCTACTGAGCTCGCCAAATGCAAGCCAGCAGGCGTCTGGTCATACCACATGGCGGATAGCTACGTCGGTAGGCAGTGCGAGCTGTTTTGGGCAGTGAAGTAAGGGCGTCGTGCCTACAATGCAGTCTCTGCAAGAGCCATTAAAGCTGGATGAGGTCCGCATGCCCTTAGACGTCGCTCTCGGAGCTGTGTCATTAGATGAGTTAGTAACGGTCATCTTCTGCACTTCCCGCGAAGCTGTGATAAGATCATTCGCCCCTTTCTCGTATGCAGCATCCAAGTGCAGACTACGCAGATCGGTCTCGTGTGTGTAGTGTTCTAGTTTGAACACCATAGTTGCCCCTGCATTCCTCCACCCTTTGAATCGACTTAGCAGCTATAGCGGGACCCCCAATTTAAAATGGACTCCAAAGCACCTCTCGAAAAGGCTCTGAGCACTATGGGTATTTACATCTGTGGTCATCAGTCCCCTACAACTTAGAACTACTTGAACCTAACTAAGCAAAGGACATTACACACATCCATGCCCGAAGCAGGATTCGATCCTGCGATCGTAGCGGTCGCGCGGTTCCAGACTGAAGCGCCTAAGCACCTCTCAATTCTGCATTAAGTGTGTTAACAAACACTGAGATGTGCGAAAGTGATAAGTGACAGATAAAAACCCTATGAGAGCTTAGTCTATCACTGAACCATTGAGACACCGAGCCAAACTTACATTCCACAATGAAACTCATTCTGGCATCTGACTGTTCAACTAGTAGATAGTTGTTCAAACAAATTTCAAGCTTGCAGTCGGTCGTTGTTAAATTCATCGCATGATATTTCTACTGGGCACCTGGTAGATGCCCAGTCGAAATATCGTGCGATGAACTTGGCGACGACTGACTGCAAGCTCGAAATGTGTTTGAGCATTCAGTTCATCGGGAAAATTTTTATATTTAATTCGAGTCGTGTAATTTAATACTTTGACATCATTATGCAATACTGCGATTGTACAGGCTGAAGAAAAGAAATTGCAGATTTTGAAAGCTGCGTTGGCACCTTTTGGCGATTGGTAGTACTGAATTACGCACGCCAGCCTGTCGACGATACAAAATGGTCCAAATGGCGCTGAGCACTATGGGACTTAACTTCTGAGGTCATCAGTCCCCTAGAACTTAGAACTACTTAAACCTAACTAACCTAAGGACATCACACACATCCATGTCCGAAGCAGGATTCGAACCTGCGACCGTAGCGGTCGCGCGGTTCCAGACTTTAGCGCCTAGAACCGCTCGGCCCACCCGGCCGTCGACGATACCTTGCCATTCAGTTGTCATGAATGCTTGGAGTAGTGCGCAACGTGCACTTGCGATCAAAGCGTTTTACAAGAACAATGACAGTGTGGAGGGGGCACGCAGAGAATTCGCCCGTTATTTTAACTTAGGGCGCCACGATCGTGTTCCAACAGCACAGGCAATGATGACGTGGATACATAATTTCCAGTAAACTAGTTCTGCAATGAAAAAGAAACCTCCAGATCGTGTGCGAAACTTTCATACACCATACAATATCCAAGCTGTTGGTATCGTAAGAAGTCCACACCACTGTCATCATTCAGCATTTTTACAGCTGCACAGTTCAAGTGACCGAAGAGTATTAAGCACATGACTTGCAATGTCATCCATACAAGTTCCATATCATCCATGAACAGAAACCCAACGATCATGTTACGCGACGACAGTTCTGTGATTTAATGCTTCAAAAGATAAACGAGGACAAGGAGTTTCTTTATAAACTGTGTATGTCACACGAACCCCATGTCCACCTCAGTGCAGTTGTGAAGAAACAAAATTTTGTAGAACTTGGCACAAGAAAACCCTACGTAACTACACCAGAGTCTATTGCACAGCAACGAAGTTACCATGTGATGTGCTATGTCATCATAGGGTGTGATAGAGCCGGCCGCTGTGGCCGAGCTGTTTGTTCTAGGTGCTTCAGTCCAGAACAGCGCTACTGCTACGGTCGCGTGTTCTAATCCTGGATGCGTGTGATGTGCTTAGTTTAGTCAGGTTTAAGTAGTTCTAAGTCTAGGGGACTAATGACCTCAGATGTTAAGTCCCATAGTGCTTAGAGCCATTTGAACCATTTGGTGAGATAGACTCTAATTGTTTTGAGGATGAGAATGGCCCTGTGATTACAGTCACATCGAATATTCGCGTCTTCATGCTTAAAACATTTGTTGCGCAACAACTACAGAAACGTCCACACATTATTGACACAGCTTGGTTTCAACAAGATGGATCAACGTCACAGACAGCACGAATATCGATGGTTGCTGTACGCCCGTTTTTTGAGGAACGTGTAATTTCGAAAAATTGTGACATTTAATGGCCTCCCAGATCCCCTTATCTGTCAGCTAGTGATTTCTACACTCCTGGAAATGGAAAAAAGAACACATTGACACCGGTGTGTCAGACCCACCATACTTGCTCCGGACACTGCGAGAGGGCTGTACAAGCAATGATCACAAGCACGGCACGGCAGACACACCAGGAACCGCGGTGTTGGCCGTCGAATGGCGCTAGCTGCGCAGCATTTGTGCACCGCCGCCGTCAGTGTCAGTCAGTTTGCCGTGGCATACGGAGCTCCATCGCAGTCTTTAACACTGGTAGCATGCCGCGACAGCGTGGACGTGAACCGTATGTGCAGTTGACGGACTTTGAGCGAGGGCGTATAGTGGGCATGCGGGAGGCCGGGTGGACGTACCGCCGAATTGCTCAACACGTGGGGCGTGAGGTCTCCACAGTACATCGATGTTGTCGCCAGTGGTCGGCGGAAGGTGCACGTGCCCGTCGACCTGGGACCGGACCGCAGCGACGCACGGATGCACGCCAAGACCGTAGGATCCTACGCAGTGCCGTAGGGGACCGCACCGCCACTTCCCAGCAAATTAGGGACACTGCTGCTCCTGGGGTATCGGCGAGGACCATTCGCAACCGTCTCCACGAAGCTGGGCTACGGTCCCGCACACCGTTAGCCCGTCTTCCGCTTACGCCCCAACATCGTGCAGCCCGCCTCCAGTGGTGTCGCGACAGGCGTGAATGGAGGGACGAATGGAGACGTGTCGTCTTCAGCGATGAGAGTCGCTTCTGCCTTGGTGCCAATGATGGTCGTATGCGTGTTTGGCGCCGTGCAGGTGAGCGCCACAATCAGGACTGCATACTACCGAGGCACACAGGGCCAACACCCGGCATCATGGTGTGGGGAGCGATCTCCTACACTGGCCGTACACCACTGGTGATCGTCGAGGGGACACTGAATAGTGCACGGTACATCCAAACCGTCATCGAACCCATCGTTCTACCATTCCTAGACCGGCAAGGGAACTTGCTGTTCCAACAGGACAATGCACGTCCGCATGTATCCCGTGCCACCCAACGTGCTCTAGAAGGTGTAAGTCAACTACCCTGGCCAGCACGATCTCCGGATCTGCCCCCATTGAGCATGTTTGGGACTGGATGAAGCGTCGTCTCACGCGGTCTGCACGTCCAGCACGAACGCTGGTCCAACTGAGGCGCCAGGTGGAAATGGCATGGCAAGCCGTTCCACAGGACTACATCCAGCATCTCTACGATCGTCTCCATGGGAGAATAGCAGCCTGCATTGCTGCGAAAGGTGGATATACACTGTACTAGTGCCGACATTGTGCATGCTCTGTTGCCTGTGTCTATGTGCCTGTGGTTCTGTCAGTGTGATCATGTGATGTATCTGACCCCAGGAATGTGTCAATAAAGTTTCCCCTTCCTGGGACAATGAATTCACGGTGTTCTTATTTCCATTTCCAGGAGTGTATTTAAGGGCTCACCTTAAAAATAAAGCCTTTCTTAGTGGACATGCTACAACGGAAGAATTGGATGCCAAGATCCTAGAAGCAGCTTCGTTAATTCCACCTGGGATGTTACGTCAAACCACGAACAATGTAACGAAGAGACTGCAGGAATATTTGTGTACAGAAGGAGCTAACCTGTACGATCTCATTTTCAAAAAATAAATTGCACTCTATTTATCCTAAAACGCCATTATTTTTACTCTTAAATGACGTAAATACATTTTCAAAATCTATTTTCATGAAATTATTTACTTTTCTCTGTATTTATTAAGTTAATAAAAAGCAGTCCACATCGCAATAAACTTTTGTATGCAATTCGGGGTAGCATTTTCGGTCTTTAGAACCTTTTTATTAGGGATCATGTGAAGGACACGTATTTCCCCTTGCCTTTGCTAGGTAGCCAGCAGTTAGTGAAAGCTACCACTAGATCCTGCACGGCGGTTCCTTGAACTGGCTCATCGCGTCACCTAGCAAACGCGTCATCTTATAACGAAAGTTTCTTTTATGGTAATTTTTAAGGTGGATAAGTGTATGTCAATCATAACCCATTACAAATGTAATATTTTTCAGTGTTGATCTGAGGATCGTCTTATAGACCGAAGGTCAGTTGCACTTGTACCTTCGGTCTGCCAAAGAACTCTTCACTGAAATGTGCAGATATGCAACTGTATTCCTTGTATTTGTGAATCCACAGGGCTTTAATACCAGCAATGATGATGGTCACCCAGTGATTAGGGACCGACGACCAAGCAGCTTGGTCCCTTCCCACCCATCCATTTTAGCTGACAACCTAACGTACGTGATACGTTTTTTAAAGTTTCGTAAAATGTCCAAATTGTTCCCTAATATTTTAAGGAGAAATTGTTAATATGTTATCGGCGTAGCTGGAAGGTTCATGTATTTTTTCAAGTGATCCTCGGGCATGGGTGTGCCTGTTGTTCTTAACGTAAGTTAGTTAGATTAAGTAGTGTGTTAGCCTAGGGAGCGATGACCAAAGCAGTTTGATCCCATAGGAACTTAGCACAAATTTCCAAAACAATATATCTGTCCACCCTTCCGCTTTCTTAGTGCATGTGAGATAGTGTGAATTTGCAGACGGTCGTAAGTGAGGGTGAGACTACTCTTCCTAGTATTACAACGGTTTAGCTCCATTAATTCCTTTCAATATTTGTAAGAGCTAAGATAACGTCGCCGTTGAGTGCCCGTAAACCACGAATACCTTCACACGAGCGAACACGCAAGGGTGCGCGCGCGCGCGCCCCCACACCCGCACACACACACACACACACACACACACACACACACACACACGAAAATTCTCGGGCACTCCCAAACTCTTTAAGATTTCGGTACCGACATGTATATCATAATATTAATACGTGGTCATCGAAAACAGAGGTACCTATTTCTGATATTAATTATACATGAAGTCCAATGAAACTTACTTAATTCGAAAGGTACTGTGCTATAGATATTCACAAAAAACATTTGTGTACGTAGCCATTAAGAGAGGTAAAAGGAAGTAGAAAGACACACACGACAAAAGTTTTCCTCTGTCTCTCATTCTGCTACCCCGCGTACCGAACTGGTGCTACGGTAGAAATAACACACGAAAGTAGCAATATTTCGTGAAGTCATATTATAGGGACTGTCACGTTAAACGTTTCAGTTGTTTCATTTGCAGTAACACACTCCAACCGGAAAGCTACAATAACACAACCACAAGGTCGTTCATATTGCCAGCAATGGAAAACAAAACATCGCTGTAACTAACAACGAAGCCATCGAAATCAACACAGACTGTACATAATGTTATTTCTTGGCGTTTTTTTTTCGCTTACTCTTGCCTAAAAGTTAACGGAAGTAGCTTTGTGTTCATTTGCCACCGTTACAACAAAATCTGAAGCAAATTCCTAATTTTCAATTTCTTCGTCATAAATGGCAACGATTTCCATTATTTTACGAAAACTATATTTGTTTTAGCCTATGCCTCGAAGAATATGACTAACAGGTCATTCAGAACGACAAAGAGCTGTATAGACACAACTTTTGCGTAGACAGTGCAATGGGAATAATGTTGACACTGGTAATGACAGTTCTGTTGTTGTTTTGAAACATACATTTTTTTAATGTGTTCTGAACGTGATTCCACATAATTTTCAGAGATATAATTACAAGATAAATTTAAAGCGCAGATTTGTTTCTAATGCAAAACATTTTCTATCTGAGACTGCTATACGTGATACAACGGCATTCACCGCCGTTAAAACAAATTTATTTTCCAACGCACTATATATCGAACAATTAAACAGAAATGAAAGAACTATGTCAATGATATTCGTAACTTCAAATCAGCATTGCTTTGGTAATTTCCGAGCCGAGAATTTTAGATAGAGTTTTACGTGGATTCCATCATTTTAAGGTACACGACAATTTTTTTCTTACATTACATACAATCACATCTACGTATGTTCTTTCACCACATTATGTGCAGTTATATTATTACGAAACCGACATAATTGGTCGAATTTCGACCACGGGCGATACTAGTACCTATTGTTATTCAAGATAGTGAATCGTACAGACGGCCGTAGTGTGCAATAACTTGGTCACGTGACTCGATACAGCTACATTCCATTTCATAGTAGTTAGCTACTACCACAAGCATGAGAAATTATCAAGGAGAAATGGATTCGTGTGCGACCGGAACTGCGTTAAATATACTGGCGAAATGTTGTATTAATGACATGTGCAGGAATGTAGCCCCTCCTGCACTACACTAAATCTAGAATTACCCTGGGTCTCTGCAGTAATCAGGGCGATAGTCTGTGAAAAGCCTGGATTTTGGTCCCACACAGATTCCAGTATATGCTTTGCGTGGATTTCAAATGGCCTTGCAGCTCTTGAAAAACTGGAGAAAAGGGTTTCTATAGCTGGACGACAAAGAGTACGGTACTCTGGTGAATTCAGATCAGCGAGGCTCGTAAATGCTTGGCGCACCATGAGGTGAAGAGCGGCAGTTCCCCAGCCTCAGTACAGAGACTGGCTTTGGGGCCGGCCCTGGAAGCACCCGTGGGCAGCCTGACCCCCTCTTGGTGGATAACGTCACTAATCCTCAAGTAAGAAAGTCTCACTGATCTGTACGCCACGCACCCATAGCCTAGCCGCGATCTCACGACAAACCTACATAAATGGAACGGATGCACCCTGTAGTCCCCAAGACATGTGGCTAAGGTACTTTAAGGTATTCACTGCTTTCTGAGACCTGGCCTTCAGGTCTTTTAGTTGGTAACCACGACAGATCGCAGTCATTGCGCCTGATGCTGCACAGACACACTCTTTGGACGCCACACTCGAGAAAGGGCCTGGAACTCGTCTACTCGAAAGACTAGAAGCATGTCTGTCATCTCGTACGACTCGAAATCGCCGTCGCAGAATACTGAATCGCTCCTCTTTTAGTGGGCACGTGGGGCCAATAGTGGACTGGGGTGGTGCCCTGCCTGGGTAAGTGGATGGCTGGCCCTGAGATATGCTGATATATACTGAATCCCTCCCACTTTAATTGACACGTATGGTCGATAGTGGCCCACAGCGGTGTGCTGACCGGTGCAAAGACGGAATATGAGGCTTTACAACTGTCATTTCTGTACGAAAACTAGAACAACAGCGCTGTGTTAAATCATCAATATATTTATTTTTCTAACAACATAAATTTTATCGTACATTTCTGATGTAATTAACAATTTAAAGATCTAATGGCAATATATATTCTGAACGTAAAAAGAAGTACCAATCGGTAAAGTATATTGTGAATTAAGACATGGCAAGAGATTCTAAACTGGAAAGTTATAGTCCGTAAACAATAACTCTGCGGTTTTCCTTAACTTTAATCGGTTTCTTTAATGGGGTATACACTGCTTGCAGAAAAGTGAAGCATCCTGATGGCATTGTTGGATGTTAATGTAACTTCGTAGATGCACATACCATCAGAGGATACATAAATGATTACACAAGCAATTCGCTGTGAGAGGTTGAACGGCCACCAGAATGCAATAGAGTTTTTCGCGTTTAGCGTTTTTACTTGGCCTGGTAGGGTACACAAATGGCGCGAATGGAGTGAGATCACTGTGAAGGAATGCGGAGATGTAGTATACTTGTAACACAGCGTCTTCAGAACCTGACAGAGATTGAAAGGGACCTCACAGTGGGTCTACATTTCACTGGTTGGTCGAATAGCACGATATCAAGATCTATAGGGCGTCAGGTGTGTCAGTAACCCGATCTTGGACTGTATCGGTGTGTGAGGGCAGGCGTATTCGTCATCAAGCTTCCGTTCGGCCACGAATGACCACTGCAACACCTTCGCATCTGCGTCTGCCACCCGAAAAGAAGTAATGGACTTCCTACAACAGCATCCTGCACCACTAGCAGCAGGGAATTATCGCCCCATGCGCAGCTGCCTTTAACATCACAATGCAAATACACTGAAGCGCCAAAGAAACTGATATAGGCATGCGTATTCAAACACAGAAATATGTAAACAGGCCGAATACGGCGCTGCAGTCGACAACGCTTATATAAGACAAAAAGTGACTGGCGCAGATGTTAGATCGGTTAACTGCAGGTGCATGGCAGGTTATCAAGATTTAAGTGAGTTTGAACGTAGTTTTATAGTCGACACACGAGGGATGGGGGACAGCATCTGAGAGGCAGCGATGCAGTTCGGATTTTCCCGTACGACTATTTCACCAGCGTACCGTGAATTTCAGGAATACTGTAAAACATCACATCTCTGACATCGCTGCGGCCGGAAAAAGATCCTGCAGGACCAACGATGACTGAAGAGAATCGTTCAGCGTGATGGAAGTGCAATCCTTCCGCAAATTGCTGCAAGATTTCGGTGCTGTGCCTCAAACAACCGTCAGCATGCAAACCATTCAATGAAACATCATCGATATAGGCTTTCGGAGACGAAGGCCCATTCGTGACCCTTTATGACTGCACGACACAAATCTTTACACCATGCCTGAGCCTGTCAACACCGACATTGGACCGTTGATGACTGGTAACATGTTGCCTGGTCGGACGAGTCTCATTTCAAATTGTATCGAGCGGTTGGACGCGTACTGGTATGGAGACACCTCATGAATCGTTGGAGCCTGCATGTCAGCAGGGAACCGTCCAAGCTGATGGATGCTCTGTAATGGTATGGGACGCGTGCAGTTGGAATGATATGGGACCCCTGATACGTCTAGATAGAACTCTGACAGGCGACACGTACGTAAGCATCCTGTATGATCACCTGCATCCATTCCGACCGACTTGGGCAATTCCAGCAGGACAAAGCGACACCCCACACATCCGGAACTGCTACAGAGTGACTCCAGGAACACTCTTCTGAGTTTAAACACTTCTGCTGTCCACTAAACTCCTCGGAAATGAACATTATTGAGCATATCTGGGATGCCTTGCAAAGTGCTGTCTACAAGAGATCTCAACCCCCTCGTACTCTTGCGGATTTATGGAGGGCCCTGCAGAATTCATGGTATCAATTCCCTCCAGCACTACTTCAGATATTATTCGAGACCATCATGCCATGTCGTGTTGTGGAACTACTTCGTGCTCGCGGGAGCCCTACACGATTTTAGGCAGGTGTACCAATTTCTTTGGCTCTTGAGTGTAGCTTGGTTTGAAGTTGGTGCCATGTCATGGCCTGCTGATGAATGGCATTGCATTCTGCTCAGCATTGAATCCCAGCTCTGCACTAACCTGGATGACCGTCGTTGGCGAGACGTGGGTAGAAGTCCCAGTCCTGCAATATTGTAGAGAGGCACAGTGGTGTACTCCTGGCGCCATGGAGTGGCTAGAAGCGATTAGCGAACGGTACGTCCCAGACATTCTACGTCCACATGTATTATTCTCTCATGTGACAGTATCGTGGAAACATTTTTCAACAATGCTCGTCCACCCATGGCACGTGTTTCTATGGACTGTCTGCGTGATGTCGAGATACTCATGCGGCCAACAGAAGATGTGGGAACTAGCTCGTACGTCATCTCCGTCCCAGTGTCAGTATCCAGAATGTCTAGGACCAGTTACAACAAGGGACCAGCTTCCCACAGGAGATGATACGAGGGCTTCGTGATACCTTCCACAACAACCTCACTGGATGCAACCAGATCGGAGCGTTTGCAACGTCTTACCGTAAGGTGAGCTCGCACTTGCAAGTTCTTTATAAATTTAGCTCGGTTTCGTAATCACTGATGTATCACATCACATACTCTCTCAACCCGTGAAGTTAAATTTCGCTTCCTCATCCCCTTCCGCGAGCTTCACTTTTTTCAGTGTATATAAACCCTGTACCCTGTGTCTTGAAACGAGGATATAAGATGAACATAAACAAAAACAAAACGAGGATAATGGAATGTTGTCGAATTAAATCGGGTGATGCTGTGGGAATTAGATAAGGAAATGAGACGCTTAAAGCAGCAAATGAGTTTTGCTATTTGGGGAGCAAAGTAACTGATGATGGTCGAAGTAGAGAGGATATAAAATGTAGTCTGGCAATGGCAAGAAAAGTGTTTCTGAAGAAGAGAAATTTGTTAACATCGAGTATAGATTTAAGTGTCAGGAAGTCGTTTCTGAAAGTATTTGTACGGAGTGCAGCCATGTATGGAAGTGAAACATGGACGATAAATAGTTTGGACAAGAAGACAATAGAAGCTTTCGAAATGTGGTGTTACAGAAGAATGCTGAAGATTAGATGGGTAGATCACACAACTAACGAGGATGTATTGAATAGAATTGGAGAGAAGAGAAATTTGTGGCACAACTTGACTAGAAGAAAGGATCGGTTGGTAGGGAATATTCTGAGGCATAGAGGGACCACCAATTTAGCATTAGAGGGCAGCGTGGAGGGTAAAAATCGTAGAGGGAGACCAAGAGATGAATACACTAAACAGATTCAGAAGGATGTAGGTTGCAGTAGGTACTGGCAGATGATGAACCTTGCACAGGATAGAGTAGCATGGAGAGCTGCATCAAACCAGTCTCTGGACTGAAGACCACAACAACAAGAACCCTAAAAACTGTCCGTCTATTACCAAACAGGGAGGAAGATACAAATACTTTCGCAAAGTTTCTTCTATCCGCTGGGCAACACCACGAAGCGCATAATTTACAAGCCGTCAAAAATTGTTACATGTGTGAATTCGCTGCCATTTTCGTGTCTGTGGAAATATTCCCTGCGTAAACACTCAAAAACAGTTTAGAAGTCGACACTAGTTGTTAACTAAGAAGAGGTGGGAAAATGTCGCCTTCATTTTTTGGGGCTTGGTATTTGCTTTCCACTACGACGAAGGATCCTCAGATATGGGAATACGTTTTATCTTTTATACACATTGAATTTTTTTTCCTTAAAACAACTTCATCATCAATATATTTTTTAGTTGTAGAACTATTATTGTCAGTATCGTCACATCGTAACTCATTTACACAACTGATAACACAGACCGGGCCGGCCGGTGTGGCCGAGCGGTTCTAGGCGCTTCAGTCTGGAACCGCGCAACCGCTACGGTCGGAGGTTCGAATCCTGCCTCGGGCACGAATGTGTGTGTTGCCCTTAGGTTAGTCAGGTTTAAGTAGTTCTAAGTTCTAGGGGACTGATGACCTCAGATGTTAAGTCACATAGTGCTCAGAGCCATTTGAACCATTTTTTGAACACAGACCGGACATTGCTTTTAGCCATTTTTTTCACAGTTTCAGAGACGGGGTTAGGTAATTAGCTTCTGTCCTGCTTGCTGTAGACGATTCTACTCATACTCTTGGTTTTTTTAGGCATCTCGTCAGGTTCTTCCATTTTATGAAGCAGCCCATGCAACTTTATCATTCAAACAGTTTATTTCGTATTGAATCATTGCTTTAATGACTTCACATAAAACTTTCATTTTTATCAGTTGGGTATAAGAGTGATTTAAATGTGAAGGAATTATTAAAGTCGTGTTCAGAAACACTGACTTTAATTTTTCAACGTACTTCCGATCATTGTTTTAAATTACCTCCCAAAGGCAGCGTTTGTATCAGAGAGTCAATTTATGGACTCACTGACGAAATACTTTTATTATGGTCACTCGTACTTCGAGTGATGTCCTCTAAGTTTTGATGGATGGATGTGGTATGTAGCCATCCTTCTTGAGGGTTTTTGGTGTATTATGTATGTTAGCTTACAAGTGCAGCGAATTCTTCACTTTAATCAACTTTCTATCCAGGAAGAATCAGATCGACTTATAGATAAACAGATTAGCGAACTAATACCTGACGCGATTCTCTAGTACAGTTTCCTCATAGAATTACCCTTCCTCCCCCGTCTTCATTCCTTCTGGCGTCTTAAAACGAGAAAATATTTTTAGCAGATCAAAACTCTTAACGAGAAGGACGGCCCCACTGCAATGGGATGGATCTGTTGCGCAGAATATCGTGCTAGTGTCTGCTGAACGTGTAAAGAAGAAATAATCACTAAAGCGCAATGTTTATTTGGGCTCAATGATCTTATTTGCAATCACAGTCCAGTACGTACTCTTCCATCATACGTTGAACTTATTTATAAAAGAAATGTTTCATTCACCTCATGAAACGAGAACAGGTACAGATGAAATAGAAAGTGCCCCGAAATTGAAATAAATATTGTGCTCTCGCTTCAAGAGGCCGGCAGCTAAACAAAAATTGCGAGCTCTTTCGTAGTTACTGGCCAGGAAATATTCATTTGTTTCACTGTGAAATGAAATGGAAATATTTCAGTCTCTTCTGACGTGAACTCTGTTAGCGGTTTTAACATTGCGTTGAAAAATGTGTTATGTTTACCTTCGATATATCTTGAATACCGCGTGATTCCGTTGCAGTAACTGCGTTTATTTTCAAATTCTTAGTTTATAAATCCTGCTGTGGAGAGTAAACTGTTATTTTCTTCTTGACTGATTTCTTCCTGACCAGATCTTTTATTGGTTTCTCTCCGATAAAAATAAACATATTCTTTCCCTAGACCGCGAAAGGACTTTCATGTATGATTCCCACAGTTTATATTTGCTGTATTTCTTTACGATCCGCTCACATTTAACATATTTCAAGAAAAGAGAGTTCATTGTTATTTTATCAGCACGTCCTCAAAAAGTAGACTGCGGTGCAATGATCAACGAAACAAAGCCTAATACTCGTATTTCAGAGGAAGTAGGCGACACAAGGGCTGCTTGCTAATAAACCTAATGATCACTTTTACACAGCTTTATTGCTATAGAAAAATACTTTCACGGCTGAAGTCATTTACGATGACTAAAACCCAATATTTTCCAACGAAAAATATCTCGACTTTCATAATTAGATTACATTAGATTAGATTAATTATTCATTACATAGACCCACAAAAGAGGGGATCCTCCTGGGTGTGGAACATGTCAGGTAAACATATTACAAAAATGTAATTAGAAAACTTGAGTTTCATTAATTTTTATGATCCTCAGTCAATAAACAGTAAAATTATGTACCTGAATTAAAATTAAACTTCTAATATTGACAGGTTTAATACTTACATCCGATTTCATTAAATCCATCATTCACACAGTAACTAGTTACTTGGCTATTACAACAAAGTATTGCCAAAAATTAAAGTAAATTATTAATTTCAATGATCCTCGGTTAAGAACAGGCAAATTATGTACAAGATTTAAGAGTAAACTTCCACTATTTACAGACTTAAGACTTACATCTGCTTTCCATACATCCATCATTCACACAGTAGGTAGTTACTTAGCTGTTACAACAAAGTATTGTCAAAAATTAAAGTATAATAAATTTTCATTAAAATGGTCTACTGCACTTGTTGAGAAATTCATGAATGGAATAGAAGAAGTTGGCTGCCAAAAATTATTTTAAATTATCTTTAAATTGTGCCTTGTCTGAAACTAAACTCTTAATGGTTGCTGGTAACTTATTGAAAATATGTGTTGCTGAATACTGGGCTCCTATCTGGGCTAGAGTAAGTTATTTTAAATCTTTATGTATATTGTTCTTATTCCTAGAATTGATATTGTGTACTAAGCAGTTAGTTGGAAAAAGAGATGTATTATTTACAACAAACTTCATTAAGGAATAAATATACTGAGAAGCTGTGGTTTGTATGCCCAATTCTTTGAATAGGTTTCGACATGATATTCTTGGATTTACGCTACACATTAATCATATTATATGCTTCTGCACACTAAAATTTTTTTCTCAGTATGTAGAGTTACTCCAAAATATGATACCACATGAGATAATGGAATGAAAATAAGCAAAATATGCCAGTTTTTTTATATTTTTATCTCCTATGTCTGACATCATTCGCATTGCAAACACAGACTTGTTTAGGTGCTTTAGCAGTTCGTTAGTATGTAGCTCCCAACTGAATTTATTATCAAGTTGTAATCTCAAGAACTTCACACTCTCAACTTCTCCTATTTCCATGTCATCATGTTTTATACAGACACTAGAAGGAAATCCCTTGGAAGTTCTGAACTGCATATAGTGGGTCTTTTCAAAATTTAATGACAGTGAATTGGCTACGAACCACTTATTAATGTCAGTAAAAATTTGATTAGCTGCCCTTTCTAAATTTATATTTGATTTACTATTTATTGCAATGTTTGTATCATCTGCAAATAAGACAAACTTGGCATCTTATAATGTAACAGATGACAGGTCCTCAATATACACAAGAAAAAGTAGTGGACCTAGTATGGCACCTTGGGGAACACCACACATAAATTCTTCCCAGTCAGATGATGTCTGATTGCATACCGCTGAAGTGTTACATAATGACACCCTTTGTTTTCTATTAGTCAGATATGATTAGTCAGATATGATTGTCAGATATGACAGAAACCACTTTGCAGCACTACCAGTGATGCCATAATATTTTAATTTACTTAGAAGAATGCTATGATTCACACAGCCAAAAGCCTTTGACTGATCGCAGAATATGCTAGTTGCCTCTAATTTGTTGTCTAATGAATTAAGGATATTTTCACTGTAAGTGTAAGTAGCCTTCTCAATATCAGAACCCTTAAGAAACCCAAACTGTGACTCTGACAATATGTTATTTTCACTAAAGTGCTTAAGTAGATGCTTGAACAAAACCTTTTCAAAGATTTTTGAAAAAGTTGGCAAAAGTGAGATCAGTTGGTAATTTGATGGTATTTCTTTGTCCTCTCTCTTGTGAAGAGGTATAACTTCAGCATATTTAAGCCAGTGTGGGAATGTTCCTGTGACAAGTATTTGATTACACAAATAACTTCAGATATGACTAAGCTCACATGAACACTCTTTTATTAACTTTGTTGATATAATATCATAACCACTAGAATGCTTTGATTTCAAGGACTTTATGATGGATTATTTTTCTTTGGGTGAAGTAAGTGTCAATTCCATTTTACTGAGATTGCTTTTGTGCACAGGTCTCAGATATTCCATTGCATTATTTACTGAACCTGACAATCCCATGCTATCAGTAACAGAGACAAAATACTTGTTTAAATGGTTTGCAACAAAACATGCATTTGTTACCAGGGTTTCATTTATTTTTAGAGCTATTTGTTCCTCCTTGTTTCTGGTCCTACCTGTCTCTGACTTAACTATATCCCATTTTGTTTTTATTTTATTGCTGGATGTATTTATCCACTTTTTGTAATGCAGGTGTTTACATTTCTGGATAAACTTATTCAATATTTTTGCAGTAATTTTTGTAATGATCTATCTAAAGTGTCCCTACATATCAGATAGAGTTTCCTTTTTGTCTCACGTGATATCTTTACCCCTTGTGTGTTCCATGGCTTCCTATTAGACTTCTGCTTTATTTGAGTTACCTTCAGGGAAAAACAATTTTCAAATATGGTGCTAACTTTATTAATGAATGTTTTATATTTTCCATTTGTGTCTTGGATGCTCTAAACATCCATTCAATTAATTTCTTTAAGCAATCTCCTAAATTTATCAGATTTGAGTGTTTTATTGGCCTTCTGTACTGAGTTCTGATGGATGTTTGCCCCTTCAAAATTTAATGTTAGGTGTTGCATGTCATGGTCAGATAACCCATTTAGTACTGGTTTTGTTAGGTGACTTAGTTGCCTAGAATTGTCTATAAAGATATTATCAATGGTAGTCTTTGAACATTTGTATACACTAGTTGGGAAATGTACAATAGAAATTAAATTGAATGACAATGTAACTGATTTCAGTAACTGTACACTGACAGTGTTTTTAAGGACATCTATATTAAAATCACCAGCAACCACTAGTTCTTTGTTTTTTGAATTTTAGATGAGATAATAAATCTTCAAGACCGTTTATAAACAGGTTGAAATTTCTGGAAGGTGCTCTGTATTTGGCTACTATTATAAAGGACCTATTATGAAATTGTATCTCTATTGCACATGCTTCTAAATGCTGCTCTAAGCAAAATTTATTAATGTCAGTATTCTTAAATTTAAAACTGTTTTCAACAAATGTGGCAACTACTCCTTTCTCCATATTTTGTCTGCATAAGTAAGAGGCTAACTTAAATTCTGTATGCTTTAACATATCTATAACAGTGGTCACATGATGTTCAGAGAAGCAGATTATATCAACTGGGTTCGATGACTCTAATTCGTGAATGCACATAAATAGTTCATTAATTTCATTTCTAAGCCCTTGAATATTTTGATGCACTAAAGGTAGTTGGCATTTCACATTTACCGAGATGAAAATGGATGGAAATAAAATTTCTGCTGATTGCTGTAAATTTTTAAGCAACAGGTGTGTTTGCTGATCCAATGTGCCAGGGTTATATTGTTTGATTTCTTTCTCAAACTGAAGGTTTGTTTCAATCTTTACTTCTCTCAGAACTTGACTTCATTCTGTCCTACCTATCCTAAAAAAGGTGTTGCTCCAACACCTATGACCACTGGTATATGGTGACAAAGAGTCATATAAATAATTGTTTGGATTTTATTTGTCACATTCGAAATGAACTGTACTTTTTAACAAATGTATTTTTGTTTCCTTAAACCTATATTACCTTTAGCACATATTTTTTATATATACATGTGGGAATAATCGATCCAGCAATCAACTTTAGCACGTCTTATCTTTGGTTCAAGGGTTATCTTTGAAGATCGTGTTATTGATCGTGTTACTCGTAATGAAAAGTAATTCTGTACGTTTCAGTTCCGTGTACTTAAATTTAAGACTTACCCATATAATTTATGGCCCCATAAAGGAAGAGCAGGAGTAATACAGTTTATTTTGTGGACAATTTAATACGGCGCACGACAATGAAATGTGCGCACGTCATCAACGACAAAATTCAAGACATTCGCTACGAAATTCAGCTTTTGGAGCTCTCCCTTTCTGCGACGCAAAAAGTTAACGCAATGCAGTGCAAAGTACCGAACGCTAAAACAAACTCACGAGACCAAAATCTCAGCAAGCAATTTATTAAAAAATAAGGGGCGACAAAACTCCAGAATTGTGGCAGCACCTACTAGGTGCACTACTCGGCAACACGATCTACCGTCACTTACGTAAGTAGCACTGGCAGTGCACGAAGTTCAACCAATGAACAAGTTGCTGAGAGTGGCCCATGAAATATAGCCAGAGTGGAGACATCAGCATTAGTGGGCCTGACGTCATCGGCAGACGACGCGCCAACCGACTCTAGCCGATGTGCATCGAATCCATCCAAAGAGACTACACATGAGTTAGATCCGTTTATTGATACAGAATAAGACCGAAGCCTTTTAGCTTTTTCTGTCTCTTAGATAGAATTTTCGTCATCATAAATAAAATAGGCTCCAGCTGCAGGCTGCTTTTATTACTGATAATTACGAGGACAGTTCAATAAGTAATGCAACACATTTTTTTTCTCGGCCAATTTTGGTTGAAAAAACCGGAAATTTCTTGTGGAATATTTCCAAACATTCCCACTTCGTCTCGTATAGTTTCATTGACTTCCGACAGGTGGCAGCGCTGTACGGAGCTGTTAAAATGGCGTCTGTAACGGATGTGCGTTGCAAACAATGGGCAGTGATCGAGTTTCTTTTGGCGGAAAACCAGGGCATCTCAGATATTCATAGGCGCTTGCAGAATGTCTGGCAGTGGACAAAAGCACGGTGAGTCATTGGGCAGAGCATGTGTCATCATCGCCGCAAGGTCAAGCAAGACTGACTGATCTCCCGCGTGCGGGCCGGCCGTGCACAGCTGTGACTCCTGCAATGGTGGAGCGTGCGAACACACTCATTCGAGATGATTGACGGATCACCATCAAACAACTCAGTGCTCAACTTGACATCTCTGTTGGTAGTGCTGTCACAATTGTTCACCAGTTGTGATATTCAAAGGTTTGTTCCCCCTGGGTCCCTCGTTGTCTAACTGAACACCATAAAGAGCAAAGGAGAACCATCTGTGCGGAATTGCTTGCTCGTCATGTGGCTGAGGGTGACAATTTCTTGTCAAAGATTGTTACAGGCGATGAAACATGGGTTCATCACTTCGAACCTGAAACAAAACGGCAATCAATGGAGTGGCGCCACACCCACTCCCCTACCAAGAAAAAGTTTAAAGCCATACCCTCAGCCGGTAAAGTCATGGTTACAGTCTTCGGGACGCTGAAGAGGTTATTCTGTTCGATGTCCTTCCTCATGGTCAAACGATCAACTCTGAAGTGTATTGTGCTACTCTTCAGAAATTGAAGAAACGACTTCAGCGAGTTCGTGGGCACAAAAATCTGAACGAACTTCTCCTTCTTCATGACAACGCAAGACCTCACACAAGTCTTCGCACCCGAGAGGAGCTCACAAAACTTCAGTGGACTGTTCTTCCTCATGCACCCTACAGCCCCGTTCTCGCACCGTCGGATTTCCATATGTTTGGCCCAATGAAGGACGCAATCCGTGGGAGGCACTACGCGGATGATGAAGAAGTTATTGATGCAGTACGACGTTGGCTCCGACATCGACCAGTGGAATGGTACCGTGCAGGCATACAGGCCCTCATTTCAAGGTGGCGTAAGGCCGTAGTATTGAATGGAGATTACGTTGAAAAATAGTGTTGTGTAGCTAAAAGATTGGGGAATAACCTGGTGTATTTCAATGCTGAATAAAACAACCCCTGTTTCAGAAAAAAAATGTGTTGCATTACTTATTGAACTGCCCTCGTAATTGAAACCCTCAGCTGCCGACAGGTGTTGTTGATATAGTCAATGGGGACAGCTGAAAATGTGTTTCTCGACCCGGACTCGAACCTGGGGTGTCCTGCTTACATGGCAGACGCTCTATCCATCTGAGCCACCGAGGACACAGATAAATAATAGCACGACTGCAGGGACTTATCCGTTGCACGCTTGCCGTGAGACCCACATTCCCAACTGACCACAATCTACATATATAATGTTCCTAATAGATATTTGCCCATCCTCTCATTATTCGCGCACACTAAGGTGATGACCCCCATAAGAGTTCGGACAACCTGTGCGCCTTCGCACAGACGAAGGTTCTTTCAAGAACAGTTACAATCTTCATATATAGTTAAAAGGCTACCCAGCCATTGACCTTCGTCTGTGCGAATGCGCACAGGTTGCCCGAACACTTACGGGAATCATCACCTTAATGTGCGCGAGTAATGAGTGGATGGGCAAATATCTGTTAGGAACATTACATATGTAGATTGTGGACAGTTGGGAATGTGGGTCTCATGGGAAGCGCGCAAGGGATAAGTCCTTGCAGTCGTGCTATTCATTTGTGTCCTCGGTGGCTCAGATGAATAGAGCGTCTGCGATGTAAGCAAGAGATCCCGCATTCGAGTCCCGGTCGCGACACACATTTTCAGCTGTCCACATCGAGGTATATCAACGACACCTGTCGGCAGCTGAGGGTTTCGATTAATTATCAATTATTCTAGAGAAGCTGCACGGTCATCAATGGTATCTGTTCTTTCGAGAACAGTTACTATCTTCATATATGATTTTATAATGTTTTTATTACATGGTCGATTTCAGAAATTCAGTTTGCATCTTCAGACGGACCTGAGCACGCAGTAAAAAGCTTTCAAGAATAACATTACATCAATACACGTAGAACATAACAGTATGTTAAATGTTGTCAAGCCTACCGGTCATATGATCAGGTTTACGTTCTTATGCGTAAGTAAAAATATACATGAATTTACAATTTCTCTTAGCCAGCCTAAATATTAAGCAAATAATATTTTCCCTCTGTGGAAACTTAATATATGGTAACCATCATACAGTCAAATTAAAGCCATAGTGGGACTGTGTAACCACTCTCCGCAGCAGTAAACGTTTACGCCCTTGACGACAAGCCTCCACACTGGACATGAGTGAATCTTAATCTGAAAGAACACAGATGCATCGTATCGCCGATATAACGGTGTCAAATCTGGAAAATGTTCAGTGCAAGAACGTTATACGATTAAACAGATGTTGCTAAAATCACTAGAATTGTCTTGTTCGTCCCACGGTGTAATAATCCGTAATGGTAGGAAGAAAAATTCAGGTTAACCAAACCTACGTGATATTCCTTTACAATTAAGGGACATTTACAGGGGAAATATCATCTTAAATAGCATAACCTCGCATGTAATTTAAAATCGTTACGATAAAACAAAGTGAAACTACAGAATGAGGTTTTCATTCTGCAGCGGAGTGTGCGCTGATATGAAACTTCCTGGCAGATTAAAACTGTGTGCCCGACCGAGACTCGAACTCGGGACCTTTGCCTTTCGCGGGCAAGTGCTGTACCATCTGAGCTACCGAAGCACGACTCAGGCCCGTTCCTCACAGCTTTACTTCTGCCAGTATCTCGTCTCCTACCTTCCAAACATTCTGGAAACATCCCCCAGGCTGTGGCTAAGCCATGTCTCCACAGTATCCTTTCTTTCAGGAGTGCTAGTTCTGCAAGTTTCGCAGGAGAGCTTGTAAGAGGTATGCGATGTATGCGCTGCCTGCAATAGGCAAGGCATAGGAGAGTCTCTGACCAGAGAGCAGTATGTTGTTAGTTGTCGCTAGTCTGCTAGTCTTGAGTGGTGTGCGTGAGTCGGCAGTAGTCTTCAGTAGTCTGCGTGAGTCGGCAGTACTCGGCAGGAGTCGGCGCGTGTCTGCGCTTGTGTGCAGTCTGCTCTGGTCGGGACTCTGGAAGATGAGTATTATTGTAGAAGGTAAAGAAGCAGCCTTGCGCATATCTAGTAATGGATGTTAACTATCATCAGTTTCTTTTAAAAAAATGCCCCAATAATAATTTTATAATATAAAGTAATTTTTTTTTTAAATAAAGGGAAGCATTCATTTCAATTTAAAGATTTTATCCAATGGATAATTATTCCCTTCACGAATCACAAAGCATAGGCCAGCATTGCACGAAGCTGTGCCGAAAAATTTTTTAGGTAAGAGCAGATACATTCGCAGTTTTTATTGAGGTAAGAATTTTTGCTTTTTCTATTCAGAGCACAGGGCCAGGACGCAGCGCTGCTGTCATCATAAAATTTACCAGGTTACTGAATTTTTTTATTATTTTGGTGTTTAGGAATTTTGCTGTTTCGAACTTAACATTAAATGAGAAAAGAATTTTGTGGGCACATTAAATGTGAATGCATTTCTGCACGGAGATAATAAATGGGAACCAAATTTTGTTTAGAGGTTACAATATTTAAAATTCATTTAAATCTTATTTCCGCGGGAGGTTAGACTTGGTTCATGGTTCATCTCATTTAATATTATTTTTGTGGGGAGGTTACACTTGGCGACATCCGGCCAGGATCGTATTTCTTTGTGAATCTTCTGATAAGTAGTCATATATCAGCTCTTATTTACTTAAATGTAGTTTGCATCAGGCGCAACGCATTTACTAATTTGTCACTCTTTCTTTCACAGATCATCGGCAATTTGTTGCTCTTTGTTGTAATTGTGTTTGTTGCATTTTTGCATTGTCCTTGTTTGATTCGTGCTTAATTTTGATTTGAGAAAAATGCCGCGAAAAACGGTTAACAGTACATCGCGATGTGTAATGAGTGAAATAGCCGACTCGAATAATTTGTCCGATAGTATTTGCGACACTCAGTGTAATGATGATAATCCCCTAATTGTAGACAATCAGTGCGTACCGACCACTAGTAATGATTTTGATCCTAATGATGAACAAATAAATTCAATTGCGTCCTCTGTTAATTTAACAACAATTGATGACGCGGGACGTTCTGTTACAATGAACGCTGCCCAGTTTAACACACCCGATTTGCAAAATTTGAATTGTGAACAGATAAATTTTTCTAACGAAAATGAACAGTGTTCTCAAAGTACGACAGATTTATTTGATTCCGATTTAGTGACCAACAGCGCACATTCGATTGGCAAACCTTTTCAAGAATTACAGAATGACCAAATGGTTACAGAAAACGTGACAATTGCAGGTATGCCATCAAACAGCACAGAGAATAGAGTATGTAATATGTGGTTGGATCAAATTATGGCGGTATTGCTACAACAGAATGAAAATTTCAAACAACTTAACGAAAAACAGGACAACAATTTCAAAAAAATTAATGAAATTAATGAAACACTAGACAACAATTCCAGACAGCTTAGTGAACAGATTACAGCCGTTGCCGCGCAATGTCATGATACTAAAGAACAATTACGTGAGTAAATTAAGGCTTGTGCTAGGAAAAGTAGTGAAGAAATTAGATCTGTTGTTCAAGAATTAAGGAATACGCAAACAGCTACAACAGAATCACTTAGAGACGAAATTAGTGCAGTCGGTAAACAATGCTCTGAAAACGTGACACAGTTACGCGACGAGTTTAAATTAATGTCAGCAGAACTTTCGCGCACACTGGATGCAAAAGTAGACGCGAAATTAGACCAACAGAACAGCCAAATTGACAAAACAGTGAAACGCGTTACCGTAAATTTATACAGGAACAGAATAAAGTAAAGCGACAAGTGATGGAGACAATTACTGCACAGAGACAGGAAGATAAACGTAAATTGTTTACGAAAGCAAAAACATACGTAGAGAACAATATTGCTACAGTATCAGATGAAATTAACACTATCAAACAGTTGAACACCGAATTGCGTGATGAAATTTCGGATCTTAAATCAAAAACAGATACACACACAGTAGACTTTCAGACAGTGACCGGCAGACTTGAACAATTAGAACTAATACAGGATTCCGATGTCATCAAAGCAGACGTTAAAAAATTGAACGAAACCACACGTAAAATACAAAAACATATTAATGCTTGTGACACTAAAAACGATGATCAGGTAAAAATACTGACTGAAAAATATGATGAATTGGCCAGTCGTATTGATGTTATCGAAAGTAACAATGACAGCAAATCAGACGATACTTCACCGATTTCGTTTAATCAAACACCTGAATTCCAAAATTTACAGCAGACGATCAGTGAGATAGATTCGTCCAATAATACACTACGTAGAAAATTGTCAACTTTACAGCAAGAAGTGACAGAGATGAAAAATGTTTCAGTCAATAACACGTCACAGCATACGGCACATTCCGAACATTTGTCACACTCACACAGCCAGTATAATTTAGGTAATTTACAGAGAGTACGTGACTTAGATTCCGAACAATCACAGACAAATAGATTCTTATACAATCCTGAACCTGTTCAGACATACAGAGACGATAATTTTGATTACAAGCATTTTCTGTCCGTGAGAAAATGTAAGGTATTTAATAATGACAGAACACAGATTCACCCCTTGGATTGGATACAACAATTTAGCTTTGCTTTTCCACCGACTTGGCCTGTAACGCACAAACTTGAATTTATTTGTAGTTTTTTGAAAGGCGAACCGGCAACTCGTATGAGACAGATCGCGAGACAATGCTACTCGGTAGAAGAATTTCAGAATGCTTTTCTGTCAGCGTATTGGTCAAAGACGACACAGCGAGGAATCAATGATCAATTAATTAGTTTACCGAATTATGAGAACTCAAATTTTTCCACTGTTCCGCAATTTTTTGAACACATGGTCCAACAAAACCAGTACTTAAGTGAACCATACAGTGAATCTGCACGTATTCAATTATGCATTTCTAAATTACCACGGTCATTAAGAGTGTCACTTTTAACGGGTCAACAGAAAGAAAATATTTCGGCATTCAGGGATCTGTTACAGCTTTTGGAAGAGCAGCTATCGGATTATTCCTTTATAAACAAAAATTTTTCATATAATAACCAAGGTCAACAAACATACAGCAATTACGATCAGCCACACAATTTCAACAGCAAAGGGAATAGACGCTTCAGGAACGACAACCACCAGAACTTTAATAACAGACAAAATTTTAATTATCAGTATCGTCAAAATTATCAGCAACAGGAACCACATTTTGGTAACAATAGGCGTTTTTCACCTCAACAGCATGAAAGCCAACCGGTTAGCATACCTAACCAACAATGCAGTCTGCAAGGTCAACCAAGCTTTAATGTTTCGCCGCCTACGCGTATAGCGTCGGCCCCAACAAATAGTAATGCACAGCAACAAGGAAATCAGTACGTACAGAAAACACACTATTTCATTTCCTATCGCAGTGCACCATGTAGAAATGACTATCATGAGAGACGTAAAAGTAATGAGCACAATTTTCAGCGTACGTTTAATACCAGTCGGTCTTACCAACAGCAAAATCATCCGCAACAACATATTATCATGAATGAACCAGACAGTAGATATCATCCCGAACGTAATACGTCAGGAAAAAATAACAGAACAATACAAATAGTTGAAATGCCACAACATCCTCCCGAAAATAATAGCACATCAGATAGTATTTGACTAAATACAGTACAGGTTGCATCTTCCAGCAATGTAAGCGATACTTTTGACACAGAGAATCATGTTCACGAAAATGTTATTACGACATCCGAGACACTCTTTTGCAGGAAAGACCAGTTATTAAAAAAACCATTTCACACCCTGTCATCGAAGTAAAGATTGGATCATCCAAATTTTCAGCAGTAATCGATTCTGGATCTCCTGTGTCAGTCATAAATGAGGAAACTTTCAAGGAATGTAACAAAGAGAGTACCTATTATACGTTACCATTAGGCAAAACTAAAGTAAAAGGAGCAGTATCTGGTAAAGGAGTAGATGTTAAATTACAGACACATTTATCATTTTGTATTGCAGGTCATACATTTCACTCAAATTTTTGGATTGTTCCCTTATTGACGACAGACGTTATTTTAGGTACGAATTTTCTGGTACAACACGACGCAATTTTTGACTTTCCAAACTCCTATTTAATGTTAAAGGATGAAAATGTACAACTGGCTTTAGAATTTCAGCACTATTTATCTGCAGAAGAACAAACAATTAAGCGTACAGAGGTCATTTCCGCATCACGTAACAAGGACTGTCATTCCACATTTTTAACAGATACGTACGTACACAAATATAATACTCCAGATGAAGCCAACTATGACGTTATACAGATGATTTCTGATAAAGTTAAACAGAGCAGTGCAAATACAGACGAAGAACGCACGCAACTACGCAAAATTCTTTTACAGCAAGCTCCAGTATTTGACAACGTTCCTGGTACTATGTCCAGTTTTATGTATGAATTTCAAGTTAAACAGCACGACACATTTAAAGCCAAACATTATCCCATTCCGTATATTCACAGAGAACAAGTTCAGGAAGAATTGCAAGCTATGCTTGACCAAGGAATTTTTGAACCGGCAGTTAGTCCGTACATAAGCCCGCTCCATATTGTTAAGAAAAAGGATGGTTCACTTCGCCTCGTACTTGATTCGTGTCACATCAACGACATTATTATTAATGAAACAGATCGCCCACAGACACTAGAAGAACTTCTACAGAAATTTCATGGTACTGCTATTTATTCCACATTAGATTTGAAATCGGGATTTTGGCAAATTCAACTCCATCCGAACTGCAGAAAGTACACGGCTTTTCTCTGTTTTGGTGACTGTTATCAATTTTGTATATTACCGTTCGGTTTAACTATTTCTTCAGCAGCATTTATTCGCGGTTTGAATACAATACTTCCGACAGAACTTGAAGACAGAATCACAACGTATGTAGACGACATTCTTACTGCAGAAGCTCACTGGTCTGAACACAATCTGATTCTTGAACAACTGTTACGAACTTTTCGTGCACAAGAACTCACAGTTAATCTCAGTAAATCGCACTTTGGCAAAACTTCTATAAAATTTCTTGGACATGTAATTTCAGCAGAAGGCATTGCGCCTGACCCGGAAAAACTTCAAGCTTTACGTGACATTACTGTTCCTACGACGAAGAAACAACTACGCAGCTTTTTGGGTTTAATTAACTTTTTTCGTAAATTTATTCATTACTCTGCTTTAGACACCCCTAGATTATGTCAATTGACGGGTAAAAACACTATTTGGTCCTGGGATAGCAAAGCACATTCTGAATTTGTGAACCTGAAACAAGCTTTGTTGAATGCACCACTTTTATCACATCCAGATCTTACTAGAAATTTTTCCATTGCCACCAACAGTTCTAACACCGCTTTAGGCGTACACATTTTTCAGGAAATTGAAGAAGATGACACTACAGTAATTAAAAACATCGCCTTTGCGAGTCGCATTCTGTCACCTGCTGAACGCAATTATTCTGTTACAGAACTTGAAACATTATGTGTTGTATGGGAATTTACGAGATTTCGGCATTTTCTTTATGGAAGACATACGACCGTTTACACAGATCATAGAGCTATCCAGTTTTTACTTTCCGCTAAATTTACACACGACAGATTAAGCAGATGGAAACTTTATTTACAGGAATTTAATTTTCCAATTGTTCACATTCCCGGTACACAAAATATTGTAGCAGACGCACTGTCCCTTTCTCTCAGCAACAATCAGCAAGACATTGCAACCAACTTCTGGAAAGCAAATTTCAGCGTCATGTACATTCAACAAGTTGCATTTGAAAATTTCATTTCGTCGTCATTACAAGACATAGCGCAAGAGCAGAGTAAAGACAACGTGTGGAAAGAAATTAAACACCTTTGGCAAGATAGGAATAATGTTACCATTAGAAACCATTACACTGTACGCAATAACATTCTGTTTCGCCGCTCTCACCCTGACAGCAACAATTGGTTATTATGCATTCCTGACGAACTGGTTAACAAATTAATCTGGTATACTCATTTAAGTTACGCACATTACGGAGCCAGAAAATGTTTTCTTATACTGAGACAGAACTGTTATTTTACCAACATGGAGAAACGTATTCGACGAGTTTTAGCTTCATGTAAAATCTGCCAGAAAGCTAAGTCAGATACGACTTCACATATTCCTCCATTACATCCCATTGTACCTGTTAAAATTGAGACACATGGCCGCTGTAGAAATTTTTGGTCCTATTCCCAGAACTAATAGAGGTTTTTGCTACATCTTTGTCGCTGTTGAACTCACTTCAAAATTTGTTACCTTTACTCCGTTACGCAAAGCTACTGCTAAAACTGTTTCGAAAGCATTTGTAAAACATTTTCTATTTCATGTAGGGCATGTATTGAAAGTAATTTCCGACAATGGACCACAGTTTCGATCTGCTATATGGACACGTATGTTACGAGCTAGAAACATTTCTCCGATCTATATATCCAGGTACCATGCTTCTTCGAACCCTTGTGAAAGATTAATGAACGAAATCGGTAAGCTGTGTAGAATATACTGCCATAAAAAACATATTGATTGAGACACACACATACTCTCATTCCAGGACGTAATTAATTCCATACCAAAGGAATCTACTATGCTATCTCCGACTGTTATACTGAAAAATGTTGAACCACCTAACAAAATTAAAGAATTAGTACCCTTTCCTACATTTCGTCGACTACGACACTATGAAACAATTGACATTGCGCTGAACAACATCAAACGTGCTGCAGAGCGCCGGAGAAGACAGCAAAAACAGGTTTGTACACGCCGTGACTTTCACATTGGACGGAAGATATTAGCACGCAAACATTATTTATCTAATAGAGGAAAAAGAAGATGTAGTAAATTTGAACTTTTACACGCAGGTCCATATCGAATTCGCAGCATTCCTTACCCCAATGTAGTACACGTCGAAACTCTGAGAACCAGAAAAACCAAAGGGAATCACCATATCTCCAACATCAAACCCTTTATTGAATGAACATACTTTATGATTTATCACACTGTGATGCGATTTCCTGATTTTTTTATATAACCACTTATGCAATTATATTTATGTGACTACTTACTGATGATTATCGTATTTTTTCTTGGCAAGTGCCCGGCAAGGTAAGGTTAGCAGGTCGCTTTTCTTGTCGTTACACATCAGACCGTGCGCATTTTTCCAGATAAACTTACATATTTTATGACCAATTATGCGATTCTATCGAGTGACTTATTAATTTTATCAAATTCGTTATCCATTAAAGTCTTCAACTTTCGCCTCTATCAACTACACAACATACAAGCTGATCAAAGAGAGGTATTTCTTGTCGTTACACATGAGACCGTGCACATTTTCCATTCTTGATGTATGTATGATTGTTTTACTGTTTTGTTTGTATGCACTATCAAATATTTAAGATATAACAAACACCAGTTGACTTTGACATTTTGCCTTATGATATCTCAACATCGTGACTATTTTACATTTTTTTTGCTGCTACATTGTGATACTCTGTGTACATTTTTGCATCTGAACACTGTCTATGTTTTTGACATAACATGTTTTCTGTCACGCTATGCTGTATGCTCAATTATATCGCTATAAACCAGATTTTATTTAATGGGTATATGCTCTAAATGCAAGACATTAATCAATGTTCATCATTTTCGGAAAGAAATAACGTGTAAAAGAAATAAATTAATAGAAATGGGAATTTCACCTTCGAAATGAACGAAAGAAGATGCAATACCTCGTCACGAAGAGTAAATGGATCAGAATTAACAAGCATTAACAGAACTTACTATACACATCGTATGATAGCAGTCTTAACTAATTTTTTCTTTCAGAATACGAGGCGATTGATGCAGGCTGTCAGACAGAACTACACATCTTAGTTTTAGTGATGAAATATGCTAGAAATAAGGAACTCTATACTATGAATAGTTGTATAATGAATAATGAAGTGACTTTTTTGCAGATGATAATGAATGATGATGAATAGTGATGCAGAATATGCTAATATGGATAATGAAGTTTCTCTTTATAGGTGATGATAATAATGGAGTTATGATGATTTGGATAATGAAGTTTTTCTTTGCAGATGAGGATAATGTTGAAGTTTACGTATTTATGCTATGTAGTTATTTAAGTATTTGTTGCAGTTCGTTTTGACAGTATGTCTTATGTCGCATGGTATGATGACTGAAGGTTTTGGAAAGGACAGCTAGAGAACATATATATTTAATACACATTTCATTACCTGTCAGTTCGAAGTTCACTACTTTTCAGCATAATATGCATTTCTTCTTTCAGCTTAATAATCCATTTTGTATTTTTTTGCAGGAGAAATTATTCACGAAATTAATATGCTATAAGCAGTAGGTCATTAAACCTGTCTCTTTCATGAATGTGATCACATATACTCTATTTGTTTCATAACCTTGCTACAGCTGACTCATGACGAATGACGTTACCCATCTTCATTTGCAGCAATAAGTCAAAAGCAAATATTGTTATGCCCCAGCAATTAATTATGGATCCCAACGCAATGCATTGCTATCACAAAAGAAAAAATGTATTACCAGTCCCAAATAATGCTAAGAGAGTTATGAGTAATACTGAATGATGTTTTCTAATCACAGACTTTGAGTAATAGTTACAGAGTGTTACATTTTTAATATGTCTTATGTCACTTGAATGATGAGTTCTGAGTAATAGTGAATGATATTTTGTAATAATGCATGCATTCTCTATACTCTTTAACTCCTGTTTTGAAGGATGACTTCTGATGTTTTGTAACTGGCCAATGAGTGCCAATAATTATTTTTAAATATGTCATATGTCACTTGAATAATGAAAAATGTTTTGTAATATTCAATACTTGCTGACCAATGAATGCCACTGTTTCTTATACTTTAAATTTATATTATGTCACTTTCGTGCTATATATATGAATAGCAGTAGCTTGATGCTACATTCATTAGCTCCTGTTTTGAATGATGACTTCTGATGGTTTGTAACTGGTCAATGAGTGCCAATGTTCTCTGTAAACAGTTCACTTATGAGCATTAATCTGTAATACTTCATACATGGTACAAAAATGTTCAGTAACTGGGCGATGAGCGCGAAGAATTACTGAAATCAGTAGATAGACTAGTGTAATTATCAATGATGACTGGCATAAGACTTAATGTCCTTCACCTTCTGATCTAATTACCAGAAATTACTGCAATATCCGTTTGTCCTATCTATCCTCATGATCATGGAGCACTATATTTAGTTTTTGCACTAATTCTACGTTGGTGTACCTTACAAGAACGTGGTGTTGACACGACATGCTGTCCACCACCTTGAGTGATGGACATGTTATTATGGTCCCACTGTTTGGTGTACCTAATGTACTACCAAAATGATAACATGGAATATTAATACGACATTTCAGTGTCTTGGCTACACTGATTAATACTTCAGGGAAAAGAACTTCAGATTGTCTCACTTGGTGTTGTGCTTCTGTAGAAAGATATGGACTAAGTGCAGCTGCGTGCAACCTAATGTGCTACAACCATAATGCAATCCTTCCCTTTCCTATCCTAGTTCTTGTAAAATAGTAAAAAAAACTACAGTGTGTGTGCACTTTTGTCATTTGTAATTATGATTTGTATTCATTGCGTATACATTTTGTGATTTGCTGATATATTCTGAACTACAGTGCGTGTGCACTTTTGTCATTTGTTAATATGATTTGTACTCATTGTGTATACATTTTGTGATTTCCTGATATGTTCTGAACTACAGTGCGTGTGCACTTTTGTCATTTGTTAATATGATTTGTACCCATTGCGTATACATTTTGTGATTTCCTGATATGTTCTGTACTACAGTGCGTGTGCACTTTTGTCATTTGTTAATATGATTTGTACTCATTGCGTATACATTTTGTGATTTCCTGATATGTTCTGTACTACAGTGCCTGTGCGCTTTTGTCATTTGTTAATATGATTTGTACTCATTGCGTATACATTTCGTGATTTCCTGATATGTTCTGTACTACAGTGCATGTGCACTTTTGTCATTTGTTAATATGTTTTGTACTCATTGCGTATACATTTTGTCATTGCTTGATATGTTCTGTACTCAGTGCATGTGCACTATATTTTATTTCATGTTCTGCACTTATATATATATATATATATATATATATATATATATATATATATATATTCTGTGATTGTAAACTTAGTTAATTAGGAAAAATTTGTTGCTCATGACAAGTCCAATTGACTCACCATCGCTGCCAAATTTTTGCCCCCCCAGTGGAGGGTTATGTAAGAGGTATGCGATGTATGCGCTGCCTGCAATAGGCAAGGCATAGGAGAGTCTCTGACCAGAGAGCAGTATGTTGTTAGTTGTCGCTAGTCTGCTAGTCTTGAGTGGTCTGCGTGAGTCGGCAGTAGTCTTCAGTAGTCTGCGTGAGTCGGCAGGAGTCGGCGCGTGTCTGCGCTTGTGTGCAGTCTGCTCTGGTCGGGACTCTGGAAGATGAGTATTATTGTAGAAGGTAAAGAAGCAGCCTTGCGCATATCTAGTAATGGATGTTAACTATCATCAATTTCTTTTTAACAAATGCCCCAACAATAATTTTATAATATAAAGTAATTTCTTTTTTTTAAAAAAAAGGAAAGCATTCATTTCAATTTAAAGATTTTATCCAATGGATAATTATTTCTTTCACGAATCACAAAGCATAGGCCAGCATTGCACGAAGCTGTGCCGAAAAATTTTTTAGGTAAGAGCAGATACATTCGCAGTTTTTATTGAGGTAAGAATTTTTGCTTTTTCTATTCAGAGCACAGGGCCAGGACGCAGCGCTGCTGTCGTCTTAAAATTTACCAGGTTACTGAATTTTTTTTATTATTTTGGTGTATAGGAATTTTTCTGTTTCGAACTTAACATTAAATGAGAAAAGAATTTTGTGGGTACATTAAATGTGAATGCATTTCTGCATGTAGATACTAAATGGGAACCAAATTTTGTTCAGAGGATACAATATTTAAAATTCCTTTAATTCTTATTTCCGCGGGAGGTTACACTTGGTTCATTTCATTTAATATTATTTTTGTGGGGAGGTTACAATCTTCTGTAAAGTTTGGAAGGTAGGAGACGAGATACTGGCAGAAGTAAAGCTGTGAGGACCGGGCGCGAGTCGTGCTTCAGTAGCTCAGATGGTAGAGCACTTGCCCGCGAAAGGCAAAGGTCCCGAGTTCGAGTCTCGGTCGGGCACACAGTTTTATTCTGCCAGGAAGTTTCAAAGTGAAATTATTTCGGAAGTTCATCCAGACGCAATAAAATCCATTTTGAGCCTCCTGGACCACGTAGTCATAGTGTAAAGAACATGTAATTTTCAGGATTTTAAAAGCAGAACAAAAGTTGTTAGAATAATAAGGAGCGTTAATTTGATCTTACGTCAGATAGGATTGAAAACTTGTAGTATACACTTTACGAGAAATACTGTTATGTTTTATTTGCATTGATATAATGTAATTTTTGGAAAATTTTAGCTATGTGCAATGGTGCATCTGAGATGAGAATGGAATTCCTGAAATCAATCAGGTAATAAAAAAGCTACAAAAGCGCTCTGCAAACAGAGACTATTTTATTTATAACTACTAATCATATACGGCTGTGTTCTCGCCATCTACTGCGATATATAGTCAAGAGCAATAGATTTCATTGAACGCTTCATGGATGAGTCAGCTAATGCTAATGCTGGCTTCGTTCAGTTTGTATTGTGTATTGAACCGCGGACCTAGAAACGACGGAGAGGCTTCGTCCCGTCGTAGCCCTCAGGGGTTCAGAACCCCACAACAGGCCACAGCAATCCACCCATCCCACCACCGCCTCACATCGAACCCATTGGGCGGTTCGGCCCCCAGTGGACCCCCCCCCCTCCACCCCCCCCCCCCCCAAGGAACGTCTCATACCAGACGAGTGTAACCTCAAATGTTCGCGTGGTAGAGTCATTATGGTGTACGCGTACGTGGAGACAGTCTTTGCGCAGCAATCGCCGACATAGTATAACTGAGGCGGAATAAGGGGAACCATTCGCATTCGCCGAGGCAGATGGAAAACCGCCTTAAAAACCATCCACAGGATGGCCGACACACCGGACCTCGACACTAATCCGCCGGGCGGATTCGTGCCATCACGCCTTCCCGCTTGGGAAGCAGCACGTTACACTGTGTGGTTAGTCGCACGGGCTCTTCGTTGAGTTTGATGTCGGTCTGCGAGACTTCAGCTAACTTTAAATCTGCCCTCGTCGGAGCAACCTTCTAATATAACAGACTAGAGAACCTACCGCAGGCTTACATACAGTTGGTTTTAGGTGACTTATTATGAATGTCTTGTTACAGGTAACTGGGCCACAATTGGCGATTGATAGAGTAAGGACAACATTAAAACACTTTAAAATTTATTTTAATATTGCAAAGTCGCACCATCTTGGTCACTGCTAGCCTAACAATAATACTCAATGCAATAATCCAGCACAGTGTAAACACTTTGTAACACTGTTATCGACGTTACCTAAAATGATCTCTCTAGCTTCCTTGTCTGTTTTTACTTAATGTAATTTCTATGTAACCAATGCCTTGGATGTAACATCGCTGTAAATATTTTATTTATTATTTATGATAATTTATGTAATTCTAATTAAGCTATAAATGGAATTTCAAAAGTAGTGTGCTGTAAAAGAATGTAAAAGTTAACATTTTATTTATAATACTGATTCATGAATAGGGAAAGTAGGTTTGTAATCATGTAAAACTTGGAGAGCAGTCAATCCGCAACGGAATTGGCTAGGCAGGAGTAGAAAAGGTGGATCTGGCGGTCGAACTACAAGGCGCCTGTGTGGCATGAGCTAGTCGCTGGCTACTAGGCAAAGGGTGCACATCTTATGAACTGATAGAGGCGAGAAGAACTGCAAGATTATATAATACAGCCTCGGATGCGGAATTAATTCGACTTATTATTCATAGCGTACTTTGATTAACTCTGCACTACGAAAATGCGGCACTAAGAAGAGAATTCTGAAAGCCTGTTACACAAGAACAGCCATGGTTACTTCTGCCGCCTTTTTTGAATAGCACAAGAGATCGACACTGACACTGCCTTCATTTCAAATTATCAGTTGAGTACTGCATAATTGTATGAACGAGTTATCTGGTTTAGTTTTCAATAATAATTTTGTGTTCGGTAAACTATTTGTTGAGCCACCGTATTATATCCTTGACATGGTCCTATCTCGAGTGCTACGATGAAACCGAGCACCCCATTTTACTGAAATGAAAAGCAGTTATCTTCCTTAACAAAAGTTAACGAACTTTGTGTAGATGTAAAGTACGTAATTATTTAATGAGCATAACTTTTTAAATACTCCACGTAGTTTTCATAAATGTACAGTTAAAGTTTCATCAAACTACAATTACTAATGGAAGATTTTAAGTGTTCATTTCAAATATTTTTCTTATTGAAATAATAGTGTTAACAATTTCATGTGTGACTATTTAACAGTGTTTCCCATACTGTGTTGTGACTAAACTGTTGAGTCTCGATCTGAGTCTATCAATTGATTAGTTTCTAGGTCCCCATGTTAACAGTTGAACCTGATTTAGAGGTCATATTACCATAACAAAAATCAAGAGTAAGCAACTGGCAATAAATATTCAAACTGTAACTGGATCCATGTATCACATGTTTCACTTGTGCTAAATAATATAAGGAAGTGATTTTTCTTGAGAATGCAGATAATAATCAGTTCAAAAGATACAATTACAAGTATTTCAACGCTAGTAATTTCCTATAATGAAACTGACAAAAGAACCTTTTGTCCAGGTCAGTAGTGCTCCATCATTAGTAGTTTTTCACCTTCCTACTGTAATGTACAGATAGTAAGATTACTGAGATCCAATTGTTGCCTAAAGATATTAATACTCCTTCTATGTAATTCAAGTCAAATCACTGGTACATTACTTACTAAATTGCGCTACTGTCATGTATCTAATCAGTAAAACAGAAGTTCAGTAACAAGTAAATTCAGTCCCGATAATTAACTTCCTTTACGAACCATCCTAGTATTGTACAACTTTGCCTAAATAGGCTGGCGACCGTTTCTTCTTAGGTAGTTACAGTTCACTCGATAACTAATAGAACCTTGGTTCGATTTCCGTTTGTGTTGCTATTTTTTTCTCTCTATAATACATCTACATCTACATCTACATTGATACTCCGCAAGCCACCCAACGGTGTGTGGCGGAGGGCACTTTACGTGCCACTGTCATTACCTCCCTTTCCTGTTCCAGTCGCGTATGGTTCGCGGGAAGAACGACTGTCTGAAAGCCTCCGTGCGCGCTCTAATCTCTCTAATTTTACATTCGTGATCTCCTCGGGAAGTATAAGTAGGGGGAAGCAATATATTCGATACCTCATCCAGAAACGCACCCTCTCGAAACCTGGCGAGCAAGCTACACCGCGATGCAGAGCGCCTCTCTTGCAGAGTCTGCCACTTGAGTTTATTAAACATCTCCGTAACGCTATCACGGTTACCAAATAACCCAGTGACGAAACGCGCCGCTCTTCTTTGGATCTTCTCTATCTCCTCCGTCAACCCGACCTGGTACGGATCCCACACTGATGAGCAATACTCAAGTATAGGTCGAACGAGTGTTTTGTAAGCCACCTCCTTTGTTGATGGACTACATTTTCTAAGCACTCTCCCAATGAATCTCAACCTGGTACCTTTCCACAGTCGAAAAACAGTCTGGCATCTTTCAATTGCGCACAGTCATGGTAAAAGAAAGATCCTTTCATAGGAATTACGTTATCGGTTCAAATGGTTAAATGGCTCTGAGCACTGACTTACCATCTGTGGTCATCAGTCTCCTAGAACTTAGAACTACTTAAACCTAACAAACCTAAGGACATCACACACATCCATGCCCGAGGCAGGATTCGAACCTGCGAACGTAGCGGTCATGCGGTTCCAGACTGAAGCGCCTAGAACCGCACGGCCACACCGGCCGGCAACGTTATCGGCATATCACTATCGAATTATTTAATAGCAGCCGGTGGTATTATACGTGGCTTTTTCCGTGACTAGACTAAATGTTTCTGCTAGGGGAACTTTCCAAGAAATTATTTCCTTGACCAGACCAATAAAATTTACAGTTTAACGTCGTAAAAAATTGAACTTATGATTAGAGACTTTCAAACATCCTTACAAATTTCAGTTACCTTAATCTTATTTAAAGGAGTAATCAACTGTCTCCTTTCCATTCTTACTCACGAAGCATATTAAGCATAACCAAATCAACTCTGAAATCTTTATACTTATGATAATACACAAGTGAACACACAAGAGAACATAAAAATTTTGTTTAGGACTTACAGAAAGTAAAAAATGATCTTAGTGCTCACTAACATTAGTTTTGATACAATTGGAAACGGAACATTGCTTCCCTTTTAGTAACGCCAAGTCCATTGCTCTATCACACACCTTGTCCAACGATATGTTCCATCCGTCTACCTCAGTCACTATAAAGACAAGAAAATATCAGCTATTACACGTGTAACAGTTTAGTATCAGAGACCAGAAATAGCAAAAATTTTTAGAACGCAAATAGTTTCAACTGCATTCACTTGACACGACAGTCCCCGACCGCGGCCTTACGCGAGCGCGATTAATAAATACCAAACATAAGAGAGCACCAACTAATTCCGCAATTAGCGACAACACCCACTTCATAAATTTCTCATGTACAACACACCCAAGCAACCATTCAGTGCCTATGGCAAAGACTGCACAGTCCACAGAGGACAAGGCTTTAATCGCATGGATGAGCAGAGTGATACCGAGACACCATAAATTGTCCTTCGATGAAGGTGAAGATCCTGTTACATCGACGAATAACAGCATCTTTTGCAAACTTTCCATTAACCCAGCGGCTTCAAGTATCGTGCCACTTGAGACACGTTACGTGCAGCGCTGCCTGCTTTTAATCACCGTGCCTCATACCGCACTTCCTGTGTGGGTGATGGTAACCACCGTTACCTGAGTATCTCCCATCAAGTAAACACCAGCACTCCGCTACCCAGGTCCCTTGCGTCTCCGTACGTCCGTGCCTCTCTCCAAAAGCACATACGTTCCTCTTTTCGGAGCCTGCCCGTTCCACAGAGTACAAATGCCTATGAAGTGAGCATTTGAAAGCGCACAAGGAATTCTGTCCTCAACATCTCCCGCAGCCCATGTCACGTGATTTTGGGACGGCGCATTTTAGCCCGTATAGCGCTTACAGTATTTTGAGTGTTTCACTTCGCTGGTACAAGTAGATCACCTTCAGCAGTACCATGGAACTCTGTATACTCGCCTTACAGATATCTTAACAATTTGATCCCAGGGACTGAAGTTATCCAATCTCTGCTCTAATTAATTACGTTACAATGACACTGTAGACCGCGCCGGAGTGTCACGAAAAAACAGTGCATCTGAAACTATGAAACCGTTACACTAAATATGGTAATTTTCCATAATTATTTTCAGTTTTTCGCTATTTACCTTTCTATTTTTATAAACAAGTTCAATATTCATGAAGTTTTTTCGTCATATCATTAGAAAAGTAAAACCATACACTTAGCAGAAAAAAAATAGAAAATTCAAGATCAGTGCTACATTTTGGATCTTTTTAGATCTTCTACTTCACTGATTCACATTGTCGAATTTATTGTGATTAATTACGTTAATTACGTTACAATGTCACTGTATATGAAACTGTTCCGTGCAGAAATACGTGAATACACGCATGTGTTTGAGAACCTGCATAAACTGCAGGAAATTAATCATACTGTCATGTATACATTTTGTCTGCATATGAACATAGTACCTATGTGTTTACACTAACTGGTAGTTTACTGAAATAGACTTGCAAATTTATCTAGCGCGTATCTCGTAAACATATGGCTATAAAATAGCAGACCCGTCGGAGGTCCGAGTCCTCCCTCGGCCATGTGTGTGTGTGTGTGTGTGTGTGTGTGTGTGTGTGTGTTGTCCTTAGCGTAAGTTAGCTGAAGTTAGGTTATGTAGTACGTAAGACTAGGGTCCAATGACCTCCGCAGTTTGGTCCCATAGTCCTTACTACAAATTTCCAAAAATCGCATAAATTATGTCTACAGTACAAGACCTTATAATACTGTGTCGAGGTATATAAAGTCCACTACTTTAAGTATTTCGTTTCTTAATCTAATTCCCTCAACATCGGCCGATTTAATTCGACTACATTTCATTACCCTTGTTTTACTTTCTTTGATGTTCATCTTATACCCTCCTTCCAAGGCATTGTCCATTCCATATATAAAGTTCCTTGTATCAATAAGACATTTATAATTACACACTTGTTGCAGATACCTATGAAAAGTAACTGGTCCTCCTTTCACATACTTCTTTCTCTTTACATCCGTGGCATGACAATGCTGCACCATAGCTGTTGCTAAAACTCAAACGTGCAGAAATGCGTAGAAAACAAGGCAAATACGTGAAATATGCAAGTTTCGCTGTTACCACAAATTGTAGACGAGCATCGTCGTCCCAAAATCACATGCGCAGCAGCCTACGCTCACTCCAAAGATATACACTACTGTCCATTAAAATTACTACACCACGAAGATGACGTGCTACAGACTCGAAATTTAACCGACAGGAAGAATATGCTGTGATATGCAAATGATTAGCTTTTCAGAGCATTCACACAAGGTTGGCGCCGGTGGCGACACCTACAACGTCCTGACATGAGGAAAGTTTCCAACCGATTTCTCATACACAAAACAGCAGTTGACTGGCGTTGGCTAATGAAACGTTGTTGTGGTGCCTCGTGTAAGGAGGAGAAATGCGTACCATCACATTTCCGACTTTGATAAAGGTCGGATTCTAGCCTACCGCGATTGCGGTTTATCGTATAGCGACATTCCTGCTCGCGTTGGTCGAGATCCAATAACTGTTAGCAGAATATGGAATCGGTGGTTTCAGGAGAGTAATACGGAACGCCGTGCTGGATCCCAACGCTCTTGCATCACTAGCAGTCGAGATGACAGGTATCTTACCTGCATGGCTGTGACGGATCGTGCAGCAACGTCTCGACCACTGAGTCAACAGATTAGGACGTTTGCAAGACAACAACCATCTGCACGAACTTCGACGACGTTTGCAGCAGCATGGACTCTCAGCTCGGAGACCATGGCTGCGGTTACCCTTGACGCTGCAACACAGGCAGGAGCGCCTGCGATGGTGTACTCAACGACGAAGCTGGGTGCACGAATGGAAAAACGTCATTTTTTCGGATGAATCCAGGTTCTGTTTACAGCATCATGTCGCCATACTGGCGTACACCCGGCGTGATGGTATGGGGTGCCATTGGTTGCACGTCTCGGTCACCTCTTGTTCGCATTGACGGCACTTTGAACAGTGGACGTGGACGTGTTACGACCCGTGGCTCTACCCAACATTCGATCCCTGCAGGATGATGCACGACCGCATGTTGCAGGTCCTGTACGGGCCTTTCTGGGTACAGAAAATGTTCGGCTGCTGCCCTGGCCAGCACATTCTCCAGATCTCTCACCAATTGAAAACGTCTGGTCAATGGTGGCCGAGCAACTGGCTCGTCACAATACGCCAGCCACTACTCTTGATGAACTGTGGTATCGTGTTGAAGCTGCATGGGCAGCTGTACCTGTACACGCCATCCAAGCTCTGTTTGAGTCAATGGCCAGGCGTATCAAGGCCTCTATTATGGCCAGAGGTGGTTGTTCTGGGTACTGATTTCTCGGGATCTATGCACCCAAATTGCGTGAAAATGTAATCACATGTCAGTTCTAGTATAATATATTTGTCCACTGAATACCCGTTTATCATCTGCATTTCGTCTTGGTGTAGTAATTTTGATGGCCAGTAGTGTACATACTCTATGGACCGCTCCACAGATAAACATTTTAAACGTAGGCAGGGCTGCTCGGCCAGCACAAATAAGCTAGAGCCAACCTAAATAATCGTGCAGCACACCGCATAGCGGCAAAATAAGGTCGTACCACATCCAAATCTTACAACAGTAACGAAACGAAAAGTTGAGAGTCAGGAAGAACAGTGCGGGCTCATTCTGACTGCGAACCCAGACCCGCGTGCCGGGTTTGCAGAGAAGCCCCACACACAGGCACGCCAGCCAGCTGTACCCTATCCCGCGCGCGCCCAAATACGCCAGCAGATATTTGATTCCGGCGGGGCCGGTGCCCGGGCCGTACATGAATAATGCAGCGGCGCGCAGTTTTAATATGTTTTATTCAACTATTGCTGTCCGGCTCTGTCAACATCCGCATTACAGCTGGCGCGAGTATGCAAGATATTTATACCTACATCCGAGCGACCGAAAATATAAATAAGCAAACAAACAAATAAATGTGGAAATTGCGAATCGGCATGGACGTGAACGTGCTTTCTCTTTCCGAACGCAAACGCATGCAAGCCCCTAGTCGCAAACACAAACACGGCGAGCGGCACGTGCAAGCCTACACACACACACACACACACACACACACACAAGTTCGACAGAGCGTATTGACAACCAGCATAGAAAAATACCATGTATAAGTTGCGACAAACCTCATAGAGCACAGTACGCTACTTTCTGGCCGACAAACGAAACAAGCCATTAATTAGTGTGTTTGCTGTCCTTTTCAGCGCTAAGCATGCGACAGCATGCGGCACAAATACGTTACAAAACGCCGCACTCACACCTGGGGGGCTGTTGGTGACAGAAAGATAGGGTCAAGTGTTTTGGAAAGCCCTTGGGTTAGGAACCTTTTGTATGCTCAACAGGAAGATCTCTTACTGTAACTATTGTACAGTACAGCGGCAAAATTTGAATGTTACACGCTTCATCCAGCTTAGGCAATTGTAGCGAACTGGTTGATTCTTATTGCCTTAGATTGGGCGTACCGTGCGCCTTGAGAGGCTTACGGAGGCATCGTTTAGTTCGTGGGCGGTTTCTGAGAAAACCCGAAAAAATTGTTTTTCACCATTCTTTCGCCTCCAGCAGCGGTTATCTAAATAACTAACCGTAGAAAATTGCTCAAATTTTAGTGGCATATTCTCGGGCATTAATCTATAAGTGCCAACTTCACGTTTTCAAATTTATATCCGTTAACGAAAAACATGGTTTTTGGGTACCAAAATCAAGCCGTGGATCCCAACAAGGCTATGCACAGCGAATGGCTGAAATTTTTAGCATATATTCCTAAGATCCCGATCTCGAACAAACTTGAAAATATTCTTGATATATTTATCCGTTTACGAGATACAGAGGTTGATACACTGTTGTGGTCTTCAGTCCAGAGACTGGTTTGATGCAGCTTTCCATGGTACTCTATCCTGTGCAAGATTCTTCATCTCCCAGTACCTACTGCAACCTACATCCTTCTGAATCTGTTTAGCGTATTCATCTCTTGGTCTCCCTCTACGATTTTTAATCTCCACGCTGCCCTCCAATACTAAATTGGTGATCCCTTGATGCCTCAGAATATGCCCTACCAACCGATCCCTTTTTCTAGTCAAGTTGTGCCACAAACTCCTCTTTTCCACAATTATATTCAATACCTCCTGGTTCAAATGGCTCTGAGCACTATAGGACTCAACTTCTGAGGTCATCAGTCCCCTAGAACTTAGAACTACTAAAACCTAACTAACCTAAGGACATCACAGACATCCATGCCCGAGGCAGGATTCGAACCTGCGACCGTAGCGGCCTCGCCGCTCCAGACTACAGCGCCTAGAACCGCACTACCACTCTGGCCGGCAGTACCTCCTCATTAGTTATTTGATCTACCCATCTAATCTTCAGCATTCTTATGTATCACCACATTTCTAAAGCTTCTCTTCTCTTCTTGTCTAAACTATTTATCGTCCACGTTTCACTTCCATACATGGCTACACTCCATACAAATACTTTCAGAAAAGACTTCCTGACACTTACATCTATACTCGATGTTAACAAGTTTCTCTTCTTCCGTAACGCTCTCTTTGCCATTGGCAGTCTACATTTTATGTCCTCTCTACTTCGACCATCATCAGTTATTTTGCTTCCCTTATAGCAAAACTCATTTAATACTTTAAGCGTATCATTTCCTAATCTGATTCCCGCAGCATCACCCAATTTAATTCGACTACATTTCATTATTCTCGTTTTGCTTTTGTTGATGTTCATCTTATCCTCCTTTCAACACACGGTCCATTCCGTTCAGCTGCTCTTCCAGGTCATTTTCTGTCTCTGACACAACTACAATGTCATCGGCGAACCTCAAAGTTCTTATTTTTTCTCCATGGATTTTAATTCCCACTCCAAATTTTTCTTTTGTTTCCTTTACTGCTTGCTCAATATACAGATTGAATATCATCGGGGACAGGCTACAACCCTGTCTCACTCCATTTCCAATCACTGCTTCGCTTTCGTGCCCCTCGACTCTTATAACTGCCATCTGGTTTCTGTACAAATTGTAAATAGCCTTTCGCTCCCTGTATTTTACCCCTGCCACCTTCAGAATTTGAAAGAGAGTATTCCAGTCAACATTGTCAAAAGCTTTCTTAAGTCTACAAATGCTGAAACGTAGGTTTGTCTTTCCTTAATCTATTTTCTAAGATACGTCGTAGGGTCAGTATTGCCTCACGTGTTCCAACATTTCTACGGAATGCAAACTGATCTTCCCCGAGGTCGGCTTCTACCAGTTTTTCCATTCGTCTGTAAAGAATTCGCGTTAGAATTTTTCAACTGTGACTTACTAACTGATAGTGCGGTAATATTCACATCTGTCAACTATGTGATGAAAAGTATCCGGACACCCCCAAAAAACAACTTTTTTTCAAATTAGGTGAGTTGTGCTGCCACCTACTGCCGCGTACTCCATATCAGTAGCCATCGACATTGTGAGAGAGCAGAATGGAGCGCTCCGCAGAACTCACGGACTTCGAACGTGGTCAGGTGATTGGGTGTCATTTGTGTCACACGTCTGTACGTGAGATTTCCACACTCCTAAACATCCCTAGGTCCACTGTTTCCGACGTGATAGTGAAGTGGGAACGCGAAGGGACACGTGCAGCACAAAAGCGTACAGGCCAACCTTAGCTGTTGATTGACAGAGATCGCCGACAGTTGATGAGGGTCGTAATGTGTAATACGCAGAAATCTATCCAAACCATCACACAGGAATTCCAAACTGCATCAGGATCCACTGCAAGTACTATGACAGTTAGGCGAGAGGTGAGAAAACTTGGATTTCATGGTCGAGCGGCTGCTCATAAGCCACACATCACGCCGGTAAATGCCAAACGACGCCTCGCTTGGTGTAAGGAGCGTAATCATTGGACGATTTAACAGTGGAAAAACGTTGTGTGGAGCGCCAAATCACGGTACACAATGTGACGATCCGATGACAGGGTGTGGGTATGGCGAATGCCCGGTGAACGTCATCTGTCAGCGTGTGTAGTGATGGTGTTATGGTGTGGCCGCGTTATTCATGGAGGGGGCTTGCATCCCTTGTCTTGTGTGGCACTATCTAAGCACAGCTCTACAATGATGTTTTAAGCACCTTCTTTGTTCCCACTATTGAAGAGCAATTCGGTGATGGCGGTTGCATCTTTCAACACGATCGAGCACCTGTTCATAATGCGAGGCCTGTGGCAGAGTGATTGCATGACAATAACATCCCTGTAATGGACTGGACTGCACAGAGTCCTGACCTGAATCCTATAGAACATCTTTGGGATGTTTTGGAACGCCAACTTTGCGCCAGGCCTCACCGACCGACATCGATACCTCTCCTTGGAGCCGCACTCCGTGAAGGATGGGCTGCCATTCTCCAAGAAAACTTCCAGCACCTGATCGAACGTATGCCTGCGAGAGTGGAAGCTGTCATCAAGGCTAAGGGTGGACCAACACCATATTGAATTCCAGAATTACCGATGGAGGGCGCCAGGAACTTGTAAGATTTTCAGCCAGATGTGCGAATACTTTTAATCACATAGTGTAATTATCTACTTGTAGCAGTAAAATACGCACTTAAAATACAGTGTGAGGAGAAAATGTAGTTTATATTCTATGAAGGGTGTCCGTTATCATCAGAAGGATTCTAGAAATTTCGTGTTGTAGAACTGAAGCACATGCAGAATTTTTGTCCACACAGAATCCGGTCTGAGATTTAAAATTAACTTTGCGTTATTTCAGTTTCGCATAAGTAAACTACAAAATTTTATTGACCAATAAAGTTCTTCTCGTGTGAGATACATGCTCTGTTGTAGTGGGAAAAAGAAGGGAACCAGCAGAAAAACACTCCCGTCGGAGCACAAAACAGGCGAATACGATTCTGTTTGAAAGACTGACTGAAGAGCGGGGTACCAGCTGTCTCATTCTACCTTGATCAGCACCTGTAAAATTTTTCGCAAAAAGTTTCACAAGCGAACGTATTCACGCTTTTTGTGCTGAGAGAGGAGGAGTCAGTGGTAGTGGGAAAGAGACAGAAAAGTAATAAATGTTGGAAGATAGTAGACAGTTTTGGCATAGAAGAAAACGACAGAGACAATGGCAATATCAGAGAAAGAAAATGGCACAGTGGCAGTGGGACATAGTTGATAGTGACGGAACAGAGCTAGCAAAAGAGTGAAGGAGACAGAGCCAGCGGGAGAGGAGTGACGAGAAGAAGGCGGAAGTCCATGAGAAGCAGTGACAATTGGAGAATGAGTTTATGACCATGACAACGATGAAGAGAGAGTCAGTGACAGCAACATTCGGAAAGAATGAATTACATATTAGCAGCAAGAGAGAGCAGGAGGGAGAGAGTGACAATGAGAGGAGATAGTGATAGGACAGAACGAAGGAGACTGTTCTGTTAGGCAGGAGACAGAAAGACACAAAGAGATAATGACGATGAGTTGGGTTGAAAGAGTGAGTGAGGTTAGACAAGTGCGAGCGGATGGGTATGAGCGACTTGCAGCTATGGCCTTATGGGAGTGAGCGACTTACAGTTAGGGGAGATTGTTGGAGTGTACGTCGCATGTTAAAAAGGGCGCGAAAATGTTCGCATTTAAAATTTTTTGGGAAAATTTTTATAGGTGCTGAGTAAAATAAAATGTGGCAGCCGGTACTCCACTTTTCAGCCACAGTCTTCTCTATTCCCATGAGAGCATTTTTCCAGTTGCAAAAGGAGTTTGGTTTTTGTACGTCAGCCGTCTGTGAAACAACATATTGTCTAACTCACCGAAATATCTGAACAACAATACTATCCCTTTTTGACTACTGATAGTTTTTTCGTTTTTTGTGTAAATAATGATTTGAGTGTTAGGCTGAAATGAGAAAGTTCACAAGAAAACAGCGCTCCCAAAAAACGAATCAACGAATCCGGAGAAAGCTCATAACAAACAAATGTCAGCCCTTACAGTCTTTAAATAATTAACTAGAGAAAAACCAATTTTTAATAAAAGACCCTTTTAGATAGGAATAAAAAGTATGATATCTCCTAGCCCAGCAGCCATTCCTAACACCACAAAGACAGTCCTGAAAATCTGCCATTGAGTATTTTACAGCTTTGAAAATATTTGTCAGATTTAAAACGAAAAACGTGGGGCATATGCAATAGGCGATAGTGAGAAGGTAGACTTCTCATGCGCCACTAATATATTACATTCGCCTCTTTTTTTTTCTTTTTAAATTGTACAGGTATTGTCATAGCTGTTATAAATTCACAGTCACAAACTTTCAGGACTATGCGGTTGGGGTTAGGAATCTGTGCAGCTTTAGATGAAATTATTTTATACTTTAGTATTGTTAGGAAATTATTGAAAAGTGATTCTATTTAAATATTTGTTTACCAGTTTATAGTCTTGTGTGTGTGTGTGTGTGTGTGTGTGTGTGTGTGTGTGTGTGTGCGTGCGTGCGTGTGTGTGTGTGTGTGTGTGTGTGTGTGTGTGTGTGTGTGTGTATGTGTGTTGTATGTATGTGTGTGTGTGCGTGTGTGTGTATATTATGAGCGCGCGCGTGTGTGGGTGTATGCGCGCGCGTGTGTTTGTGTGTATGCGCGCGCGCGCGCGCGCGCGTGTGTGTGTATGTGTGTGTGTGTGTGTGTGTGTGTGTGTGTGTGTATGCGCGCGCGTGTGTGTATGCGCGCGCGCGCGTGTGTGTGTGTGTGTGTGTGTGTGTGTGTGTGTGTGTGTGTGTGTGTGTATGCGCACGTGTGTGTGTAGGCACGCGCGCACGTGTGTGTATGTGTGTGTGTGTGTATGCGCACGTGTGTGTGTAGGCACGCGCGCACGTGTGTGTACGTGTGTGTGTGTGTGTATGCGCGCGCGTGTGTGTATGCGCGCGCGCGTGTGTGTGTGTGGTGTGTGTGTGTGTGTGTGTGTGTGTGTGTGTGTGTGTGTGCGTGTGTGTGTACGTGTGCGCGTGTGCGTGTGCATGTGCGCAGGAAAATTTTTAATAGATTTCAAATATTTAACGAGATTACAACTGTGATACGTTTGTTGTACATTTCGGGTTTATCTGAATTTCCCTTCACCTGAGACAACCGATATATTACTTCCTCATACATACATCTCGCAAAAATACAGTGAAGGTAAGAATGAGAGAGAATGGAGCTCACATGGAGGCTTACCAGCTATTGTTCTTCTCGCGAACCATGAGTAACTGGAATAGGAAAAGGAGGAAATCGCAGAGATGCACGAAGTGCCCTCCGCCGCACAGCACAGAAGAAAGCGCCTTGTCATCCAGTTCTGATCTATGTTGAAAGTTTCAAGTCTCTAGTTTATCGGGAAGCTAGTTTAAAATGATCGCAAAATACGAACCGAACAGGCAAGAAAGCGACAGAACAAAAAATGTAAATAAATGATGCAACCTTCTATGAAAGGAACACTGACGACGCAGCATTAAGATTTACATTTGCAAATGCCCGAGACAAGACCACAGAGAGAATAAGTTTTATATTTTACTGAAACTGGCTTCCAAAACTGATTAATGAAAGTTGTACATTTAGCCAACAAAATGTAAGTCAAGAGCCGTTCTCATAATGGTTAACGATTCTGTAGATTCCTTTAAAATTTGCGTCGAGATGATTCGCAATTATACTAAGCTGTCAGCTGTGGCCAAAAAAGTTATTCGTCGTGTTATATTTGTTCCACAGATAATTGTACCGATAAGCCAAAATAGTGATTATGACCACTGTCCATCACGAGACACTGCAGCTTGCAGCGCTGCAGGCACGTGACGCGATAAGTGTGTGAGCGGAGTACAGATGAACGGGGAATCATTCTACCAATGATACAGGTCACTAGAGGGAAATACACTAAAGCAAGTGAGTTTGACAAAGAGCAGACTGGTTCGGCTCGGCGAATGGGTAAGACATTTTGGATAATGGCGAAGTTGTCGGCTGTTGTCGTGCTACTGTCGTCAGCGTCTATGGAAAGTGGACGAAGGACGGTGAAAGTACGATTAGCTGACAAGGTGTCGAACATCCACGTTTCGTCGCAGGATATGGATATCTACCTGTGGTAGATCTGAAGAAAGACTACAGTGCTGGTACAGGCGCTAGTGTTTCGAAGCACACCATCCACTGTACATGGAACTTCGCAGCAGACGACCCCTCCGTCTTCCAGTGTTGACCCGTCGTGTGTTACGACTGCATTGGGTGTGGGATCATCGAGGTTGGATCGTGTATGCAGAATATATCCAGCTTTATTTTTTACTGTCTGCATGTTACTGGTCTGTCGTCTCACCCTGTTCCATTCGTTCATCAATTAATTTTAACCGGCAATCGAAATCCCTTTAGTACGAAAAGAACACCGATGCCACAGCGACACAGAAAGCAGAAGACTATCTGGTGAGGTCATTTTAATCTGATGGTAGGGAAGAGGGTAACAGGCAGAACACATCGTCTTCTCAACCTCATCTGTAATAGTATTACTGGAATTTGAGAGAGTATGCAATTAATCGTCTGCTCTTTGCGAATAGGTAATATTGTACGAGGTGTGCTCAAAAGAAAAAAGTACGAAACTACATTGTAGGTATAATAAAAGTCTTTATTCAAAAATAATCACCAGAGGCCTGAGCACAACTATCTCACTGTTTCAGGAGCCCAAGAATTCCCTGTTTCCGTCGTTCCTGCGACTGTGACAGGAGCCCGCGAGTCACTTCCTGTTAAGATGTTTTTGTAGTAGGCCAATCACATGGAAATCGTAGGGCGACGCGTCCGGGCTGTAAGGTGGACGCTGAAGCTGCCTCCACTTGAACTTGGCCACTTCGTTTTGTGTCACGTTGGAGACGTGTGGACGCTCCTTATCGTGAAGCAGAATCACTACGTCAGAGAGCAACCCTGGCCGTTTGGCCCTGATGGACTTGGGTAGGCTACTGAGTGTCTCACGACACACATCACTGTTAAGCGTTTTTCCTTTTGCTCGAGGAATTCGTTGAGTATCGGACCTCGGACGTCGAAAAAGACGGTGAGCATCAACTTGCTGTGGGCACAGCTTTGAACAATTTTATTTTCTTTGCGAGGTAGTAACTACGCATACTGAGGCGCGGGATTAGCCGAGCGATCTAAGGCGCTGCAGTCATGCATGGACTGTGCGGCTGGTTCCGGCTAGGTTCGAGTCTTCCCTCGGGCGTGCGTGTGTGTGTCTGTCCTTACGATAATTTAGGTTAAGTAGTGTGTTAAGCTTAGGGACTGATGACCTTAGCAGCGAAGTCCCATAAGATTTCACACACATTTGAACGTTTTGGACAACGCATACTCCCATTGCATGCTGTTTCGTTTTGTATCTGGCTCGAAGAGATAACACAGGCTGTCCTGACTGGCGACGATCAGCTCCAGGAAAGCATGGTTATCATTATTTGGAACAGGTGTTGCAATTCATTATATTTTCAGCCACTTTAATCTTATTTAACTTTTTCTCTTTTAAACCTAATGCTAGACCCGAGTGCAGTTCCTTTTGAGGTCGCTGAGATTCTTCGGAACCCACTGGACGCTCACCTTTCGGTACCCCAACCTGTAGTGCACAGTTGTCTACACTGGTCCAAACTGGCTACCACAGTCAATGCCAACATTCACACTGTGGCATGCCTATCACTTCTCAGCAGGTCGCTCACCTTTTCGATCAGTTCTGCTGTGATTGTGTTGACCTTGCCTGGTCTCCAGTCGTCACCCAAACACTCCCAGCCATCACGGAAACGGGCACTCCACTTTTTCACTGACTTGTCGGACAGACGGTCTCAACTGTACACGGCCACCGTCAGGCGATTAATATTGACCGGTTTAACCACTTTCGCAGTAAAAAATCTTATAATAACTGGCCGCTCCTCTGCCGTCTAATTTTGCAATGTGTACACCATTATGTCCTCACACGCACTGCCACGTCTCTCCTTATATATCCACGTTGTCCATTTGAGGACTTTTGTGTCTACTATCCATTCAATTTTGTGTTTAATTTCAATATTAATTGAAGTTAATTTCTCTCATAAAATATTTTCCTCCTGAAGTCACTTGTACGGCTTCTTACGATCATCAGTACATGTAAAGTTGATGCATTAAGTTGTCGGTGCTTATATTCAAGATAATAAAAGCGGGTTAAAAGCTGTCAGCTATCTGGGGAAGTTATCCTTGCATTACTGAACAACTGTTTCACCAGGCATCCAGTCTAGTTTACCAAATTGCCAACCAGACTAACATTAAGTATAATCTTTTAGTAGTCATCTTACGACAACCGTTGATATATATATATATATATATATATATATATATATATATATATATATATAAAGAGAATTTAAATAAATCAGTTTATATTTGGACATTTATTTTAACATTGATCATTGTTCCGTTAAAATTTCAGCATATTAAACTTGATTCATAACTAAACTGGTGCCTTATTTAGGATAGTGAAAATGTGAATTTGTAATCTCATGGAACACATCAAATATGGAGCCAAGATTGGGAGACTGCATACAACACTGCATTCATAAAATAACGCACGAAGAACGTTGAAACATATGCAAGAGGAAATTAACCACAACCAACCGATTCAATTTTCACCCAAAGAAGTTAGGGTCGTAGCGCAATCCAGTCTGTCATGAAATTACCACACACTGGTATACTAAATTCATACTAACTCTCTGTGAAATCTTCCCGAAAAGAATAGCTGAGGGCTACTTTGATGATTACACCACATGCTTCACGTGGTCAACTTGGTTTACACAAAGAGTATAACTCCACAATAATTTTGATAATTAAAATAAATTAGATGGAAATGCAATTTACAAAAGAAAAACCTCAAGCTGGTTACTATCGTCATACTATTAACCTGACGGGTCAAACAATTTTATAAGCACGTGGTACTGGTCTCACAAAGTATACCCCACGTGGGTTGAACATAAAGAAAAGTTGCTACATTGAAAAATATTGTCAAGACGAGTCATTCTCATGCACATTCGCCTTTAAGATTGATGATCTTAGTTAGAGTGACGGATCATCAACAGGTGGTTCCACTTTGCTCACAAAGTAGTGACAAAGCAACTGCTGGAAGATATTCTGAACTTCACACTCGAATTACACTGCGTTGCAATTTAAGATAAAATAAGATATTTTGGATCTAAACATGAAACAAAGGTGATTAAATTTTCAGTTAGGCTGTATCTAAGAAATCCATTAGCAGAGACGCGATTAGCCGGAGATCTTACCACTTCAGACGCTCGCCGCTGACAGACTGGTGTGGACACCTACCGAAGGGGCCTCACAGATACAAACGGAAGTGACCAGAGAGGCAGCTTCCTATACCAACATAACAAGGGACAGACAGGACCATACCAAGAATAGAAACCTCTTTGCTTTTAGAAAGCGTAGCTACCTGTTCCGACGTTGGTCCTACTGTTCTCTAGCAGACATGCTTGTCTGCTACCATCAAGCATGCAACTAGAAACACATTTGCTCATTCATCCTTTCATACAAAAGGGAATGGGGATGACAGTATCTTATCATATACACTATATAAAAGAAAGCGCATGTAGGTTCCATATGAGACTGTGTGACATGAATTACATATAAACTATGTTTTAAAGTGTAGTAGTGTGACAGATCGTTCTTGTTTATGTGTAAAAGTAACACGTACCACTGCTCAGTCTCCTCCCAGATAGAGTCAGAAACACCACAGTGAATTTAGAAGTGGAATTTATGCCGTAAATGACAACAGATTTAAGAAATTAACATGAAAGGAATCCAACAGAGACCTTTCAATGTACTCATTCAGTCTTCGTTCTCGGCAGTAGCAGGTAAGAGCACGACTTACTACAAATAGCCTGCTTTCATTACAAGTGATAAAAAAGCCCTCAGCAGATGGAGCATTTGCCCTTTTTAAAGAAGTTTCAATGCAGTTAGGGTATTGTATTATATGGAACTGGGGACATGGAAAGGACGGAGCGGCTTCGTCCCTGCTGTAGCCCCCAGTGGTTCACAACCCCACAACAGGCTACAATAGTCCACTAACCCCACCGCCGCCCCGTACCGAACCCACGAACCCAGGGATTTGGTGGTGCGGTTCGGCCCCCAGTGGACCCACCCCTCCCGTCCCCCTCCTCCCGGGAACGTCTCACCCCAGACGAGTGTAACCCCAACATTTGCGTGGTATGCGATTATGGTGTACGCGTACGTGGAGAAAGTGTTTGTGTAGCAATCGCCGACGTAGTGTAACAGGCGGAGTAAGGGGAACCAGCCCGCATTCGTCGAGGCAGATGGAAAACCACCTTAAAAACCATCCACAGACTGGCCGGCACACCGGACCTCGACACTAATCCGCCGGACGGATTCGTGCCGGGGGCCGGCACGCCTTCCCGCCCGGCAAGCGGTGAGGAGGAGGAGGAGGATATTGGTGTTTAACGTCCCGTCGACAACGAGGTCATTAGAGACGGAGCGCAAGGTCGGATTAGGGAAGGAAGTCGGCTGTGCCCTTTCAAAGGAACCATCCCGGCATTTGCCCGGTGTGATCTAGGGAAATCACGCAAAACCTAAATCAGGAGGGCCGGACGCGGGATTGAACCGTCGTTCTCCCGAATGCGAGTCCAGTGTGCTAACCACTGCGGGCAAGCAGTGAGTTAGACCGCACGGCTAACCGGGCGGGCCCAGTTAGGGTAAGTTGCAAGTTGCAGAGAACTTCAGGACATGTGCTGCAGCCTTCGGATACATCGAGACTTTGTATTTCACTGATTCATTGTTGCTGTTGATAGATCCTAGGTATACAAGGAGCAATCACATCTGTTTGCACGTGTCTCTTCTGCTAGAAATGACGCAGTTGCACTTATAAGTTATATTAGGAAGGGCGAAGATTTTGGTGTTATTTAGTCTTTTGGTAGTCATGTTCCAGTCCTCTTTCGCTTGGATATGAAATTTCGCTTACTTCCTAATATTTCGTTAACTGTTGTCAGATTGCTTTATTATTCATTAGTGTTTCAAATTTCACATAAAGTGAGGAATATTTTCAGGACATTTATGCCAGAGTCATAATGGTACGCACTATTAGGTTAAGATACTGGGTGATCAAAAAGTCAGTATAAATTTGAAAACTGAATAAATCACGGAATAATGTAGATAGAGAGGAACAAATTGACACACATGCTAGGAATGACATGGGGTTTTATTAGAACCAAAAAATACAAAAGTTCAAAAAATGTCCGACAGATGGCGCTTCAGCTGATCAGAATAGCAATAATTAGCATAACAAAGTAAGACAAAGCAAAGATGATGTTCTTTACAGGAAATGCTCAATATGTCCACCATCATTCCTCAACAATACCTGTAGTCGAGGAATAATGTTGTGAACAGCACTGTAAAGCATGTCCGGAGCTATGGTGAGGCATTGGCGTCGGATGTTGTCGTTCAGCATCCCTAGAGATGTCGGTCGATCACGATACACTTGAGACTTCAGGTAACCCCAAAGCCAATAATCGCACGGGCTGAGGTCTCGGGACCTGTGAGGCCAAGCATGACGAAAGTGGCGGCTGAGCACACGATCATCACCAAACGACGCGCGCAAGAGATCTTTCATGCGTCTAGCAATATGGGGTGGTTCTGATAAAACCCCATGTCATTCCACGCATGTATGTCAATTTTTACCTCTCTATCTACATTATTCCGTGGTTTATTAAGTTTTCAAATTTATACTGACTTTTTGATCACACGGTAGAAAAAGTAGTAAGGGCTGTCACACTGTCTGCGCGGAATACCCAGCCTTTACTGAGACGACATAAAGGAGAGTCCTACACGTCCATGAACAGGCGCATGAGCAGAGTGCAGGAGTGGCCTTAGAGTGGCTCCCAGAGGCGTCGGCCAGAAGAACAGAGCGCAGCAGCCGAGGTCACGCCCGAGAGCCGCGCTCCGGGCCGGGGCGGCATGCAAATTTTATTTCAAAATGCGGCCGCCGGAAACAATGCCAGATTAATTTTGGGGCGCGGCCGGCAGCGGCAGCGGCAGCGCAATTCGCGTCGCTATTATTACAGCGCTGCCAAAAATGCAAACTATATTTCGGCTGGCAGCTCCCTGGAATTGCCGAGTGGGTGGCGGCTGGCAGCGCGTCCGTCCCGACGCGGCCAGAAAAACGCGCGCCAGCAAGAGTCTGCCACTCTGCTACGCCGCGGCAGCTGAGCCGGTCACTAATCCACTAATGGGGCCAGCTAACCACTCTGCCGACCGACAAGTATCGCAGGCGCGGGTCCGAGGTCTGGCTCGTGGGATCACGACCACCTCAAAAGGACGAACTACTAAATCCGTACACTGTATTTCTAGTAGCTGACAAGGAACCTCTTGAGAGCGAGGTCGCAGAACGCCAATGACGTTTACGGCATTCGACGCCCCGCATAGTGTCTACCATGTATCCACAGTATGGGCTGCTAATGGCAACAGGGGGTTCGACTGTGGTATCCAATGCTGAGCACAGCATTTGGCTACGAACCATAGATGAACTGCTTACTCGACGAGTACCGGAAACTCACAACAGTGCTACAGTGCTAGTGGAGTTGATTCGAAGCAGCGCAATGGCAACGATAAACACAGCAAACATTGCATAATATCTACAACAACAGTTGCCGACTTGACATTTCGTCAAAAAGGAACCCAAGGAATTCGCACAATGAAAAAGAGTGGCAGATGGCATATTAGCGTTTCTGCAAGATGAGTCACTGGCATTAGTGGTGAAATGAAATGTCGTGTGGCTACGGCCCCCCGTCGGGTAGACCGTTCGCCTGGTGCAGGTCTTTCCATTTGACGCCACTTCGGCGACCTGCGCGTCGGTGGGGATGAAATGATGATGATTAGGACAACACAACACCCAGTCCCTGAGCGGAGAAAATCTCCGACCCAGCCGGGAATCGAACCCGGGACCTTAGGATTGACATTCCGTCACGCTGACCACTCAGGTACCGGTGCCGTATACACTCGACTGTGGGGAAAATGTATATTAGGAGCACAGTGATGACGATACGCGCTTAACAAGTGAAAGTGATATTGAAACAAGTGGCTAGTCATGTAGTTCATCATTCTTGTTTGACAGGGAACCACAGACCCAGTCTCCAATAGCAAAGGACAATCGTTGTTCCAGAAATGGGTACTAAACATAATTATGTACATGGAAGACCATCCGCAGCGTAGTAAAGAAAAATAATGAACAGCAATCTGACAATGCAGTGCATAAGAAAAACTACGGGGTGCTCAAAAAGTCTCTCCGCAGTGCCGCATACAGCTCGCGTTTCAGTGTCATTGCTTGCTGATCTTTTTGGTGATCACAAATTTCACAGGGACTTTGGCCTCCACGATCGCCTGACCTAACACCACATGAATTTTTCTTCTGGGATGCAGCGAAAGCTACTGTCTATAAAAACCGTCCAAAATCCATCGATGAATTGCAAAATGCATTATCCACTTTCACTGCTTCTGTTACAGAAGAAATGTTACAGCTTGTGTTTGGAAACATGATTAGACGAATTGAATTTTGTATTCAACAGCAGGAGGGACACTTTCGATATTTAAAGTGAAAATTTGTAAGTAAATATGAATATTCAATAAATTAATAACTTGTATTTCACTGAGTTTCATTTCGGTATATTCAATGCGGCATACGGCACCCGCGGCTAACAATCATACGGCACTGCGGAGAGACTTTTTGAACACGCCGTATACAGGGTGAGTCACGTAACGTTACCGCTGGATATATTTCGTAAACCACATCAAATACTGACGAACCGATTCCACAGACCGAACGTGAGAAGGGCTAGTGTAATTGTTTAATACAAACCATACAAAAATGCACGGAAGTATGTTTTTAACACAAACCTACGTTTTTTTAAATGGAAGCCCATTAGTTTTGTTAGCACATCTGAACATATAAACAAATACGTAATCCGTGCCGTTTGTTGCATTGTAAAATGTTAATTACATCCGGAGATATTGTAAACTAAAGTTGACGCTTGAGTACCACTTCTCCGCTGTTCGATCGTGTGTATCGGAGAGCACCGAATTACGTAGGGATCCAAAGGGAACGGTGATGGACCTTAGGTACATAAGAGACTGGAACAGCACATTACGTCCACATGCTAACACCTTTTTATTGTTCTTTTTCACTGACGCACATGTACATTACCATGAGGGGTGAGGTGCACGTACACACGTGGTTTCCGTTTTCAATTACGGAGTGGAATAGAGTGTGTCCCGACATGTCAGGCCAATAGATGTTCAATGTGGTGGCCATCATTTGCTGCACACAATTGCAATGTCTGGCGTAATGAATGTCGTACACGCCGCAGTACATCTGGTGTAATGTCGCCGCAGGCTACCACAATACGTTGTTTCATATCCTCTGGGGTTGTAGGCACGTCACGGTACACATTCTCCTTTAACTTACCCCACAGAAAGAAGTCCAGAGGTGTAAGATTAGGAGAACGGGCTGGCCAATTTATGCGTCCTCCACGTCCTATGAAACCTAGTGTTAATTGCGGAATGTGCAGGTGCACCATCATGCTGATACCACATACGTCGACGCGTTTCCAGTGGGACATTTTCGAGCAACGTTGGCAGATCATTCTGTAGAAACGCGATGTATGTCGCAGTGCTCTCCGATACACACGATCGAACAGCGGAGGAGTGGTACTCAAGCGTCAACTTTAGGTTACAATATCTCCGGATGTAATTGACATTTTACAATGCAACAAACGGCACTGATTACGTATTTATTTATATGTTCAGATGTACTAACAAAACTAACGAGGTCCCATTTAAAAAAACCTATGTTTGTGTTAAAAAACATACTTCCGTGAATTTTTGTGTTGTTTGTATTAAACAATTACACTAGCCCCTCTCCTCACGTTCGGTCTGTGGAATCGGTTCGTCAGTATCTGATGTGGTTTACGAAATATATCCAGCGGTAACGTTAGGTGACTCACCCTGTATATATTCAGGGGAGGAAAAGGCAAACTTCTAACAAAAACTGGAGTTTGCGCGTTTCGATGATGTTCGACGTAATTTACAGGATGTGCATGACAGTGGCCTACTGCTTTATTAACATCAAATTGCGCGCAACATAGATTACAGTGAATTCAAGGGAAGCAGTGGACGATTGCGAAACTTCAAACATTGCTGCAGAGTTGGAAAAGAAATTTCAAACAAAGTGCCAACTTGATTATGGACAGAAAACTGCAAAGTCGACCCGTTGATTTGTAGATGAGAGAAACTTATCCCATCGTTCAATGAGGAAATTGTTTTCAACTCCAACCAATCGGGGTCCGAGGTGAAAATGTATGTAAGAAGAACCCTGGAAATTAGAGGTACAAAGAGAGCTCGTTCAAGATAAACTAACATCAACGCCTTAACGCATTCGTATACAATTACGCCGCCTGTTAATCTGGATGGTAAATTGGCTGAATATTTATTTATCGTGCTGCGAGAAGTTGGAGGCGCTCTGCCACCTACGATTCTTTCTCTCGTGCGTCATCTTGCAAGGGCAGTAGGGAATATTTACGTCACAGCAAGCAAGAGTGGGGAAAATGGCTATAAGATAATTACATCTACAGTATGAGCACTGCTTTTGGTCAATAGCTGATCAAAATAACTCGCTCTTTCTTGATTCCTGGTCTGCGAATAAAAATCATAATTCTTTAGAGTAAACTATTGCTCCTGAAAAGTTTCTGACACCGCAATTAGTAGCTCCTGCAATCATTAGACAACCGGCCGATGTGGACGGGCGGTTTTAGGCGCTTCAGTCTGGAACCGTGCGACCCCTAAACCTCGGGCATGTATGTGTATGTTGTCCTTAGGTTATGTAGTTCTAACTTCTAGGGGACTGATGACCTCAGATGTTAAGTCCCATAGTGCTCAGAGCCAAATCATTAGACAAATTTAGCCTCCGAATTTTTGTCCGTGCCCACAAAACATATTATCGCACTTTTTGCAGTTACGCCTTAAAGAACAGCCAGTTTCATGATAAATTCCACAACAGACAGTTTCGCATTAATTTGCATGCCATAACATTTCATCAGTTTTCATCACCCCGTAACACCAATATTATTGTACATGAATTCTTTAACAGTAGTTAACTAGCTGAACGTCCTGCGGCAGTGTGCATGCTCGTAACTGCTTTGTTCACGTAAACTTGTGTCAGTAGCTATGTGGAGTCCACCGCACAAGGTGTTCTATATGGTTTCTCTCTCGGAGCTAAGGTCTGTTACACTGGTACAAGGTCGCCGCCAGTATGATATGCGACCAACTAATGGTTTAAATGGCTCTGAGCACTATGGGACTTAACTGCTGAGGTCATCAGTCCCCTAGAACATAGAACTACTTAAACCCAACTAACCTAAGGACATCACACACATCCATGCCCGAAACAGGATTCGAACGGCGGTCGCGCGGTTCCAGACTTTAGCGCCTAGAACCGCTCGGCCACCCCGGCCGGCTGCGACCAACTGACGATGTTCCCACTTACGTAACAAGCAAGAAATGGGGGCAGGCAGCTTCGGAAAACTGGAAGTTTGCTTTCCATGCTGAGCCAACGCGCCAAGCACGCAGTTCCAGAGGCTACTGTTCAATTAATCCGTACGTCCTTCCAGCGGAGCACTCGTAAGTCAATCAGAATAGTAAACTGGCAGTTACAGTTACCTCGGACGACGGTACAGTACCTGTTATCCATGAGAGGTTGCACCTAAGGGCTGCAAACTGTAGCTTCGTCACAAAAAATGGTTCAAATGGCTCTGAGCACTATGGGACTTAACATCTATGGTCGTCAGTCCCCTAGAACTTAGAACTACTTAAACCTAACTAACCTAAGGACATCACACAACACCCAGCCATCACGAGGCAGAGAAAATCGCTGACCCCGCCGGGAATCGAACCGGGGAACCTGGGCGTGGGAAGCGAGAACGCTACCGCACGACCACGAGCTGCGGGTAGCTTCGTCACAGAACTAGCCTGAGGACAGACCTCGACGGAAGGCATTCGAGGAAACAATTCTGGCAAAAAATGGATGAAAACGGGGCTTTCCTTGGTTTTTGCCTGTTTCTCATACGAGGCTACATCCACATTTCCGGTACGATAAAAGCACAAGCTGACAAGTGCGAGAATTATCGCACAATCAGCTTAACAGCTCATGCATCGAAGCTGCTTACAAGAATAATACACAGAAGAATGGAAAAGAAAATTGAGAATGCGCTAGGTGACAATCAGTTTGGCTTTAGGAAAAGTAAAGGGACGAGAGAGGCAATTCTGACGTTACGGCTAATAATGGAAGCAAGGCTAAAGAAAAATCAAGACACTTTCATACGATTTGTCGACCTGGAAAAAGCGTTCGACAGTATAAAATGGTGCAAACTGTTCGAGATTCTGATAAAAGTAGGGGTAAGCTATAGGGAGAGACGGGTCATATGCAATATGTACAACAACCAAGAGGGAATAATAAGAGTGGACGATCAAGAACGAAGTGCTCGTATTAAGAGGGTGTAAGACAAGGCTGTAGCCTTTCGCCCCTACTCTTCAATCTGTACATCGAAGAAGCAATGATGGAAATAAAAGAAAGGTTCAGGAGTGGAATTAAAATACAATGTGAAAGGATATCAATGATACGATTCGCTGATGACATTGCTATCCTGAGTGAAAGTGAAGAAGAAGTAAATGATCTGCTGAACGGAATGAACAGTCTAATGAGTACACAGTATGGTTTGAGAGTAAATCGGAGAAAGACGAAGGTAATGAGAAGTAGTAGAAATGAGAACAGCGAGAAACTTAACATCAGGATTGATGGTCACGAAGTCAATGAAGTTAAGGAATTCTGCTACCTACGCAGTAAAATAACCAATGACGGACGGAGCAAGGAGGACATCAAAAGCAGACTCGCTATGGCAAAAAAGGCATTTCTGGCCAAGAGAAGCCTACTAATATCAAATACCGGCCTTAATTTGAGGAAGAAATTTCTGAGGATGTACGTCTGGAGTACAGCATTGTATGGTAGTGAAACATGGACTGTGGGAAAGCCGGAACAGAAGAGAATCGAAGCATTTGAGATGTGGTGCTATAGACGAATGTTGAAAATTAGGTGGACTGATAAGGTAAGGAATGAGGAGGTTCTACGCAGAATCGGAGAGGAAATTAATATGTGGAAAACACTGATAAGGAGAAGGGACAGGATGATAGGACATCTGCTAAGACACGAGGGAATGACTTCCATGGTACTAGAGGGAGCTGTAGAGGGCAAAAACTGTAGAGGAAGACAGAGATTGGAATACGTTAAGCAAATAATTGAGGACGTAGGTTGCAAGTGCTACTCTGAGATGAAGAGGTTAGCACAGGAAAGGAATTCGTGGCGGGCCGCATCAAACCAGTCAGTAGACTGATGACCAAAAAAAAAAGCACAATTGCCACATATAGGGAACTGATCCCTGTCCCCCTCACACATAGTCGCAGAATGTGAGGATCGCTCTCACAAAGTGAATGTATGGTGTGGATTGTTGAACGACAGGGTTATAGGCCCATTCTCCTTCGCGGAGCCTACAATTAATGCAACAACATACACGTAGACATGTTGGAGCTATATGCTGTGCCCATCTTTCAACAAGGTGGTGCAAAATGGTTCAAATGGCTCTGAGCACTATGGGACTCATCTTCTGCTAACTTCGAACTAGTTAAACCTAACTAACCTAAGGACATCACACACGTCCATGCCTGAGGCAGGATTCGAACCTGCGACCGTAGCGGTCTCGCGGTTCCAGACTGCAGCGCCTAGAACCTCACGGCCACTTCGGCCGGCAAGGTGGTGCACCACGCCATTTTGAGAACACTGAGGGATTTGTTGGAGCAAGAACTCTCAGATCGTGTACTGGGAGAAGTAGTCCACCCATTGGTTGGCCTCTTAGAATCCGAGATATTATGCCACTTGATTTTTTTTTTCTGTGGGAGTTTATCAAGAATCAAGTGTACCAGAGCCCAGTTCGTGCCTTGCTAGATCTGCGCCATCACATTTTTGCGGCTGTCACAAATGTTACCCATGCAACGCTGCAAAATACTTGGAAACAAGCGGAATACACATTAGATGGCGCGCATATCGAGGTATATTACATTTTGAGTTACCATACTTGTAGATACATACTGTCAATAAATATATCAATTTCTCCTCAAGTTAATACATTTTTCATTTTTACATGTTTAACATGGACACACTGTGTATACATGCATCAGTTTTCCACTTTCTAGTCAGCCGGTACAGAATAACGCAATATGAAAACGGCAAAGAGTTCTTTTTTCAGTTACTTGCCTGCCAGCTAACTCCAGGCCGGCTGCAGAAAAACGTTCCAGCCAGCTAAAGGCGCCCACTTACTGTTTATTATTTCAAACGTAATCGCCATATCTGTCCATACATGTATCCCACTGTGAGACAAGATGGTCAGTGCCTTCACGGAAAAATATTTGCGGTTGCCTACCCTACGGAAGCACGACTGTATCCAGACGAGCACCCGTACGTCCAAAGCAAATCGACAGCCACTAATTTTTTCCTTCAGAGCACCAAAAATATGGAAATCGCATGGTGAGAGATCAGGACTCTATGGAGAATGTGTAAGGGTTAACCAGCGGAACTTCCGTAGCGTAGGCGAAACAACCTTGTCAGCATATGGGCAACCATTATCCTGCAACGGAACGATCACGTCCGTCAATATTCCTAGGCTTTTGGAGTTGATAGGACGCTTTTTTTTCTTTTATTTCTTTTTTTTTTTTTTTGCGAAGTGTTCACCTAACGCAGTGCTTTAATTGTGGCATTGAGCAGCGGGACTTTGCAGTAAAAGTGAAAGGTCATCATGGCTTCTGTAGCTGGTGTGCCTGTCATTTCGACTGCGCTGCAGAATTTTCACTGGGAAACCCTTACACATTCTCCATACATTACCGATCTCTCCCCCTGCGATTTCCATATTCATATTTTAGGAGCCCTGAAGAAGTTCGAGTGCGTCGATTGGCTTTGGACGAACAGATGTACGCATGGGCACAGTCATAATTCCATAGGAAATCGCAAAAACTTTGCCATGAAGGCATTGACCATCAGATGTGTTAACAGTTGTGGCGAATACTTTTGTAATAGTAAATAGTTTACTTACTTTCTTCCATTTGTCTCATTTTCATTTGACTGTCCCTTCGTAGTCTGCGGACTTGCCATATTCGTATATGAAATATTGATAACACTTGGGTTTGATATGTGTAAATTATGAAGTCGATGAAGTTGTGAAACTGTTACTGTTGGAGTTCTTAAACCATTCCATATGACAGACATTTTTCAAATTTTCAAGTGATGCATTTCATGAACAGCTTTGAAGTACTGTTGTAGCGATGGACTATGCACTGATGTTTACAAATAATTAACTTTTTGGAACTTACTGCCAGACTGAAACTGTGCCCCTGACTGGGACTCGACACAAGGATTTTTGCCTTTTGCGAGTAAGTGCTCTACAACCTTTTTTTCTTGTCTCCTTTCTCCCCTTCAACGCGTCCTTAACGCTCGCCAATTTTTGCCTTCTTGGTCCGGCTTCTCCGTCTTTAAAAAGGGAATTTAGAGAATTTAACTTGATTATGTGGAAACGCGCTTCTTCTTATGGATGGATAGATGGAGAGGGTTGTGCGGCGCACGTCGGCAAGGTCTTCAGCGCCCGCCCAGTAACAGATTGAGACTGGTGTGAAGAAAATACTCAGAACAGTAAGATAAAACAGAAAGTAAAATACAGGTAACAAGCTAGGAAAATTATATGCCTATCCACACCGAAGCGTGGGACGAAGCATGCCGTCAGCAGTAAAACATGGATAACACAGGAAGAAAGTGGTAGAGGGAGCTAAAACAATATAGGAGATGGAAGTGGCTGGCTGACCACAAGGAAAAAAGGGAGGAGCCAGCCACTCTGCAATACACTAAAACTTCCAGCCTAAAAGTTTAGGCCAGAGTCCAGACACATCACAAAAGTTTAAAACTCTAGACACACACGTTTCATCATTAGCTAAAACACAGGGCTTCTTCTGAACGGCAACCTAAGTATGCCCCTTCTGTTGCCTTTTGTTTGTAACATGGCTTGAAAAAAATAAATATAAATTCCATTGAGAAGGCATTTATGTAGTTGTTGTGGAAACTTAACTGCACGTATAAATTTCTTTTTCAGTGCATGGAAAAACAGAAAGAAGCAAACTCATTTCTTGTATGTAAACCAAGTGGGCTACTCGAGCACGACTCAGGATACGCCCTCACAGCTTTACTTCCGCCAGTACCTCGTCTCCTACCTTCGAGTCCCGATGCAGTATACAGATTTAATCTGTCAGGGAGTCTCATATCAGCTCACACTACGCTGCAGAGTGAAAATTATTTCTGGAATTAACTCTTTACTATTACTGCTTTATTAAAACATTTATATTCGCATATTATTGTTAAATTTCAATGAAATCCAGACCTTAAGCTGCTTACTGGCGATGTTAAATATCAACGGGGACAGTTGAAAATGTGGGCTTGGCCGGGACTCGAACCCGAGATCTCCTACTTACATGACAGACGCTCTATCCGTCTTTTTTTGGGTGATCTCATTTTGTTCTATATTGTTCGTTGAATTTGTTCGGGGCGGACGTCCGATGACACCTGTTTAGGTTCTTCGTTGATCCGTTCACTCAGTTTTTTTTTTTTTTTTTTTTTTTTTTTTTACAGAGAGTAACTAACCCTCTGACTGAACACGTTGAGGACACAGAGGATTGTGCGACTGCAGGGACTTATCTCTGGCACGCTCCCCTTGAGACCCACATTCCTAACTTAATGTTCACACACTACATTTGTAGTGCCCCTGCCCACTGTACCCACATATCTCTCGAAGACTGAAATTACAATGAAATCCAGACCTTCTTCAGTGCGGATACACTCACATTGCCGGAACCCTTATGGGAATCGATAGGTTGACTGCCGCGAATAATGAGTATAGTGGGAAGGGGCATTACAAATGTAGTGTGTGGACAGTAAGGCGGGAATGTGGGTCTCAAGGAGAGCGTGCCAGAGAGAAGTGCCTGAGATAAAAAAAAAGACGGATAGAGCGTCTGCCATGTAAGCAGGACAGGAGATCCCAGGTTCAAGTACCGGTCGGGGCACACGTTTTCAACTGTCCCCGTTGGTGTTTATCAACGCCTGCAAGCAGCTAAAGATCTGGATTTCACTGCGAGAGCTGCAAGATCACCAATGGTATCTGTTCTTTCGCACATGTCCGAAAGAACGGATACCATTTTCATATATTATTGTTATTATTATTACTAAAACCTCAGGTATATGTGGGAGGTTGGAACCGGGAAGGCTAGGGGGGGTGGGAGGGGGGTTGGAGGAGCAAACAGGCGAAGAACAGTAACTGTGGCCATGGGTAATTGAATAATCTACAGTGAAAGTAGTTTACATGCTGAACAACAAAAATAAAATCTGCACTACCAACTCCCTCGTAGAGACACTGATTATCAGACATATTAGTAAAAACACCCTGAATCACAAACACAATGTCACCGCACTCCACATTATCACATCCTCGACAGGTCAGACCGATTTATGTTCTACTGCAATTAGTATTAATCAGTTTCTGTAAGAGGACTTTTGGTGCAGTGACTGACGAAATTAGGTGCTTCCATAGAATTCATTAATTTGCTATCGCAGTCAACGTTTGCTTTCAATATTGTTTGCTAATACACTGACATTGTTACAGCTACATTGGTTTCCTGTAAATGTTGTTCTGCCGTTAGGATCATATACAGAGGACATTCAGTTCCCAGTAGATGCACTGAACACAGCATCGTCTACTAGTTCAAGCTGACTAGGTTGGCTGCTGCGAAAAGGAGCTCCTCACGTCAGCCACCGTTTCGAGTGTCTTCTTAAAGTGAACAGTTAGTCTTCTTCCTCCTCTTCTTTTGCCACTACAGAGTTAGGCGTAGGGCGTGCTCTGGTCTCACCATCTCTTCTTGAGTCTTCCCACACTTCTCTTGCTCTACGAATTATATTCCGCTGCTGCTTTAGGGAAGCTTTGTCGCGCTAGGCGAAGTACGTTTTCTTTGCATTTTTCTTTGTACTGGATTGCCTTTTGAGTTACTGGTCGCATTCGTAATTCTTCCTTCATTACATCGTTTCTGATTTTGTCTTCTCTACTGCAACCTACCGTAACCTCACAAACTGGATTTCTGATGGTTCAATTTGTCGTTTGCAGTAAATCTTCATTTCTCAGGGTGCAGTTTTCCGCTCCATATAATAAAGTGGTAACTGCTATGATTTTACAAAATTTCAGTTACGTCTCTTTCCTTGCTTTTACCGAAAACTTTCTTCTTATTGTGCCACATACGGTGGTAAGTATTAGTTTCTTTCTCTGTATCCACATTTCGTTCATATGATGTCACATTGTAAAAATCTGAACCTTTTCTATCGTTTTAATATTGAGCACTGGGTAAATACTTAAATAGGTGAAGGTTATAGTTCTATTTCTAAATATATTCATATTGTAGTTTGCGTTTATCTCACTTAGTTTATGTAATGTCATTGGTAATTCATATTCGCTGTCTTTTATGATAATTTGGTCATCAGCGAATAATATCGTGTTAATATTGTTAATCCTTTCCATATTTATGGCTGATGGTGTTCTGTCTCTTTTTCAGTTCTCTAATCATGTCTATATAGTTCAAAAACGTGTGTGAAATCTTATGGGACTTAACTGCTACGGTCATCAGTCCCTAATCTTACACACTATTTAACCTAAATTATCCTAAGGACAAACACACACACCCATGCCCAATGGAGGACTCGAACCTCCGCCGGGACTAGGCGCACAGTGTCTGAATGATGTTGGTGGCAAGCTGTACCCTTGTTTTACTCATATATTTTTTTGTATTTTAGGTGTTATCACTATACCCATGTCAATTCTAATTCCGGTGTTTCCCTTCAAAAACTTGTAGGACTTGTAGAGGGAACTGAGTAGATAATATTTTGAATTGGAACTCTTGTCCGGAAACGTATCCTTTCCGTGCTACAACTGTTTGAATACATATTGGTAATGCGACTACTTTTACAAGTAATTTATCATGCGTGACCCAGTACATCCCTTGTTTGACGGTTCCACTCATTAATAACCAAAGAAACAAAAAATGACACTTAATCAGTTTTCACAAACACTGTTGTTTACAGTTAAACCGTTTTTGTCATTTTCAAAGGAGGGTTAGCAATCTGATCCACTACCAATAAGGTTCGATGTGGCTACTACTAAGATGTGTGCAGAGGTTGTACCTACGAATGATGTTGAGGCACAGACGAACTATCACAAATGGTGTTTCTGAAATCTGTCCTGCAGCGACCACAACTCATGCCACCAGACCTTCTTCTGAGACTACAGGAGTCTCATAAATTAAACTCTTCACTCGAACCCGAGGAAAAAGTCTAGTGGGGTGAAATTCGGTAAAACGGGAAATCCGCGTTTGAGTGCCTGTCCGGCACAAATTTTCATTCTCGTCATTCCCTTATACAGCTGATGGTTGTCAGTGTTCACAACTGCAAACACATTTCACATACAAAATCTTTTGCTCATTGCACTAAGGCATTCACACTGGCATTGACATTATTTACATTCATTAATTGTTTTCCTCATATAATGAAGCAATCTTCTGCTTTGATAAACCTGTAACAGGGTCGAAGACTAGTTACAAGAGCGTAAAGTCTTGCACTAAAATTCTTCTTCGTTATTTTCGTCTTCAATTACGGGTCTCAGTTCGACTTTCTCTATTCCAGATTCGTTTTTCATACCTGGAAGAGGGTTCGTGACGGCAAAAATTTAGGGAATTCTTGATGCACAAGTTCCTGTAAAAATTCTTCCTAATTATTTTTGTCTTCGATATTAATTGTCAAATCAAAATTCCTCCGTTCTACATTGATATTACACTCCAGAGCCGCCAAGAGAGACGTTTCATTGGATGGCGAATTAGTAACATTTTACTGTTCATGAAGTAGCTTACTTTCAAACATATTCTTTATCATTAATATTCTCTTCAGTATACTTGAAATGATAATACACAGGAATAATTAACATTGTACATTTATTACGAGGGTAATCCCAAAATTAAGGTCTCCTATTTTTTTTATAAGTACAGAACTCTGTTTGTGTGGCAGTTTGTCACACTGTTACGAAGAGTGCTTCACGCGCTGTGTGTAAACATGCGCACGCCGCGCTGAAGCGCTGTCTTGGCTTAGCAGCCGTTGAGAATGGAGCTTCCGTTGGATGTTACCGCCGAGTGCGAGTTGCGCGCAGTTATTCGGTTTTTGAACGCAAAACGCACTGTGCCGATTGAAATCCATCGCCAAATGACGTAAGTGTATGGTGAGTCGTGCATGGATGCCAAAAATGTTCGTAAGTGGTGTAGAGAGTTTGCAGCTGGTATTACCGAATTTCACGACGAACAAAGGAGCGGGAGACCGTCAATTTCTAAGGACACAGTGTTGAAGGTTGAGCAAATCAGGCGTGAAGATCGGCGGATCACAGTGGATGATCTCTGCACGTTGGTTCCTGAGGTTTCCCGAAGCACCGCTCACAGAATTTTAACAAACATTGAACTACCGGAAGGTGTGCGCAAGATGGGTGCCACGCATGCTGACTGAGGACCACATTCGACAACGAGTTGATGCTTCCCGAGCATTTCTTCACCGCCTTGCAGCAGAACAGGACAGCTTTCTGGACTCAATTGTCACTGGTGACGAAACCTGGGCATACCACTTTACACCTGAGACCAAGCAACAATCACTCCTGTGGCGGCATCCTTCTTAGCCAAAGCCGCAGAAATTCAAACAAACACAGTCTGCCGGTAAAGTCATGACAACCGATTTTTGGGATCGCAAAGGGGTATTGTTGGTCGACTTTATGCCCACTGGGACCACAATTAACGCTGACAGGTACTGTGAGACTCTGAAAAAATTCAAACGGGCAATTCAGAACCGGAGAAGAGGAATGTCGAGCAAGGGCGTACACATTCTCCATGACAACGCTCGCTCAGCAAACCGTTGCTCTCCTGCAACAGTTTCAGTGGAACATAATCACCCACCCACCCTATAGTCCTGACCTGGCGCCCGGTGACCATCACCTGTTCCCTAGGTTAAAAGAACATTTGGCCGGAACATTTAGCTCCGACGACGAGGTGAAAGAAGAGATTCATATCTTTCTGAACAGCATGGCGGCGAGCTGATATAACACGGTCATACAAAAACTGTCACAGCGTCTACAAAAATGCATCGACAGAAATGGTGATTATGTCGACAAATAGCTAAATGTTCAAGCTGTAAACTGTTGTAAACCATTGTAGAAATAAACAGGTCTATGTACTTATAAAAAAATAGGAGACCTTACTTTTGGGATTACCTTCGTATATGAACATATATACTACTGAGGCAAAAAATTATGACCACCGTCCACCCTGGCATTGGGTGCCGCCTAGTGGCTCTCTGGGCACGTGACAAAAGTGTGTAAGCGGAGAGGACACGGACGGAGAATGACACTAGCGAAGATATGGCCTGCAAATGGGAAAATCCATTGAGATAAGCGATTTTGACAAAGGACAGATTATTATTACGCAGAATCTGTGGACGAGCATCTCGAAAACGGCGAACCTGTTCGAATGATCATGTGCTCCTCTCGTGAGCATCAACGGAAAGAGATAGGACAGTAAAACTACCACTGGCTGCTAAATGGTTGGACATCCACGACTCTTAACAGAATGTGGGGTTCGGAGCCTTGTCTGCTTTGTAAAGTAGGGCAGATGGCGATCAGTGGTACCTCTGCCGAAAGAGCGCAATGCTGGCGCATGCACAGGTGTCTCCGAGAACACCGTTTATCGTACACTGTTGAACATGGAGCTCCCCTACGTGTTCACATCTTGACCCAACGACATCGTCAGTTACAATTGCAGTGGGCACGGGACCATCGGGTTCGACGGTCGATCAATGAAAACGCATCAGCTCTTCAGATGAATCACATTTTCTACACGAGGTCGATGGTAGTCTCCACTAACGTCGTCATCGAGGTGAACGACGGCTCGAAACGCGCAGCGCGCCATGGACGCGGGATGGTGGGAGCAGTATTGTGCTTTGGGTGACATTGTCCTGACCTTGCATGGGACCTGTGCTAGTAATTGAAGACGTGCTGACAGCGGCGAACCACCAGCATGCATTGACGCTTGATGTCTTCCCCCAACGGCGATGTCATCTTTCAGCAGTATAACTGTCCGTTTTTCGAAGCCAGAATCGCGTTCAGTGGTTTGAGTTGCATTATAGTGAACTTACGATGGTGTCCTGGTGACCAAATCATTGTAGTGAACTTACGATGGTGTCCCGGTGACCAAATTCGCCTGATGTAAAACCTATTGAACCCATGTGGGTCGCTATCGGGCGCCATCACCGCATACGCAAATCAGCGACCCATTATTTACACGTATTACATGACCTGTGCGTAGACATTCACTGCCACATACCTCCATAAACTGTCAGATAGCTGATACTCAGAATCAGTTATGTATTTCATTCCAAAGACGGCCAAACAAACTATTAAACAGGTGGTCACAAAGTTTTGGCTCATAAGTGTACAATGCACTGCGTACGTGGATAGTTCAGTATCAATTTCAATACTATAAGAAACTCGAAGCTTTTTTTATGAGTTATTACGCATATCTCTTCTTGTGTATAGATTTCCTTCTCGGTTTTCATCCTACTGTTCCGCAGCGCTACTTATAACGGCCGTGTGGAGCCATACATGTTGTCACAGGGCAGACGTCTGCTGGCTAACTCCAAACTCCACTGGCCGCCCAAGGAGTACCTAAATCAAATAGTAATAGAACATAAATCAATTATATGTACGATTTCATAACACTATACGCAAAACATGGACTTGTGCGCTCATACATTTATCTACAAATTACACCGTTTCTTATTTGTGTAAAACTACGGGGATACAGAAAACTTCACACTTCTCACTTAATAGAGAAAAATCCGGAATTTAAATACGGAAAATTCTACACCCTCACAGGCGCTACCCATCCTTCCCTCAAGCCAAGCCAGTGTTCTATCTCTAATGACCTCCTCGTTGACGGGAAGTGGAATGTAATCTTCATTCACTTAAGTTTCCGATGGGGTTAGAGGTGATGAGAAGAGGGCAAAAACAATAGGGACAGAAAGAGATTGGAATATATCGTACAAATAACTGAGCACGATGGGTGCAGTTGCTATTATGCGATGTAGAGGCTGGCACCTAAGGGGGAGTCATAGTATTTCAAAGCAAAACAGGCGAAAGATTGTTTGTTAAGATGTTTGATGTGACCGTTAGTCTGGATGGACAAGCGTCATTTTGCTTCTGATGACAAATGAATTGTTGTTTAGCGTTTACTTTTCTGTGTCCAGCTGATAGAATGGTTCAGATTAATCTGGTTCGATACTTAATTCAAGAATATTCGTAGGTAATGACAGTCAAATACAATGAAAAGTTAACGTTTCCCGCGGTGGCGGAGCGTAACAGTTGTATCACGCTACAATGTGCCGTCTTCACAGTAAACATATTGTGAAATGTTGCCATTTGTGCCATTAGCAAGCTACATAAAAAACTGCACGTGATGCTAATTTCTAATGCTACCTGTGATATTACACTCTACTTGATAAACTTCGGAAATGTTTACTAAGGCAATGCTGCACTGTTTACTAGGCGCGCAGCTGTTCCGAAAATATCACATATTGCAACGTTAAACAAAACATTTTAACCTACAGTTAGCAGAGGAATGGAAAACATCATACACATTCAACGTACATAAAAAGGTTGACAAGAAAAAGATGCTAGTTTCCACACTATAGGCGAAAATTACAAATGCGAGAATCGAGTCATAGATTATGGAGAGAGGCTCTCGTTCCTGAAAATAATGCAAAGACAATATATGTTGCCCAAAATTGCTCACGAAGAACAGAATTGTCAGAAACTTAGAGACTCACATAGTTTTCACTGATTTTAAGGTAGCCAATGATAGCATTCCTCTCTGCCACTTGTGGACTGCAGAGATAGAGATCGGAGTTAGCCTTTGTATGTTCAGTCTGTTAGACCTTTATGTACTGGCACTGCTTGTAGACTTTGTGGCTGGGAAAAGGATTTATTAATTAAATTGAACAACACCGAGTGCATGAACGATGTGAACGTAAGTATGCTGTGTTCAGATCATGAAAATTCCAAAATCAATATTTAAAACAATAGTGTGCACGGTAAAATAATCTACCCGTTAGAATTTCAACTTTTCAATGCAAGGAGCACAAAACAGTATACCACAAATAACAACACAACAGTAGAAGAATGAGAAGAAAAACATCCAATGAGCAAATCTTGGCCCAGAATATTGAATCCGGAAATGTAGTCCACCAAACGCCTATTCTCTAAACTTATACTGTTCAAAATATAGGTTACCTGCTGCTGACCACATCCACAATAAATGAGAACAGCAAATCAGTGAATGCTAGCAGATATAAAATTTGCTGAATACAATCAGCAACAAAATGCAGATTCGCAAGGTTTTAATACAGTGGGCCGTTCAGCAACCTTGCCGTGGTTGTAATGTGACCTGTTGCCCAATTCAAATTTATCAAGGCTGACATTTGAGTAGCTGTCTGGACAATAAAGATTTGTTCTGAACATTACCGCCATAATCTCCTTTAACTGTCGTAGCCGAACGCAGACCGAGCCTTTGTATGCTAGCAGCCCCACGGTACCTGGTTCCACCTATTCGTCCAGACCGAAAATGATGCTCTGAGTTGACAGCAAGCCATTGGAAACAAAGATCCTAGTCCACCAGGCTGCGTGAAGCATTACTTGTTTTTTTTTTTATAATTTTTCCTTACTGAAATGAAATGTCGTGTGGCTAGGGCCTCCCGTCGGGTAGACCGTTCGCCTGGTGCAGGTCTTTCGAGTTGACGCCATTTCGGCGACCTGCGCGTCGATGGGGATGAAATGAGGATGATTAGGACAACACAACACCCAGTCCCTGAGCGGAGAAAATCTCCAACCCAGCCGGGAATCGAACCCGGGACCTTAGGATTGACATTCCGTCGCGCTGACCATTCAGCCGGACATTTTTCCTTACTTAATGAGGATAACAAGAGAAAATACTTTCATGTATTCGAAAAGCAATAGTGAAGGACAATACCTACTAAATATCCAAAGAAACTATTTGAGATGTCGTTACTTCCTGAAACTATGTAGGTGATGAATGTAAAGCCACTGAGAAAAAGGTGATGGAGGAGTTGCCTTTTGTCATCTTCTTAACTTGTCTCTTGTTCTTGGAAGTTCAAGCTGAGTAGACGCAAGTCGTGTAGTTCTTATAGGTTTGATGGATAAATGTCATTTATATCTGTATATTGCGTCGACTCCATCACTGATTCAAGCCATCACTTGTCTCTTAATCATCTATTCCATTTATGTTGTGATTTACATATGTTCCAGAAAAAAAAGAAGGAGGTAATGTTGGCAGCGGATTGTTCCGACGACACTAATGGTGTTGTTTCGGTAACTGTTTTATTAGGAGCCAGAACCCCTCGAGATGCTTAATCCGATCATTTGCCTGCTGTACTCAATGCAGGCTGGCTCAGAAAGGACTTCAAAACTTTGGAATGATATAGAAATTTATTCATATAACTTACAGAATCGATAGACGCGTCATTTGTAGCAAACACCCACAAGTCTGATTTACGCAGAGCATCAGCACACCATTCTGCCACCAGGAGCGCCAGCCTAGGGCAAGTTAAAATGGCTGCTTTCGTTAGTGCGCAGCGTGCTCGCTGTGTGTTTTTGGATTCATGACACGAACTCTACAACAACTGTTCGACGTAAATATCACACCGAGTACGCTAAAGAACCTCCAAGTAGACCTACAATTTACTCCTTGATTACCCGTATGATGTTCGAAACATCTGAAATGGTAGTCACTTCGAACCAAAATGACACGTGACACTTTTATGTGAAGCTTCACGTTGTCTGCTACAAAATAACCCCTCTACCAATTCTGTAAGGTATCTCAATAAATTTCTGTATCATTCCAAAGTTGCAAATTCCTTTTTGACTCACCCTGTATTATTTAGCGAGAATTACGCGGGACTGATCGGTTACTGTTTCGACCAAAAACGCGCGTCAACCTAATACGAGGATTTGCTACAATAAGGTGATCTTGTCCTCAGAAGCACAGAAACTTCGATGTTGTGCACCGCAGCGTACCATTTGTGCTCCGAAAGAAGTGGCGCTATCGTTAGCACACTGGACTTGCATTCGGGAGGACGACGGTTCAAACCCCCGTCCGGCCATCCTGATTTGGGTTTTCCGTGATTTTCCTAAATCGTTCCAGGCAAATGCCTGGATGGTTCCTTCGAAAGGGCACGTCCGACTTCCTTCCCCATCCATCTGTACTCCGATGAGGCCGATGTCCTCGCTGTTTGGTCCCCTCCTCCAAATCAACCAACGAACCATTTATGCACAAACTAACCATCCTAAATGTGGATTGTCTCCATATTGCGACTCTCAGATTACACTGGATTGCATCAATTGTAGATTGTTAAATTAAAGTCGCGTCTTTGAGATACCTATACAGTAATCCTCTCATTGTGAGACAGGAGGTAGCGCCACAGACCCGCTGCTCTTTCGCACGAAGTTCCTGCTTCACCTCATCCAGATGTCAATCCTAAAGGCTCGGGTTCGATTGCCGGCTGAGTCGGAGATTTTCTCCGCTTAGGTACTGGGTGTTGTGTTGTCATTAGCATCATCCTTTCATCCCCATCGACGCGGAAGTTGCCGAAGTGGCGTCAAGTCGAAAGACTTGCACCCGGCGAACGGTCTACCCGACAGGAGGCCTTAGTCACACGACATTTACATTTACCTCGTCCAGATGACTGTCCGCTTAGGTAGTTTCTAGCTGTGCTGTCTTGATACCGCCGCCTCTCCACTTTGTGAGACTTCTCGGTGCTCCCCGGTGGTGGCGCTCGCGATCGGCCGCCGTTCACCCACCAACGTCTGTGCGACCCGTGGACAAACCACGCTAGACACCCATCCAGAGGAGGGAAACCAAAGGTTCCATAATCCGCAGCACACAATGAAGTAGGTAAAAAACTATCTGGAGAGATTCCAGTGACCAAATGGTTAGACAAGGATGCGCGATAGCACCTTTATCATTTAAAATATATTTGGATTTTGCCTTAAGAATATGGAAACGTTCTGGCTGTAGTACGGATATGACAACCTCATCACTTTGCATTTTGCTGATGAACAAGTATTTTTGCAGAAGATGAGGATGACATGAACTACATGATTAGAAAGTTGTATAGGCAATATCAGAAACGGGGTGAAACCATTAATTTAGAGAAAACCGAAATATTTGAATACTGGAAGATTAAGTGAAGATCTGCCGTTAGATTTTGGGGTAGCAAGGTCGGTGGTCTCTTATAATTATTTTGGTGTCATTATTAACAAAAACTGATCTAGTAAACGCGAAATCGGGAACCGCTTAGACCAAGGTAGACAAGCAACTAAACAAGTACATCGAGTTTACAATTTTTAAAACTATTGTATAAAATACGGCAACATATGGAGAAGAAACACGGGAAGTGACTGAAGGAATTAAGATGAATTTATTGTCAAAGGGAATGGCATTTTACAGGTGCTGCTGTAGAATGACATACGTACGAGATTAACTCTGCACATAGCTGTAATGGGCACAATCGAAGCAAAATAATTGAGATAGTTTGGGCAAGAATGCCGTTTTGGTGGGAGCAGGTGGCCTAAGAAGATAATGGATTTCAACTAATAGAAGAAGAAGAATACATCCGAAAATAACATCGGCAGAAGGAATCAGAAAACGGTACGGCGGAATCTGCAGGCGGAACATTAAAAAGGCAAGAGATTTTGGGAGAAGAACAACTATAATGTATTACATCGCAATAAAATACTACAGCAGTAACGCTCACGCTAACAAAAACTAAGACATAGACGGTGGTGTCTTACAAAGACATCACTTTCGGTTCTGCAAACCGTAAATAACGAAGTCGAACATACTGTAAATCTGATCAAATGGACACATTATGGTAACATCGTTTTTTGGCCAAAATACGTCGTAATAGAAGGATTTTTAGTTGAACGTGAGAAAGCGTAACAGTTACATCTCTGCACCAACCAAACTATACAGCAATTATGGAACATACATCGTTCACAATTTTTTAACGAAAATAGGGACATATCTGCACTTGTATGTTCTTATTTTCAAACGTAACTTAAATTCCCTGTAATAAATTTATAGCAATACTAAAACATTTCTGAATAATGCATTTTGTCAAGATGGTGACCTCGAAATACTTCACTAGTAATCAGACATGTACGTAAGTAGGAAAAAGAAGAACGTTGACCACTAGCAGAAGAAAATAATGCCTACTTCATAACGCATACGTAACTCAGCAGGCTTTGTCAGTTACCACGTATTTTCGTGGTGTCGAAGGTAGCGCAGCGTATTGCATGATGGCTGTAACTGTCTTGCTTGGTAGCGACGTATGCGCTTACGAGTGATGTATAATACATACCGACTGCTTGTCCCTGACAGCTGCCACTCCAGGCGAACGTCAGGTGAATTAAAGAGCAGATAGCCCGAACAGATACTAACATATTTACGGTAAACGGCGGAGACAAGTTGAAGAGCTCTGAGCCCTCTCGACGGCTGACAGCCTTCACTGCTGACATTAGCGGTCACTTTCGTACAGCGCCAGTGGTGCCCTCCTGCGACAGAAACACACACTACCGACAAACACTGCAGGCTTCATCGTGCCCACTATTTTCGGTCCATGGTACATCGCTTATTCTTTGTAATATCATGTCAGAGAAGGACAGCACATCATAAAACTGGTTTTGTGACGCTAGCAACATAAATGGCTCTGGTACTTTTACATTTCGCTGAAGATTTTCTGCAATTATTTTTTGCTAAATGCGTTACCGCTTGTAAGCTGGAATTCGTTTCAAAACTGTGCCTCAATGTTCATAGGATTATGAACACAATCTCTGCTCGGAAATAGGTCCTCAGCCATAACGCTATATTGGGATGTGACTGGAACAACTATAGGTGATTGCAATGCTTACCCAAAGCTCAACGAGAGAGGGGGGGGGGGCGGAAAGTTACTCGGAAGTAACACGATTAAATATTGAACTTGAACTACAAACCCACACCACACAGCTTCGAAGTGTAAGGAATCGTGCCTGGTTTGTGGATGAAAAAATGTTTTTGTCATTTGTTACCTACAGTTTCTAATTGCCTGAAAAAGAGACTTTGTGCGAGGAAAGCGATAATTTACAGTGACACCGTCTCCGACACCACATACCTCCAAGAATTGCATCAGCGTCAACTCGCCTGGACTGGTGAAATTCCTTCCGAAAAATAAATGCAAGTATGCCACGCATGTACAACATAGGCTCTGAGTAACATACAACGATAGTGAATGGAACACGTTTCGCATGAGACAAGTATTCAGTATTCGAGCATGGAGACAAAATACAGGGTGTCCCAAAATAATCTATACACTCTTTGAAACAGAATATCTATTTAATTAAAGGAGACAAAAATACAATTTTTATGGGTGATAATTTAGAAGGCGTAACAATGCTTTCTTTTGTATCAGGATTGACAGCAAACATGACGTTATCGTTTGAAAGACGGAAATGGGTGCTGAGGTGTTACTGGAAAACAGAGAATTTGAGCGCGGTACGCCGACGTCGGAGAGTTGAATTTGGAACACTACCACCGACAAGAGTAAGAATTACAAGAATCAGAGATAAGTTTGAAAAATGGTTCAAATGGCTCTGAGCACTATGGGACTCAACTGCTGTGGTCATAAGTCCCCTAGAACTTAGAACTACTTAAACCTAACTAACCTAAGGACAGCACACAACACCCAGCCATCACGAGGAGATAAGTTTGAAGTCGAAGGAACAATGCACGATATGAAGAACGGATATAGTAGACGAAAGAGAAGTTCAACAGACAATCAGAGAGCTGATGCAGTAACCCAGACACACACACGATCCCCGAAGAAATATGTGAGGCAATGCTCTCGTGAGACTGGGATCTGTAGACGTAGTGTTCATAGAATTTTGCGGTCTCAGAACTTGAAACGTTACATTCCAAGACTTCTCCATGCTCTTAACGAGGAAGGTTCGAGTCCTCCCTCGGGCATGGGTCTGTGTGTTGTTCTTAGCATAAGTTAGTTTAAGTAGTGTGTCCGTCTAGGGACCGATGATCTCGGCAGTTTGGTCCCTTAAGAATTCACACACATTGGAACATTTTTTAAATCAATGACTCTCCGTGTTCAGGAAGACATTCTAGGTTTGATGAAGATCGTTTAAACGCATTAATTTTCAATGATATACCTCAGTGTACTCTAGATTTGACAGATGTGATGAACTGTGATCATTCCCACAACGTGCGACATTTGCTTGCAATGGAGAAATTTCAAACATCTGGTGTATAGGTACCTCATGCTCTAATTCAAAATCACAAAAAGCAGTGGGTGGTCATATGTGTATTTCTGCTTGCTCGTCATCAGTTGACTCGAGAATAACACCAACCTTTCCTGTCCTGCATCATGGCTGGTGACGAGAAATGATGTCTATATGCTAAAATGAGGGGGAGAAAGGAATAGCTGAGCCCAAACAATGCAGCTTCCCGTACAAAGACCTGGACGCATCCACAAAAGATAGTGTTACGCATCCGGTGAAATAGCGACGGTGTGAAGTTCTTCGAATTGCCTCCCCGAGGTGTAACCATCATTGCTGACGTTGATTACCAAGAACTGAGACGTCTTGCAGATGCAGTCCGAGAACAACGACCAGGAAGACTGTATGAAGTGATGTTACTTTACGATAACGCCCACCCGCATTCTGGTAGACTGACAAAAGACACTATACAAGAGTTGGATCGGGAAATCATTCCGCACCGACCTTATTCACCTGACCTTGTGCCCTCAGATTTTCACCTTTCACGCTATCAAACAACTTTCAAGAAACTTCCTTTCCGGATGAAAACGTGCTCCGAACATGATTCGACGAGTTTTTAGATTCAAAATCATGTGATTTCTACAGTCGCGGAATCGAAAATTTATCCCAGGATTGAAAGATGGTTGTAAATAATGAAGGAGAATAAGTTATTGATAACTGAAGTCTGTTATGTTTATGGGAAAACGTTACGAACTTACGCATCAACTCAATATAAATATTTACATAGCTGCTTGTCTTGCAGTTGGCTTCGTTGTCTTCTTTTCAGAACTGCGCTGGTCTCGAGTACTTTCTACATGAAGAAATATACCCGGAAAGGTCGGCGGCTTTCTAACCACTAAATGTAACAGTTTCATCGTTGAATGTTCTGTACTCATAAATTCGTAGATGACTGGCTCAAAAGCTATGTCTCACAAAAAATTCCAGAAGACTCTTCTATCAAAAAATATGACTACTCTTTACAACTGTCAATCCAACACCCCATCACACAATCGCTCTTTCCTCCAAGTGCGAGAGAACAAAAAAAAAAAAAAAAAAAAAAAAAAACAACGCTACACACCCATCTCCAAGAATTTAGTCACTCCCTAGAAAATTTTAAAATTGTTCTTACATAAGTTTACATTTAAATACTACAAAAATTTGCGAAAATGTATATGCAAATTACTTTGCAAAGTTAGTACATTTTTGTTTCAATTTAATTACATAAATCTTAAATATCTATTCACTGAAATGGTAGTTCACAAGTTGTGTAAAGATTTTATACTCACAAGCTGTTTAAATATTTCATACAAATCTGCTGTTTAAATTCATGTGAAAAGGTCGATATCATTGCTACCATACATTTCACAATATCTATCAGTCTTGATAACATCACCATACACACTTAAGTCCCGGCGGAAGAAAACCTCCGACCTAGTTGGGAATCGAATCCGGCGCCCCATGATCTTGATGCAGCGACGCCAACCACTAAACCACAAGCTTATGACAAATAAAACTTTCCAGAATGTAGTTTTCACTCTGCAGCGGAGTGTGCGCTGATACGAAACTTCCTGGCGGATTACAACTGTGCGCCGGACCGAGACTCGAATCGGGACCTTTGTCTTCGGCGGGCAGGTCTTCGCAATATTACTTCTTCCAGAAGTGCTAGTCCCGCAAGGTTTGCAGCACTATTTCTGTGAAGTTTGTAAAGTAGGAGATGAGGTACTGGCAGAAGAAAAGCTGTGAGGACGGAGCCCGCCTGCGTCGTGCTTGGGTAGTTCCGTTGGTAGAGCACTTGCCCGCGAAAGGCAAAGGTCCCGAGTTCGAGTGTCGGTCTGGTATACAGTTTTTAATCTGCTATGAAGTTTTATTAATCTTTCATAAAACAAGACGCAACGACATACAAAGTTAGGCGCTGTGATACATGTTGCAAAACTCTGGAGACGTGAAATGAATATTTAGCTCATGAACTAGCTGGTGTCAGAAAGAACTGAGGCGTGAATTTTGCTGTGGATAGCACGTTAATTATTTGTAGGTTCCATAGAACATATTGTGATCTCTCTCTGAGAATTGGGAAGTGTTAGTTAGTTCGCAATTGTACCACATTTTGTCAGTGAAAAACATAGAAGCATGCAGACTATTTACACGACTGTCGTTTCATCACAAGAAGCAGCAATCGAAACAGAGAGTCATAAAAGGTAAAACTTTACCAAATAAAGCGCAAGCTTTTTCTTCTGCACGGACAGTCACGTTTAACGTTTTTAAGTATTCTCAGACTGTGGCGCTCACAAACTCCTTCCACAAAGGCCCAAGCAGCAGGGTGTACGGTTACGTTCACCTGCTGGGGCAACTTCCGCATCTTGCAAGGAAGAAAATTCTCTTCCATCGTGATAGTCGATTACCACACACGTACTGAATCACTGTGTTACATTGAAGCGCCAGAAAAACAGGTATAGGCATGTGTATTTAAATACAGAGATGAGTAAACAGGCAGAATACGGCGCTGCGGTCGGTAACACCTTATAACACAATAGTCTGGCGCAGTTATTAGATCGGTTACTGCTCTATAACGGCAGGTTATAAAGATTTAAATTAGTTTGAACGTGGTGTTATAGTCGGCCCACGAGCGATAGGAAACAGCATCTCTGGCGCAGCGATGAAGTGGGGATTTTCCGTACGACCATTACACGAGTGTACCGTGAATGTAAGCAATCAGGTAAAATAACAAATTCCCGATATCGCTGCGGCCGGAGAAAGATCCTGGAAGAATAGGACCTACGACGACTGAAGAGAATCGTTCACAATGTGACAGAAGCGCAACGCTTCCGCAAATTGCTGTAGATTTCAATTTCGGGCCATCAGCGTCACCGTGCGAACCATTCAACGAAACATCATCGGGTTCCTTGATGGCTACACGTCAAAAAGATTTACGCTTCACCTGAGCCTGTCAACACCGGCTTTCGACTATTGATAACTGGAAACATGTTGCCTGGTCGGACGAGTCTCGTTTCAAATTGTATCGAGTGGATGGAACTGTAAGGGTATGGAGACAACCTCATGAATCCATGGACTCTGCATGTCAGCAGGGGACTGTTAAAGCTGATGGAGGCTCTGTAATGGTGCGGGGCGTATGCAGTTGGAGTGATGTGGGACCCCTGATACGTCCAGATACGACTCTGACAAGTGACACGTACATAAGCACCCTATCTGATCACCTGCATCCATTCATATCCATCGTGCATTCCAACGGACTAGGAAAATTCCAGCAGGACAATGCTACACCCCAAACGTCCAGAATTGCTACAGAGTGGCTCCAGGAACACTCTTCTGAGTTTAAACACTTCCGCTGGCCATCAAATTCCACAGATATGAACATTATTGAGCATATATGGGATGCCTTGCAACTTGCTGTTCAGAGGAGATCTCCGCTTCCTCGTACTCTTATGAATTTATGGACAGCCCTACAGGATTCATAGTGTCAGTTCCTTCCAGCACTACTTCAGACATTAGTCGAGTTCATGCCACGTCGTGTTGTGGCACTTGCGCGTGCTTGCGGTGGCTCTACACGATATTAGGCAAGCGTACCAGTTTCTTTGGCTCTTCAGTGTAGAACCTCATGGATGTTACAGTAAATTAAGAAACTTTTTCACCACACTCATTTCGCCTTACTGGCAAAGCATCATCAGTAGTTTTGCATCTGTAATTCGTTTTTACATTCCAGTTACTTTAGAGACAAAACACATATTAATTGCGGTGTAGAAAGGAGCAATATAAGGGATAATTAAATGAATGAATCGCATTAATAAAAGATAAGTGATGGGTATACAACATTTTAACTCTAGAGTAATCTATATGTAATAATTTATTGCGCATGAAAAATGTTTACAGTCGTCAATGATTATGCTTTACCAATAAAGTGAAACGAGTCCGACGGAAAAAAATTCCTTAGTTTTCTGAACGCTTAACACAGGAAAAGCTAAAAAATACTTAACAGATGCTGCGGATGTGTTCAAGCAAACAAATGAGGAAAGTACTATCTGAACGTCCGTCGCAAATATCTAAATATCTGTCAAACAACAGCAAACCATTTACATCTGAAAAAATTAAAGTCGGAAGACTTAACTGCAATCGCCAAAGAACTTCCACTTCACATGGTTCAAATGGTTCTGAGCACTATGGGACTTAACATCTGAGATCATCAGTCCCCTAGAACTTAGAACTACTAAAAACCTAACTAACCTAAGAACATCACACACATCCATGCCCGAGGCAGGATTCGAACCTGCGACCGTAGCGGTCGCGCAGTTCCAGACTGAAGCTCCTAGAACCGCTCGGCCACACCGGGCAGTCACGAATCTATCATTACATTGCAGTTCTAAGCGCACTCAACTACGTCTAGGTAAAGCTGTCTAGAGAAAGTGTAACCATTTTCCTCCCCGACCCTTCCCGCCGTATTGGGACCTACTGTGTAACTTGGGAAGTGTCACGCATTTTCGGAACTTTTCACAGAAATACTGGCACAGTACAATGCTTTCGGTTCCACTTCCCAAGGCTAGAATGAAGGGAATTTTATCAGTTTTCTTCTGGAGAAAAGGGTCAGAGTGAACAATTTTTATGGATTCAAGGAAATCATATTAAGACTTAATATTCGCCGACGAGTATATTATGTCACAAACAGCTGCAGTATTTTAACTTTGACCAATTGATCAAAACTGCTATGAAATAATGTGGGATTGAATTCCCATATCGATGGTTTTTGATGTCCTCATATCGTTAAAACACTCAAGTAAAGTTGACATACAGATGGGCCAACTCAACTGACTACTGTTCATTTTGTTTCGCGTAGTCGTTAGCATTTACTCTTGAACTCGTTTCCTTTTATAGGGTAGCTTTTATTTGTGTAAAAATTTCTCGAGATAGACACGTGTTGGGAGTTTATATGCCTAGATGTTTCCTGGGGCATCAGCGGTCGGCCGTAATTTTGGAGGGGCCTGTGCAGCTCAGACGGGAAGTGCGTGCATGAACTCGAACGCTCACAACCGTATGGAACTGTGCATGGAATGTGCATCGCTCATCGCAAAAACTGTGGTGTGAGCCATTCGTACGCAAAACTTTGACCATGTTCATCAATTTGCTATTATTTTACTGGCAAATTTCCTGAAATTTAACTACTTATTGGTGGGCTTTCTCCATCTGCAACAAACAATATACGGAATTAAAATGCAGTTTGTTTAATGACTAAAAGTATATACACATTTTATATATATGGAACAAGGGCACCGCTGTCTTTTGCTCTGATACTTTGCTCTTTTCGTTTTGTTCTTTACTGTCTTGCCACTGTGACTGACTCTCTTGCTTATCTTGATTCATGTTACACAATTAATTCTGCGGATTTGATAGAGTGATCATAGGAGGTCTTTCTTGGACTGTTACTTAAATATTTGCAAGTGGAACTGTTATTAGTTATCAGTATATAAAGTACCTGCATCTGGATTCATGCGTTTCATGTAGAAGATCTTTTGATTTAAATATTAAGCATCAAATGTTTGCTGTGTGGAATAGTGTAAGCTGCCTTTTATTTTTTTTAAATGTACTGTTAGAGTTTAACCTGTCTTTCCTTTACAAATTCATAATTCTGTGTGTTTTCTTAAATAGGGAAGCATTTCTTTTGGTTATTAAAGTTTTCGTGTGCCATTTCGTGTGCTGTAGCTTTTTGTTTGCGAAATAAGATAGAAGCTGCAATCTGTTTACTATTACGAGGTCCAATAGCCAATTTAATACTAATTTCCGCAAGGAAACATATTTAAATTCACGGTCAGCAAAAAATTTTAACAAAAGATTCGCTCTCCAAGCCAAAACTGAGGGCCGCTGCTACTTTTAGAAGCAACTGCATTAGCTTTCGTTAAAGTTCAGATTTAATTCAGCCATTTAATAAAAGAGGCTCCAGTTTCTTTTAACGTTGCCGCCATTGCTTTTCATTTTAAAATAAAAATAGTTCACAGCCCGAAATTTCCTTCCATATTACTTAAAAGTAAAATAATTAAATCCCCATTAAATTGGAACGTTAAATTGTCTACTCTTTTCTGCAACATGTTACAAGTTTGGTCGTTGGATGGGCAATGGTGCTTGCTAGCAAGTACAAAGCTTTCATATACAGCGGTACTGTGTTATCTCTGATGAAAAGTTTTTAAATAGTATGCGTCTTTATCAGACACCGTGTAAGATTACCATAGCACTAGCTACCGATGTAGCGGTTCCTGTCGTTTTTTGTAGTGCTGTTTCTCTTTGGCAATATATACTGCTTATAAACGGAAAGAAGGTCTTTAAGGTGAGGTATTGCACAAATGTGTTAGCGAATTCTTGCCTGTGATATTGCAAATGGACTGATCATTCCTGGGAAGAGGAAGCCTGACTTCGACTACTGGATGGTCAACACTTCCAGGAAAAGAAAAAAAACTGTAGCTTCAGTGCCAGAGAATGTTTTGTGATACGACAGTTTTGGTCACTGTCCAGAGTATTAGCTATAAAGAAATGTTCCACTGTAAATTGTGAAAAATGTGGAACTGTTCTGTGCTTTGTGCCAAAAAGGAATTATTCTAACACATTTCACATAAACTAGTGCAAAATGCAACAAAAAAAACTGTAGCTTCAGTGCCAGAGAATGTTTTGTGATACGACAGTTTTGGTCACTGTCCAGAGTATTAGCTATAAAGAAATATTCCACTGTAAATTGTGAAAAATGTGGAACTGTTCTGTGCTTTGTGCCAAAAAGGAATTATTCTAACACATTTCACATAAACTAGTGCAAAATGCAACCATTTTTTCAGCCACAGGAACAACATTGTGTTTTTTATGTCGCAGCATTAATGCACCTTTTGTGGGCAATGATACTTACAGGCAACATACTGTATTTTCAAAAAGTGTATGCAGAAGTATTCAGTTGACCATACACATTTAATTTCGGTAACTTAATATTTTTTCTTCACAATATTTCTGTGTTAATAAGGGGTTAAACTAAACAAAACTAGAAATTTATATATTCGTTCTTTCCATTCAGTTTAATATACAGCATACTGTTATTGAAGCATGAACAGTGAGTCTATTTCTTCTTGATTTCACCACATTTTTTGAAGATCTCATAAATTACTTTCAATGGATATTGTTTATTCTTTTAATATTTACCACTGGGATAAGATTCAGAAATTTTTTTCTAAGATTTAGATTTTTCCGCAACTAGCTCACCAAAGAGGACGGAGTAAATATTCCAGAATTCGAGTCTAGAACAACTGCCAGCATAAGTAATTTAGAGGTAGATGTCCTCGGTGTAGTGAAGCAGCTTAAATCAATAAAGGGAAGGCTTCCAGTCCTGATTTGATATCAGTCAGGTTGCTTTCAGAGTCTTCTGATACAATAGCTCCATACCTAACAATGATAAACAACTGCTCGCTCATCGAAAAATGTGTACATAAAGACTGGAAGGTTGCACAGGTCACACCAATACCCAAGGAAGGAAACAGCAGTAATCCGCTCCATTACAGATCCATGTCACTAAAGTCTGTGTTCGAACATAATGAATTATCTCGAAGAACACGATTTATTGACTAACAGTCAGCACAGCTTCAGGACAAATCGTGCTTGTGAAGCACAACTAGCTCTCTATCCTCACAAAGTAATGGGTGCTATCGACTGGGGTTGTTAAATTGATTCCTTATTTTTAGATTTCCAGACACCCTTCCTCACAAGCGTCTTCTAATTAAACTGCGTGTCTATGAAGTATCGTCTCAGTTGTGCGACTGGATTCACGAGTTCCTGTCAGGTAAGTCACAGAGCGTAGTAACTAATGGAAAGTCATCGGGTAAAATACAAGATATATTTTGTGTTCACCAAGGAAGTGTTACAGGCTCTCTGCTGTTCCAAATCTACATAAACGGCGTAGGAGGCAGCCTGAGCAGCCCTCTTAGAGTGTTTGCAGATGGTGCTGTCATTTATCATCTTGTTAAGTCATCAGACGATGAAAGCCAAGTGCAAAATGCTTTAGACAGGATATCTGTATGTTGCAAAAAGCGGCAATTGACTCTAAATAATGAAAAGTAATCCACATGAGTACTAACTGTGAGGTGTGGGATCTGCATCAGACGGGACTGACGGAGGACACTGAAAACGTTCACAGAACGGCAGCTCGTTTTGTATTATCGCGAAATACGGGAGACATGATGCGTGAATTAGGGTGGCAGGCATTAAGACAAAGACGACTGTCGCTGCGACAGAATCCTCTCGTGAAATTTCAATTACCAACTTTCCCCCCGAATGTGAAAATATTCTGTTGACTCCCACAATCATAGCGAGAAATGATCATCGTGATAAAATAGGAGAAATCAGAGCTCGGGCAGAAAGATTTAAGTGCACGTTTGTCCCGTACGTTGTTAGTGAGTGGAATCGTAGAGAAATAGCTTGAAGGTGGTTCGATGACCCCACTGCCAAGCACTTAATAGTGAATTGCAGAGTAATCATGTAGATATTCTTAAAGGTCTTAGAAAGAACCCAAGAAAGGCAGCCAATGTCTGTAGGGGGTGGGGATGGGGGTGGGGGGTGGGTGGAAAAAATTTTCTCGAATTGGCCCTGGTCATACATGAGGTAGCTGATGTTCCTTCTTTAACAGAAATGGCTAAATGTATCATGGTGGTAAATGTACTAACAGTTCACTCTAAGAAGTCTCTTTGCTCGCTGTCTGATGGGAGTAGTTGCTTCGATAGTCCAGTCGACCCAGCTAGTGCCGACAGTTTTTTTGGCATAGTCAACGTAATCGACCTTAGCCTGTAGTTGACACTGTATTTACTGCACCGGAGTAATCATAATGGAAACATTATTATTAATTTCAAATACTGAGAAGTGCTTATCCTTGACATACGCTCACAATCACACAACATTAACTCAGATGCAATATATAAGGCCAGAGCAGCGGCCTCTAAGGCGTCAGATTAGTGTCGGCCCAATGTGGTGGCGAGGATGTCAGACGCCCGAAAGCTTTAGTGAAACTCTAAGTTAGCTTGCGTCATGGTCACTATGTGTAAGATTCATTGCACTATTACTCGTAAAGAATAGGATGTAATTACTAGTTTGGTCCAGGCATTGTTCACGTGAATCAAATATTAAAATAAAGTAAATAATGCGTGAAACTGTGCATAAGAGCAGCTTGCAGCAGCACTCCTAAAAACAACATCTATTCCAAAGAATTTGTTTTAAATAAAAAGGGAACACCAATTATTGAACCTGTGCGCATGGAAACGCTATTGATGGGCTAAGAAGTAAACTACAATGTAAATGGCGTAGGTAATAGAGACATAACATCAGTACACAATTTCTCGTGAAACGGTACACGATTCACAACACACTCGTATGCCCACGTTGTTTGCGGAGACACAATTTCTGCATACTGTGGCCAAGTATTAACCACATTAAACCACGTAGTCGCGAACAATTAACATTTTCCAGAAGGCACATTTGAATAGACAAAGAGTGATGGCAGTGGGCCAATAAACCCTAATATTAAACCACGTGGACGGCTTCCAATGGACATAAGGTAAATGAGACAAAGAAAATTCACGAAGAGGCAAAATTATTAAGGTTCAGGAAGGATTAGAACGTATACAGCTGCAGCTGCAGGCAGACAAACACTCACACTGAACCGAGGGCGCACTTCTTACATATGCAACACCTTTGTGTTACGTTCTTTTTACGGATCAAAGTTTGCATTAGGAATCAAACTGAAAGTCTGCAAATGCCTTGCATTCCATTCTACGACAAGGTTAAACAATCTTTATAAGACGAGAAGCGAGATCAAAAGCTGGCAGCTCCCCTCTCGCTACAACGCGCCACGCGGTTAAACCAACTCATCCTCCTTCGAAGAGAGCTCGGCTGCAGACCCTCGGCGCGCTGGAAGCAGACTGACCGTCTCACAAAATCCAACGTCTCCCACGCGATTCCGTGGCCCCGAAAACGCAGAGATGAGGCTTCCGCCACCAACCTAACACTGGTAACTTTCACGCAAGCAGAGCAAACCTCTTTGCCTACCTGGAAACTACAGGGGTTGGCCATTCTGCACGACTACCGCTGATTCTCTGCAGCAGACTAAACCACCGTATAGCTTCTTGAAACACACCCACATTCATTCACTCATGCCTGCCAGAGAGTTTAGTATCACTGGAAAGTAAATAAAATGATAATGAAAGGGGACTACAGGACCCTTTCAAAACATTACCGTAAGTTTACACATTTAATAACGACAAGTGTAGCCTTGTTTTCCCCGCATCGCCGGCATTCGGACGAGCCAGCGGAGCTCTCCTCAGGCCAGTGTCTGCACGCCGGACAGTGTGGCCGCGGCGGCGGTAGCTCACACCGTCTTGGATGGTCGTCGACCCGGAGGCGCTGCTGTCCCGTGGCCTGCAGCTCGGCTAACGAATCTACAGGGCGCTCTCATCGACGTTGGAGACAGCGCCCAGGAAAGGCACCCATGAGCTCTGGACGAATTTGCCAGTCGTGAAGAATTACGTCATGACCTCTTTGTGAGGGGACGCCCTGCGACACCGGAGTCTCTACTCGTAGGTGTGAGTCAGGGGACAGCAATTACTGCACTCACCAAGAAGGATGGTGGTTGGTCAGTTCGCTGTAGACCATAGTCACATTAGCAGGTGGAGCATCACAGGTTCTGCCTTAGAAATGATTAGCTGAGCTACCACAAGGACCTAAGCTGCGAACGTCGTGGTATCTGTACCGGGTGATCAAAAAGTCAGTATAAATTTGAAAACTGAATAAATCACGCAATAATGAAGAGAGACAGATAAAAATTGACACACATGCTTGGAATGACATGGGGTTTTATTAGAACCAAAAAAATACAAAAGTTCAAAAAATGCCCGACAGATGGCGCTTCATCTGATCAGAATAGCAATAATTAGCATAACAAAGTAAGACAAAGCAAAGATGATGTTCTTTACAGGAAATGCTCAATATGTCCCCCACCATTCCTCAACAATAGCTGTAGTCGGGGAATAATGTTGTGAACAGCACTGTAAAGCATGTCCGGAGTTATGGTGAGGCATTGGCGTCGGATGTTGCCTTTCAGCATCCCTAGAGATGTCGGTCGATCACGATACACTTGAGACTTCAGGTAACCCCAAAGCCAATAATCGCACGGACTGAGGTCTCGGGACCTGGGAGGCCAAGCACGACGAAAGTGGCGACTGAGCACACGATCATCACCAAACGACGCGCGCAAGAGATCTTTCACGCATCTAGCAATATGGGGTTGAGCGTCATCCTGCATAAACATCGTACGTTCCAGCATGTGTTTATCAGCCAGGCTGGGGATGATGCGATTCTGTAACATATCGGCGTATCTCTCACCCGTCACGGTAGCAGTTACTGACGTTTTGCTGTCCAGCGCCATCTGTCGGACATTTTGTGAACATTGTTTTTTTTTTGTTCTAATAAAACAACAAGTCATTCCAAGCGTGTGTGTCAATTTTTACCTCTCTATCTACATTATTCTGTGGCTTATTAAGTTTTCAAATTTATACTGACTCTTTGATCACCCGGTACTTCTCAGGCTACGCGAAGGACACTACCCTTTTGCAGGGATGACCGAATGTGTCCTAGTTTTTTGAGCTCCTCAGCACTGATGCTCGCTTAATGATTTCACAGGCAAACTTTCAGGCGCTCTTACCTGCTGTGTCAGTAAGTAGTTGCTTTTGCGTCCAGTTTGAGCTTTCTTGCGGCACTTTGTGCAGTCACCATTATGATCACATCCTTCTGTTGCCAGGATATCATTATGTTATGTCGCTTGCTTGAGCACTCAGTCCTTTCAGGGTGTCACAATAACTTCCGTGGTGCCGGCCGGAGTGGCCGTGCGCTTCTAGGCGCTACAGTCTGGAGCCGAACGACCGATACGGTCGCAGGTTCGAATCCTGCCTCGGGCTTGGATGTGTGTGATGTCCTTAGGTTAGTTAGGTTTAAGTAGTTTTAAGTTCTAGGGGACTGATGACCTCAGCTGTTAAGTCCCATAGTGCTCAGAGCCATTTGAACCATTTAACTTCCGTTGTCACTGTTACTCCATCAACGTTTCTCTCTTCCTGACCTTCGGCGTTGCCCATGGAGAACTACGAGGGGCGTTTGAAAAGACTATGCAAAAAATAATAACTACTTACTTGTTTGGGGTAAACCTTTTTTATTTTTCGTTTCAAAAATGGTTCAAATGGCTCTGAGCAGTATGGGACTTAACATCTGAGGTCATCAGTCCCCTAGAACTTAAAACTATTTAAACCTAACTAACCTAAGGACATCACACACATCCGTGCCCGAGGCAGGATTCGAACCTGCGACTGCAGCGTTCGCGCGGTTTCAGACTGAAGCGCCTAGAACCCCTCGGTTACAGCGGCCGGTTTATTTTTCGGTATTGGCTCCTTTTATACTTATACACTTCGTCCAACGCTGTTCTAATTTGTTGAATAGGAAGTGTCCAAGTCTGCAAAATAGCTATTAGTTGCTGCAATCACCTCCTCGTTTGAATAAAATCTTTGTCCTACCAGCCATTTCTTCAAATTGGGGAACAAATAGTAGTCCGAGGGAGCCAATTCTGGAGAACAGGGGGGATGTGTAACGAGTTGGATTCCTATTTCCATTAATTTTGCGAGCACAACTGCTGAGGTGTGTGCTGTTGCATTTTTCTTGCAGCTTGGTTTTCAGACAGTCCAATAACGATATACACCTGTAGTAGTTTTACCCTTTTCCAGATAGTCGATGAGGATTTTCCCTTGCGAATCCCAAAAGACAGTCACCATAACCTGTTTAGCCGAAGGAATGGTCTTCGCCTTTTCTGGTGCAGATTCTCCCTCGGTAACCCAATGTTTAGATTGCTGTTTGGTCTCAGAAGTATAGTAATGTATCCATTTTTCATCCACAGTGACGAAACGACGCTTAAAGTCCTGCGGATTCTTCCTGAACAGCTGCAAACCATACTTGCAACACTTCACACGATTCCGTTTTTGGTCAAGCGTGAGCAATCGCGGGATCCATCTTGCGGATAGCTTTCTCATGTCCAAATGTTTATGCAAAATATTATGTACCCGTTCATTCGAGATGCTCACAGCACTAGCAATCTCACGCACCTTAAGGCTTCTGTCATTCATCACCATATCATGGATTTTATCAACGATTTCTGGAGTCGTAACCTCCACAGAGCGTCCAGAACGTTCAGCATCACCTGTGCCCATATGGCCAATTATAAACTGTTCTAATCGAAGGTGCAGAGTCACCGTAAAGTTCATCAAGCTTCTCTTTAGTCTCCTGAGGCGTTTTGCCTTTTATAAAGTAATGTTTAATACTAAAATGTAGACTTTCACGGCCGGAAATATCATGTCCATTATAAGTATCCGGGCTGTTATGCCATGGTCGGTTGATGAATTCTGTGTCGATTCCCAACGTTTCGTCTCCGACTGCGGGAGATATCTTCAAGGGGATCCGTCAGCGTTCTCAGAACTGTGTCGCGGTTAATAAAAAAGTCCTCCATTGAAGAGAGTGTACAGAAAGGTCTCTGCAATTCGATTGCGCTACCACCGAGGCTTTATGGATTGCCCAAAATTCATAAAGAAAATGTGCCGTTAAGACCGATACTAAGTGCCATTGGTTCGCCCACCTACTCGTTAGCCAAATTTTTGACTACGCTGCTAAAACCACATGTGGGCCGTTCGCACTCTTATATAAAGAATTCGACACATTTCATCAGCAGATTAAATGGCATAGTGGTCCAGCCGGAGGACATATTGGTTAGCTTCGATGTGGTATCGCTGTTTACCATGGTTCCACTTAATGATGTATTGGAACAGCTGGATCGAATTTTTCCTGCCGATATTTCAGAACTGTTTAAGTGTTGTTTGACGACCACATACTTCAAGTGGAATGAACAGTTTTATGAGCAAACAGATGGCGTGGCTGTGGGAAGCCCCCTAAGTCCCGTAATTGCAAACTTCTTTATGGAGAAATTCGAAGAACAGGCCTTAGGTACTGCCAGCAAAAAACCAAATGTTTGGTTCCGATACGTGGATGACACGTTTGTGCTGTGGAGACATGGTAGGGAGGAACTAAGCCGGTTCCACGAACATCTGAACAGTATAAACTCGAGAATTTAGTTTACAATGGAGGAGGAGGTAGACGGCAAGTTACATTTCCTCGATGTGCTTGTTTTTAGAAACGAAAATGGTAGTTTGGGCCACTCAGTATACCGCAAACCCACGCACACGGGCCGTTATTTGCACCGGGATTCGAACCACCACCCACAACAGAAGCGGGGTGTTATCAAGACGTTATCGGACAGAGCTAGAAATATTTCTGAACCTGAGTTGCTCGACGCTGAGATGGAACATCTCCACAATGCACTAATGAAGAACGGATATTCGTCCGCCGAAATAAAACGTGCGTTGAGGCAGCCACGCAGAAATCATAATGGCGTACAGGCTACTGCAAAATCTAAGGTTTTCCTGCCGTTTGTCAAAAATGTAACGGAAAGAATAGGGAGGATCTTGACGAAGCGGAATATTACCGTAATTTACAAGCCCACCAGGAAGATACGGGAATACCTTAAGCCTGCCAAGGACGCTCGCAAACAACTGGAAAAAGCTGGAGTGTATAGGATCCCATGCAGCTGTGGTGATGTTTATGTGGGTACCACTAAAAGAACTGTTTCTAAACGTTTGGAAGAGCATAAGGGAAATTGTAGAAGAGGAGAAACGGAACGATCAGCTGTTGCGGAGCATGCTTTCCAGCCAGGGAACCGCAATATTCGTTTCGAGGAGACGCAAGTACTAGCGGCCACAAGCGGATATTACGAAAGGCTCTACAGGGAGGCAATCGAAATCGCTAGACACCCAAATAATTACAACAAAAAGGAGGAGGGTGTGAAATTAAACGGCATATGGATGCCGGTGTTAAAGAAGATGTGTACCACCCGCCCACTACTGGGTGATGGCAACGGCGATCAACGGCGACGGACAGCGGCCAATTGCACTGACGTTTTCAAAACACGTGACGTCACGCCGCGGCGTGAGAGCGCGCGGACACGGAATTTAGTGGCAGTCAGTAGCGAGCCAGTGGGTGTGTTGGACCTTCCATTGAGCTGCGGACCCCCTTGAAGATGTCTCCCGCAGTCGGAGACGAAACGTTGGAATCGACACAGAATTCATCAACCGACCACGGCATAACAGCCCGGATAATTATAATGGCCAAAGTAATGTTTAATCACCACACGAAATTCTTTTTCGACCGTTTTTTGACAATCACTCGACTTCTTTGATTCACACGAATGCCAAACACAAAGAAATAGACCAATATGGCTGAAATTTGGTGTGCGTTCTTTCTGAAGTTCCCTACTAACTAAACATGACCTGGATACGCACCGGTGGCGCCATCTCTCGGACTTTGCACGGACTTCTCAAACGCCCCTTGTACAAACATTTTTTTCAATATCAAGCTGGAATGATACGTCGGGATCCTGCAGCAATATGGATACAACAATGTCAGTGCATTATCACGCAAGACTGAAACTTGGTAGTCCCAGTGGCAGCAAACAAGACAATATCAGTCCAAAGTCATATACAATCGCACCAAAAAGTATAGGCACACGTACGTATTTATCGTTGCTGGTTACAAACGCTGCAACTTCCGGTACACAGCACATGTAAGTGCTACCTCATATACCAGACATTACAATTCTGCCCACAGTGCCTACCGTTAACAAAGAAATGCAGTGTTAGGGGCAAACATGTATCTCCTCTGCACACAACAAGTATTAGCACAGAGCGTGGCTTCTCGGTATATTGTTGGGTTTTCAGGTACCGGAACGCCATCTGCTGACGCAATAGACAGTGCGTGTTGTTGACGGCCCAGTCGCTAGTATGTTGCTGTATTGCGCGATAGTGGTCAGCATGGGGCCGAAGAAGAAGGAACATTCAGTGGCGTTGCGTGAGAGAGTGGTATTGCTCCATTCAAAAGGGAGAAGCTATCGACAAATCGGAGCAGAGGTGTCTGTTAGCTACACCACGGTACGAGCCATCATTCATAAATATAAAGAGACTGGAACAACAGTGAATAAGTGTCGTACTGGACGTCCAAAACTGCTTACAACCCGAGAGCGTAGCCGTTTCATCGCTCTGCTACAAGTGCAGCAACTATTCCTGAGGTAGTTCAGACAACGTCCGACAAGACTGTTAGTGTTCAAACTATACGAAATGTGTTGAATGGCGTTGACATACATGGACGTTTTCCCAGGAAAAACAAATCGGAAATTAACCGGCAGAAACGCCTGCAGTTTGCCAAGGACTGCATCAGCAAACCGATAGAGTTTTGGAACACTGTGATATTTAGCGACGAATCGAAGTTCAGTGTGTTCGGATTTGATGCAAGAAAGCAAGTTTGGCGCCATCCGAATACGCACCTCGACATCAAACACATGCATCCCACAGTCAAACACGGTGGGGGCGGTATCATGGTCTGGGGCTGTATGGCGGCGTCCGGCGCTCCACGGTACAATGGATCATATGAGATACATCTACGTGTTGCGAGGTAATTTACACGCTAGTGCACAGACATTGGGCCTAACTGGGGTGTTTCATTTCCAGCAAGACAACGACCCAAAACATACCGCCATGAAAACCTGGGAGTGGTTACTGTACAATGCCCCCAGAAGGGTTCTAACACCACCTCAGAGCCCTGATTTGTACACCATTGAGAACCTGTGGGCTCGTCTTGACACACCACCACCTAAAGAGAAGGCCGCGGCGCGCTCTTGTGACGTCACGCAAAGCGGGCCAGGGTTGGCTTGGCGCTGCGCTTAAGGATTCGAGACGCACGGCCTGCAAATCTTTGTCAAACGGTTTTACAGAACCTGTCCCGTAAAAAATAATTAATTTCTGAAATACTTCTAGCTTTATATGGCAGCTTCATGATGAAGTGCCAATCATTTCGATCATGGTCGTAACTATTGTGGTATTTCACAGATGAGTATCAAATTTGAGAACGTTGCCATCAAAAACAGGGAGCGCTATGAATTTGTGTTTGATACATATTATACATTCTATTGCTGAGTGTGAAATACAGATGAGGTTTGGAAATTTTCGTAAAACTTTGGATCAATATCTGCTTCCAATCTCGAAAAAATTGAGCATCTGCAGCAACTTCACTTCCGATCGCAACGCGCGGGAATGAAATATTCATAACGCCTCTCATATCTCGTAAACCGCTGGAGATAACGAAACGAGATCTTGGCAAATGATACCACGCAAAGAGAAGAGTACTTTGCCGTGTGGTTAAAATACGTAACTTTATCAATCGCGATATAGCAGAAGCTATAGTTTATAATTCTTTTTTACCGGTAATGTAATTGCTTAAGACTTATCAATAGCCAGTGAAAACGTACGAGTGCGGGATGTAAATAATATTGCGATATACATGATAAAACAAGGTACATTTGTGAAAAATGCACTGTGATTTTCTGGACCAGACGACTATTATTTACACTCACTTGAAAAATTCTGCACTAATACAGTGTATAATATTAAATTCCTCTGCCTTCAGTATCCTAAATAAATATTCTGTAACTGTTTATAGAGCGCCCTCAGGAAAGCTGAGTACATTCCCCAAGCAAACAATCACTTTTAACTCACCTTTTCTCAGAAACAAAAACAATTATGCGTTGTTATTGTAATGTAAATTGTCTTTCCTGTAAAAATATGGCAGATTTTGAGCATTTAATGAGCCGTGTGCAGGTGTTGACTTTCTCACAAGAGTTGGAAAGAACTTTATAAGCCTGATTGACAATACTCTGCAGATAAAAGAATTAGCAACATATGTTTAAATGAAATTTTAGATGTATTCCTGACCATAATGGTCAGCTGTTCAAAATGCATGCTGTAAGCCCTGCAAACAACAGTAGTTTTACCAACAGGACCTTTATATAAGTCAACAGTGAAAGTCTACAAACCTTCAGCAGCAGTTGGAATGAGACAATGTGTCACGCTAAAAATGTCAATAATAAATTTAACCTACTTCTAGATTAATTTGTTCCATTGTTTGAAGCTGTATTTCGTAATAGAATTTCATTAAGTGTCTACCTACGTGACTGCAGGAGACAGTGACTCATTAAGCGAATCAAGTTACCCTGTAAAAAAAGGGGGGTGGGGGGAATGCTGTATACAATACTAAGAATTGTATTAAACTTCAGAACAAGGGAGACTACAATTCACATTTGCACTTTAGTGACTCCAGGGATAGATCAGAAATCACTGCTGGTGACTACAGCAAGTTAAATTCTTTGTAATATGTAGACAGATTACTGTAACATGAGAATGGTAGTACTCAGCATGCTTAAAATAATGTAATTATTAATAGTTTATGTTAATGTAGGATTATAAAACACTAGAAGTAATGAAATATAATTTATTTAAGTCAGTCATATATACATGTACTTCCTGAAAATGCTGTTACAAAATCCAGGGCACAACATGGTTCCATTACATAAATAGATCACGATTTCCATCTTAAAAGGCAGCAAGCCTTTTCTACTTTCAGAATGATTGATTAGTTGTACACATTTCATATATTGTATTTTGTGAAAAATGACAGTTGCAAAACATGTCAGAGGTGTATAACAGGTTACATTACCAGTCTTACTGTCTATAAAATTTAATAATTGTAACTAACAATGACTTATGTTACTCAGACAGAGTAATAGAGCAACAAACATTTGTTGGAATGTATGCACCATGATATAAAGGTGTACTGGGATGAGGCACTACTGAAGGACATTCAACGAAGTGAAAATTTAGCTAGTCATTTGAAACTAATAAGTAATGGTAAAACTGAGTACGAAAACATATCAGACCAACCTCACATTACAGTTGAATACCTGATCCACAACTGAAATAACTCTTTTATATTGTTACTGCACAGCTATGCAACATTTGTTGAAAACCCTGCCATAAGCTAGAAGTAGGCCAATTTTCTTGTAATGAACTTAAGTGTAAACAAAATAAATCAGACAAACTAACTCTGGGATTAACTAAAGATGTACAACATAAATCAAAACTGTAACAATTTTACACTGATTCCAAATTAAACTGAATGGTGTAGGATATAATGTCCTACACATTCAAATAAAATGCAGCAACATGATACTCCTTAATGTTTGTAAGGATACTCTCCCTCTATATAGGTGGGAAGAGCTTTTCCTTAATTACTATATAAACACCACCTTTCACATTATTCCTTTTAGAATAAACTGTTTCAATTAAACTGACTGTATGGAACACCGAAGCTGTATTTTAATGCTGTGAAGTGATTTTCTGTAACACAAGATTCTACAGCTACTGGCAGAAACAGTTCAAGAACACACTTTTCACTCTGTACCAAAGTGTGTGCTGTTATGAAATTTTCCAGCATATTAAACACATGTGCAGTCCAAATCTGACACACAGCGTCACGCTACCAAGGGGTTTCATAAGTTAAAAAAAAAAAACACAATAAGATTAGTAACAAATTAAGGGTCACAGTCTGGATGAGATGCAAGTTTGGGAATGGAGACCAACTACTGTGTCTGATATTAAACAATTCCAAACTGTGAGTGGAATAAGCAACTACTAGAATGTAACTATGTCTCAGTAAAATAATATATGCAAAGCAATAACTAATTGTTACCCATATGCAACAATACTGACAGCTTGTATCAAAATTTAGATGAACAGCTGTTATGAGAAGTAACTACATTAGGAAACATCCTGGTGTCATTCTGATTCAGGAAAATGGGAGAAATCCATTTTTGGCTTTCCCTTTTGTAGTATTGTAATATTCTACTGTAAGTTTTATATGCCTGCATGCCAAAATAATAGCCTCTAATTACATACATAGTTATAATGAATTACATGAGGTTTAATACAGAATTACTTTAACAGATTTCTTCTTGTTGGGCAGCACAGGCTCAACAAAGTGAAAGGAAGATGTAAATATTTCTACACAGAATAGCTGAAAGACATAAAAACTTCACTAGGAAAAACTGGCCCAGTTTCAACCTTAGGCCAGTATCAGGTGCACAGATGGATGTGTACACAAACTGATAAAATTTTACAATGATGAGATTGAAACTAGCCATTAGTTCTGGTCAAAGTATTTACTTCAGCTGAGTAGTCTGCATGGAAACAGTTGTGACCTTCTGACATTTGAAACTGTTGGAAGCAAATTATCCAAAACTACAGACTATATGGACCAAATGACTATTAGTGTGCATTCAGTTGAAGGTACTACACCAATATGGGTTATGGAACCTGCCTCAGCTTTCAGTGGACCAAATACAGTGTAACTGAATGTGAGAGACATAACAGAAATTTCCTGTGACACCTGATAAATGTCCGTTTCTTAAAAGAAGCAGTAAAGGTGTCATTCTTTTTCTTAATGTAATTATTTAACAATGTATTGGTGGACGCTTTGATTAACGACTTCAGCATTTTATCTGCTAAATGACCATTACTGCAAATAAAATCTGTTAAGAAGTAACTTTTCTTCTGAACAGCATTTATGGTTACATTTTGAACAAGCGCCCTTTGACTGTTGGATGACAAAAATTTTTTTTTCATTAGGGGCAGATATTAATTTCTGTACAGTAATGTAATTGTAAATAACAACATTCACAACATCAGGCTGAGGGAAAAACAGACCACCCCTGTCCAAATTTTTGATTAAACTAAGATGTTGTTCACCATGCAGACACATTTCTTTGTCTAAGAGAAGGTATTTACTGCACACCTCACACTGCTGTTTCTTCAGTACACTGCGAACACAATACCCTGCTAAATATGTTAATACTGGAAGGTATGTTTCTGCCTGTCTGAAATCTTCCTCCAAATACATAATGTCAACCATAAACTCAGAGTCTGTTTGTATAGTCTCTTTTGTGTCATCATTACAATTAAAGATGAACCCTTCTGCAACAGGCAGTTTACCAAAAGTACTTGAATTCAACATGAGTGGTAACATGTTCTGCATCCTCATCTTCGCTTCCACTTCAAAAATCTGTCTCACAGATATGAGATCTGAGAGCCAACCATTGATCGGTAACTGCTAAACCTTGCTTCTAGAGAATCAGTTTGAATTTTTCCGGGCAAAAAATAAGTGAAACCAAGCTCATTAGTACAGTACCTTGCCATCTCAATCAAACCATGTCAGTGTGTGTCAGAGCTGTATGTGTATCTTTTGAAAGAGTATTATTTTTCAGGCCTAAATCCTTCCACTTATCGAGCCACACAAGAAACTTTTCCAAGAAAACTAATTTTTCATCATTATTACTTAAAGGTAGAGGGCACTGGAAGAGATCATTTAGTCGAACACCTTTGTGAACTGTCTTAACATTTACAATTTTCCACCATGTAAGTATAATTTTAATAAATTCTGCAGTGGTCTGGTAATGTAACAAGTTTTTCTGTTCTCCTACGGTTGAAACGGCTTCAGCTGTATATTCATTGAATACCTGCAAAACAAGGCTCACATTCTGTTTCTCAAGTGAAGATGGATAAAGAGACTTCAAAGAAAGACCATAAGAGTGTTTAAGTAAACCATTACATTCAATCTTATGAAGCTGTCTCAATGCTTCAAAAGATGCCATTAACACCTGACAATCATCACTGCTTCCATCAAATTGTGTATATTTGAGCAAAGCTTGAGAGTCCTTTTGATTAACCCAATTATTATGTATACACTTGAGGATGTGGAGAGAATCAATTATAAAAAATAGTGGCTTAGTTGGATTAGCTGGATGTGGGTAAACTATACTGAGTTTTGGAGGTGAGCTAAAAAGTGCCATAGATTTCCTATTTACAGCATTGTTGTCACTAACTACACAAATAACTTTGAAACCTATGTCATAAAGGCCACATAATATTTTCTTCACATACAAAAATAACTGTTCAGCTACAAGGTTTCTCACTGGAAGGAAATGCACTACTTCTTTAAAAGAAGACAGCAATGATTGTATCATAAAGACATATGCTGTAGTAGCAGCCTCGTCACTATCAAATGCTGCCCCCACAATGTTTCCTCCCTTGTAATCAAAATAAGGCTTAATATGAATTTCATCCATCATTAAAGAAATGGTACAATCACTTTCCTGCAAAGATTTAAATCTTTCCTTAATATACAGGAGCATAGCACCTTCATTTTTTTCATTATGAGGACCATTAGTATATGAGGAACATATTTTCTGTAAAGTTCTTGGATGAGGAAGAATAAGATTGCCAGATGACCTCAAAAATTTATAGGCATGAGGGGAGATAGAATGCAGGATACAACAAAATACAGAAAAGTGAGGATTAAACCTATAGTTTTCCTCACAGTTACATAGCAACTTAACTTGCTCACTTAAGAATTGAATTTGTTTCTGTTTTTCTTCATCTACAGAACTGCACGTCATTTAAAATGTCCTGTATAAGAAGGCACTGGCTTTTTAATGAATTTTCTTTTGCACTGACTAATTCTTTCACTTTGTCTAATACTGTAAACAAATCATTCATATTTGAAAGTTTGTGTGATATTTTTCTACTGCCTATCTTTCTTATCTCAGTGTTACTTCGATAGGCAGACAACTGCAAATCATTTGTCACTACAACAGATACAGACACAGATGGAGCAGGCAATACAGTAAGCAATAGAAATAGGACACAGCAACTTCTCCTAACAATGGTCCATTCACTGGGAATGGTTTCTCTTTCTAGGCACTGCAGAAATGCTTCAAAAGTAGAAAATAACTTCCTCGAATCATACTCTGTTTTTGTTACTATACTGCCTTTAATTGCTTGTAGAAGATGTTCATTGTCCGATCTAGCTCTCCTTTCCTCTGCACTTTCTCGAGAGCTGGTGGATGGAGTAGACAAATAGCTTGGGCAGCCTGGTAACACTGATGGGACAGCACCCTCTCGAAGCCTTGGTCTTGAAAGCTTGACAGTAAGCTTTGTGCCTTTCACTTCATCATAACATTCCGTATGCCGGCAGATGTCAGATTCGGTGAAGTGAAGTTCACAAACCTAAAACAAAGTAGTGTGAGTCAGTACAATATACAGCATGATCTAAAGATGTGTGTCTGTATGCAAAAGTAAAAAACACTGGATACTCATTCATTTTCCACCAATATCAGCTTGACAGGTCACACCTTAGTGGAAGTACACAAATTATTTAGGCCTAACAGTAATATACCATGTTCTACAACAACATGCATATTCCATTATAATACTCTTTTATTAATTAGTACTATAAGCACTAGGAGCATACCTCACCAGGCATCAGTATATGATGAATATACCTGTGAACTGCTTGTGTTACAGCAGCACTATGATATTTATGGAACTATAAGAGTGAAGTTCCTATTATGGATTAAGTGGCACCAAATTTCAGAAATCTGTTGGATTCTGCATGTTAACATAGCAATTATTTTATAATTTTGACTTTACAGTTTCTTCGTTGTCATGGTATAAGAGATATCAACAGCTGCAGAATACTATTTCACTGTGGGTGTTTTTATGCCAGCACATATTAAAACTGTGTCATTGCAGGTAACACTGGATGAGGGTCTTGATATATGCCTAGCAAATATTTCATGTTTGGATAGAACAACAACTCCAAAACAAACGCATGCCAAACACAAAATAAAGATGAACAGATGCCAACATAAATGACACACCTCAGTAAGACAGTCATGACCATCCAACTGGAAGTATGTTAAGAAGATATCAACAAAACATTCCGTGCCAAACTGTGCTGTATGAACTAAATGGCACTTGTCATTTCAATCAACCATCTGAAACATTTAAAATACCGGACAGATTAAGCAACTGGATGCGTTATTAACGAGAATGTCGTTATATGAGGCGGCCCAAGTGATACGGAACGCCATTGAAATCTGTTTGTGAAGACACCTATTCTGCATCGTAACCTGAAGTTAGGTTAGGTTGAAAGATAATTATTTGATCGTGGGTTGGCGAATGTCTAACAGGAAAAACTAACACAGAAAAACAACACAGATATGCTTCATACAGAGAGATCGCTTTTTAAAAATGAAAACAGCAGTTTCAACATTCGTTAGCACTCATACTAACTAACGCGAGAGTGAAAAACAACACCCACTCACAAATAGAGAATAAAACGTATCGGTAATGCGTAACAAAATACGAACTGCAGGGAAATTTAAACACGAATAAAAAGTAACACGAGCCACAAATTTATATTTCCTTTTCATAATCAAAATAAAGTCACTTGTAAACGAATACTAGGCCTATTTACTGCGAACTATTGCTCACAATTTTAGTCAAATGTATCCAAAATGCAAGATATTCCACCAGAAAAATAATAATAATTGTACTAGGTATATAGTTTTTACATACCTTCGTGTGCTCAGTGGGTTGGAAACTGTCCCGATGAATCGCTGAAATCCATTTCCAACGCAGATCCGCATCTTTCGGAAAGGGAAACAACATTACTTTTGGTCCAGTTCCGTAATTCCCACGACACCTTGGCACACAACATTTGTAAACCATGTTCACAGTAGCTTCACTACACGTAAACTCTGTAATCGCTAGTTTAAAGCACGAATATAGCACTCGATCCAACAAACGTATAGATAAACAAACGCTTCGAAACACAACATGGTGGCCCGCTTGGAGTGACGTCACGACCTGCTATGAATTTCGCGCCGCGGCCTTGTCTCTAAGTGCTTGACACCCAAGTCAGAAAAAAGGCGTCCGTCCGATAAAAAAGCTTGAAGAAAGTGCTCCTGGAGGAATGGTCGAAAATTACCACTGATATTACCCGGAATTTAATACAAAGCATTCCTAGGCGTTTACGTGATGCTAAAGGGATGCACACTAGCTATTAGAAGGTGAACATCAATGAAGAAAACGAACACACTGTCCGATTCATACGCTTGTGTCAATACTTTTTTGGATGCAGAAGAGTGACGTTCATTTTCATAACACTGTATGTTACTTTACGGACAGGTGAATTGGACATATTTGTAACCTATGTAATGTAAGGCGGCGCGTGTATGGGTTCTGTTCAGAAATATATGTTTCGTTTAACCTACAACCACTAAAATGTAACTGTGCCAATACGTTTTGGTGCGAATGTACCTCCTTTTGACTACAAAAACTCGCGTCGGCCATCTCAATGAGTCTCTTCAAAGTTAACATTTGACGTAAGTAGCAGCAGTGAAGTAGCTCCAAAATGGCTGGCCATACTTTCGTTATGCCGAACCTTAGTTCCAGGAGCCCTGGCGCCGGCGACATTCTTTTACGGAGTTGTGGCGGCGGCGCGCCGCTCCCAGGAGAGCGAATCAAGCGGCGGCAGTTCGGGCGGTGCGCCGCTCCCTCGCCTCCTCCTCGCGGGACCTGCGAGCGCGCGCCGGGAACACCTTCAATGGCGGCTGATGACGGAAAGAAATGTCTCTTCCTGGCCATTGTTGTCGCCAACAATGGGCCCGCTGGAGCGCGCGGCGCGGCGCGGCGCCCGCTCTCTGCATATCGCGCGCCTTTGTTCTTGAGGCGCACAGAGCCGGCAGCGCCAGGCCGAGTCGGCAGAAGGCGAGGAGAACCGAGCAGAGGTGCGCCAGGTCGCCGGGCCTCTTCCTCCTTTATTCCTCCCTCCGCCCCAGCCTCCTACACAAGACCTTTTAATTTTCTGCGCCTTTATTAATTTACGACGCTGCAGTCCTCGAGATGTCTCAGGGCTGCTGAGAAGTCGATGCCAGTAGTAGGGCATGGCCGTCGCGACTCCCGAAAATTCTACATTTCGTAACAACGTCAAAGATAGTAAAATATTTCATTTATTTCCTTCTAAATACATGTAACCGTCGTCTAGAACCTAGGAAACGTTATATCATCATGTATCAATACGCACTCAGAATCTTGAGCAATCACAGATATCGTGAACTACATGGTGTACCACAAGGTTTTACTTTAGGTCCTTTGTTGTTTCCGATATATGTAAATGATGATCCACTTGTACTATCGAAAGATGATTTGAGATAATGTACACAGGGATCCATATTACGTCCAATTACACGACCATCACGGATCGGGGGCATGGTACCCCCCCCCCCCCCCCCCCGTAGGGGTGTGGGTTGCCCAGCTAACGTCTTCCAGGGATTTTCAATATTTCGCGCAATTGTAGATCGAATTTAAAAGGCTGTCATAATGACTCATTAAGAGACATAATCGTATGTTGAAATGTCAACATAATAGCAAAACTATTACAGTCAGAAATTGTGTGTTTGTCTCGAGACAAGAAAACAGGCGGCGCGCAACTGCCCATATTTTATTCGTCAACTGTTTGAAAATGAGACCACTTAGCGATTCCGCCTTCACACATAATTTCAAACCTTTTCGAAACTTTTTCTCGCTGACATGCCCCACAAACTGATCAAAGGTGAGTGTTTATTGCTTACTACTTTTCCGCTGCACATGCAGTAAAACTGCAGTATCACCCACAACGTTTTAATTTATTGCTTCTTTACTACTGACTCCGCTCGCAACGCAGTTTGCAGACATTATCCACATATACACTCATGGTTGAGGAGATATAAAGTCATAAACATTTAGATGCGTGAAAAATTAGCGTTTGAATGTGATCACGCTCAGTAGAACTTCAATATTACACATGACTAATTCATTACTTTTTTTAACTACTAACTGTATTGATAGAACACTCTGCAGACAGTATCTACATGTATCATTGAAAGTTCCTGCAAAATTATATCATTATACAACAGTTCAATCTAGATATAGTTGGGGTCGGTGACGTGAAATGTAAAGAAGGCAAGGGTAAAGGGCAGAAGAAAATAGTTTAATGGTAGTAGGAATCGTTATGAACAGGAATGTAGGGCAGAGAGTGTTTTACTGTGAACAGTTCAGTGATATGGTTGTTATCAGAATCGACAGCAAAGGTACTCTGAAAACTGCATTTCAGGTATACAAGTCGACCTCGCAAGCTGAAGATAAAGAGACAGAGAAAGTATACTAATGAAAATCATAGTCATGGGAGACTAGAATTCAGTTGTAGGAGAAGGAGTAGAAGAAATGAGTAGAGGAGAATATGGGCTGAGGACAAGGAATGAGAGAGTGGAAAGGCTACTTTATTTCTGTAATAAATTTCAGCTAGTAATAGCGATTATTCTGTTCAAGAATCACAAGAGGAGGAGGTGTACGTGGAAAAGGTGGGTGATACGAAAGGATTTCAGTTAGATTACATCATAGTCAGGCAGAGATCCCCAAATCAGATGCTCGATTGTAAGACGTAAGCAGGAGCAGATATAGACTCAGATCAGAATGAAGTAGCGATGAAGAGGATGCTGAAGTTTAAGAGATTAGTCAGGAAGGATCAATACGCAAAGAAGTGGGATGCGAAACTACTAAGCAATGACGAGATATGCTTGAAGTTCTGTAATATTGATACAGCAATAAACAGTAGCTCAGTAGGCAGTACAGTTGAAGAGGAATGGACTTATCTAAAAAGAGCAATCACAGAAGCAGAGGAAAAAAACACATGGGTACAAAGAATTAAATGCGAAGAAACCATGGGTAATAGAAGAAATACTTCAGTTGATCCATGAAAGAAGGAAGTGCAAAAATGTTCAGGGAAAATCAAGAATACAAGTCACTATGGAATGAAATAAACAGGAAGTGCAGGGGAGCTAAGACGAAATGGCTGCCTGAAAAATGTGAAGAAATCGAAAAAGAAGTGATTGTCGGAAGCACTGCCTCAGCATATAGGAAAGTCAAAACAACTTTCGATGAAATTAAAATCAAAGGTGGTAGCATTAAGAGTGCAACGGGAATTCCATTGTTAAATGCAGAGGAGAGAGCGGAGAGGTGGAAAGAGTACATTGGAGGCCTCTGTAAGGGGGAAGAGTTGTCTGATATGACAGGAGAAGAAACAGGAGTTGATTTAGGAGAGATGGGGAACTCAGTATTAAAAACAAAATTTAAAAGATCTTTGGAGGACTTAAAATCAAATAAGGGAGAAGGGATAGATAACATTCCATAAGAATTTCTAAAATCGTTGGAGGAAGTGGCAACAAAACGACTATTCATGTTGGTGTGTAGAATGTATGAGTCCGGCGACATACGTCTGACTTTCGGAAAATTATCATCCACATAATTCCGAAGACTGCAAGAACTGACAAATGCGAGGATTATAGCACAATCAGTAAGTTGCTGACAAGAATAATTGAGGATGTGTTAAACGACGATCAGTTTGGATTTAGGGAAGGTAAAGTCACCAGAGACGCAATTCTGACGTTGCGGTTGATAATGGAAGCAAGACTAAAGAAAAGTCGAAAAACGTTCATAGGATTTGTCGACCTGGAAAAAGGGTTCGACAATGTAACATGATGCAAGACGTTCGAAACAATGAGAAAAATAGGGGTAAGCTATAGGATGAGACGAATAATATATGTACAAGAGCCAAGAGTGGACGACCAAGAAGGAAGTGCTGGGATTACAAAGGGTGTAAGACAGGGATGTAGTCTTTCGCTGCTAGTGTTTGTGACATTGCAGCCTTTATCACTGCGATTTTTAACATGTAAAAGTTTTTTTCTGTATTCGCGTCAGTATGTGCGAACTTTTAACATATACCAATGAATGTTGTAACCAGATATCATTGCCGCGGTCCTGAAAAGCGCAGAATATCACGATAGCTATAAATTGTTATACGCTGCTATCGATCAGTAAAAAAAAAAACGATGCACCTGTGTTTCAAAATAACAATTGCCAATTTTTACTTCTGCAGGGAGCCGCGCCGCTCTCTAGCTGTTCTTCTGTGAATGTGTTGCGAGTCGGACGCAAAAGTATTGTGCTCCATACTGATATAATCATTTTATTGTAAATTTAAGAGTTTAAGTGATTAAAAATATATGTAGCCACAAACAAGCGAGAATGTGTATCATGAAAATTCGCTCCATCGCCACAATGGGTGGCCATGTTAATGTAAGTTTCCGTTTCATAATATAATACTTGAAGCCTTGAAGTTTATTTAATTTCAAAGAAAATCTCTCAACCTTATTTTCATTAATTATACTTGTGATAATCTTTTCTGTTTAAAAGATTTATGCAGCTTATGATCCAGCGTGTGTTCTGTCGGAACAGGAGGCTGTCGTGACGACATCGTTATAGTATTTATTCCAAGTTCTTTTAGTTCCGTTTATATGTTCGTACAAATCCAATTAGTTGGTCCCTTAGGTTTCTTTCATGTAACTTCTGTCTGTTTTCTCCGTGCGATCTTCCTCCGAGAAAAAATTTCTGTTCATTTTTTAGTAATTTTCGATATCGCGAATGAGAAAAGACAGCCGCCTCCTGCTCCGAACGGAACACCACGACTTTTCTAACGTCGGAGAGTACCGCACGAATTTTCCGCTAAAAGGTAATAGAATTTCTTAAAGCTGGATCAATTACACATGTTGCTGCTGTTCTCCGACAAATCTGGTGTGATTAATAGTAATTTATTCTGTCACGACAAAAAGAACCAATTTTATTTTTACCAAAGCAACAAAGCTTTCAATTAAATTACTAAAAAAAATAAAAAAAATCATACCAGATCTGGCGCCCGAACAGGGACTTGACTAAAATATTGAAAGTGTCACGGTACTAATATATGATTGTCTTATTTCATGTATCGCTCTTTGGAACCCAATGCTGCATAAAATTACGGATGAGCAACAAATATACGCAATATTGAAGGACGCGGTATTTACACAAATATCTTGGGACTTAATAAGACGCAGATTTGCAGTTTTGAAGACAACGCCGAGTGAGTACCAAATTTTCGTTTGCCATAGTTCTGTCTAAAGAGTAGCTCATTTGACCTTCAAATTCGATCTCACTCTATCCTTTCTGTAGCTTAACGTAAAAAACCACTTTTTTTTCTACGTAAAAATTGAACATTTTCTGTAACCTTTTGCTTGGACTATTTGTTTTATACTTTAGTTAGTAGTCTCGTGTAAGTTCAAGATGGATGCCATTTCAGTCTTTTCTGTGTAACAGCGTTGGCAATCAATTGTTTCAACGGCGTTGACTCCATCTTGTCTTTTTGCTACAGACGTGTGTCAGTTATTACCCACGTAACATTAGACATTTGACGAACGCGCCGCGACTTTAACTTGCGCGGCAAGAATAATTGACAATCAGAATTTCAGTTGGCAGTACCCATTGTAAGTTATCAATAGTTGAATTTCATTATGGCGGACGGACAATCGAGCGCGAACTCTGCAGACGAAAGCGACGGCACTGTTAACAAACATTGCCGACTCCGCTCACGCGGAACGACGGCCAGGACAGACGACAGACAAGAGGTAGCTAACGTGGACGACACTCAGCAGGAAACTAATCTCAATGAGGAACCGCCTCAGGAGACACTGGCAGCGTACCAGGCGCCAGCACTTCAAACGGCACATTAACAGGCTCCAGGGTATAATCCAGGAAAAAATACAAACATTCAAGACACAACAGTGGGACCAGAAACTCGAAGGGCTAGACACCACGCGGCCTGGCGTATGGCAGCTAGCCCGACACTTCACCAGGGAGAAACTGTACACCCCCACGTTACAAGGGCCAGACGGACCAGCATATTCGGCGGAAGAAAAAGCGGAACTGATGGCCCTCACACTCGCAGCGTCATTCACACCGAACCTGGATCCCTCAGACCCAGCATTCACACTTGATACGGACCAGGAGGTCACACGCATCTTGGCCCAACCAGCGCGCAACAACATCCGACAAGCTAGTACAGCAGAAATCAAATGGGCCATCATGCACACCACAGCTAGGAAGGCCCCTGGTCACGATGGCATTCAAAACCGTGTCCTCCAGGAGTTCACGGACAAAGCTGTAGACTACCTAGCACACATTACGAATGCCATACTCAAACACCAACACTTCCCCGCCTTTTGGAAGACGGCCAAGGTCCTGATGTTCAGGAAGCCGGGGAAAGACCACTCCCTCCCACAAAATTACCGACCCATCAGTCTGCTGAGCGCGCTCAGCAAGATCGTTGAGAAGGTAATATTAAAACGACTCACCAGGCACTGCATCACAAACGACACCCTGAGACCGGAGCAATTCGGTTTCAGGAATCACCACTCAACAACACAACAACTCCTCCGCGTCGTTGAATACATAACACACGGATACAACACAAGCAAGGCAACTGGGGCGGTGTTCCTGGACATCGAAAAGGCTTTCGATCGTCTATGGCACAACGGCCTAATACGCAAACTCAGTGACGCAGGGTTCCCCGACGGGCTCGTACGTCTCATACACTCATATCTCACGGACAGGAGTTTCAACACTGACGTGCAGGGCAAACAATCGACACGACTTGGTATACAGGCAGGAGTACCCCAAGGAAGTATCCTAGGGCCCTTACTGTTTAACTTCCACATCAACGACCTCCCAGCTACACATAACACGACGGTAGCAATCTACGCGGATGACACTGCCATCCTTGCGCAAGATTGGAAGCCGTCTAACATTAACTCACGACTACAGACCGCACTCAGAACGGCGGAGCCTTGGCTGGTGAAATGGCGTGTTAGAGTAAACGTCGACAAGTGCGAGGCCGTTCTGTTCACTAGAAGACCGAAGCAACTGCGCAAACATCAGCACTGCAACCCAATAACACTACACACACGCCCAATACGTTTCCGCGAGAAGGTCAAATACCTTGGTGTCTGGCTGGACAGGAAACTACTCTGGGGGGACCACATTCAACACGTGACCAACAAAGCTAACGCGAGGCTCAAACAACTCTACCCTATGCTTAACAGGCGTAGCACACTAAACAGGAGGGTGTCTAGGTCCATGTACATGACACTTATTAGACCCCTGATGACGTACGCAGCCCCTGTCTGGGGATACGCTGCGCCAACTCGCCTGCGCCGTCTGCAGCTCATACAGAACAAAGTACTCAAAATCATAAGCAACGCTCCGCGCTACACACGCATCGCGGATCTTCACCGGGAATACCGGCTAGATACTATCTTGCAGGTATTCCAAAAACTCTCCACACGACTGTACAATAACACGAGACACTCGCGCAACCCGTTTATCCTTTCTCTGGGTAACTACGACCACAACCATAGATGGAAGCATAACAGACCAAAGACATTACTGGCTAGGAACTGAACATCTATGGTCTATAGAACGCTAACACGACAGTACTGGCGAGCCCCTGCAACACAGTTATTACTGGAAACCCAGATGTGCGACTAGCCGAAAAACAGGCAACCGCAGGGAAACCGTACTGTACACAGCACGCAAACCAGCCACACACACCCCCCTACACAGTCCGTGAGCCGATCTATGACCGATCGCCCACTAATCCACAACAACCTTGAACTGTTGCAGGGACGCAGCAACTGCAGCAAGCGCCGCAACAAGCTCCAACAACGACAAAGGTAACGATGCACGATACCTCGAACTAACACAACCACACCTTGCATGCACTGTCGCAGATAGCAAGCCGCTACTGCCCTTACTACCCGTCCTACTGTCGCAGAGGTTTTTTTCCCTTGGCGCTGGCCTTGGCACTTTTTTTCCTCTGCTCTTACAACCGCTACCCTTCGATCGCTTTCGACCACTTCTATCTCCTGATGGACCATGTTAATGAGTAGTCTTACCCAGACGCATGGATAACATCACAGCCTGCATCCTGTGACGCCTTGATTCAAAACTAACATGCATACGGAGGTGACAGTAGAACTTTTGTGTTGGTCACCACGTTGGTGCGGGCGTGGAGGGGCCCCATCCTTGTGTCAGCAGGAAACACCCACCTCCCCGATAACGGTATCAATTGACATTGTCAAAATGTTACAGGAATTGATACTAGACAGACAGGAGAGGGAACAGCGCGAACGTGATCGCGAACAACGTGAGAAAGACAGAGACAAGTTTTTATCAGAGTTGAAAACGGATATGACAACACAGATTGACTCAGTTAGGAATGACGTAAATACCACCATTGATGCGAAAGTAGGTACCCTCACGACGCAAGTAGGCTCTCTCACAGCACAGATAGATTCGGTTAAGGGTGACGTCACGGCGCAAGTAACCACTTTGACAACACAGATAAGCACTCTGAATAACAAAATTGATAACATTGGTCAGAATCTCACAATTCAAACCGAAGCGTGTCGCAAAGAAACCGATTCGGTAAAACTTGCGTGTAAAACAGTTGCACGACAGGTAGACGATTTAGCGACAGCGGTAGCCACTGTAGAATCAAAAGTAAGTGCAATGGCGAATGACATTTCGGACCGAACTATTGAGGAAAGAGTTAACAGTAGTGTTGCTTCGCACACTAAAGCACTTACCGAACATTACAAAGAATGGATTGATGTACAAGAGAAGCTTGTTGAGGAGAAGGTTACACGTGACTTGAAAGATGTTGTTAAATCCGCAACCTTAGACATATTATCTGCACCCGGCAGTTCAGGAGACACTGTTTGTACTGAACTAGGCCAAATTAGACGAGTGTTTACCCGGGATTTGCCGGAATGGCGGAAGCAAGTAACAGATGAGACATCCGACCTGAAACAGCAAATTCAAACACTACAGTATGATAACCAGAGTGACGGGAAACACTCACTACCTTCTGAGCCAGATGAACATCAATACCAGACAACACAACACACCACAGTACATTCCGCGACCGAAAAATGAATTTAACGATTCACACAACAACAACACTGAACACTTGACACTCACAACCCTCATGAAAGAGGAGAGTGTATTGAAACACAGAGTTTTTCAACCATTCCAACCGGAAAAGCGAAATATTCATCCAGTCGTTTTCCTAAAGAACTTTTCAGGAGTCTTTCCAGCTGCCTGGAATGACAAACAGAGAATACAATTCATTACCGGATACATACAAGGAGAAAGTGCTATATGGGGAACCGAGATGGTTGATAAGTGCAAAACATTTAGCGAGTTTGAGAAGAACTTTTTAAGCAAATTTTGGAGCGCAGGTGTTCAGCAACGCTTACGCAAATAGGTCTACAACGCCGAAGCTTTCCATTCGAACAGTGGCGGACTTCGCCGGTACTTTGAAAAGTACTTGAGAAAGATACAATATTGGGACACTCCCATAACAACAAAAGATGTTATTATGATCCTTAAGTCAAAACTACCCATTTCCATACGCGAAAAATTAGTGAACGTGTCAGAGGAAGATCAGGACGCATTTTTATCCGTCCTTGATTCGCTCGATCTTATACACGAAGACGCGCGTGCGAATGCTAACCGTAAGAACAACAACGCAGGCACGTATTCGAATGGAAACGGTAGTAATGGAAATGGTTCACACGAAACACAATACGGAAACAAACAGTGCAATAACCGCAATAGAGGCCGAAACAATGGTTACCGTAATGGTAAACACAAAAACAAGCATTACGGCAACCAACGGTACAATCCAATATACAACACGCAACAACAGTATTACGGGAATGCCCCATACCAATCAAACAATAACGGTAGTAACTTCTACCAGAATGGGAACAAATACAAGGGTAAACGTTGCAACAATCAAAATTGCGGAGGTCAGCTACCTCCACCACAACCCTATGGGCAGCCACAACACCAGCAACAACAGCAATACACGCCTCAGCAACAACCATTCATGCAACAACACCAGTACACGCCACCACAACAGGACTTTAGATACAATAACAATAAACCAAGAAAACAATACAATCCACCGGTATATTTTACGCAGGCAAGTAATGTACCGATTTTTTAGCCTGGTAACCAAGTGCAGTACCAACAAGGGTTTGATACAAATCAACACACACAATGGGTAAAAAACCAGCGAGAATGGTCAAGTGATGTGACAGAAGAATCAAATCAGTCGCATCACAAGAAAGCGGAAAACTAAAGGCAGCACCTTTTCGCCTCCTTGGGGATGCTGCGGGACATAATGGGGGCAAACTCGACCTTGAACGACTTAACGTAATACGTTATGATCGCGACACTGACTTGAGAGACAATTTGTTGCAGGAAAATATTGAGACAGACTTGAATGACGTATGGGAAGACGAAGTACAAGCAATGACTAAAATTTACATAGCCAATACACCAATAGATGCTATTATTGATACTGGTGCAAACGTAAATGCTTTATCACTATGTATGTTTAAGAAAGTTTCTGCAGGGATGAAAATTTTAATGTTACCAGTACAAGGTTGTTCAGTAACAGGAGCGGTAGGATCTTTATCACAGCGAGTCAATTTGTAAGCTCAGGTACCGATAAGGATTAATTCTACTTCTTTCATGTGTGTATTTCTAGTAGTTAAGAATTTGTCAGTGTCATGCTTATTAGGAATGGAGTTCCTGAGGAAGAATAAGGCAGTAGTTGATATAGAAAAGGGTATCTGTACAATCCGAGTAGGTGAACAGGAGGTAACGCTGCAATTGTTGCGCGGCAAGGTCAAAAGAGTCAACACTGAGCACAAAGTTAATGTACGCAGACTGGTACAGCGAATGTTTTTGAACCAAGCACACATGACAAGACAGGGTAACAGTTGGACGGATTTTGATACTGATGACGGACTTCCGACTAGAGAAGAGATTTTGAATAAAGTAAGCGAATCAAGTGAACTTGATTACATACAAAGGCAAGATTTACTGCACTTACTTATGAGGTATCTTCATGTCTTTTCTTCGAAACCTGGAGTAATACGTGACGACGAATATGACATGAAGGTCGCTCCCCATTCTACTTTTTGCAAGACAACGTACTCTGTCCCGTATGCAAGGTGCGAGGCTGTGAACAATGAAATACGTAAAATGCTTAAGTGGGAGATCATTGAACCGTCAGACTCACCTTACAGTAGTCCGTTATTGCCAGTTTTGAAGCAGGATGGTAGTGTACGTATAGTTTTGGATGCAAGAAACATAAATAAAACAATTATTCCAGTAAGAACTCGACCTGAGGCTATGGATGAACAATTACAAAGGTTTCATGGAGTAAAATTCCTCACATCGGTAGACTTGAGATCGAGCTACTGGCAGGTCAAGATGACATCACAGTCTCGAAAATATACAGCGTTTATATTTGCAGGTAGATCATACCAATTCAAAGTAGTTCCATTTGGTTTGAATGTGAGTTCAGGCTATTCATAGCTGCACTTGATCATGTATTAGGACCTGAACTGTTGGATCGAGTAACAGTGTATGTTGATGACTTACTGATTGCTACGAAATCTTGGGAGAACATTTAGACATAATAAGCAAAGTTTTCCAGAGGTTTGTTGACTATGGAGTCACAGCTAATCTACATAAGTCTAAATTTGGTAAAAGCGAGATTAAATTTTTAGGACATCTTGTATCGTCACAGGGAATTACCCCAGATCCAGACAAACTAGCAGCTATTAAAAACTTTCCTGTGCCCTCTTCTAAACGCCAGTTGAAAGGCTTCCTCGGAATAACTTCCTTTTTCAGAAAGTTTATTTCGGACCAGTCGATGAACAGTCAAGCATTGCATGATCTTCTAAAGAAAAATACTCACTGGCATTGGACGCCAGAGTGTCAGGCAGATTTTGATCGCATTAAACAAGCACTTCTTAACAGCAATATTTTGTTCCATCCAGACATGGATAAAGAATTCTGTATTTCGTCAGATGCTTCATTTCAGGGGCTTGGTTCTTGTTTGTTTCAAATAGAAGTAATTGATGGAAAAGACGAGATAAGAGTTATCAGCTTTGCAAGTAGGGTTCTCACAGAATGTGAGAGGTCATACTCGGTGACAGAGTTGGACGCTCTGGCCGTTGTATGGTCCTTTAAAAGGTTCAATTACTACATCCATGGTCGGAAAATTAAGGTCTTTTCTGATCACCAAGCTCTTAGTTTCTTGCTCTCGTGTAAACTTCTTCATCCTCGTCTTACACGATGGAGTCTCTTCTTGCAAGAGTATGATTTCGAAATAGTATACATCAAGGATAAAAACAACATTATCGCGGATGCTTTGTCACGCATGCCGCAAGGACTTCCCGAGTCCAGTGCACTTATCGAGCAGATGTCTAACTACCGAATTCTTCTAATGAAAGACCCACTACATAGAAAGTATTTCCTTCAGGTCTGCAAGCAGATGCGTATACTCCAAGAAACAGATCCCAAATGGCGTAAGGTCAAACAACTTCTTCTAACAAAACCCGATCACCACTTGTCCAAATTTTATAAACTACACAACGATGTTTTATTCCATCGAACTTCTCTCCTCTCTGGTAGATGGTGTGTGTGTATACCACACGCCTACGTTGAACACCTTATCTGGTACACACATCTTTCCTGGGGTCATTATGGACCTGAAAAATGCAAACGAAAGATTTCTGCGTATTGCTATGTACCAAACTTGCACCATAGAATCCACAAGTTGTTAAGTACATGTCTTATCTGCCAGAAGGCAAAACCCTTCAACCATTCGAACCTAATTCCTCTGAATCCAATTATTACTGAGAGACCAAATCAAGTTCTGGCCCTTGATCCCGCCGGCCCCCTGCTGCAAGGGAGGGGAGGGGTGAAATACCTAGTCGCATTGTTGGATCTTTTCACAAAACATGTGAGACTTTATGCAGTGAAATCATCCAGTGCACTTCCGATCATCCGTCGAATCGAACAAGACTATTTTCCTCGATTTGGCAAGCCGGAGGCCATTCTATCAGATAATGCATCGAATTTCACTGGCAGACAATGGCGCAATTTTCTTGCCAGACATGGCATCAAACAAATACTTATATCTCGTTTCAGACCGCAATCTAATCCCACCGAACGTATCTTCAAAGAGTTCAATAGATTCATTCGAACCTACATACCTAATCGACAAACCCGTTGGATTGACTTTGTATCTTCATTCGAGCAGATTGTCAACGATCTTCCACACTTCCCAACTGGATTTACACCTGCGGAATTAATGACGAGTCATCGGGAAAGAAATGAATGGTTAGATCCCATACCTAAAATTGTAGAACCAGAATTAGATTTAGATGCAAAACTTAGGCAAGCATTGGTATCCTTAGCTGTACAGGCGAATCTACGCAAGAAGTCTTATGACAAGAAGGTATCTAAGGCTCTTACATATGATAATAATGAAAAGTTGCTTTTACGGACACATTTTAAGCCATCGAAGTTGTTGAAAAGAAATCGGAAATGTAGGCTATTGTACGACGGACCATTTGCAGTAATTAGAAAACCACATACAGGATGTTATCTAATAGCGGATCCAGCATCTGGCAGAATTAAAGGATTGTATCACCACCAGGATCTCAAGAAGTATAACGAGGCAAAGTAACAAGCAAAGGAACGTTAGCCTAAGGTTTAACCTGTGAAACACTTCGGTATTCAAACACACCAATACGAGTACTCACACTTTGGCGAAAAACTATGGAGGTAATTGAAGATTTGATTTATTATGGCGTACGAAAAGGAAAGCACATTCCATTTGAGAGGACAGATTCTCAGTTAGTTTTAAGTTAGTCATATGTGTAAGCAGTCCAAGTTGGCTGTTGGCATTCAGGAATGCCGTTATTGGTGAAAGGAGATACGGAAGGAAGTAGCAGATTGCCACCTTCCAACTCCAAAGAATATATATGTATGTGAAATATTAGGTTAAGCAATTTCTTTTTCAGCCCTCAAGATGGAATGTTAGTCTTTAAGTGTACAGAGTACAGCCTATTGCGTGTAAACTGTGCGTTATTGTAACACCGCCATGAACTATACCTTTTGTTAGCGCGATCTTTAGAATTAAACAGATTTGTGTAGCCAAGTGTTTGAACTGTCAAAAGCAGTAAATAACAGAGAGAGAGAGTATCACGTAGTATTTGATAGTTTTCAGGAGATTCAATCTCAGATTCAAAGTATCATCTACGAACAGTAAGCCTCATAAAGATTTAATAGCTAAGCAACAAAGCATTTCCTTTATTCTGTTTTACAACAGCTGTTAGGTCACGTAGTCGAGAGTGCCACTACATGGAAACATATACGTCGTACTGACAAGTCTGAAGTATTTCTGATGGTAAACGTTTCTTCTTTAAACATGTAAGATGCACTAAAGTAATTAGCTATTTCACAGCCAAGCCCAACAATCGCCCAGAAGGAAGCGTGAGAAACTAGAAAGCTGTCACCAGATATGACTCACATTATAATAATAAAACTAAGATCTGATATTAGATTAAAGAATAGCCACTTGAAGGCACACGTGACGCATGTCATGCATCTAAGGTCACAAAAATATCCTAGTGTAGTTGTGCTAGAATTTGCATATGTACGATGGTGTATTTATGTTCATATTTGATCCTCTCCTCTTCCACTTCCCCATCCTATCCCATTAAAAAAAAGTGAGGAGGATTAGAATTTGATAGGCTCATCTGAGTGCTCTTTAGACGGTTGAAGTGGAAACGAAATTTGTGGGAGAGATCCGTTAGCGAAAGTTTTGTTCTAATCGCGTATCGCGAGAAGCAATGTTGAGAGATTATAATACATTCCGCGAGTAGTACTTGCAGCCAGTAACTTTATGAAGCATGAATCTTCCGGAGAGAAATGCATGAGAATGCTCGACCAGTAGAGACAGAATTTGTTCAATCTGTGCTCTACATAAACAGTGACACTAAATTTTGAAGAGAAACGAAATAACAAGCCGCTTAAAAGATTTGTTTTAAGAAAAATTTTACCTTTGTAAAAGGGAGAGAGAATAACCGAAATAATCGTGCCTTGATGCACAAGTAGTGGTATTCAATACGCTAATCCGGCGTGGCGTGTCTGAAAAGGTTAACAGAATTTTGTGACTGTAAGCAAACTTAAGAAATGTATGTATGTATGTATGTAATTTATGGACATTGTTTAATCTTGTAATGTATTTACCTGTGAGTAACTAGAACTGTGAACTTTGAAATCGCAATGTGAGATGGGAGATGTGAATTTGCAGACACCCTAAGACGTTCTAAACAAAATGCAAGTGATAAAGTGTACAAAATACGTGTGCAGTGACGTGTGTACACGCAAGTGCAGGTAGTGACAGCGATCACAGCAAAACATTTTGCAAACTATATGTAAAACGTTGGCTTCACTTACCTGTGTGTAAGCAGCATGGCAGGTCGCAGGGACTGTCGTGTGAAATCCTCGAAACAGACGGTAGTATTTTCTACCCAAGTTTGCGATACGCCGATCGACGATGGAGAAAGGACACTAGACGTGTGTTTTCCGCGTGTTCTCATTTTAGCAGAGCGCAGGTGACACACGTTAAACCTCATACGAGCATACACGAGCGCGTGTTGCACTGGACTAGTAACCGGCAACAGCGCGGAGCTGCTTGCAGTTGGACTCAACAATTAACATTTGAAACACAACCGACGTGCGCGCTGTGGAGGCGTGTCATTGACCTTAGAATGTTTTCCGTCTCACAACTACGCAAGAGACATTGCTAAAGCTATCACAGTGAAACTTAATTATGAACTTTATTTATTCTGTAAAAAGAGAAGTCTTAGCTTCAAATTAATTTCCATTTAATCTGTCACGTCGGATATTTTGCGATAGATAGTTAAATAAAGACAAGGCATTACTGAGCACTGAAACGTTAACTGGAAGGGAAGGTTATCAATCCTGTCCAGAATCCTATAAAACCTTTACCTGTAAGTCTACATTATAGCACGAACCCAACACAGGTTTCTTTCTGTTTATTTGCATGTAAACGACATGACGCTTGATGCGAGACACTAGAGAGGCAACACGAGCGAACACAAAAAAGACGCTACCCAGGGTCGTGACCTCTCGGACGACGACGCTCACCGAACGAGAATAGACGTTGCAGACTCCGGTTAAGTGAGTGCGTGACAAATAAAAGTGTACAGTGTAGTGTCAAGTGAAACGTCCTGATTAACAACGACATTCTAAAAGAATCTAATGAAACGGATAAAAAACATTACGAGACCAAACAGGTCACAGACAATTTTAGAGGACTGTTTAAGTAATTATTTCAATGTATCTGTGTATGTTTGTCTACTGACATGTTTTGTTTTCTATATAGAGTATTATTCATTTATCTTTGTGTGTGTTAGACTTAAGATTGTTTTTTGTCATATTTTGTTTCACAGTAACAGCAATTAAGATAACAGTGCAAGGACACCTTACAATGAACTGAGAGAAGTGCCAAAGTGCACAAAAGACACTGAAAGACTTTACTTGTTTTCATAACTGTACTGGAAGCATAAAATAACTAGATGACAAACTCATTCCAATTTTATGTTAGAACGAAAGTAAACAGATGATAAAACACAGTAATGTCTTGAAACTACATGTGAGTCCTGATGATCCTTCCGGAATCATCATGCCTCACATGGGAGGCATTGTGACATTACAGCCTTTATCACTGCGATTTTTAACATGTAAAAGTTTTTTTTTCTGTATTCGCGTCAGTATGTGCGAACTTTTAACATATACCAATGAATGTTGTAACCAGATATCTTTGCCGCGCTCCTGAAAAGCGCAGAATATCACGATAGCTATAAACTGTTATACGCTGCTATCGATCAGTAAAAAAAAAAACGATGCACCTATGTTTCAAAATAACAATTGCCCATTTTTACTTCTGCAGGGAGCCGCGCCGCTCTCTAGCTGTTCTTCTGTGAATGTGTTGCGAGTCGGACGCAAAAGTATTGTGCTCCATACTGATATAATCATTTTATTGTAAATTTAAGAGTTTAAGTGATTAAAAATATATGAAGCCACAAACAAGCGAGAATGTGTATCATGAAAATTCGCTCCACCGCCACAATGGGTGGCCATGTTAATGTAAGTTTCCGTTTCATAATATAATACTTGAAGCCTTGAAGTTTATTTAATTTCAAAGAAAATCTCTCAACCTTATTTTCATTAATTATACTTGTGATAATCTTTTCTGTTTAAAAGATTTATGCAGCTTATGATCCAGCGTGTGTTCTGTCGGAATAGGAGGCTGCCGTGACGACATCGTTATAGTATTTATTCCAAGTTCTTTCAGTTCCGTTTGTATGTTCGTACAAATCCAATTAGTTGGTCCCTTAGGTTTCTTTCATGTAACTTCTGTCTGTTTTCTCCGCCCGATCTTCCTCCGAGAAAAAATTTCTGTTCATTATTTAGTAATTTTCGATATCGCGAATGAGAAAAGACAGCCGCCTCCTGCTCCGAACGGAACACCACGACTTTTCTAACGTCGGAGAGTACCGCACGAATTTTCCGCTAAAAGGTAATATAATTTCTTAAAGCTGGATCAATTACACATGTTGCTGCTGTTCTCCGACAAATCTGGTGTGAATAATAGTAATTTATTCTGTCACGACAAAAAGAACCAATTTTATTTTTACCAAAGCAACAAAGCTTTCAATTAAATTACCAAAAAAAAATCATACCAGCAACATGTGTAATTGATCCAGCTTTAAGAAATTCTATTACCTTTTAGCGGAAAATTCGTGCGGTACTCTCCGACGTTAGAAAAGTCGTGGGGTTCGACAATGTAACATGATGCAAGACGTTCGAAACAATGAGAAAAATAGGGGTAAGCTATAGGATGAGACGAATAATATATGTACAAGAGCCAAGAGTGGACGACCAAGAAGGAAGTGCTGGGATTACAAAGGGTGTAAGACAGGGATGTAGTCTTCCGCTGCTAGTGTTCCATCTGTACATCGAAGAAGCAATGATGAAATTAAAAGGAATGGTCAGAAGTGAAATTAAAATTCAAGGTGAAAGGATATCAATGATACGATTCGCTGATGACATTGCTATCCTGAGTGAAAAGGTTCAAATGGCTCTGAGCACTATGGGACTTAACATCTGAGTTCATCAGTCCCCTATAACTTAGAACTACTTAAATCTAGCTAACCTAAGAACATCACACACATCCATGCCCGAGGCAGGATTCGAACCTGCGACCGTAGCGGTCGCGCGGTTCCAGACTGAAGCGCCTAGAACCGCTCGGCCACAACGGCCGGCTATCCTGAGTGCAAGTGAAAAAGAATTACATGATCTGCTCAACTGAATGAACAGTCGAATGGGTACAGAATATGGATTGAGAGTAAATCGCAGACGAAAATAATGAGAAGCTGGTAAAAAGTAGAGCCTTCTCCTTACGCAACATGTAGCTAACGAAATATTAGAAGACATCAACCTATAGTCCAAGGCAAATTACGTCTTGACTCACAACATGCAATTCAGTTCCTCTCATAAAAATTCACAATCAAAATAGTATGCTCAAACAATGAAAGAAGTGGGGACACTACGTTTGACAGACTACAGATACAGCGTTATTTCTATAAGTGATCTGAAAATAAAGAAGCCACTTTACTCTGAATATTTCCAATCGTTAATAATAGATGTTTTTAAATTTGACTTATTGAAATAGTAATTCCAGAATACGGAATATTGTCTTCAGCATTGCATCTGGTGTTAGTGCTGAAGCGTCATTCTGAGACCTACTAAAAATACTATGTTGACAACTGTTTGACAGCTGTAGTAAACTAAACCACCTAAACTCCCTCCGAACAGGCCTTGAAGGCGCAATGGTACTGACCATCCGCCGTGTCATCCTCAGCCCAGTGGCGTCACTGGATGCGGATGTTAAGGGGCGTGTGATCATCATAACGCTCTTCCGGCCGTTGTCAATTATCGTAACCAGAGCCGCTGCTTCCCGGACAAGTAACTTATCGTAAACGGCATGGTAGACGTAAAGTATGAAGAACCCATATCTTTGTTGAAAACTTCTCCAACATGAAACGTACGATAAGCTATAACATCTCTGTTATTAAAAGCTTCCAAAGAAGTTACACCGTTCACAGTAGGACTGAGCGCACCTCGCTTGCCAACAGGGCTCGGCAGACAGGACGGTCACCCATCCAAGTGTTAGCCAAGCCCGACAGCGCTTAATTTAGCCTATCTGACGATAACCGGCGTATTACTGCGGCAAGGCTATTGGCTTGACAGCTATACTGCCTGACAAAAAAAAGTGAAGCGCCAGAAAGGATGGGAGAGACAAAATGAAATTGCGTTAATTGAGTGGGTATGCGATGTTATATCAGCGATTATGAAATAGAGTCAAATTTAAAAAGAACTTGGCAGTATGAGTCCAGCACCTCTATCCTGGACGCATGCACTGCTTCAGTTGGGAAGGGTGTCAAAAAGCAGTTATATCTTCTCCTTATGCAAGCTAGTCCAAAACTAACTGGTCTTTAACATCTTGGACGCTATCACTGGGATAGAGTCGACGTCCGATCTGGACCCTCAGACGTTCTGCTGGGGATGGATCCGGGGATCTTACTGATCACGAAGGTACCTCAGTGGCACACAGACAGTTTGAAGACACACAAAGCGTGTGTGGATGAGCACAGTCCTGTTGCTAAACGGCACCAACGTACTGTCGGGTGAGAGGTATCACATGAGAACGAAGATTATCTGTGGAGTACCGTTATACCGTTCGAGTTACTCCAATTACTACTAGCCGTGGCCCGGAAGCCATACCCCATGGCTACCCACAGCATGATGTCAAGATTAACATCTCCGTGCCTCAACCACAACATTGGAAGAATGGTATCTCTCCCCAGGTCGCCGTCATATTCGCTAATGATGATCATAAGGGTTAGTGCAGAACCATGATTCATCGCTGAATACCATGTGACACCTTTAATTAGCAGTCCGTGCCTCCTTGCATCACTACGAAAGCAGCCATTTGTGTTATGGGGTTAACGACAGCCTACGCATGGGACGGTAATCCCGTAGTCTGGCTGCTTCTGGTTCCGATCAATGGTAAGGGATGATACAGAATTTTGCAGGGAGATCATTGCTACTTCTTGGATAGCAACGACAAATCCGAAGGAGGTGCTATGAGTTGGCTGCACTTCAAGGCGGTCTTCCCTTGCGGTTGTCAGACGTGGTCTCCTGAAACCTTGCTCACGAGCATGCCTGCGCTCACGTTCCTATGCAGTCGACATGGAGACCCACAATAAGATCCCCTCCAAATTCTGTCAAGTGCTGACTACCGTGTCTCACTCGAGCACGCGACATCTTCGTGCCCCCCGCAGCGATCATTCAACTTCTGACTCCGTGCACTTCGCTTACATACCCTACCATACCTCATAACAATACTAAATACGAAGAGAACTAATGCACCCTAGCGGCCTTTCTATCTGACGCAGAGAATTTCAACTACAGTAGCGTGGCAAATGTAAGGACGAAAATAGTTTCGATGAAACTGGGACCACATATAAGTACACTGCCGAAACTGCTTGGGAGATTAAAACTGTGCGCCGGACCGAGACTCGAAGTCGGGACCTTTGCCTTTCGCGGGCAAATGCACTTGTTCGAGTCTCGGTCTGGCACACAGTTTTAATCTGCCAGGAAGTTTCATATCAGCGCACACTCCGCTGCAGAGTGAAAATCCCATTCTGGAAACATCCCCCAGGCTGCGGCTAGGCCATGTCTCCGCAATATCCTTTCTTTCAGGAGTGCTAGTTCTGCAAGGTTCAGAGAAGGGCTTCTGTAAAGTTTGGCAGGTAGGAGACGAGGTACTGGCAGAAGTAAAGCTGTGAGGACTCGGCGTGAGTCGTGCTTTGGTAGCTCCGTTGGTAGAGCACTTGCCCATGAAAGGCAACGGTCCCGAGTTCGAGTCTCTGTCCGGCACACAGTTTTAATCTGCCAGGAAGTTTCATATCAGTGCACACTCCGCCGCAGAGTGAAAATCTCATTCTGGAAGTACACTACCGTTTGTGGAAATTGAAACACCAAGAAGGAAACGCATAAATTCTATCAATTTAATACCACAAGTTTGGTACGTGACAAGTAACAAATGATCACCTTTTCAAACTTGTACATGTCTTCTGAGCCCTAATATTCAGTACGTCGTGTGGCCACCGTGGGCTGCAATTAGAATTGCTATTCGCCCTGGTATTGAATCAGTAAGGTTCTGAATACGATCCTGAGGGGTTTCCCTCCACGCAGTTTGTATCCGAGCCCACAAATATGTGGCACCAGGTGCCGACCAACCATATCCCAGAGATGTTCAATGGGTGACATGTTTGGCGAACGCGTGTTATTTTTGTGCTGACAGGGTTCGCGAGTGCGACATTTAGTGCTGCAGTTAATTTTGGATGTGTCGTCTTATTTTTCGTCACGATCCTCTTCAATGACCGTCCGTCACAATCACTGACACACTGTCATCCGCTGTTTGACTTAGGGTATGATGTTTTCCCACTGTCTCTTCATGCAGTATAAATTTCGGATGCGGTGTCTCTTGATACACCACGCTCTTCTGCTGCCTCGGTTACGAAAGTATTCACCGGCACGATCACCAATAATTTGCCACGTTCTAATTCACTCAGCTCCGACACAAGGCACTCACAACTAAACAGAGCACTGTTCTGACCACTGCTGACACTTGCAGCCTATTGAGGACATTGGCAGCTGCCGTTCGTGATCAGATACACTGACGAGGGCAAACATTATGACCACCTTCTTAATAGCTTGTTAGTCCGTCTTTGGAAAGGGAACACGTAACTGATTCTGCATATCAAGAATGCGACAGTTTGTTGGTAGGTTTGTGGATGTATGTGGCATTAGATGTGTCCCGAAAGAGCACTGTTCTGACCACTGCTGACACTTGCAGCCTATTGAGGACATTGGCAGCTGCCGTTCGTGATCAGATACACTGACGAGGGCAAACATTATGACCACCTTCTTAATAGCTTGTTAGTCCGTCTTTGGAAAGGGAACACGTAACTGATTCTGCATATCAAGAATGCGACAGTTTGTTGGTAGGTTTGTGGATGTATGTGGCATTAGATGTGTCCCGAAAGGTAATTCACGTAAATAACGAGCCGCTGATCTGCGTACGCGGTGATGGCGGCCGAGAGCGATCCAGTTGGCTTCCGTAGGATTTAAATCAGGCGAATTTGGTCGCTGAGGCAACAACGTGAGTTCACTATAATGCTCCTCAAACCACAACAGTGAGCTTCTGGCTCCGAAACACGGACAATTACGCTGCTGAAAGATGATATCGCTGTCGGGGAAGACACCAAGCATGTCTTCGATTACTACCACATGTCCCATGCAAGCGCAGGAGAACGTCTACCATAATACTGCTCCCACCAGCCTGCGTCTGTAGCTCGCTGTACCATTCCAGTAGCCGTTCACCTCGATGACGACGTTTTTGGAGACGACCATCGACCTAGTGAAGCAAAACTGTGATTCACCCGAAGAGCCGACACGTTTCCATTCATCCACATTCGGATCCCTGTGGTCTCATGCCGACTGCAGTCGTAGCTGACGAATGTCAAAAATCCGCCTCAGTTGCGAAATGTTACTGGTCGGTTAGCAACGGACGCTACGTTGGAACGTAGCGGCTAACCGACCGCTTTCCATGAAGGGGGGCCGGGGCTGTTCCTCAGTTAAGTAATGTAGCTTGACACGGTGCCATGGTACTTTAGCTTTTTTTATGTTTGACTGTGCCTTATTCTGGCATGTATTAGTTTATTTTATGCTTCTGAAGAAGACTAGATTACTCTAGCTGAAGCCTGGGTAAAAACCAGTAACATTTCGCAACTGAGGCGGATTTTTGACATATTAATTTATCACAGATGCTGACAGGGCTGCAACATTTTTAAAAGTCGTAGCTGACGATGTCTTGAGTCACGTAGGGGTGGTCTATAGCGGAGTCCCATGTTCAATAATGTACGATGAACGGTGTGCTCTGAAATACTAGTGCGTGTACCAGCATTGTGCTCTTTCGGCAGAGATGCCACAGATTACCATCTATCATGTTTTACAGAGCAGACAAACCTCCGAACCCCACGGTCTGTGAAGAGTCGTGGACGTCCAACCACTTAGCGCCTAGTGATGGTTTCACTGTCCGATCTCTTTCCGTAGATGCTCACGACAGTAGCTTCGCCGCTTTCGAATTACTCATTCACGGGCTCTGCGTAACAATAACCTGGAGTTTGTCGAAGTTGCAGCCCATATCTTCGCTAGAGCGAGCCCCAATCCGTGTCCGCTCCGCTTCCATACTTTCGTTACCGCATCACGTGCCCGCAACACTAACGGCTGGCATGCAAGGTCGCGGTGAGCAGTGGTTATAATGTTTTGGCTTATCAGTGTATAACAGCACAACCTGCAGGCTTATGTAGTATCTGCATTTATGTTCAGATATACATTTCTAGAGGCATTTCCATATTTTTGTCCAACCCCTGTAAATGCAAATAGGAATAATTATAACTATACAGAAATCGGATTTGTATGTATCTACATCTACATCTACATACATACTCCGCAATCCACCATACGGTGCGTGGCGGAGGGTACCTCGTACCACAACTAGCATCTTCTCTCCCTGTTCCACTTCCAAACAGAACGAGGGAAAAATGACTGCCTATATGCCTCTGTACGAGCCCTAATCTCTCTTATCTTATCTTTGTGGTCTTTCCGCGAAATGTAAGTTGGCGGCAGTAAAATTGTACTGCAGTCAGCCTCAAATGCTGGTTCTCTAAATTTCCTCAGTAGCGATTCACGAAAAGAATGCCTCCTTTCCTCTAGAGACTCCCACCCGAGTTCCTGAAGCATTTCCGTAACACTCGCGTGATGATCAAACCTACCAGTAACAAATCTAGCAGCCCGCCTCTGAATTGCTTCTATGTCCTCCGTCAATCCGACCTGATAGGAATCCCAAACGCTCGAGCGCTAGTGAAGAATAGGTCGTATTAGTGTTTTATAAACGGTCTCTTTTACAGATGAACCACATCTTCCCAAAATTCTACCAATGAACCGAAGACGACTATCCGCCTTCCCCACAACTGCCATTACATGCTTGTCCCACTTCATACCGCTCTGCAATGTTACGCCCAAATATTTAATCGACGTGAGTGTGTCAAGCGCTACACTACTAACGGAGTATTCAAACATTACAGGATTCTTTTTCCTATTCATCTGCATTAATTTACATTTATCTACATTTAGAGTTAGCTGCCATTCTTTACACCAATCACAAATCCTGTCCAAGTCGACTTGTATCCTCCAACAGTCACTCAACGACGACACGTTCCCGTACACCACAGCATCATCAGCAAACAGCCGCACATTGCTATCCACCCTATCCAAAATATCATTTATGTAGATAGGAAACAACAGCGGACCTACCACACTTCCCTGGGGCACTCCAGATGATACGCTGTATCATGTGTGGCTGTGAAAGAATGAACAAGTGAGTAGCAAATAACTGTTGAGTCGGCAAACAGCTGTATAAAGAAGCTGCAGCCTGGCAAGAGAACCACTGTAAGAGGCTACAGCAAGCGGCGTAGCGGCACGAGTTGCACGACCCAGAGAGCGGAGCCAGTGAGGCGCGGTGGCCGGCTGTGCTGGCAGCCAGTGGCGGGAGGGGTGGAGGGAGGAGGTGTCGCATTGTCATTCCGCTGCCGGCAGCCGGCGGGCCATCTGAATGAGAATAGGCCGGCTAACTGAGCCGCCAAATTAGCGCTTGTTGGGTTGCGGCCTCCGCCTCGGTCTGCTGTAACCTCGTTACTGCGCTGGGCCCGCTCTGCATCCAGTCATCCCCTGCTCACCCTCTACAACCCTTATCCTGCCCACCCTCGGGACTAAGGACTGCCTTGGAAGCAGCGGTCAGCAGCACAAATCTCTCCGTTTCCTGCAATCAGCATCCGCACGCGCCTCCCCACGCGTATGCCGTGCTGTATCTCAGTAGCGCCGCTGCTGCTGACACGATATTCTGCACCACAAAAGCTCTCTGCTCCTGGTAATGGAACGCAGACAATAAGACATCGCCCTAGGGTACAGAAGCAGGTCACACCCAACAAATGCATCAAAAATAGTTGAGAAGGAAGAAAATAAGTTCTATTCTGTTGGAGTATACCCACAAGGGGAGGCCACGACGTTTGGAACGCGGATTTACTGCAAACTTCGTACACTCGTAGTACTCCTTGAGGACAACAAATGTGTAAGGAGTAGCGCGTACTTCTCAAGCGTTATTGAGAAAATCGCAAGATAATTTCGGTCGTCAAATATGTCCTGTGCGTGACCGTTATTATGACAAAGCGGCGGACGTTGTTAATACGAAGAGGCGGCAGCTGCGGGGTTAGCGTCCAAGCCCCGTAATCGGAGGTAGTTGGTCGCTGGATCGAGTCCCGTTCGTAGCCGTTTTTTTTTCCTCCTAACATTTCCATGGCAGCCCGATACAGTTGTTCTCCAGTCACCACTGCATCGGCAGAAATCGTTGCTGATGCTTTTTTTCGTGTTCTTCCTAATGTTATCCGACCAGAGGATTGAGTTCAGCTTATTGATTGATTTTTAGCTTGTGTTGTCCTCTGCATAATTTCTTGTTTACTGGACCCAATATCTGAGATTAGAACTCCACTATATATATATATTTTTGACATGCCTCAACAGTTTTCCGTGTATGAGAACGTCAAGCTGTTTTCTTCCTATTGATACATATTTTTATAGAAACAATTAACGCTATTCCGGCCTTACTGCAAGTTCCTAAGATTTTCTTCATCACGTACTCTGTACCATCGGCAGCCAATATTATTTGATCATCGGGGAAATAGTAAACTCGATATGTTTCGGCCCGTTCCTCGACTTCTTTCACCCACATTTTAAGGATATCGTTAAGATGCTACACAACACCTTTTTGTAAGGCCTTTGCTTGCTCGTACTATTCGAGATATTTCTTTTCCTGTTTTAATTCTTCTCTTTAACCCCTTGTTAACTTGTTAACTGCAGCACCTCTGGACAAAGCAAACTGCCTAAAAAGGGACAAGCTCGAAGAAAAAGTACTTTTGTTCAAAAGGAATATAGACTTCCACTGCCAGACCAAGAGATTTCCAACCTGCTTTCTTCATGCGGTGTGGAGCACTTTCAGCATGTAAAACAGCAGCAATCTCCCCGGGGATCGCTGTATACGAACCCTGAATGAATTTCAAAGTGATTTTACACCATCTCTAACAAACAAACTGTTCCACATCCGTCACAGATATTGGAAGAGCGTAATCCAATGTTAGTTGTTTTCACATAGTAAAGGTCAACTGAGCAATGATTTCCTATATGGTGTCTGTAGAAGACGGGGATACTTCACGCTCATCGACTTCCAATCGTGTGAATTAGGCCATTTTCATGTTGCAGTTTTCTGGTGGGACTACTGAACCACTGAATCAGCTTGGTCATTTAAAAATTGTTTAACAGACGTTATCAAAGATCATTCATTTCTCTGTGAACCCCTAAATGATGGTACAACCACCCAGCCCATTATAAAATTTTCACGTTGTTCCACAGCTGGAACAGAGCTTCCTCGGTTAGCTTGTGTTGGGGAACACCTAAACGCGTCCTGTAATATGGAATAGTCTGAAGGTAGATTCATAAGAGCACAGGAAATGTTTCTATTGTTATTTTAGAGGTGTTCACGCCTCTCCTTTGAATTGAAGTAGTTACAGCACGTTAGCTATTACAAAAACTGCCAAGAATGTTTCGTTTATGGGATTCTCTCCGTACATTTTTCGTTGACCCTGTTTTCTCTAAATGGAAATTAAGCTCAGTATTCACTTTCGTGGCAGGAACCTTCTTATACGAAGTAGTAATCAGCTCTGGCCTGGCAGGACAAAGAACAAAGGCAAGACATGGCACTGCTTTACAGGTAAGCCAGAAAACGAGCTCCGGAAATAAAATTTCTCTGTAATTTGTTTTTTTAACTCTTGTACGCTAGGTCTGACGGCAGGTTAGCACGTACCTGTTTGGGCACACAAAACGGAATTCAGATTTCAGCCTTCAATCACCGAGGAAGTTTTCTCTCAGGCCCAAAAATTAGTCTTGGGAAAATAAAGTCTATGGCCATGATATTTCGGTTAGTGGTACTCGGTTCTTAGCATGCAATGCACACAGCAGCCCTGGAAAAGATTTTCTTTTGAAGCAAAACCTACATTGGAATACATCGCCAAGCTCTCGGAAAATACAGGCAATTCTTTATGTGCGTCTTCGTTTACCGAACCATTTTCTCCAGGTACCGAATAAATGCAAATAAACTGCAGTTGCGCACCCCTGGCTGGAACGTAATTTCGAGCTCCGCAGGGAGGAAGAGCCGACAAGCAGATGTGTAGCGGGAGGCTTACCTACAGTACTTGGTGCGTATGTTTTCTTGTGGAACACGAGACGCCCAGGTTTCAGTGCTCGTCGAAAGATATCAGGCTACGAAAAACACTATTACGTTGTAACTAAATTTTGTAAAATGTAATATGCACTAAGCAAACTGAGAAGGAAACCAAGCAGAATTTTGGAAAATGAACTAAATTTCAGGGAGAAGAAATCGAAACACTGGTGTTTCCTGATGACAATGCAGATCTGACACAGACGACAAATAACTCGGAGAAGCAGTTGAATGGAATGAATACTGTCTTGAAAAGATTGTTAAACTGAGTATACCATGAACACGGTTACTCCTCAAATACGATAATCACAACAACTGCAGTTAATAGTCATTGCAACCTGTTTATTGTACTTGACGGTGTAAACCATGACTTTTTGTTAACACAATTGCAGTTTTATTAAGTACATGACAGTGAATTACAGGACCTGTTGAATGGAATGAACTGTTTAATGAGCACAGACCATGAACGGAATGTAAAGCAAAGAAAGATGAAAGCAATCAGCGGTAGCAAAAATAAGATTATCGACGAACCTATCAATATCCAGAACCATTCAGTAGGTAAATGAAAGAAATACTGCTACTTTGGAAGCCAAATAACGTATGAGGGACGGAGGAGGGACGATGTAAGAAGCAGACTAGGAAAGACAGTGAGCAGTTGTCTCTAAAAGAAATTTACCTCTACCATAGGTCTTTTAAATCCATACGATGATCCAATTGTACTACGATCTTCTTCAGTGAAACAGCGCAGCCACCAAGAATTTAGTAGTTTGTCCATCACAGCATCAAATCTTGTTTATATGCACGGGTAATCAATGTGCGTTGGAAACCTGATACTAATAAGGCAACTGACCTAACTTTCTTGAGGTCTTTCACAATTCGAGAGGCTAACTTTTTGTTTCTAGATTCACTGGGAGCACATCACGTACTGTTCTCACTCTCGTTTTGAATTAGTTCAACGTTTGTCAACCAGCAAGACTTTTGATTTATTTGAACCTGCCTGGAAACGTTCTTTGTCAGTGGCACGACTTACTGGAACTGCTGTTTTCGACATCACATATACAGGGTGTTACAAAAAGGTACGGCCAAACTTTCAGGAAACATTCCTCACACACAAATAAAGAAAAGATGTTATGTGGACATGTGTCCGGAAACGCTTAATTTCCATGTTGGAGCTCATTTTAGTGTCGTCAGTATGTACTGTACTTCCTCGATTCACCGTCAGTTGGCCCAATTGAAGGAAGGTAATATTGACTTCGGTGCTTGTGTTGACATGCGACTCATTGCTCTACAGTACTAGCATCAAGCACATCAGTACGTAGCATCAACAGGTTAGTGTTCATCACGAACGTGGTTTTGCAGTCAGTGCAATGCTAACAAATGCGGAGTTGGCAGATGCCCATTTGATGTATGGATTAGCACGGGGCAATAGCCGTGGCGCGGTACGTTTGTATCGAGACAGATTTCCAGAACGAAGGTGTCCCGACAGGAAGACGTTCGAAGCAATTGATCGGCGTCTTAGGGAGCACGGAACATTCCAGCCTATGACTCGCGACTGGGGAAGACCTAGAACGACGAGGACACCTGCAATGGACGAGGCAATACTTCATGCATTTGGCGATAACCCTAATGTCAGCGTCTGAGAAGTTGCTGCTGTACAAGGTAACGTTGACCACGTCACTGTATGGAGAGTGCTACGGGAGAACCAGTTGTTTCCGTACCGTGTACAGCGTGTGCAGGCACTATCAGCAGCTGATTGGCCTCCACGGATACACTTCTGCGAATGGTTCATCCAACAATGTGTCAATCCTCATTTCAGTGCAAATGTTCTCTTTACGGATGAGGCTTCATTCCAACGTGATCAAATTGTAAGCTTTCACAATCAACATGTGTGGGCTGACGAGAATCCGCACGCAATTGTGCAATCACGTCATCAACACAGATTTTCTGTGAACGTTTGGGCAGACATTGTTGGTGATGTCTTGATTGGGCCCCATGTTCTTCCGCCTACACTCAATGGAGCACGTTGTCATGATTTCGTACGGGATACTCTACCTGTGGTGCTAGAACATGTGCCTTTACAAGTACGACACAACATGTGGTTCATGCACGATGGAGCTCCTGCACATTTCAGTCGAAGTGTTCGTACGCTTCTCAACAACAGATTCGGTGACCGATGGATTGGTAGAGGCGGACCAATTCCATGGCCTCCACGCTCTCCTGACCTCAACCCTCTTGACTTTCATCTATGGGGGCATTTGAAAGCTCTTGTCTACGCAATCCCGGTACCAAATGTGCTGGTATTGTGGACGGCTGTGATACAATACCCCATTCTCCAGGGCTGCATCAGCGCATCAGGGATTCCATGCGACGGAGGGTGGATGCATGTATCCTCTCTAACGGAGGACATTTTGAACATTTCCTGTAACAAAGTGTTTGAAGTCACGCTGGTACGTTCTGTTGCTGTGTGTTTCCATTCCATGATTAATGTGATTTGAAGAGAAGTAATAAAATGAGCTCTAACATGGAAAGTAAGCGTTTCCGGACACATGTCCACATAACATATTTTCTTTCTTTGTGTGTGAGGAATGTTTCCTGAAAGTTTGGCCGTACCTTTTTGTAACACCCTGTATAGTCAGCGCGCGGCCTATAGTAATCTTGAATTTATGACACAGGTTCTTGCAGTTCCTTCCAAGAGAGGCATTGCTGGCAAGAAGGCTCCGTTCGAGTAAAAATGACCGGCCTTGCACGAGAAGACGGGCTGATGACAAAAACGCCTATTTGTACAGGAGCTGATGCTAACAGCTAATAGCTGAAAGTGTTGCTCATTCTGGAAACAAAGCGGAACACTGCGTGCTTTGCTTCAGTGTAAGTCGGACACCGCGTAATGAAAGCAGATCTGCCGTCTACATGGCAGTCTCTAACACTGATACACTGAGCCGTGTAGCACAGGTTTGCCCCCGGATAATCTGTTTCAATTACGTCGTGAGCGCGCCGCTAATGTGCAATGCATTTCTAATTACTGGTCGTGGCGGAGGCGGAGTCGACGTTCGGCCGCCACAGACTCGCAGCTCCACCGTCCAGGCTATTCATTTTCACATTTAGGACGGGCCCCGCCACCGTGCACCAAATACTCCTATGGCTAATGGAAGAAGAAAAAATCCGTATGGAGCAGAGACTTAAGGATGCGGCCACTGCTTGTGAGCTCTGGCTGGGAGATTCTACGCTGCACGTACAGGAATAAGATGTCACAGCGTAAGAATTTTAACACAATGATTTTCATTCATTAGTGAAGTAGTCTATTAGAATCAACCATACATATTTCTGCGAATAAGTGTGGAGTATAACACTGTACGGAAGTGAATCATAGCCTGTGGGGAAAATCGGAAAAGCAGACAATCGATGCGTTTGAGACCTGGTGTTACAAAAGAATCCTGTAATTTAAGTGGACTTGTAAGAGAAGAAATAAGGTCCTGCACAGAATTTATCATGAAACTAACATATAGAAAACACCGACTAGTAGAAGGAACTGATGACAGGACGACATCAGGAAACAACATCCATGGTACTCGAAAGAGCTGTGTGAGGCAACAATCACAGGGGAAGACACAGATATAGAAGAGTATATGCAACGGATAATTCGTGATTTGTTAGTGAAATGTAGTAATGCATGTTATAGAAAATCAGAAACAGCTACAACTCTGGATAGCAAAGTAATTTACATGAAAATATTTGTGACAAGCTATAACTGTTTATAAGTAGAATTCCGAAGTGTTCATCCCATAAATTTAGTAATAAGCCAGCAGTTGCTCAACGCAAATGACATGCCTCACATTAGGTCACTGTTGAGACTGATTCGTGTTTTCCAAAAATGAGAACTTAATACGTTACCGTACCACAGAAATATACTGATTTTCCGCTTCAGTTTATGAGAAAAACATTTAACAAATGGCCAACATTTAAACAATTGCAATTTATGTGCTGATTCCAGAATGAGGTTTTCACTCTGCAGCGGAGTGTGCGCTGATATGAAACTTACTGGCACGTTAAAACTGTGTGCCGGACCGAGACTCGAACTCGGGACCTTTGCCTTTCGCGGGCAAGTGCTCTACCAACTGAGCTAACCAAGCACGACTCATGCCCCCTCCTCACAGCTTTACTTCCGGCAGTACCTCGTCTCCTATCTTCCAAACTTTACAGAAGCTCTCCTGCGAACCTGTGCTGATTAATTACAGGGTGCCACGTGTCTTGGTATGGCGTCTGTAAGTTATTTCTCCCATGAAAATAACAATGGATTTTCTGCTCTTTGGGTGGGCAGGAATAAATTTAAACTGCCTGCATATATGTTCCCACACTCACACTCCAACTCGGCTGAAACTACTCGTAACAGGAGCCTAATATTCAAATCCCCGAGTATGTGCAACAGTTATTTAATTCAAACTGTCAATGTTTTAGCGCTGTATCTACATCTATGTGCGTACCTGGATAGCTTCTTCCCTACACGAAATCTGAAGTTCAAGTTTCTAAAAGTTTTAGTGTATTCCAAACAATAGCCAGATCTTTCAGTTCTCGTAAATATTTTTCAATTGCTTAGAAGTTGCACTGGCTATTCACTCTTCGAAACAAAGCCACATTTAATTACTAATACACAGTTAACCTCAATCTACCTACAGTGAAGTGCTGAAACACATTTTAAACATATTTTCTAATGAATCTTGCACACGCTGCGCCTTACATTTTTCTTATCAGTTCTTTTAAAAAGCCAGTCAGTTTAACATTAACTTCAAGTAATCATCTAGCCCGTGGCAACGTAAAGCATTAAGTTAGTCAATAATTTACACAAACCAAAGACTGACAAATTGTAACAATTTTATACGGTTTCTACACCGAAATGCCCTATCTTTGAGGCGATTTAGAAACAGCAAATCTTCCTTTGTTTCAGGTCTGACTTGTCAGCTGGGTTCAGAAGAACCTAAAGTTGTTGCCTAAGGTTTGCCAACATTTGGCCTATTTTCATTGTTTCGCTGTTGTTCGTCGAAGTGAAAATGGCGTCAGTCCCTAAGAAGGCCATGTTGTGGTTCGTAGTGGTTAAATTATTTGTTTGGTGCAAAGGCAATTTAGTTCTGTTTACAAGAAGGTAGCGCCGGACGCCAAGAGGAGAAAGTATGGCACAGACAATTCCTGGACACTGGCATCATTCTGAAACGACGTGTAGGGAGCCGGCGTTTCTCAGAAGAGCAAGCTGAGAATGTCCGCCAAGGGTTCCAATGAAGTCAACACAAATTAGTCCTCGGGCTTCACGGGAACTTCACACGCCGCGTGCAACTATTAATAAGGTCCTCAAAACCCGGGTGCATCTGTATTCATACAAGGTTCAGATTCTGCAGACTATAAAACACGGCAACGGTAATATGGGTTTGCATGTCAAATGTGCAACCGATTCGACCAGAATCTTGCTTTCTTGTCAAGTGTAATGTTTTACAAGGAGGCCACATACGTGTCTCTGGAACTGTGAATAAGCATAACGTTTGCATTTGGAGCTCACGGAATCCACAGAATATCAAGTAAAACGTGCGAGATAGCCCAGAAGTGAATATTTGGTGTGGTTACGACAGTTGTAACTTTCTTCTTTGCTGAGGAGATTGTCAAGGGAATGAAATGCCTAGACATGTCGTAGATGTTTGCTTTTCCCCAGTGTAAAGCCTTGCAACCGAATTTTTTATTTCAGATAGATAGTGCTCCGTTTCATTGATCGGAAAACTCTGAATCTAAGATTTCCAGGACGCTGGATTTCACGAGTTGGACCAATGAATTGGCCTCCACGCTATGACGAGATGGACCTGTGAATTGGCGTCAAAGTTATCCTGACGTCACACCACAGATTTTTTTTTTCTCTGGGGCTGCTTGAAGGACAGGGTGTTCGCCACTGCAGCGCAGGACCTTCAAGAACTTTGTACTCGAATTGTACCGTCCCTCTGGACATGTCCTGGGGACACATTGCAGTGGACATTGATGGAATCTGAATACCGACTAGACATTCTTCGCGTCACCGCAGGAGCTGAAGTGGAAGTGTTTTGATTTAGTGTTGCAATTGTTTTTCAAAATTTGACATAAAATATACTTTTGAGAAGGAAATAAATTCATTTCATTTAATTTTGCTTTGGGAAAAAAAGTAGCGCATTTCGGTGTAGACACCCTGTACATGCACTGAAATTGTAAGTAGCCAGTTTATATGTGAGTATGTTGGCAGCGCGATAAACTGCATTAATAACAACTGACAGCGCTGTGGCTGGTCGGACTCGTAATTGGGGGTGAATAGCCAGCAGTGATGGAGATTCAAAATGTTCAAATCTGTGTGAATTTCTGAGGGACCAAACTGCGGAGGTCATCGGTCCCTAGTCTTACACACTACTTAAACTAAATTAAACTAACTTATGCTAAAAACAACACACACACCCACGCCCGAGGAAGAACTCGAACTTCCGGCGGGATGATGGAGGTTGGATGTTAATAGTTAGCAGTGATGAAGGTTAAGGGGGTTTGAAGTGTTACCGCGAGCGGACGGTCTGGACGTGTGTCCGTCATGGAAATGTAAGATTGTTGATGATTATATAATTTTTTTGGAACTGGATGTCACGGACGATTATATAATTTTTTGAAGTGGATGTAACATTATTAAGGTAAAATTTGCGAAAGACCTTGTTTGCTATGCAACAAAATCTTTCCTTTGTTAACAGCATACCTATTAGTAGTTAGAGCCTACAGTAGTTAGAATCCTTTATTTAGCTGGCTGTATTGGCGCTTGCTGTATCGCTGTAGTTCGTGTAATGAAGATTTTCTGTGAGGTAAGTGACTTAAGAAATGTATGCGTTATTGTTAGGACTTCTTCTAATTAAGGACCATTCTTTTGTGTTAATTATTTGTGCAGTCAGGCTGCGTATCGTTATATATTGTGGGTCATAAATAAATAGAATAACTTTCGGCTCTCTTTGTCAGGAAAATTCTGTAGGTCAGAAATGAAACGATAAAGGCAAACAAAGAGACAGTAGGTTCAGTTTCACTCAGCAGTTTAAGAACATTGAGTAAGCATTCAGCAGTTTAAGTAAAATCATATTTAGAAGTTTCACTTTCTCAGTTGCTGCAATTTAAGTAAAAAAATTATTAAATAAAGAAATTTCAAAATAATAATCGGTTAAATTATGGCAGTGGTGGCGACTGCATATCTTGAAAGGAAATGAAGAATGACGAGTAGGGTGTTTTGAGTTTTCTCCAAGTGACTGAAAAATTATTTTTTCTGAAGGAGTTATTCATACTCATCATATACAGGGTTATTCAGTTGCCCCTACCGATTTTTTATGCAACCAGCATTGCTATATCTGGCCTTCATAAACAACACACAAGATTTTCATATTCTCTCACTCACTATGCGCTAACTATTAGTCCTATAGAAAAATGACCAAGACATTATTGTAGGAAATTTTGTAATGGGATGCGTTTTCATCGGAGGATCGAGTTTTTCAAGAAAAAGCTATAAAAGTGACTTTTAAACGCTTTACACTCCCACGCTCGTACCTCATTAGTCAGGATTTCAAGTATCTTGTTCCTGACACTCATCGCTACCACTGTACAAAAATTTCCGACTACACGAACTATTCCCGATATTCGACCTTTTTTGGTCTTTGTTGATTGGTCTATTATGCCGCTAGGATAGTTAGCTATTCCGTTAAATCTATTAATTTAAACGTGGTCGTGAAGGTAGTGGAAGAAAAACGATTTTTGAAAACCTTACGCTAAAAGTAATTACGTTGGCAATTCGATCCATAGTTATCCCTTACAAGCACGTTAGTTTTGTAGTTAGAAAACCTGAGGAATTGCACGATGCAATTGTTTCTTTTGTTAAAATTTACAAAATTGTTAGGTAAAACTTACACAAACATCAATTGTACAGCGATAATTTTTATTTTGGCTGGAGCCACAGTCAGGGTAAATTTTTTGAATGATGCTGCCGCCATTGGACTGCAACAGTTTTTATTTTATTGTTATACGATCCCCATTTCAGCCTTAGGCCATTTTCAAGTACAAAAACTTATTTATGTGTCAAAAGACATCTGACTGGTATGAAGTACAAGCCCTTGTCGAAAAAGCATATTTTACAATTTGTGAGTGCTCTACTAAGCCGATGGGGTAACTGAACACCAAAAAGGTCGAATGTGAGAAATAATTCATGCAGTGGTAGGAGGGAGTATCATGAGAAACATACTAGAAATCGTAAAAGATGGGGGCTGAGTGTAGGGGTGGGGGTGCGTTTGAAGTTCAATTGTGTAAGTTTTTCTTGAACAACTCGAAAAGTACAGCCTTTAGTGGAAACGTATCTCAGTGCAAATTTTAACTACATTAAATTTTGTAGAAAAAGGTCCTACTCATTTTTTCTGTAGGGTTAACAGTTTATGCTTAGAGAGAGAGAGAGGGAGAGAGAGAATATGGAATTGTTGCACGTAGTTTATGAAGACCAGGCATAACGTTGCGGGTTGCATAAACCAACATCGGAAGGGGCTGCCTGTATAAACAATCTGACACTGATTACAAGTGCAGTTGGTCGTTAAGTTAAATAACTGAATGCTCTACGCGGCTTTTCAGCTGATGCTGCTGAGATACACTTTACTGAAGTCAGGGGAAAGCATTATCTAGTCCGCAGCTGTCCTGCCTGGTTAGCGCAGTCTTCGCGTTCACCTGACCCTATACGCCTTGTCCCTCTCGCCGCCTCGGATAAAACACCATTCCGTCATCCCGCGCTATCTGCTGCTCATTGTATAGGAACGGAGCCCTGTCGAGGGGCTTGCGAGATAGCCCCATGATATGGACGCAGGCAGATAGGGGCGCAGAAACCAACCACACAGAAAAGAAAGGAAGAAGCCGTAAGAAGTAACTTGTGTCCCTACCTTCTGCCTACGAGAAATTGCCTTTCTCTCGGCCTGCAACGGTAAAAGGACGCTATTGTCAGGCAGTCATTTCTACAGCGCCATTTCGTCAAAGTAACATCACACAGACAACCGATACGGGACAGACAGCTATCGCTAAAATAAAAAAAAGCTTACGTCACAACAGTGTTCTTTGTTCACACAACTGCCCCCTTCAGAGCTCGCTCATGTACAGCAATGGAAATCGCTATAGTATTGTTCTGCCATCTTCTTCTGACGTTGCGGTTGATGATGGAAGCAAGAGTAAAGAAAAATCGAGACACGTTCATGGGATTTGTCGACCTGGAAAAAGCGCTCGACATTGTAAAAAAAGGTGCAAGACGTTAGAAATTCTGAGAAAACAGGGGTGAGCTATAGGGAGAAACAGGTAATATACAATGTGTACAAGAGCCAGTAAGAGTGAACGACCAAGAACGAAGTGCTCGAATGAAGAAGGAATATAATCTTTCGGTCCTATTTTTCAATCTGTACATCGAAGAAGCAATGACGGAAATAAAATACAGGTTCATGAGTGGAATTAAAATTCAAGGTGAAATGGTATCAATGATACGATTCGTCGATGACATTTATATCCTGAGTGAAAGTAAAGAAGATATACAGGATCTGCTGAATGGAATGAACAGTCTAATGAGGGCAGAATATGGATTGAGAGTAAATCGAAGAGAGAGACGAAGGTAATGAGAAGTAGCAGAGACGAAAACAGCGAGAAACTTAACATCAGGATTGATGGTCACGAAATAGATGAGGTTAAGGAATTCTACTACCTAGGCAGCAAAGTAAACAATGACGGACGGAGAGAGGGGTCATCAAAAGCAGACTAGCTCTATCAAAAAGGGCATTCCTGGCCAAGTGAAGTCTACAAGTATCAAACATAGGCCTGAATTTGAGGAAGAAATTTGTGAGAGTGTGCGTGTGGAGCACAGCATTGTATGATAGTGAAACATGGATTGTGGGAAAACCGGAACAGAAGAGAATCGAAGCTTTTGAGACGCGGAGCTACCGACGAATGTTGAAAGTTACGTAGACTGATAAGGTAAGAAAAGGAATATATGTGGAAAACTCCGATAAGGAGATGGAACAAGATAATAGGGCATCTGATAAGACATCGGGGAATGTCTTCCAGGAGGCTTTTGATACCGTTCCTCACAAGCGACTAGTAATCAAATTGCGTGCATATGGAGTATCGTCTCAGTTGTGTGACTGGATTCGTGATTTCCTCTCAGAGAGGTCACAGTTCGTAGTGACAGACGGTAAATCATCGAGTAGAACAGAAGTGATATCTGGTGTTCCGCAAGGTGGTGTCGTAGACCCTCTGCTGTTCCTGACTTACATAAATGATTTAGGTGATAATCTGGCAGCCCCCTTAGATTTTTTGCAGATTACGCTGTAATTTACCGTCTAGTAAAATCATCATACGATCAATTCCAATTACAAAATGATCTAGAGAGAATTCCTGTATGGTGCGAAAAGTGGCATTTGGCACTAAACAAAGAAAAGTGCGAGGTCATCCATATGGGCACTAAAAGAAATCTGATAAATTTTGGGTTTGTGATAAATCGCACAAATCTAAGGGCTGTCAATTCAACTAAATACCTAGGAATCACAATTACGAGCAACTTAAATTGGAAAGACCACATAGATAATATTGTGGGGAAGGCGTAACAAAGACTGCCCTTTGTTGCTAGAGCAGTTAGAAGATGCGACAAACCCACTAAAGAGACAGCCTACATTACACTTGTCCGTCCTCTGCTGGAATATTGCTGTGCGGTGTGGGATCATTACCAGGTAGGATTAACGGAGGACATCGATAAAGTGCAAAGAAGGGCACCTCGTTTCGTGTTATCGCAGGGATGAGAGTGAAAGTTGCGAGCTCTATCTTCTTATCTCATGTTTTCTACTGAAAATCGCGTGCTTGTACTCTTGTTAACTTTACTATTACAGAGATCGCCAAAACTTTTTTTTTATTGGTCCTGTGCGTAACAAATAACTTACTTGGTCTTTCTGCTGCCACTGCTCGATCTGCTGCATTCCATTATTTAACAAAAACATAAAAAAAAACTATTATTCATGCTGAGTGCAATGCATGTTCTGTATGTCGGCTCCTGCTATTACTGCGGCTGCTGCTGCTGCTTACTACAACTACATATAATTCAAGAGAAAGGGTTTGGTCAAATCTAAACTCGATAAATGATAACCCAAACAAAAAACTATATTCTGAAAGCGATTCTTTCTCAGTCAATTAACAAAACGCTAGAAGCTCTTTGAACAATCGCTTCGTTTGTAAATCTGCCTCCAGTGGCATTAAAGCAATATTACAAATTAATCAAACTCTTGAGACAGACTGAAATACTTCTCAACTGAATACATAGTGAAACAATTCCCTGACAATTACAAAAGAAATCAATACTTAATCTAACAATGGTTTCCCCATAAGAATTCAACTCCTATCATTATCAAAATTACCGTCTGCTGCTACGCACACACACAAACCCTCTTCTTTAAATTAATAAGCGCGATGCAAATTATAAAAAATATCAACTCAATACCAAATCCTGTGTCGCTGCTGGCGGACACGGCAGTACGGCAGCTCGGCGACGACCCCTCGCCCAACACACGTGCGCACCACAGCAGGCGGGCTCCTACACTGGCTTCAAAACTGCCACTAGTTAATCCGTGCGCTGCGAGGCGCGACAACAATATCTTAGATTCCAGAGCTTGTGTATGCGCGCTGTAGCGAACCTTTAAATCCTAAGAGAGTATTGCCAACTCTCAAGAGTGTCCCTGATATGATACGCGAGTTGGGGTGACAGTCACTGAAATAAAGGCGGTTTTCTTTGCGGCAAGATCTATTTACGAAATTTCAATCACCAACTTTCTCTTGAGAGGCACCCACACTGCCTTGCTCATACTGTGGCATCAAGCAGTCAGACCTGCAAGATGAGTGGTCCGCCAAGTGAGTGGATTCATTCTTATTTATGGAGTAACATGAACTCTAGTACTCACACTTAAGTTACAAGTTATCCTCCTATATGATTAATACGCAACGGAAACACGCAACTGACTATCAGTAATTTACAGAACTCTGACTGTACACTACGCACTGGCAATACCACATTTTCTTTCTTTTTTGTTTAACGGCTTTTGTCAACACGTGGCCACCGCACTGAATATGAATGGCGCACACATAAATTCGGGACATTATGACAACATACAATTCGAAGGAAAAGTCCACCAATCTTTTTCTTTTGATTATCTTATTTATTCCGATAAATTCTCTAACCTAAACACACAAATTCTATAACCTACAACAATAACACATGAGAAATTCCGCCCAGTGGGCATGGCTTTACATTGGTGAATCTCTATATTATGGTCTCGTAATTATTTAACGCTACAGTGCACTTTCTGGATAGGATGGTGGATCTTTTATTATTTCTCACACTTCGACTCTCACAATCATCATCACGAAACTATCCTCCAGACCGAGCAGTATAGAAGGAACAAGCATAACCCACTAATCTTTTGAAACTACCTTGCTACTCTCCCATGCAAACCACACATACCCAAATTACATGACATACACCACACTACGACATGAAATACAAAACACTAAATAGTCACAACACTATCACTTTCAGCTTTCCCACTTCAATTAGTATTTATCCCAGTTTCACACAACACTGCCCCACTTTGTAATTCTACTTTCCTACTATGAACTCTGCAGATATTTGCACGTCTTCCTGTGCAATGCAAGCCAAGTGGCGTTGCTGGATAGACGGCCGACTCACCTTGCTTCTCTCTCAGAGTTTGAATCTAGCGTCACACGGAATCATATCACGCAAAGTAATATTAAGAACGTATTCATCACAGACGCGAGTCCTCAACTGATACCATGGACGAGTACTTCTCTTTATCTTTTGTCTCATACACAGTTTGAGACTCACACAGTACTCACCACGTGGAAGTACTCGTCTCTAATTTCAAGTCCTGCACACGCCATTTCTTAAATATTTCATCTTATGGTACACATGCTATTTCTTAAATATTTCAACTTATGGTACACACGCTATTTCTTAAATATTTCAACTTATTGTACACACGCTAGTAATTCAGCTTATCTTAAGCACACAGAAGTATTTCAACTTATTGCTACACGTGGTTTCATTGTGACCGTTGGTCACTTCCGAAGATTACTACAATCCCATTAATATTACCTGCCTGACATTTAATTTAATTCTCCCCACAAAAGTTCCTGAAATAGAGAAATTATTATTTCAAACTACTCTTAAATATTCCACATGCATACCATGTCTCCACTCTTTTGTCATTACGGAGCACAACTAAATCAGGTCTTAACAGCACAAGATCCAGCGGCAGAGTGCTAAAACATGGCCGTTCTCCAGGTCCTCTCACACCTCTGTCGAAGTGGGGGAGCACCTTGCTACCGTATTGGTCAGCCACATTTCAGGCGCTGAAAGCTCAGGTAAATTTCATCTCTTTGGTCCCACCAAAGGTGGCCAAAGGATCGTCTCAAAGATGATCATATATTCACATTCACTATCTGCGGTTAGCAGACGACCATACTTCATTCATTTCACAGATCTCACCAAACTGGATGTAGGGATTTACTTTGTGGGAGTGCACATGTGATCAATTAAATAAATAAATTGTCATTCTTTCCCACACTGGTATCCGGCTTCGCTGTATTAATTGAAATTGAGTTATTTTACAAAAAAAAAAATGTGTTGTTCTGACAAAAATAATGAAGTATGTTGTACCTATTTTCAATGTCGGGTGGTACTGTACCCTTTCACTCTTCCGAATGCGTAAATATTTTGTTGACACCCACCTACGTAGAGAGAAATGATCATCATAATAAAATAAGAGAAATCAGATTCGAACGGAAAGATTTAGGTGTTCCTTTTTCCCATGCGTCATTCGAGAGTGGAATGGTAGAGAAGTAGTATGAAAATGGTTTGATGAACCCTCTGCCAGGCACTTAAGTGTGAACTGCAGAGTAGCCATGTAGATGTAGATACTAGAGAGAGCTGTAGAGGGCAAAAACTGTAGAGGAAGATAGAGGCTGGAATACGTAGGTTGCAAGTGCTACTCTGAGATGAAGAGGATGGCACGGGAGAGGAATTCGTAGAGGGTCGCATCACACCATTCAGAAGACTCATCACAACACAAAAAATAGTATTGCAGGATCTCAAAGGTCTGCGGATGGATCCTGAAGCAAATATGCTATCTGACCGAAGACTTCGGATTATTGTTGATTTCTCACGACAGGTCTGTAGCTAGATAGTTTCAGCTAGAGCACTTCAATGCATTTGACAGAACAATAAGCCAAATGAAAAACATATGACGCACATACACAACTGGCCATTAAAATTGCTACACCAAGAAGAAAAGCAGTATATAAACGAGAATTCATTGGACAAATATATTATACTAGAACTGACATGTGATTACATTTTCACGTAATTTGGGTGCATGGATCCTGAGAAATCAGTACCCGGAACAACCACCTCTGGCAGTAATAACGGCCTTGATACGCCTGGGCATTGAGTCAAACAGAGCTTGAATGGCGTCTACAGGTACAGCTGCCCATGCAGCTTCAACACGATACCACAGTTCATCAAGAGTAGTGACTGGCGTATTGTGACGAGCCAGTTGCCCGGCCACCATTGACCAGACGTGTTCAATTGGTGAGAGATCTGGAGAATTATCCTGCTGAAATGTAAGGTTTCGCAGGGATAGAATGAAGGGTAGAGCCACGGCTCGTAACACATCTGAAATGTAACGTCCACTGTTCAAAGTGCCGTCAGTGCGAACAAGAGGTGACCGAGACGTGTAACGAATGGCACCCCATAACATCACGCCGGGTGATACGCCAGTACGGCGATGACGAATACACGCTTCCAATGTACGTTCACCGCGATATCGCCAAACACGGATGCGACCATCATGATGCTGTAAACAGAACCTGGATTCATCCGAAAAAATGACGTTTTGCCATTCGTGCACCCAGGTTCGACGTTGAGTACACCATCACAGAAGCTCCTGTCTGTGATGCAGCGTCAACGATAACCGCACCCGTGGTCTCCGAGCTAATAGTCCATGCTGCTGCAAACGTCGTCGAACTGTTCGTGCAGATGGTTGTTGTCTTGCAAATGTCCCCATTTGTTGACTCAGGGATCGAGACGTGGCTGCACTATCCGTTACAGCCATGCGGATAAGATGCCTGTCATCTCGACTGCTAGTGATACGAGGCCGTTGGGACCCAGCACGGCGTTCCGTATTACCCTCCTGAACCCACCGATTCCATAATCTGCTAACAGTTATTGGATCTCGACCAACGCGAGCAGCAATGTCGCGATAGCATAAACCGCAATCGCGATAGGCTGCAATCCGACCTTTCTCAAAGTCGGAAACGTGATGGTACGCATTTCTCCTCCTTACACGAGGTATCACAACAACGTTTCACCAGGCAAGTCTGGTCAACTGCTATTTGTGTATGAGAAATCGGTTGGAATCTTTCCTCATGTCAGCACGTTGTAGGTGTCATCATCGGCGCCAACCTTATGTGAATGCTCTGAAAAGCTAATCATTTGCATATCACAGCCTCTTCTTCCTGTCGATTAAATTTCGCGTCTGTAGCACGTCATCTTCGTGGTGTAGCAATTTTAATGGCCAGTAGTGTGTTACACCATTCCATTTGAGTTTAATTTCCTGTCGCGAAACGCTTTGAAACGCTGTCTCTTACCTTTGAAAACGGGCAGCATATTTTGGTGCCAAACACTGCAGACTTATTGATACTGAGGTATCGGTCAGAGGTCGCAATGTCACATGAAAGTCGGCAATGCGAATGGACACCACAGTAATCAGCGACGGCTGCCTGCAATCCGCAACGACGTATGAGAGACACTCCTGAGGACCGTGCCTCCCCTCTTAGCACAGCAGCGCCTTCACGCTGAGGTCGATGTACACTGAGATGACGAAAGTGATGGAATATGAACATTTTCAGATGGCGGTTGTATCGCGTACACGAAGTATACATAGGCGGTGCAATAACAGAGCTGTCATTTGTACTCACAAGGAACCTCCCCATCGCACCCCTCTCATATTTAGTTGTAAGTTCGCACAGTGGACAGGCCTTGAAAAACTGAACACAGATCAATCGAGAAAACAGGAAGAAGTTGTGTGGAACTATGAAAAAAATAAGCAAAATATACAAACTGAGTAGTCTATGCTCATGATAGGCAACATTAAGGAGAACATGAGCTCAGGAGCGCCGTGGTCTCGTGGTTAGCGTGAGCAGCTGCGATACGAGAGATCCTTGGTACAAGTCTTTCTTCGAGTGAGAAGTTTAATTTTTTATTTTCAGACAATTATTATATGTCCGTCCGTCCGTCCGATGCGATCACTTTTTGGGAGTGATTATCACATCCACAAGAAAACCTAAATCGGGCAAGGCAGAAGAATCTTTTTACCCATTCGCCAAGTGTACAAGTTAGGTGGGCCGACAACATATTGCTGTCATGTGACGCACATGCCGTCACCAGTGTCGTATAGAATATATCAGACTTGTTTTCCTGTGGAGGAATCGGTTGACTTATGACCTTGCGATCAAATGTTTTCGGCTCCCATTGGAGAGGCACGTCCTTTCGTCTACTAATCGCACGGTTTTGCGGTGCGGTCGGAAAACAGAGACACTAAACTTATTACAGTGAACAGAGACGTCAATGAACGAACAGACAGATCATAACTTTGCGAAAGTAACTTTTCACTCGAGGGAAGACTTGAACCAAGGACCTCTCATTCTGCAGCTGCTCACGCTAACCACGGGACCACGGCGCTCCTGAGTTCAGACTCTCCTTTATGTTGTCTATCTTGCACATGGACTACTCAATTTGTATATTTTGCTTATTTTTTTCATAGTTCCACACAACTTCTTCCTGTTTTCTCGATTGATCTGTGATTTTCAAGATCTATCCACTGTGCCAACTTATAACTAAAACTGAGTGTGGTGCGATGGGGAGGTTCCCTTGTCAGTTGATTCATGTGAAAATGTGTCCGACGTGATTACGGCTGCACTATGGGAATTAACAGACTTTGAACGCGGAATGGTAATTGAAGCTAGAAGCATGGAACACTCCATTTCTGAAATCGTTAGGGAATTCAGCATTCCGAGATCCACAGTGTCAAAGAGTGTGCCGAAAATACCAAATTTCAGGCATTACCTCTCTCCATAGAGAACGTAGTTCGAGTGTAGCGCAGACCCCACGAAGCCAAGGCCCGAATGGTCTGTATCCAGGTACACAGTTGTTCTTCGCCGACTCCGGCTGAAAATCGCAGTTGGCTGGTGAAGTATTTACTCCTGCAGTGCGTCCGTCAGTGTTCACGTGCCCAGCGGGCTGGCATTTTCCGGGGCACTGCCGTGGGAGAGACATTTAGCGAGCTTTAAAATTGCAAGACGTCGGCGCTGCTGCCTGCCCCCGCCGCCGCCCCCGCAGCGCCTTTGTCACGGCTCCGCTGTGGAAGCTGTTTCGCCGGCTCTGGCGCCCCCGCCCCTGCCGAGAGGCGAATACAGACGACAAGCCTCACTGCGGGCGCGCAGGCCGCGTTCACGCGCCCCATGCGGGCAGATGCAGGCGTTCTCTACACTCTCCCCCCTCTCACCCACCCTCCCCCCACCCACCATGCCAAGTCCTAACTGAACCGGGAGAGGTGAGGTGTGTGAATCCTGGTATGGCTGCGTTACTAAAAATCACTGTAATGTTACTTTCGTTATTTGACCATGCAAGTAGGCTGTTTAGGTTTTTTATATTGGTAACGCCACGTAGCGCTCTGTATGAAAATCGCTGACTGTGCTGTGTGCAATCTGTGGCTGGTTGGCATTGTTGGAATATTCGCCATTGTAGTGTTGGGCACCTGGATGTGAACAGCGCGTAGCGTTGAGCAGTTGGAGGTGAGGCGACAGCAGTGGTGGACGTGGGGAGAGAGACGGCAGAGTTTTGAGAGCGGACGATCTGGACGTGTGTCCGTCAGAAGAAGTAAATTTGTAAGACTGGATGTCATGAACTGATATATTATGAGTTTTGAACTCTATTAAGTTAAATACATTGTTTGTTCTCTATCAAAATCTTTCATTTGCCAACTATGCCTATCAGTAGTTAGCGCCTTCAGTAGTTAGAATCGTTTGAAACTTCCTGGCAAATTAAAACTGTGTGCCGGACCGAGACTCGAACTTGGGACCTTTGGAAGGTAGGAGACGAGGTACTGGCAGAAGTAAAGCTGTGAGGATGGGGCGTGAGGCGTGCTTGGTTAGCTCAGTTGGTAGAGCACTTACCTGCGGAAGTCAAAGGTCCCGAGTTCGAGTCTCGGTCTGACACACAGTTTTAATCTGCCAGGAAGTTTCATATCAGCGCACACTCCTCTCCAGAGTGAAAATTTCTTTCTAGTTAGAATCCTTTATTTAGCTGGTAGTTGCGGCGCTCGCTGTATTGCAGTAGTTCGAGTAACGAAGATTTTTGTGAGGTAAGTGATTCATGAAAGGTATAGGTTATTCTTAGTCAGGCCCATTCTTTTGTAGGGATTATTGAAAGTCAGACTGCGTTGCGCTAAAAATATCGTGTGTCAGTTTAGTGTTGATCAGAGTAAGTAAAGAGAGAAATGTCTGAGTACCTTCAGTTTTGCTCAGCTGTTTGAAAATCAAATAACATAGAGGTTTTCCAGCACTGCCATTTATAAAGTTTATTCTAAGGGGACGTTACGACCATTAGCACATACAGGAATGGCTAATGCTACACCATCAAGAACCACTCAGAAAATTTATCATACTTTGTGGAGACATACGTGGATCATGTATATATGCTGACGTCACAAGCAGAAGATGACCAGGTAGAGAGAGTGTATGAGGATAATGAATGGCCAATTCGTGATGCAAAGGACGATTACAGGAGAACATGGCCCGGTAGTAGGAATAAGAGAAGAGAATGACTGAGTTCTGTCATAAATTTCAGCTAGTAATGGAGAGCGCGTTGTTTAAAAAGCACAAGAGGAGGATGTATACTTAGAAAAGATCAGGAGAAGATTCCAGCTACATTACATTGTAATCAGACAGAGATTCTGAAGTCAGACATTGGATTGTAAGGCCTACCCAGGAACAGCTATGGATTCACATCACAATTTAGTAACTATGAGGAGTAGACTGAAGCTTAAGAGAATCGTCCAGAAGAATCGGTGTGGAAAGAAGTAGAGTGGGATATTGACGTACTGGGAAATGATGACATGTGCATGTATTTCTTGAGAGCTGTACACGCTGCGATTATTAATGCCATAGTAGGCAATTCTGTTGAAAAGGCCTATGATAAAGTTGGACATAAAAATATACACTAAAGCGCCAAAGAAACTGGTATAGGCATGCGTATTCAAATACAGAGATAAGTAAACAGGCAGACTACGGCGCTGCGGTCGGCAACGCCTATATAAGAAGTGTCTGGCGCAGTTGTTAGATTGGTTACTGCTGCTACAATTACAGGCTACCAAGATTTAAGTGAGTTTGAACGTGGTGTTATAGCCGGCGCACGAGTGATGGGACACAGCATCTCCGAGGTAGCGATAAAGTGGGCATTTTCCCCTACTATCATTTCACAAGTGGATCGTGAATATCAGGAATCTGGTAACAGATCAAATCTTCGACTTCGCTGCGGCCTGAGAAAGATCCTACAAGAGCGGGACCGCCGACGACTCAAGAGAATCGTTCAACGTGTCAGAAGTGCAACACTTCCGCAAATTGTTGTAGATTTCAGTGCTGGGTCACCAAGAACTGCCAGCGTGCGGACCATTCAACGAAACATCATCGATACGGGATTTTGGAGCCGAAGGCCCTCTCGTGTACCCTTGATGACTGCATGACACAAAGCTTTACGCTTCGCCTGGGCCCATCAACACCTACGTTGGACTGTTGATGACTGGAAACATGTTGCCTGGTCGAGCGAGTCTCGTTTCAAATTGTTTCCAGCTGATGGACGTGTACGGGTGTGGAGAAAACCTCCTGATTCCATGGACCCTGCATGACAGAAGGGGACTGTTGAATCTGGTGGAGGTTCTGTAATGGTGTGGCGTGTGTGCTATTGGAGAGATATGGATCCCCTGATACGTCCAGATACGACTCTGACAGGTGACACTGATCATCTGCATCCATTCATCTCCACTGTGCATTCATACGGACTTGGGAAATTCCACCAAGATAATGCGACAGCCCACACATCCAGAATTGCTAGAGTGCCTCCAGAACTCTCTTCTGAGTTTAAACACTTCCACTGGCCACCAAATTTCCCAGACATGACCATAATTTAGCATATGGCTTGTAACGTACTGTTCAGAAGAGATCTCCACCCCCTCGTACTCTTTCGGATTTATGGACATCCCTGCAAGATTCATGGTGTCAGTTCCCTCCAGCGCCTTCAGATAATTGTTGAGTCCATGCCACGTCGTGTTGCGGCACTTCTGCGTGTTCGTGAGGGCTCTACACGACATTAGGCCGGTGTAGCAGTTTCTTTGACTTTTCAACGTTATACCTGGTGGTTATAATTAAAGTTTTCTGAATGCTGCAGTGTGGGCTGCATACATCGCAGGCCGCTCGCAGTATGTCCTGAAAATAAAATAGTTCCACCAGGTGAAAGTATGATGTGGTGAAATGTTTTCTGTTTTGATGTCAGTACTGTTTTTGTCGCTTGTCGACGTATGTTGGTTTCTTTTGTGAAGCGACTGTTAATGTAAAGGGCTAATAAGTTTGAAGTTTTCCATACTAAACGCAATGCCTATTGCGAAGGAACAAGAAATTTGAAGTAACAGGTTAATTAGGTTGTGCAACAGGGAGAGGGAGACGGTCCATCCCCATGGTAACTGTTGATGAAGTTGCTACAGCTGTTGCCGACCACGCGTCACGTACGTTAAATTCTGCAGCCAGAGCTCGAGCCGTGTCGCGGGAATTATGCCTCCTTGGCAAATAGTTAAAAAGGCTTTGCGGCGCATTTTAAACTGGTATCCTCAGAAGATTGTGCACCAAATGAAGCCCCACGATAGGCTACAACGTCATGATTTTGCGCTTATTTTTTGGCACACTTGGAAATTAATGGCCTGTGACCAGGAAATATTCGTTGGGCGGACGAGGCAAATTTTATACTGCACGGTGCCGTGAATGCACAGAACTGCCGCATATCGGGTTGTAATCCGAGACATATTGAGCAGAAACATCCACTGTACTCAACTCATCTGATTGTTTGGTGTGGTTTCAACAATTCCTTCATTCTCGGTCCGCTTTTTCTTTGAGGGGGTGACACCTCGCGGACATATTAGGTGCACAATGATATCTGCACGTTATAAGGACCTCGTTGTGCAACACGTGATTCCAGATTTGCTAGAAGCAATTGTGTACAAGTCACTATTTTCACACAAGATGGGGTGACACCACATGTAGTTTGCCAGGTGAAAAATTTGCCTCGAGACTGCATTATCTCTGCACTATCTCTAGGCGATTTCAAGACATGTGGCCTTCCAGATGCCCCGACATAAATCCATGAAACTTCTGGTTGTGGGGATGTCTGAAAGATCGTGTGTCTCGGGGACGTATCTAGACTCTTCCTGATCTGAAGGATAGCATGTGATGACATGTCTCTCTAATTACACTGGCTACGGTGTGAGCAACTGTAGACCATACGCACATACTGAGCCAGAAGACCATAAAGAACACTTGCTGTAACTTATGACCATAACCTGACGACCTTGCCAGAACCACTGTTATCGTGTGTTTGATAGTTCCTCCCCCTTTCCTCCACCCACATCAAATTGTGATTGCTTACAACGCCATTGTTTCAACTGTTGGCAGACAATGGAACTATTATTTTTTCAGCATACTCGGTGAGCGCACCTAATGAACATACCTACGATGTTTCAGCGTCCTACGATGTATACAGCCCTGACGAACCCGGAACACCGTCAGTTTAATTACAACCATCTGGGATAAGGAAGGTAACTGAAATAAGCCTTCACAACGCTAGGGTATTATGTTCATATTAATTATGTTACTTCCTTAAACTGTTATCAGTATGCATATGACAGCATTCGCTACATAATATGTTCCAAAACGTCGCATATAAAAACGGTACTTTTCGGGGCTCATACCTTGGGTTCTATTGACGATAGAAAGGTAGGGTCAAGTGTTTTAGATAGCCGTTGGGCTACGGACCATTTGTGTACCCAATAGAAGGGCCGGCTTAGTGTTGCTATACTACATACAGAGTCAAAGTCTGAATTACACACTTCCTCTTGCTTTGGTAAATGGAGAAAATCGGTTGGTTCTATTTGTATTTGTTGTGGTCTACGGTGGTCGTTAAGGGGTACTGGAAGTACTAGTAGTTCATGGGCCGTTCCTTAGAAAATCCAAAAACAACGGTTTTTACTATTTTCTGTACCAAAACCTATCCGCGGATTCCAAAATGGCTAAGTACAGAAAATTTTTTGCGATATATTTCTAGGAGGCAAAGTTTTGAATTTACCCTAGTTCTAAAAGTAAAATACGAACTTAAAATCCGGTGTTAGACGAAAACACAGTTTATAAAGTGACATAGCACGCTATCAACAAAAGGGTCCTAGGAACCACATGTTTTAGTACTGAGGCACATGCAGCATTTTTGTGCGCGTTAAACTCTGCCTGAGGTGTAGTATTAGCTCTCCGTTGTTTCAGTTTCACATTATCAAAAATTTACTGACGAATGAAGCTTTTTCACATGAGTGCCATGCCCTGCTGTAGCAGGAAAAGGAGGGAACCAGAGGAAAATTGGTGCTGTCGGGGTACAAAAAGCCTGATACGCTCCTGTTTAAAAGACTCTGACTTTTTGGTTACAAATAAAGAAATACGTGTTCCAGTGTTTTTGAAAATTCAACCACTAAGCGGTGAAATAGGGGATGAAAAGTTTTATGAAAATTTTTTGTGGTAAATAAAGTTCCTATGGGACCAAACTGCTCAGGTCATCGGTCCCTAGAGTTACAAACTACTTAGTCTAACTTAAACTGACTTACGCTAAGGACAACACACACACACACCCATTCCCGAGGAAGGATTCGAACCTCCGACGAGGGGGGGGGGGGGGGGGGGGGGGTGGCCGAGCGAACCGTGGCAAGGTGCCATAGACAGCGCAGCTACCCCTCGCGGCTTTATGAAAATATTTCATTATGAAAGCATTTTCATTTGGCTTCTCTGATAGAAATAAAAAAAAACATGAGTTTCAGTGTTTCTGAAAATTCAACCCCTAAGGGATTGAAACAGGGAACGAAAGGTTTCCAAAAATATTTCATTATGAAAGCATTTTTAAGCTAAATCTGTGAAAATTAGTATTTGGCTTCTCGATTGTAAATAAAAAAATGTGTGCTTCAGTATTTTCGGAAATTCAGCTCCAAAGGGGATGAGTTATAGGATGAAAATATTTCTTTACATTAAAACATTTTTAAAGCTAAAGCTGTGGAAACTGGTATTTGACTTTTGGGTTTGAAATAAGTATGTGTTTGGGGATGAAAGTTTCAATGGAGACATCACCAGAAGAACTCAAAAGGCACGATTAACATAAACATCCGACTGTATCTACCAGAACCGCTTTTTGGTCAGAAGAACATCCGTAAAATATCATGATTCTATGGCCTTAATTAGCGTGAAAAGTTTAGCAGTTTATGAACTAAATCAAAGAAAGCTATTGCATAGATAAAGAAACTGACTTTAGTACACTAATTTTTCAGTAGGACTAATAAATGTTTATAAAATTATTTTTGTTGTAATTACTACGCATTTACGCAATTACTGATGACAAATAGGTACTACGTTTAGAGCCGATTCCATGAGCAGGATTATCCGTTTGAGATGAGAGTTCAGTACCGGTTGTAAGACTACCGCTAATAACTGCAGAACCACTCACCTAATTTGTTTTTTTTTTTCTCTTTTTATCTCGCTATATGAAATTAAATTAAAGCTGTTGGACCGTGGTAATCATGCAATGACTAGCAGCCATGTAAAGGGTCGCTAACTCTTTTACTAAATTTCACTACTCTGCCTGCAGTTTAGCTTGCTTAGACTAGATACAATATTAGCACATTGTGAAGATTTACACAAGAGCAATGGTCGTAACACATACAAACTCGATTAAAGAAAAACAAAAAACAGTCTGTGCTGACCATATAGTCCAAGCGATCGAAGCAACGGGCGCTAAGCTAGTATAAGATAGAAAGAGACTCCAAAAGAACTGTCCTGAAGAGCTCCTGAATGAACGGAATTCATTTACTCTCCACTCTTTGATATTGCCGAAACAGTTATCGAAAGCCCTAACTACCTTATGCATCTTTGTTAAACGGATCCCCACCATATACTGAGTTTCCAATAATTTATTCTGATATTGTACTACTCTGAATGTATTATTTTGTATATTGTGTTTTAGCACTTAGTTTATTTCATGGGTGTAAATTCTGTGCTTTGCTTTATGTCGATATTAATATGCGTAATGGCCGCTTTTCAGGTAACCCTAGACAATGGAACTCGAAATGTAGGTGGTGAATGGATAAATATTATATAATCAGCGGAAAATGGGCAAAAGAGTGTATTTTGTAACAGTAAGCAGTGTTTATCGGATAACATTTTTAATGTCAGCATTAGCATGTTTTTTGTATGTTTTGTAGACGAGTACTTCTCATATATAGCTTAAAATAACACCAGATGCTGCGAAAGTGATAACATGACATAAGAGATTTTTGCTGTGTTATACGAAATTACATTTTTCTGTGTGTTCCTTCGAAGACGTTCTGAGATTGGACAGTTGACAGTAAAGAACTGACGGCTTGACGCCTTCACAGCAGTGGCATCCAGTGTTTGGATGAAAAACTAGGTCGGATATAACGCAAAAGCTGTAGGTCCAGTTACTGCAGAGGCAAGCACAGTTCGAACATTTTACTTTTCCGTTTCCATATATCAATGACAAAAGACTACCCCCGCGTGGCGAAGCTGAATGTCTGCAATCTTACTGCGTTTGCTTCCACGGCGGAGTTCTTGCTACAACAAAACTAACACTCCCGGCGATCGCAGTCCCAGTTTTGGCAGCTCTCAGCAGACGTGTTTGCGTCAAAGATTCAGTGGCCCGTGTTTCCTACTATAGAAGCCTTTTGACAAGATAGTCTTCTTTTGAACGAGAGAATTATTCGTAAATCAGGCTGAATGATTTTTGTGCACATCAGCGTACTGGTAACATATACACTCCTGGAAATTGAAATAAGAACACCATGAATTCATTGTCCCAGGAAGGGGAAACTTTATTGACACATTCCTGGGGTCAGATACATCACATGATCACACTGACAGAACCACAGGCACATAGACACAGGCAACAGAGCATGCACAATGTCGGCACTAGTACAGTGTATATCCACCTTTCGCAGCAATGCAGGCTGCTATTCTCCCATGGAGACGATCGTAGAGATGCTGGATGTAGTCCTGTGGAACGGCTTGCACCTGGCGCCTCAGTTGGACCAGCGTTCGTGCTGGACGTGCAGACCGCATGAGACGACGCTTCATCCAGTTCCAAACATGCTCCATGGGGGACAGATCCGGAGATCTTGTTGGCCAGGGTAGTTGACTTACACCTTCTAGAGCACGTTGGGTGGCACGGGATACATGCGGACGTGCATTATCCTGTTGGAACAGCAAGTTCCCTTGCCGGTCTAGGAATGGTAGAACGATGGGTTCGATGACGGTTTGGATGTACCGTGCACTATTCAGTGTCCCCTCGACGATCACCAGTGGTGTACGGCCAGTGTAGGAGATCGCTCCCCACACCATGATGCCGGGTTTTGGCCCTGAGTGCCTCGGTCGTATGCAGTCCTGATTGTGGCGCTCACCTGCACGGCACCAAACACGCATACGACCATCATTGGCACCAAGGCAGAAGCGACTCTCATCGCTGAAGACGACACGTCTCCATTCGTCCCTCCATTCACGCCTGTCGCGACACCACTGGAGGCGGGCTGCACGATGTTGGGGCGTGAGCGGAAGACGGCCTAACGGTGTGCGGGACCGTAGCCCAGCTTCATGGAGACGGTTGCGAATGGTCCTCGCCGATACCCCAGGAGCAACAGTGTCCCTAATTTGCTGGGAAGTGGCGGTGCGGTCCCCTACGGCACTGCGTAGTATCCTACGGTCTTGGCGTGCATCCGTGCGTCGCTGCGGTCCGGTTCCAGGTCGACGGGCACGTGCACCTTCCGCCGACCACTGGCGACAACATCGATATACTGTGGAGACCTCACGCCCCACGTGTTGAGCAATTCGGCGGTACGTCCACCCGGCCTCCCGCATGCCCACTATACGCCCTCGCTCAAAGTCCGTCAACTGCACATACGGTTCACGTCCACGCTGTCGCGGCATGCTACCAGTGTTAAAGACTGCGATGGAGCTCCGTATGCCACGGCAAACTGGCTGACACTGACGGCGGCGGTGCACAAATGCTGCGCAGCTAGCGCCATTCGACGGCCAACACCGCGGTTCCTGGTGTGTCCGCTGTGCCGTGCGTGTGATCATTGCTTGTACAGCCCTCTCGCAGTGTCCGGAGCAAGTATGGTGGGCCTGACACCGGTGTCAATGTGTTCTTTTTTCCATTTCCAGGAGTGTAGTACAGGACAAACCACCATACACTTTCGAAATTATCATGTAACGAATTGTTTGAGAGTCGCAGGATTAAAGCCACCGTCAAGTCACCTTGGTTTATATTTTCCGCTGTATGTCCAGTTCATTTCGTGTTGTGTTATATGTTGCAAAGTACAACTTGAGCAATATATAAAAAATCACGAACAAGCAGACTGAAGACTAAATACGTGCCACTCCTAGGTGATAGTGGACTACTTTATGAAGAGTAAGTTAAGGCAGAAGTGCTCGCGAGTACTTTAGTCTGACAATTACGAATTCAAATCATCGAGAATTAGAAGAGGACATTTGTTGAACAATGGGGTTCAGCAAGAAAATGCAGGTCAGAGAAAGTTTGTCCTGGTTTGTGAAAATTTCGAGCGTGGTTGTATGGAACACTTAGGGGAAAAAAGTGGTAGATCGTGAAAAGATGTCCTCCTGCAGTGATATCTCGTCACAATCGAAAACCAAATTCTGTCCTTAACGTTCTCCGCAGATCCTAAAAAAATGTTCGCGTTATAACCAGTCCTAAAACTAATAAAAATCTCTCCTTCTGTATAACTGTCTGAACTGTCTTGCCGTAAGACTTCTTACGAAATTTCGCAATGTCAACGCCAAAACATTGCTGAGCAGTGGGACTACTTCTGACTGGATATATATATATATATATATATATATATATATATATATATATATATATATATATATATATATATATATAGGGTGAGTCACCTAACGTTACTGCTAAATATACACTCCTGGAAATGGAAAAAAGAACACATTGACACCGGTGTGTCAGACCCACCAAAGGTGTTAGCATGTGGACGTAATGTGTTGTTCCAGTCTCTTCTGTACCTAAGGTCCATCACCGTTCCCTTTGGATCCCTACGTAATTCGGTGCTCTCCGATACACACGATCTAACAGCGGAGCAGTGGTACTCAAGTGTCAACTTTAGGTTACAATATCTCCGGATGAAATTAACATTTTACAATGCAACAAAAGGCACTTATTACGTATTTGTTTATATGTTCAGATGTGCTAACAAAACTAACGGGGTTCCATTTAAAAAAACGTAGCATTGTGTTAAAAAACATACTTCCGTGCATTTTTGTATGGTTTGTATTAAACAATCACACTAGCCCCTCTCCTCACGTTCGGTCTGTGGAATCGGTTCGTCAGTATTTGATGTGGTTTACGAAATATATCCAGCGGTAACGTTAGGTGACTCACCCTGTATATATATATAGAGGTAGGAAGCGTAGCACGGGAGCAATTTTTCTCGACACCAAGAAAGACTTTGATGAGGTCTGCCATGAGTGCCAGATTTATAAGCTCCCTAGACATTCCAGAATACGTGTCATGATAGGCCCAAATGACGATGAGGCACTTCTCAGTTAGGCTCAGTAAGCATCTCAGTATCATAAAGAATTCTGTGGCTCTATGTTTGGTTGAACATTGTACACACGCTACATCAAGCATGTTCCCGTTTTGATGGGTGACGAAACCGCCAAGACCTTCGACCATATGGGCATATTTCAAATCTTATGCTAACTTAATTGCTGACTAACTGCTCATGATCAGGGCTCGCAGTCATGTAGAATTTTTTAAAGCGCATCATTTTCGTCACTGACTACAGAAATTATTTAATAATTGCAGTTTCGGCCTTCGGGATATTTTCAAGTGGTACTGCAAAAGCTAAAAGAATACACAGATTTCAAACTCCTCCGACGTATATACATGTCATCATTTTCTTATTTTTCTTTATTGTTATTTCATTCTCTCTCATCTGCTCTTCAGCCAGTAGAATTTAAAGCTAACTTACATGCTAAAACAAAAGAAAAATAAATAAATGAAAAAGACAAGGAGAAATATGTAGTATAAATTTGCAATTTTTTGAAAAGATGATGTGAATAGCAGAAATATAAATAATAGAATACTGTCTTCAAGAATAGTTTAGAAACAGCGATAAAAATGTGGGCAGGCAGCACAGTCAAAAACTCTGGATAAACATTTGAAGGACACCAAATACTTGAAAAACACTTGAACAACACTTGTAAGGCGTCTGGATTTTACGGACCTTACATGAGCTTGATCTATAATGACAACATGATACAGTATGATATCCTCAGAAAATTAGTAATTATATTATATCAACAAAAGGCAACTGCAGTAATCTCATGTACCGAAAACTAACAAAATAATATCTACCAATATATGGACAGGGACATGAATAAGCAAGTTAAAATGAAACAGATGTTGAAGACGAACCAAGCAGGTGGTTAATGGCATCGGAAAACCTAAACTAACAAGAGAACGGCGAGCTTCAGCGTAGGAAGAGATAAGGCCAAAACAATACATTATTCCTTTTAACGTAAATAGGCCCCGGACCAAGGGTAAGTTGAAGAACGACTTTAACAGGGCTAGGCTACGACCCGGCAAAAAAAATAAAATTCACTTCTAACGAGACAGCGATTGGCTGAAGCCATCCTGGGCGACACATTATTAAATCTAGTTGTTCGCCTTTAAAATAATTTGCTGTTTCTCTGAATCGTTCTTTTGTAAGATCAGAAGATAAATTATCAATACATGAGGGTATAAGTTTAAACGTATCCAAAAATACCAATGTTAATCCAATATTTTTACTGAATGAAATACATTGCTGATCATTATTTGGAATAGCATTAGTATCTTGGTTATCTCTTGCCAATTCTTTGATAACAATTGAACATCGTAATTTGTTAAATTATGAATATAAAGTGGAATAAATTTAGAACTTTGGTAATTAAGATTACAATCTTCATGTGCAGTTCCTCGATATTTTCCTGTTAAATGACAATTATCTCCTATTTTTTCTTCTTTAGGAAATTCTTTGTCATAAATGAAACAAGTTTGTGAATTTTTATTTATTTTATCTTTATTTGTCATTATCATTTGAACATTCCAATCATACATTACAGCAAATTCTCTACAACCCTGTTTTAATATTTCTACGAATTTTTCTGTTGCATCTTTTCCAGTATATATTACAGTTTTTTTTGTAATCACTATTAGAATATTTGACATAATAAGTAAATGAAAATGGTACATGTTTTTGATATTTAGAAATATTTTTCAGGATTTGGTTGAGAAGTGTTAACATCTGCTAAAAGACAATTTAAACCTGCATAAATCACAAAAGGTACATTCTACAGTCATCTTTATTTTTACTTTGTTATGTTCTTTACAATCCTTTCCGTGATTGTCTAATTTGTCTTGTGAATGAAAATATCTTAAACAACTATCACAAGGATGCATTTTTCCATAGAGTCCACTTTTTTGTGAACTACACTCCTGGAAATGGAAAAAAGAACACATTGACACCGGTGTGTCAGATCCACCATACTTGCTCCGGACACTGCGAGAGGGCTGTACAAGCAATGATCACACGCACGGCACAGCGGACACACCAGGAACCGCGGTGTTGGCCGTCGAATGGCGCTAGCTGCGCAGCATTTGTGCACCGCCGCCGTCAGTGTCAGCCAGTTTGCCGTGGCATACGGAGCTCCATCGCAGTCTTTAACACTGGTAGCATGCCGCGACAGCGTGGACGTGAACCGTATGTGCAGTTGATGGACTTTGAGCGAGGGCGTATAGTGGGCATGCGGGAGGCTGGGTGGACGTACCGCCGAATTGCTCAACACGTGGGGCGTGAGGTCTCCACAGTACATCGATGTTGTCGCCAGTGGTCGGCGGAAGGTGCACGTGCCCGTCGACCTGGGACCGGACCGCAGCGACGCACGGATGCACGCCAAGACCGTAGGATACTACGCAGTGCCGTAGGGGACCGCACCGCCACTTCCCAGCAAATTAGGGACACTGTTGCTCCTGGGGTATCGGCGAGGACCATTCGCAACCGTCTCCATGAAGCTGGGCTACGGTCCCGCACACCGTTAGGCCGTCTTCCGCTCACGCCCCAACATCGTGCAGCCCGCCTACAGTGGTGTCGCGACAGGCGTGAATGGAGGGACGAATGGAGACGTGTCGTCTTCAGCGATGAGAGTCGCTTCTGCCTTGGTGCCAATGATGGTCGTATGCGTGTTTGGCGCCGTGCAGGTGAGCGCCACAATCAGGACTGCATACGACTGAGGCACACAGGGCCAACACCCGGCATCATGGTGTGGGGAGCGATCTCCTACACTGACCGTACACCACTGGTGATCGTCGAGGGGACACTGAATAGTGCACGGTACATCCAAACCGTCATCGAACCCATCGTTCTACCATTCCTAGACCGGCAAGGGAACGTGCTGTTCCAACAGGACAATGCACGTCCGCATGTATCCCGTGCCACCCAACGTGCTCTAGAAGGTGTAAGTCAACTACCCTGGCCAGCAAGATCTCCGGATATGTCCCCCATTGAGCATGTTTGGGACTGCATGAAGCGTTGTCTCACGCGGTCTGCACGTCCAGCACGAACGCTGGTCCAACTGAGGCGCCAGGTGGAAATGGCATGGCAAGCCGTTCCACAGGACTACATCCAGCATCTCTACGATCGTCTCCATGGGAGAATAGCAGCCTGCATTGCTGCGAAAGGTGGATATACACTGTACTAGTGCCGACATTGTGCATGCTCTGTTGCCTGTGTCTATGTGCCTGTGGTTCTGTCAGTGTGATCATGTGATGTATCTGACCCCAGGAATGTGTCAATAAAATTTCCCCTTCCTGGGACAATGAATTCACGGTGTTCTTATTTCAATTTCCAGGAGTGTAATTAATCTAGACAAATTTTTCATCAAACAATAATGAAAATTATTTTCTTTTCAAATTAAAAGAAGATTATAAGTCTTTCTTGTTCATTTTCTGTGTGGTAAAGAGGATATACAATAACTTTTTCATCATAGCCCTAAACATTAATGTATATGTTGGATTTCTTTTCTAATTTTGGAATATCTGTTAATTAAACAGGAAAAATGATTTTTTTCTTTATCAAAAATTTTGTTTAATTCTAAGCCAATGTTTTTATACTTACTAACTCTTTCCCCATCAAGATCTTGTGGATGTAAACCTGATTTTATTGCACACAGAAAACATTTTTTATCTTTATTTTGAACATTAATTATAATTTTTGTCTTTAATTTCTTTTGGTAAATCGATACAAGAAGAACAGTAAATTGTTTTGCATCTATTAACATTTACTTTCAAACTATTTACATAACATAACGAGTGACCCGATTTTTTCCTTTGCATTTCTTCAAAAAAAATGTTTAAAAAAAATGTTCAAATATGTGTGAAATCTTATGGGACTTAACTGCTAAGGTCATCAGTCGCTAAGCTTACACACTACTTAACCTAAATTATCCTACGGACAAACACACACATCCATGCCCGAGGGAGAACTCGAACCTCCGCCGGAACCAGCTGCACAGTCCATGACTGCAGCGCCTGAGACCGCTCGGCTAATCCCGCGCGGCTGCATTTCTTCCATTTCAGTTAATAGTTTAGTTGTTGATTTTTGATAATAACCTTTTAAATAAGTTGTTCTTAATAAAACTGCATTACTTGGTTAAAATTACATTGTTCTATTTCATCTTGTCTTTTAAAATTATAGTAAAATTTCATGTTAGCGAACACACCAACTGCACCTGCTTCTCCTGTATGGGTTTGTTACGGACATGTTTGAGTGTTATGACCACACCTGTTGCATACATTGTTTGTGGATGTTTTCAAATGTGAAGTGCGCTGGATGATCTCTGTCCAGGTATCTTTCTGCGTACAACCTCCAGGCTGCAGCTGCCTTTTGTCTACACTTGCCATAGATGGGTATCATCTCCGCCTTTTCAGAGTTAGCATAAACCATTTTTACAGTTCTTACAACACTGTACACACTGTTGCGACCTTCTCACGTTCCAATTGTGCGTACTTCTGTTCTTACTTGTGTGCAGTACACAGCCCCAGTTCTTCCACACACCACCAAGTGGTGATGATTCAACAACATACTGAACGCTTTCTCGAAGCCATCGTCTTCATTCTTCACACATGAGGCTTTCTTCGAGTGGGTCAGTTTCAATATAAGCACAAAAATGTTCGAATTCAAACACCGTTTACTGACTTGAAAATGAAATATCAGACTCCCCTGTACCTTCATAAACTGAATGAGTTTCCTTTGCCAATAAACTAGCCACAACAAACAATTTTATGGTGGCGCAGTATTCTATTTGAACCATTTGAGTGAAATGTCTATCTTAAACAACTCTTCCACATAGTATTATTCCACATATTTAGTCAGCAACTGTAATACATACACAACATTACAAAAATGAAATTTGAGTGTTATCGAAGCCATTTCCATGTGAGGAATGTAATTTTTTATCTTTCTCTGTGTTTTTTTGCCGTATACTGCCATACAAGTTACATAAAGCCATTATGGTCATTCTGGCCATCTGTGAGATTAATATTTCTGTTACAAAATGAAACTTCTTGTTAAAGTACATAGTTTGTTAACAACAGCGGAAATGCTGTGTAGTAATGACGCTATTCATTAAGAATCGTATTCCAAACTAGATTTGGTTTGTTGATAATTTCCTACGAAATTTTTGTGGGAGACATAGTGTTTCACCAGCCTGAAACAAGAAATTCATTTCATTTTAGTAGAATGGAAAGGTCATGGGTGAAGGTTAGTTCTTCCACAACAGTCACACACTGTAGCATGGATAAAACTACTGTTCTTTCTTACCATTATGCAGTTAAGGTGGAACAATGGTTTATTCTTCTCAGAAAATCAGTTTCCAGTAAGGTCTTCATTTTATTTGGAAGCCTGGAAAACTAACTATCGAAAACGGAAAGTAAAATAAGAAATTCAAATGTCCTATGAGAAAGGAATTTAAGTACAAATACTTATGAAAAATCTAAAATATGTTCAAATGAAAGTAATAAAATTGGCATATCAGGGAAAATTAGTTGGTGAGAAAAGTTGTATAAGCTGTAGCTGTATCTTTCGCTGCTGTTACGCAATTTGCATAGCGGAATAGTAATTATGCAAGTAAAATGAAATTTCAGACCGTTAATAAAATCCAAAGTCAACAGGCCAGAACGTAAGTTCACCAAATGCCAAGAATTTTTGGCCAAAACCCATACAACAGTTTGTTTATTTAACGAGCTGGCCATTTAGTTTATTGATTGGATTATAGATAAACAAAAATGTGCTGAACGAGAAAAGAAGGGAGACTGGCAAGTTAATAAACTGGAGGAAACATGGCTGAAGAAATATTTCATTTTGGCGGTCTTATAAGCAACATAATAAAACATGTCCAAAGCAAGAGAGACAGTAGAAGCAGGTTGGCACAAGCTAAGAAAGTATTGACAAACAAAGGTGCTCTATGCTTACACGGAATAGAGGAAGTTGTCCTGAAAGTGTACTTCGAGAGGACAATACTATGTGAGAGTAAACCATGAGACACAGTACAGTGGGAGAAGAATAAATACTGGAAATATCTGAATGATAAAAAGTCATGAATAGTTAAAGCACAAAGTAAAATGGAGCTGCAAATGAAAGGTGCAGAAATAATTCTACAGAAAGTCCTTAGTGTAAAAAGTTACTTGAAAACGATAGTGTCCAGAAATAAAATTTTCACCGAAAAATACAGTAAAGGGAAAAAAATTATGAGAGAGTGAGTTTAGATCATAAAAATAGTTGGCAACTGTAAAAATCTAGAGAAGAAAAAAGTACCACAATAAAGTATTTCCATGTAAACTCGTCCAATATTTTTCTTAACAAAAGTGATTTTCTTCCACTAATTATCAGTTGTTAATGAGAAAGATTAGTATTCCATGGAAAGATAGCAGTTTGGAGACAACTTTGTAAATCTGTGTCAACTAAAGATGACGTTAGGCACTTGAAATCAGTTTGACTCAGAGAAATGAATTTTTTTAATAATAAGTGATTTTTGACACTACATGAATGATCTCTTCGTACCCTCATCCATTTATATCATCAAACTTGCAGTGATTTATCATTCCATCGTATTTTTTAAAATATGATAGATTGCACCAAAAGTGTACCACGAAACGAAAGTCGATAAATCGGGAAAAAATGATTGCTAGTATGATTTCTAAACCACAGGGATAATTCAGTTTTTTGTTGCAAACGTCTGTCGTGGGCCCAATCACGGTGTTTGTTGTAACAAGTTGTAATTGTCTGAATACGGTTGTCGATTGAACTTCATCTTTAGATTACAAGTCTATTTCTCTTTTTCACGAAACAGCTTTTTAAATGTCCTCTATAATCTTCAACACTGTAAGGGAAATATCTGAGGAAGAATATGTACAAAGTGCAGCTCATTTTTTTTCTTCCCCTGAAAAATATTAATATAAACTTCTTTGACATGGTGGTTAGGACGTTATCAGAGGTGGTTTCAAACTGATTTCCTTCTGTGTATTAGGCTATTTTCCAGACAATGTGACAGAAATAAGAGCAACACAGAATAACACGTGTCACACTGGTCCTACAGAATAAAAAAATTAAGTGTATACTTGTATTCTGGTAAACCTGTTCCACAGAGCAAGTCAGTCTCTGTATTTTTTCCTTCTTCAAAGGAATCAAAAGCATTTCATACACATACATATTCATTCACAACGTGTTCCAACCTACTCTTTTGCACTGGCATAAAAAAACTATTTAAAATCGTTCATTAAACATCAATGGTGAACACTGGCGTGTTCTGATTAAAAATTCTCAATACACTACCTTGAGAATGCGAAAGAGCAGTAAATCAGCAGTGTGTGGTATAATAATTCCAAAATCTGTAAAACGTTTGTTACCTGTCTTTGTATTTTCTATGTAGTTTTATTGATGTTTCTCACTGACGCGATATGTCTCGACCAAAAGTTCACAAACTTTTCCTATGACGGAACACTTCGACAATCCTGGTACTCTGATGGACCACCTTGTTTATTTTGAAAGTTAATAATCTTTTTAAAACATGAGAAAAATTTATTTTATTTTGTGATCACTTCTGTTTTAAATCATAACTAATAACACATAAATCATTATAAACTTTTTTAAATATGGTTAGTATCGCCAAAGTGCCAAACAAGACGCCATGTTATTAAGCGTTTTTCTAGTGTTTGCGGAACGCAGTTTCTGTAACCCTGGTGTAGATGTAAGTTCTGTTTAAAGAGGAGAGATCAAGGATTGTAATTGAGGTTATGCGTTGACTTTAGAAATGATCTGTTTCGAAATTTTTTGCACATTACCATTTCTATCTTTTGATACGTCGTTTTGAAGAACACATAAAATCTTGTATTACAAAAACTGTTTTGTAAAAATGGCCACTTGAATACAGCACTGGCTCACATCACACCCTTCTCAACAACGACGGCTGAAAACATGCTACAGAAGACAGATCAGCAAAGTGTGTAACTGTAAAAGGATTTGGTTGAGACAGATCAATACAAAGACAATTTCATGTGTAGCTTATAATTTTGATAATGGGCGTTACTAATGGTGTACGTTTGCATTAAAATTGTAGAAATAATAATCACAGATTTCTGAAAATTCTAAAATATATTTGGGAAATTTTTTCTTTAAGTAATTTCAGATTTGGACATAAGCAAATTATGCTACTATCGTTTGAACGAGGACGAAAATAAAAAAATAGTGTCATGTAAAAAAGGTCATTGGATTGGGTAGTGATTTTATTGTATGCATTGTGTTGAAAAAGTGGTTCAAATGGGTCTAAGCACTATAGGACTTAATATCTGAGGTCATCAGTCCCCTAGACTTAGAACTACTTAAACCTAACTAACCTAAGTACATCACACACAGCCATGCCCGAGGCAGGATTCGAACCTGCGACGGTAGCGGCAGCGTGGTTCCGGACTGAAGCGCCTAGAACCGCTCGGCCACAGCTGCCGGCTGTGTATCGTGTTGAATACTGACTACTTTCATTAAAGCTCAACGGGGAAAGAAAGCAGACCAGTGTAAGAACACACTAATAAATAAACAACTGAGACACCATGGGATCTATGACTATTTTACCTACTAACCTAACATTTAAATTTAGCAACGCTTGTTGCATGTGAGAGTATCTAAATCTGATCCTAGTTGCGTTTCACATATTTTCTTCCATAATTCTTTGTGTGAGTTGGTGATAAAGATGTGGACATAGTGCTTGCAGTCGGAAAATGCCTCCTAAGCACTGTGCTGTTCAAGACATATTTCGGCTTTGTTATTGCTCTACTTTCCAGCCTTAGCCGAGCTTCCACTCACATCGATAAAAATTCCTGTGGCTGTAGGAAGTGAATGAGCGAAAAAGCAGATAACCAGTGTAGCATTGTAAAAACCTCAGCACATTACGTGATCTCATCTTCAGTACGGTATCGTCACTTTAGTATATTTACTTACAATTGCAGTACCACACTGGAATTTACTAGATGTAACTTTTATGCGCCTGTGATTCAGCATCAAAACGCCACCCAAATGTCTATCGTTGAAAGCCTAAGTCGTAATGAAAACAAAATAACAATAAGTTAAGTCATCTTGGAAAATTTCTGCCGTACAGTGAATAATTAGCACTGTTTAACGATGACTATTTAGCGCTTTTTACTAGTGATAACGAACCTTCTACCAACAGCATAGGGTGTTGGCATCGCATAAATCAAATTGAATGAGGAGTGCATTTTCATGAGTCACATTTTTTTTGTATTTGAAACTCAAAGCATCAATGTTGCATAGGAAATTACACCTCCCGATCTTTTTAACTTTTAGACTCACTCCAGCTAGATGCTCGTTCCGTGCGACATTACAAAGATAAGTTTGAATTTATGTCAGATGCAAAGCGATGCATGTTCACATGAGACATAACTATAGGTATACACTACTGGGCATTAAAATTGCTACACCACGAAGATGACGTGCTTCAGACGTGAAATTTAACCGACAGGAAGAAGATGCCGTGATATGCAAATTATTAGCTTTTCAGAGCATTCACACAAGGTTGGCGCCGGTGGCGACACCTACAACGTGCTGGCACGAGCAAAATTTTCCAACCGATTGCTCATACACAAACAGCAGTTGACCGCCGTTGCCTAGTGAAACGTTGTTGTGGTGCCTCGTGTAAGGAGGAGAAATGCGTACAATCACGTTTCCGACTTTGATAAAGGTCGGATTGTAGCCTATCGCGATTGCGGTTTATCGTATCGCGACATAGCTGCTCTAGTTGGTCGAGATCCAATGACTGTTAGCAGAGTATGGAATTGATGGGTTCAGGAGGGTAATACGGAACGGCATGCTGGATCCCAACGGCCTCGCATCACTAGCTGTCGAGATGACAGGCATCTTATCCGCATGGCTGTAACAGATCGTGCAGCCACGTCTCGATCCCTGAGTCAACAGATGGGGACGTTTGCAAGACAACAACCATCTACACAAACAGTTCGACGACGTTTGCAGCAGCATGGACTATCAGCTCGGAGACCATGGCTGCTGCTACCCTTGACGCTGCATCACAGACAGGAGCACCTGCGATGGTGTACTCAACGACGAACCTGGGTGCACGAATGGCAAAACGTCATTTTTTCGGATGAATCCAGGTTCTGTTTACAGCATCATGATGGTCGCATCCGTGTTTGGCGACATCGCGGTGAACGTACATTAGAAGCGTGTATTCGTCAGCGCCATACTGGCGTATCACTCGGGGTGATGGTATGGGGTGGCATTGCTAACACGTCTCGGTCACCTCTTGTCCGCATTGACGGCACTTTGAACAGTGGGCGTTACATTTCACATCTGTTACGACCCGTGGCTCTACCCTTCATTCGATCCCTGCGAAACCCTACATTTCAGCAGGATAATGTACGACCGCACGTTGCAGGTCCTGTACGGGCCTTTCTGGATACAGAAAATGTTCGACTGCTGCGTTGGCCAGCACATTCTCCAGATCTCTTACCAATTGAAAACGTCTGGTCAATGGTGGCCGAGCAACTGGCTCGTCACAATACGCCAGTCACTGCTCTTGATGAACTGTGGTATCGTGTTGAAGCTGCATGGGCAGCTGTACCTGTACACGCCATCCAAGCTCTGTTTGACTCAACGCCCAGGCGTATCAAGGCCGTCATTACGGCCAGAGGTGGTTGTTCTGAGGCGTATCAAGGCCGTCATTACGGCCAGAGGTGGTTGTTCTGGGTACTGATTTCTCAGGAGCTATCCACCCAAATTGCGTGAAAATGTAATCACATGTCGGTTCTAGTATAATGTACTTGTCCAATGAATACCCGTTTATCATCTGCATTTCGTCTTGGTGTAGCAATTTTAATGTCCAGTAGTGTATCTTGAACACACTAACAGTTCTTCATATCTCACCAAGAATTCATTCTACGATTGTTCTGCGGATCAGTAGTTGTAGCAGAGACGGGTTATTGAACACAATCCAGCTACTCTCAGCCGTATGAGTCGAGTTCTGTCACGGTTTCTAGCCAGAAAGCTTTCTGCTGTTAGTGATGCAGCAGCTGCATCCTGTGAGCCGACTTCCCGAGGGCAATGCTTCTTCAGCGAGCTCTCCAGGCATCCAGGCACCGCCGATATTGGTTTCCACCCTAGCTTGCACGTTCGCAAGCACCCACATACAGCAGCACCAATAACGTCACTCTTTTGCGAACGCGCTACGGCCGGAGGGGAAAAGGGCCCCCACCCCCCGAAACACATATTTTAGCGCTTTCGCCACACCCGCAAGGACAACAAAGGCGATGGCGTGTGTAGTTATCGACTACTAGTCCTTGAGCTTGTTTAACGGTTAAACTGACGCTCATTTTCAGCACGTGGCTCTTATTTTTTGAAAATGGTACAAAACCGTCTTCTGGCATCGTCCTGTGTGTCTTTGGCCTTAATCAGCAGAACGGAATCACACTCTGAGAGTGTCTCGTAAGGTTTTTCCGATGGGCAGAATATTCAGTCCCTCAGGCGTACTTCAGAGAGAGCAGTAACTCAGTCCTATGTTTCTGTTGTTAACCGTTGTGATATCGATACCCACAAGTATCGATCACAACATTTATAAAATATTAAAACTTGATGTAAATCGATTTATATTTAAGCGATGTATCTTGTTAAGTGCTGCTTCCATTCAATATGAAGAGAAAAATTTTGAAGTTAATTAACAAAAAATATAACTATCTTAATTTTATAAAGCTATTCACAACAATGTTTTCGCAAAGTTCTCTTCCATTTACGCCAAAAAAGTGTGTAAATGTTTTCTTTGACAACAGTAAAAACGCTTAGATTTTTTGGCCGCAGTTGTAATCTCTCCGATCTCTTGTTCAAATGGCTCGGATCACAATGGGACTTAACATCGGAGGTCATCAGTCCCCTAGACTTAGAACTACTTAAACCTAACTAACCTAAGGAAGCCACACAGATCCATGCCAGAGGCAGGATTCAAACCTGCGACCATAGCAGCAGCACGGTTCCGGACTGAAGCACCTAGAACCGCTCGGCCACAACGGCCGGCTCTCTCTCTCCCTTGGCGGGAACAGACGAGTTACAGTCGGACATGTTTGTGTAGTAACGTGTAGCTGGAATTTTTGTAGCACATACAATCAGATGGAAAATGCATTACTGTAAGTTGAATGAGTATTGTGAGCCATCTGTTTTAGTGGCTGAAGGAAATAGACAAACTAAAATAACTGAACTTTTATTGTACAGTAGTTAAAGTCAATCATAGAACTACTACGATTTTGAGATGTCCCAGATTTCCTTATACAAGAAAAGCTAGTGAAGACAATCGTACCCCGTAGAAGACAGCTGAGCCAACTTACAACCAGCTATGTAGTTTATCAATGTGAGCGCGAGTTTTTCATGTCTAACCAAAACGACGAACTCCAGTAAGGAATTGATGAGTCGCTGCAGGTGTGGTCTTTTTTTAAAAGATCCTGTCACACCGTAAGTCATCTTCAAGGTGAGGCAGCGACTGAAGATCGCACGCCCAAGCGTGTCTGTTTATGTGCTAAAACCAAATGACATATACTCTAGAGTGTGGTGAATGTTACCTAGGACAAACAACACGAACTGTACTACGTGTACAACGCTGAATCGAACGCCAGCGAGACACCCGTCTTCTACAGCCCAACAAATCTGCAGTGGTTCAACATTGTACATCCATTGCCTGTTTCGTGGATTACGGGAAAGTCTGGATATTAACCACAACCTCACGCAGTTGTGTTTCATTGATGAAGGAACGCGTAGAAATATAATTGGCGTACAGTCTGGTGGACGAGAATTTCCATCTCGACAGTTCACGGAAACCACTCATTTCACATCTGCGCTCTCAGAGGAATTATAGTGCTGTCTCTTTGCCGCTTGCCACCTATTTTAATAATTAATCACATCTACTGTAAGCTCTCGGTATTTACTGACTCGTCGGCGCTTGCTCCTAAGAGCTCCGCACACGAGCGACGGATCGCATTGACCTGTCGCAAACGATATCGCTGCAGTCGATCGTTCACCTCGAACAATGTTTCAGGACAAGTTTAATAAAATACAGTTCCCGGTTTTTTAATTGACATTTAACAAGTATTCGTGGAAATGAGGAGATCTACTGCCACAGCTCTTAAATATAGTAGCTGATTTTCTATAGCAGAACTTATCGACAGTGGCGTCCGTAAACTGGTTGAAATTGCTTGTCTAATTGGGCGTGCAGTGTTCAGTCACTGACTCACCTTAAATAATAAGTGATCATACCTGCGGCTACACACCAGTTTCTTACTGGAGTTCGCCGTTTTGCTTAAACATGAAAAACTCGTGCCCACATTGAGAAACTACATAGCTGGTTGTACGTTGGCTTCGCTGTCTTCTACGGGGTACGATTGTCTTCACGAGCTTTTCTTGTACAAAGAAATGTGGGACGTCACAAAATCTTAAAAGTTTTATGGTTGACTTTAACTACTGTACAATAATAAACATCGTTCTTGAGAATTGTGGGTTATATTTCGCAATAACTCCAAATAGATTGTTTATATCTGTCCGGTGTGACAATACAATTAATTTTTCATTCATTTGTGTCATAGTTCACCTGCAAGCATCTCGCAATTCGTTTTGCAGTCTCGATGTGTGTTATAAATGTTGTCACTAGCGCAGTTGCTGATTACCGTTAAATCACGTTATAAATTGTTGGAGGGAGAGTTATATTACGTGAAATGAAAAGGGACTTGAATATAGCTGTATAATAGATTTGCCCTAAACACTTAAATTATAATGTCCATTTAATATTACGGTTTGTCATCCCGTGTAGGAGTCAAAAACCGCATTAATGCATTTAGATGTTTCGCAAATAACTCTATAGCCCAGTGTACCGTGTCTAATTTCCCCATCAACTGTATATCCACAGCACAATCTTCAAATTGCTATCGCTAAAAAGGCGAAGGGTGTCAATGTTTTTTATGTTTGTATTACTTCTTAATATAAACTGTAACTCCGGACTTAACATCACTTCTCAGAAAGGTTCGTGGCACCTGAATAGTTATAAATTCTAAAATAAAGTTCTTACTCAACATGGGCAAGGTGGAAAGAAACAAAACTAATAATTATGCTTAATAACTAGTCAAACATACTGCGGCCATGCAGCCGTATTGCCACACATCGCATGCGATCCATCAGATTACATGTGAGTTCCAAGCGATCAGCGATCGATCATTGCGGCCTGTGATTTGGCCACACAAGTGCTATCTCCGGTCAGATCGCGTGGCCGAGGACGGATTGCTGCGAGCCGTCACTCGTGTGGGGCCCTTTAGACGCATAGGTTTTATCTACTCGCATGAATAGAGCTGTTGTGCCGACTGTCTTATCTGTGACCAATGCTCATTTTAACCCACAGTACACCTCTGCGTCACACGGCGTAAGCATTTCAGCGAATAAATAGTCACGCTTTGACTTTCACAACTCAGTCACAGATACGTCTTGGAAGATGGTTATAAGGTTGACAGCCGAAATATCGAATTATGAATTATTCCTGTCCCGGATGTGCACCCGAAAGATGACATAAACAACACACGGAGAGATCCAGCTAGTGAGGGGGACTTGTTCAGGAGGTATTGCTGGTGGTGGGATCAGCTCAAACTCCTAGAAGTTTATATGGCCTGTGGCAAAGTTGACAGACAGTTCAGAGATGCAAATCGGAAATGGTTTCCTTTATTTTCGTCCATTCGACACCTTTCTTCTAAGAACCGCAAATGTTGGGTCTTAAGTATGAGTGTTCAGAGTAGGTGACTGAACAGTTTTTGTTGAGTGATGTGACGTGTTCGCATTTATGATGAAACCTGATGCTGGCACAGAGCCTACAGATCTTGAAGTACAGAAAGGGCGCCGTTGAGTTTAGCGTCTCCATCCGGCGGACGAGTGTCCATCATACCACGAAGGTTCCTCCTCATGTCCGGTCAAACACTGGCGGTGAACATTGTTTCCACCACCAGCAATAAGACCGATTTACTCTTTCACAACCCTCATAACCACCCTCTTCCCTATCGAGAGTAACAGCAAACAGTAGAGTCACTTCGACAGGTTGCTGTCTGTCAGACTGGACATAAACAATTAAAGGACAGAAGAAAGAGAAGAAATATTCTTTATACGAAAGATGTAATGAACATAGCTTATATGCGCTTTAATAACAAGGCACACCTTTGTCAGTGCGAATAATAATGCTGCAGACACTATCAGATATTACATCTTTTCCAATTATATATTAAATAATCTTAATGTTTTTATGTTGTTCAGTTCTGCAGGCAATGCACAGAAGATAATTCTTAGTTGATGCAGCATACACATCAGATATAGAGTCTCGCTGTGTTTCCTCTGTGGAAATCATTCTTACTTTATAAGTTGTTTTCCTTCAAATATGAAAATGTCCTAAGTGATTTCAGGTAACAGACAGTCGTGTAAATATAATCCTAAATTTTTCAAGTGCAATATTTCGTTCCTACGCACAAGTCAAAGATTTAAACGTCTACCGGCATATGTCACAGCTCAAGCAGTGGAACCACAAAACAAATATTTCTGTACTTGCTGCAGAGGATAGCCACGCAAAGACATTTGCACACCATCTACAGAAATATCGGAGAAGCAGATTACTGCTGAGTTCACATTCACAGTATAACCACAGTAAACAGCAAGTGACGCCGTTTCGCACTATACTCTGTTCATTATAAGAAGAAACAAACACAGACGCGATGATTGATCAGCAACTGTAGCACACGTACACTGGTGTTGTTACGCTGTTGGAAGTAGGTCCTACTTATATATTCGATATCTTATTACTAAGTTGCATTAAACGAAACTTTAAGATATGCTGATGTATTAACAACCATCAACGTTTTTCTTAATCAAGCTTTAGCTATGTACTTTTTATTTCAAAAATCGTGTTCAGTCACAATCCCTGTACTGCTGTGCTCGATTGTTGGGCTTTTAATACACAGTATGGAAATGGCTGAGGCTGCTTCCTGCTCCGAATAGCAATAAGCAAATAGAGGCAGGGGTCCCACAAGGCTCAGTATTTGGCCCCATACTCTTCAGTATATACACCAACGACGTACCAAAGCGTGATAACACTCATCTTGCTCTCTTCGCAGAAGAGACCGCTGTCTACGCTAGTCATCCGAAGCCCAATTACACCGACATGCGACTCCAACGGCACCTTGAGGAAATCACCCAATTGTGTAACATTTGGAAAATCAAAATTAACTACGACAAATGCAATTTGATCATGTCCACTATCAGAAGGAGATCTCCCAATCGCTATCTCTCTATAGACGGGCGGGACATCCACTGGTGTGATAGGGTAACTTATTTAGTCTTGAAATTTGATCAAAAGTTACTCTGGTAACAGCAAATTACTGACGCACGTAATCGTAGTTCAGCTAGAATAAATCAGTTACATCCTCTGTTCAAGGACAACAGCCTAACCACCAAAGCAAAGCAGTAAATCTGGAAGATGGTGGCACTTCTGGAAATATTTTATGGATGCGATATCTGGGGCATAGGGGGCAGATACTCGATTCCACAAAGTACAAGTCCTCCAACACAAGGCCTTAAGAATCAGTACAGACGCACCTTGGTTCGTCCCCAACACACATATACACAAAGATACAAACATGCCAACCATCACCACCAGCATTCACAGCAGAACATAATCATTTTATGATGAAACAGAAAGCTCGCCATTCCACCTCATCTCATCGCTAGATTCGGATCCTCTTCATGTAAATTACAAACACCCAAGAAACATGACCACTCGTCATTTCAGAGCATAAAACACCGCACCAAACATCATACTAAACACACAAAGACACATACACATGTAGCTAAACCCCTCACTTCGCACCCCCTACCTTGCACCGAAGGCATTAGGAAAAGCCCACCGGACCAGTAAACCTGCCCAAAACCCAATCATGCAAACATACACGCACGCACGTGCCCCATAGTGTAACAGGCGCGTGGAACATCGTTAAAAAGTGGCTGAAAACAGGTTGTTCTTAATGTGTTTCAAAATTTATTGAAAAAATCGACTTTTCACTTTTCCGAGGGACTGTATTTGATACAGTTGAGATACACAGACACATCGGGTGCTTAGCGGAATCGCTTCCATAGTAGACTGATAATCTGGTTCAATTCCTGGAGCGCTGGTTTAAGTTTTTTTCGTTCAGTTTCAAATACCTACATGTCGTAACAGTAGAAGTCTATATCATTTTTATGAATAATGCACGTATTCTTGTTTCCAGTTACATATGGCAAGCGAAATTCATGTTTGCATTTCAAATATCAATCCTCAACACATCGATATTTTATGAAAGATTCTTAATAAAGGTTGCTTAAATTAAGAAAAAAATAACAATTTCATTTTGTAGGACGAAAATGAAAAACCAAATATTTTTATTTAGACTATTGTCCATTGTTTTGTACCACAGGTGTAGTCTCACATGAACCAGAGTGATAAGTACCGTAAAAACATGAAAAACAATCATTTTTACAGTATCGAGCACACCATACAAATGCTGCATTTTGACATTTGCCCCTGTAACATTACAGTATGAACCCAACGGATCTGATCTGGAGCCAAGTTAAGGGATTTCTTGCTACTGTTAAGCTGCCAGGCGTACTGGAACGGCCGCGCGGGATTAGCCGAGCGGTCTCAGGCGCTGCAGTCATGGACTGTGCGGCTGGTCCCGGCGGAGGTTCGAGTCCTCCCTCGGGCATGGCTGTGTGTGTTTGTCCTTAGGATAATTTAGATTAAGTAGTGTGTAAGCTTAGGGACTAATGACCTTAGCAGTTAAGTCCCATAAGATTTCACACACATTTTTGAACGTACAGGAACTAAGGCACGCAGCTTTGTACCATGTCTCTGCCGAGCGCTGGCGGGATATAGAACGACATGTCATAAAAGAAGAGGAGAAAATGAGGCGCCTGTGTGGCTTCGTTGATTCTATTGTTGATCGACTCGTCATCAACGTAGCAGATGACACTTCCACGACTAAAAATATATTCCTCAGATTCGGATGAGGCAGGAGATAAGAGATTACCAAACGACTGACCTTCAGTGGCTTCAGTATTCAGCAATGCGGGAAATCCAGTGTGCATTTCCATCACACATAGCTCGCTCAGAAAAATTACTCTATGTTTAAGTTAGGAATTTTCATCACTCTTGTTTGTAATTAGAATACCATGTTTGGTGAGAACTAGAGGCTTTCTGGTCCCCTAAGATGCGTGCTGTAATGCTGGAGCTTTTCCAATTTAATGCGTCGGTAAATCTGTTGCCCCACATTATCGCTCAGTCTGTCTGCGTGTAACATAAAAAACGCATCCTTATAATCGTGCTTGACTGTACTAGACACAGCTTGGCTTTCGCTCCTCGTGAAACAAAATCCAATGACATGCAAGCAAACGCGTAAGAGTGCATAATATTGACATCTGGTTTATTCTTAAAATGAACAGAGAATAGCATCAGGAACTTAGTGTGTCTGAAAGAAAATCAGCGGACCACAAAGTCAGCGAACCACTCTACACCTACATCTACATATTCATAGATACGCTGCAAATCACATTTAAGTGCCTGGCAGAGGGTTCATTGAATCACCTTAACGATTATCTATTATTCCAATCTCGTATAGCCCGCGGAAAGAACGAACACCTATATCTTTTCATACGAGTTCTGATTTCCCTTATTTTATCATGGTGATCGTTTTTCCCTATATAGGTCGACGTCAACAAAATATTTTCGAATTCAGAGGAGAAAGTTGGTGACTGGAATTTCGTGAGAAGATTCCTCCGCAACGAGAAACGCCTTTGTTTTAATTCTGTCCACCCCAAACCCTGTATCATTTCAGTGACACTCTCCTATTTCGAGATAATACGAAACGTTCTCCCTTCTTTGAACTTTTTCGATGAACTCCGTCTATCCTATCTGGTAAGGATCCCACACCGCGCAGCAATATTCTAAATGAGGACGGACAAACGTAGTAGATCTGTTACATTTTCTAAGTGTCCTGCCAATAAAACGCAGTCTTTGGTTAGCCTTCCCCATAACGTTTTCTATGTGTTCCTTCCAATATAAGTTGTTAGTAACTGTAATTCCTAGGTATTTAGTTGAATTTACGGCCTTTAGATTTGATTGATTTATCGTGTAACCGAAGTTTAACGGATCCCTTTTAGCACTAACGTGGATGACCTCACACTTTTCGTTATTTAGGACCAACTGCCAATTTTCGCACTATACAGATATCCTTTCGAAATGGTTTTGCAGTTTGTTGTGATCTTCTGATGACTTTACTAGTCAATAAACGACAGCGTCATCTGCAAACAACCTAAGACGGCTGGTCAGCTTGTCTCCCAAAACGTTTATATAGATAAGAAACAACAAAGGGCCTAAAACACTACAGTGGGGAACGCCAGAAATCGCTTCTGTTTTATTCGATGGCTTTCCGTCAGTTACTACGAAATGTGACCTCTCTGATAGGAAATCACGAATCCAGTCACATAACTGAGACGATATTCGATAAGCACGCAATTTCACTACAACCCGCTTGTGTGGTACAGTGTCGAAAGCCTTCCGGAAATACCGAAATACGGAAACAATTTGAAATCCCCTGATGCGAGTAAGGAGTTAGTTGTGTTTCACAAGAACGTTGTTGTCTAAATCCATGTTAACAGTGTGTCAATAGACAGTTGTCTTTGAGGTAATTCATAATGTTCGAACACAATGTATGTTCCGAAATTCTGCTGCATATCGAAGTTAATGATATGAACCTGTAATTTAGTGGATTACTCCTACTACCTTTCTTGAATATTGGTGTGACCTGCGGATCTTTCGTCGAGCGAACGGTTGCATTAATTGTTAAATATGGAGGTATTGCATCAGCATACTCTGAAAGGAACCTAATTAGTACACAGTTTGGACCAGAAACTTGCTTTTATTAAGTGATTTAAGTTGCTTCACTACTTCGAGGATATCTAGGTCTACGTTACTCATGTTGGCAGCTGTTCTTGTTTCGAATTCTGGGATATTTATTTTGTCTTCTTTTTTGAAGGCATTTCGGCAGGTTGTGCTTAATAACTCTGCTTTGGCAGCACTTTCTTCGATAGTATCTCCATTGCTATCGTGCAGAGAAGGCATTGATTGTGTCTTGCCGCTAGCACACTTCACCTACGACCAGAAGAATTTCTTTGGGTTTCCTGTCGGATCTCGAGACAAAATTCGTTGTGGAAACTGTTATAGGCGTCTCGCATTGAACTCCGCTCTAAATTTCGAGCTTCTGTAAAAGATCGCCAATCTTGGAGATTTTGCGTCTGTTTGAATTTGGCACGTTTTTTTCGTTGTTTCTGCAACAGTGTTTTGGCACATTTTGTGTAGCAAGGAGGATCAGCTCCGTCGTTTGTTAATTTATTTGGTATAAATCTCTCAATTGCTAACACTGTTATTTTCCATTTCATCGTCTTTATTGTAGATCAGACAGTAAAGAATCAGTTTTCTTTATAAAATCAGATTCGAATTAGAAGATACAAATTTCATTATGTCAGCTGATTACTTATAATAATATCGGCCAGGACCGTCCCCGAAACGGACTGAGAATAATAATTGTTAAATTCATTTAACACGCCAGTGGAGGGGGTCTTTCGTTTTCAATTTAATAAATTATTCGTGCGTTGCGTGCTCTGAAGCAATGTGAAGTAAGCTCATAGAATGAGGGTCGATGCTTGGCTGTGAGATGACGCGGAGCCGCAAGTTTTCCTCGTGACAATTTATAGAATAAGTATTGAATATGAATACTTACATCGAGAGAATACCTCTGCGCGACTAGTGTAAGGAACAACGCTCATTGCAGAATGGAATCGATCAAAACTGGCGTCCAGGTATAGCTAGTAAAACAGGGCGCTCATTAATACTTCACTTTGTGTATGTCCTATTTTTACAAAATGAATCTTTCACTCTGAAGTATACTGAAACTTCCTAAAAGATTAAAACTGGGAGCCGGACAGAGAGCAAAACCCAGAACCATCGCATTCATGGGCAATGCTCTTACTATCTCAATATCCTGCACTATTCACAATTCGCCCTGACAACTTTAGTTCTGCCGCTACTTCTCTGTCACGAAGCTTCAGAGTGTTATTGTATTGAAAGAAACCTGTCGGTCAAAGGCGAAAATGTTGTCTTTCCTCATCAACAATCTTGCTTATAAAACTCCACACATGGAAATCTTTACTAAATAATAATTCTGCAGACAATAATAATTCTGTAGTATGTAGTGACTTTGACGTGCTACACCACCACATACAAACTGTCCTACATTCCGGCACGTCTAACAGACATCTAGTCCGTTGTTTGTCTGTGTGTTGTGAGTCTGGTTTTTAGATAATAAAGACTGTTCTAGTAGGTTTCTTGTCAAAACCCATGCAACTTCGAGCAATCACTAACTAAACCAGCCTGTACTGGGAAGTAAATAACCAAGCCCCGAAGTGCTGTGTACGAAAATCATTATTTGTGTATAGTTTGTTGGTTTCAGACAGTTTTCTTACATAGGTGCAGTGAGCCATCAGCCAAAATGTCTGAAATGTAACATTCATTCCATCAGCAATGTAACTACGTCTGCGATCGAAGTCTTTTTACGGTCCCGGTACGACTAGAGGGGACAATAACGCTACATAAGAACATCCGTTCGGCACAATGCATTCGTGCCAGACATGGAAAAAAGGCGAGAGGGCGATGAAGAATATTAAACTGGCTCCCAGTAGTACCGCTCTGAGTGCAATAAAAGGCAATAATAGGTCAGAGCAAAAGAATGCTTCCGCTGCACTTAAAGGTCCCGATGAGGCGGCTGAGAATCTGTAAAAACGCTTAGATAGCGTCTTGGAAATCTTGATGGCGTCATCTTCCTATGGAATTGGTCTTTTAGTGCGCAGCAATTTATCTGCGCTGTCGAGCAATACGTCCATCCGCTACTAATTACGAGCACGCGGAATTACAAGCAATATCGCATGGGAACGGACGGGATCCGAGCATGAGATTGGATTTTCGGTTCAGGAAATTGCAGCGTGGGAGGCCAGAATTACTTCGCGTATTTAGATGCGTGCCGTCAGCTGCAGTGGCCGGCCTACCAGAAAATGGCGATCATTTCTTGGTCTCCCCGTCTAATATGTACGCGTTAAGAGTTCTTGGAACGGCGTCAGGATCTCGTCGGCATCTGTTTTATTTTCAGACATAGCAAAACTACTTATAGGCATACTTCCATATCTTCTTGTCTCGTTTCGCTCTGCCAAGAGACAAAACTCATCCATTTAAAGCCATTACGTTTTCGGGTCTGAGTCTCGGTCCGGCACACAGTTTTAATCTGCTAGGAAGTTTCATATCAGCGCAAACTGCGCTGTAGAGTGAAAATTTCATTCTAGAAACATTACGTTTTCATTGTAACATTGTGTGTCGTGACGAACTCAGTGACAGTACTGAGTGATAAGGAGCTTTATGGGGAGGACATCCACAGATCAGAGACGTTCTGAAGAACAATAAAAAACACTCAGCACTCAATAACCATTCAAATGGCGATAAAAATTACAACAGTTAGAAAATTCAAGAATTATGGGGTGTTCCCAAAAGCCACGTAGTTGTATGAAAGTGCCTTATTCGTAACTACCGGTTCCATTTCAGTAAAAGATATCTTCAGGCTTGTTTGCCAAAAATACAAATCACTGTGCAAAATTTATGAAATGATAGAAATACAGAATTATAGATGGTGCGGGTATTGACCAGAAAACAGTGAGAAGTACTCACAACGGTTATATTTTCATAATGTAGATGGACAATTATGGAGTCCCAGCATTCGAGAAATTATCCGCGTTAAGAGTCACAGCACACTGGTGCACCTAAAAGATGTTTGTCAAAAATGAACAAAGGATGACTGCTGAATGAACCCGGCCTAGAGAAAAGCGAGAGAAGAACAAATAACGAATGGGACAATATTGTGAACAGGGATAAAAGGTCTAAAAATTAACTAACGTCAAGGAAGGTAGTACACGTACACGGGAAGATATCATCCAAAAGCAGTACTCTAGTACGGAACCGAAATGTCAAGAACGGAAGAAATATGAAGAACAATTTATCGGATAACGACCCGTGAGGTATATTACAGGATTCGGTAAACATCAGCTATACAAAACCGATGTACAAGGTGTACTACTTGGTTCCGCCGTTTGCCGATAGGTGGCGACAGCGGTAGGTAGCGGTCGAAAGAAACAGATCGCAGACGTCAAGCAGTTAGCTTGGACCACGGTCAACATAACCTCATTCAAACATTAGTCGATTTGTGTCTGCATCATCCTAATTCTCCTCATTCGCGGGAGGTGTTACTGTTTTGTTCAATATGAAGAAAACAGCGGCTGAGTCTCATCGAATGCTCTCAAGTACGTATGGTAAGGACGCTATTAGTGAAAGAACGTGTCGTGATTGGTTCCAACGCTTCAAGAACGGTGATTTTAACGTCGTAGACCGGCATAGTGGTGAAAGAGAGAATGTTTTCGAAGACGCAGAATTGGAACGTTGCTGAGTGAAGCTTGCGTCAAACTCGAGAAGAATTGGCACATCTAGTGGGGTGACACAGCAAGCCATTTCGAAACGTCTCAAGGCTACGGGCATGACTCAGAAAGGAGGAACTTGGGTCCCGTGTGAGCTAAAACCAAGAGATGTTGAACGACGTTTCTGTGTGTTGTGAACTGTTTCTTCAGAGGCAAAAACGGAAGGGATTTCTGCATCACATTGTGACCGGGGACGGAAAATGGGTTAATTACGATAACCCTAAACGCAAAAAATCATGGGGATATCCCGGCCATGCTTCCACGTCGACGGCCAAACCGAATATTTACGGCTCCCAGATCATGCTCTGCGTTTGATGGGACCAGCTCGGCGTCGTGTACTATAAAGTGTTAAAACCAAGTGAAACAATCACAGGTGCTCGTTATCGAACGCAATTAATGCGTTTCAGCAGAGTATTAAAGGACAAATGGTTGCAATACAGCGAGAGGCACGATAAAGTGATTTTGCAGCACGACAACGCTCGACCCCACGTTGCAAACGAGGTCAAAACGTACTTGGAAACGTTAAAACGGGAAGTCCTAGCCCACCCACCGTATTCTACAGACATTGCTCCCTCTGACTATCACCTGTTTAGATCAATGGCGCATGGCCTGGCTGATCAACAATTCCGATCTCATGAAGAAGTCACAAATTGGATCTATTCGTGGATCGCTTCAAAAGATGAACAATTTTTTCGACGCGGGTTTCGTACACTGCCCGAAAGATGGGAGAAAGTAATGGCCAGCGATGGAAAATACTTTGAATGATACATGTGTAACCAATTTTTTTAATTAAAGCCTCAAATGTTGGGGATAAAACGGCGGAAGCAAAGTTGTACACCTTGTAAGTAAAACTTAAAATCATGTATCATATGCATACATCAGCTACACTCCTGGAAATTGAAATAAGAACACCGTGAATTCATTGTCCCAGGAAGGGGAAACTTTATTGACACATTCCTGGGGTCAGATACATCACATGATCACACTGACAGAACCACAGGCACATAGACACGGGCAACAGAGCATGCACAATGTCGGCACTAGTACAGTGTATATCCACCTTTCGCAGCAATGCAGGCTGCTATTCTCCCATGGAGACGATCGTAGAGATGCTGGATGTAGTCCTGTGGAACGGCTTGCCATGCCATTTCCACCTGGCGCCTCAGTTGGACCAGCGTTCGTGCTGGACGTGCAGACCGCGTGAGACGACGCTTCATCCAGTCCCAAACATGCTCAATGGGGGCAGATACGGAGATCTTGCTGGCCAGGGTAGTTGACTTACACCTTCTAGAGCACGTTGGGTGGCACGGGATACATGCGGACGTGCATTGTCCTGTTGGAACAGCAAGTTCCCTTTCCGGTCTAGGAATGGTAGAACGATGGGTTCGATGACGGTTTGGATGTACCGTGCACTATTCAGTGTCCCCTCGACGATCACCAGTGGTGTACGGCCAGTGTAGGAGATCGCTCCCCACACCATGATGCCGGGTGTTGGCCCTGTGTGCCTCGGTCGTATGCAGTCCTGATTGTGGCGCTCACCTGCACTGCGCCAAACACGCATACGACCATCATTGGCACCAAGGCAGAAGCGACTCTCATCGCTGAAGACGACACGTCTCCATTCGTCCCTCCATTCACGCCTGTCGCGACACCACTGGAGGCGGGCTGCACGATGTTGGGGCGTGAGCGGAAGACGGCCTAACGGTGTGCGGGACCGTAGCCCAGCTTCATGGAGACGGTTGCGAATGGTCCTCGCCGATACCCCAGGAGCAACAGTGTCCCTAATTTGCTGGGAAGTGGCGGTGCGGTCCCCTACGGCACTGCGTAGGATCCTACGGTCTTGGCGTGCATCCGTGCGTCGCTGCGGTCCGGTCCCAGGTCGACGGGCACGTGCACCTTCCGCCGACCACTGGCGACAACATCGATGTACTGTGGAGACCTCACGCCCCACGTGTTGAGCAATTCGGCGGTACGTCCACCCGGCCTCCCGCATGCCCACTATACGCCCTCGCTCAAAGTCCGTCAACTGCACATACGGTTCACGTCCACGCTGTCGCGGCATGCTACCAGTGTTAAAGACTGCGATGGAGCTCCGTATGCCACGGCAAACTGGCTGACACTGACGGCGGCGGTGCACAAATGCTGCGCAGCTAGCGCCATTCGACGGCCAACACCGCTGTTCCTGGTGTGTCCGCTGTGCCGTGCGTGTGATCATTGCTTGTACAGCCCTCTCGCAGTGTCCGGAGCAAGTATGGTGGGTCTGACACACCGGTGTCAATGTGTTCTTTTTTCCATTTCCAGGAGTGTATATTGCTGACAACTTCATGAAGTGAAAGCAGCCTGTAGAGGTTAGCAATAAACTAGAAGGAGGCAGGCCATGGTGCCGATGTGGAATGAGCGACAAGCTCGCAGCTGTCACTGCAGTCAGCTTTGAGTTACTTCAGTGTCAGTTACTAGGACAATATGTTGTTGTTGTTGTGTTCTTCAGTCCTGAGACTGGTTTGATGCAGCTCTCCATGCTACTCTATCCTGTGCAAACTTCTTCATCTCCCAGTACTTACTTCTGAATCTGCTTAGTATATTCATCTCTTGGTCTCCCTCTACGATTTTTACCCTCCATGCTGCCCTCCAATGCTAAATTTGTGATTGCCTGATGCCTCAGAACGTGTCCTACCAACCGGTTCCTTTTTCTTGTCACCTTGTGCCACAAACTCCTCTTCTCCTCAATTCTATTCAATACCTCCTCATTAGTTATGTGATCTACCCATCTAATCTTCAGCATTCTTTTGTAGCACCACATTTCGAAAGCTTCTATTCTCTTCTTGTCCAAACTATTTATCGTCCATGTTTCACTTCCATACATGGCTACACTCCATACAAATACTTTCAGAAACGACTTCCTGACACTTAAATCTATACTCGATGTTAACAAATTTCTCTTCTTCAGAAACGCTTTCCTTGCCATTGCTAGTCTACATTTTATATCCTCTCTACTTCGACCATCATCAGTTATTTGGCTCCCCAAATAGCAAAACTCCTGTACTATTTTAAGTGTCTCATTTCCTAATCTAATTCCCTCAGCATCACCCGACGTAATTCGACTACATTCCATTATCCTCGTTTTGCTTTTGTTGATGCTCATCTTATATCCTCCTTTCAAGACACTGTCCCTTCCGTTCAACTGCTCTTCCAAGTCCTTTGCTGTCTCTGACAGAATTACAATGTCATCGGCGAACCTCAAAGTTTTTATTTCTTCTCCATGGATTTTAATACGTACACCAAATTTTACTTTTTTTCCCTTTACTGCTTGCTCAATATACAGATTGAATAACATCGGGGAGAGGCTACAACCCTGTCTCACTCCCTTCCCAACCACTGCTTCCCTTTCATACCCCTCGACTCTTATAACTGCCATCTGGTTTCTGTACAAATTGTAAATAGCCTTTCGCTCCCTGTATTTAACCCTGCCACCTTTAGAATTTGAAAGAGTGTATTGAAGTCAACATTGTCAAAAGCTTTCTCTTAGTCTACAAATGCTAGAAACGTAGGTTTGCCTTTCCTTAATCTTTCTTCTAAGATAAGTTGTAGGGTCAGTATTGCCTCACGTGTTCCAACATTTCAACGGAATCCAAACTGATCTTCCCCTATATTCATCGAAACCTGTAAAAGTAGCTTCAGCTGTGCCACAAGGAAGTGTGTGTTGGGACCTGGCTCCAGTTCATCGTACATTAGTGATTCTACAGTAAAAGGTCTTTATAACTTTACTTACATACAGAATTGTATTGAGAAGGCTTATATCGATAGCAGAAGCGTCATCTTGTAGTAAATACTGCAAGTTTCATCCCGTACGTTCACTTTCAATTTAAATTACGTGAAATGTTGATTCGTCGCTAAAAATCATGTGAGTAACCAATGTCTCATCTTCCTCAACCTGACGTAACGTTTCTGTGTAAAATGTGTTACGTTTCCTTATCTGCATCTGTGAGGGCGTGTAATAAAGTCAGTCTGTATGGCTCCGGTGCAATGTTTTTCGTAAAACTCTCCAGATAGTTGACTGAGGAACTCAAATGGTTCAAATGGCTCTGAGCACAATGGGACTTTACTGCTGAGGTCATCAGTCCCCTAGAACTTAGAACTACTTGAACCTAACTAACCTAAGGACATCACACACATCCATGTCCGAGGCAGGATTCGAACCTGCGACCGTAGCGGTCGCACGGTTCCAGACTGTAACGCCTAGAACCGCTCGGCCACTCCGGCCGGCTGAGGAACTCAACCTCTCGCGACGCACAATGCATTTCTTTTATGGACCTGTAAACAAAACTCTCCCTCAGCCGCTCGACTACAGCCTCAGAATCTCGTGAGCGGCCTGGAAATTTGTTACGGAGAGTGCTACAACCAGTATGAACGAAATTTTTATATCTCTTTTGCTACAACAGAGCACCTTGACCACGTAATTTTCAATTTTCTGTCGTTCCAGGTGGTGGAAGTCGATACTACAATAATAGGTGAAAGAAAGTTGAAGTACTTTGCTACAAGATGGCACATGTCTAAGTCGTCTCAACAAAATTCTATATGCAAATAAAATTGTAAGGTTCTTTTAAAATCACCCTATACTAATGACCTTGAAGACAGTATTGTAATATCGCGACAGTCAGGAGCTAGGTGGTGGAGTGGTGAGGGGCTGGGCTAGCTAATCAAAAGGTAATACTTACAATTAATTTATTGCAGATAAAATTAATGGTTAACAAGGACCGACGAAGAGTGAGGTGCACCTGCCCAATACCGCCGGGTGTGGTACTGGCCGGTCGCTCTTACGACCGGGATCCTCCGCACTACAGGATCAGGCAGGCAGGTGTATCAAATCCCCAATAATAAATATCTGCACTTCCAATTAGGTAGTAGTTATTAGCAGTTATAGGCAGAACTTACAACACTAACACCACTAACACGGGTAGGGACTGCAGTGGCTTTAAGTAATTCGGCCAACTCAGTGCCAGGGGCACGCTCACTGGGGTTAGCTCGGTGAGCAGACCACAAAAGTAGGTTTGTAGATCGTCTGGCACAACTGTAACGCTGCAGAGTACACTAGCATTAGAGTAGATTAATAGGTTAGATTAACCTGGTCCATAGCTTTGTGCCAGTCAATTAAGTACAAGCTGCTCTGGTTTTTGTATTATAAAAAGGACCCACTATTTAATTAAGGTGATGGGTTATTTTATATCATCATACTGAATTTGTATTGTATTGTATTCATGATATGTCTGTATTAGCCATACGCTAAATAAATGTATTGTATTGTACTCTATTGCAGCATCATTATTGTATAGTATATTGTATCATCATTATTGCAGTGTATTAATAAAGATTTTTTTAAAAAAATCCCAGAGAATAAACATCTACATCTACATCTACATGAACACTCTGCAAACCACATTCAAGTCCCTGGCAGAGGGTTCATCGAACCACCTTCACAATTCTCTATTATTCCAGTCTCGTATAGCGCGCGGAAAGAATGAACACCTATATCTTTCCGTTCGATCTCTGATTTCCCTTATTTTATCGTGGTGATCGTTCCTCCCTATGTAGGTCGGTGTCAACAAAATATTTTCGCATTCGGAGGAGAAAGTTGGTGATTGGGACTTCGTGAGAAGATTCCGTCGCAACGAAAAACGCCTTTCTTTTAATGAATTCCAGCCCAAATCCTGTATCATTTCCGTGACACTCTCTCCTATATTTCGCGATAATACAAAACGTGCTGCCTTTCATTGAACTTTTTCGATGTACTCCGTTAGTCCTACCTGATAAGGATCCCACACCGCGCAGCAGTATTCTAAAAGAGGACGGACAAGCGTAGTGTAGGCAGTCTCCTTAGTAGGTCTGTTACACTTTCTAAGTGTCCTGCCAATAAAACGTAGTCTTTGGTTAGCATGCCCCACAACATTTTCTGTGTGTTCCTTCCAATTTAAATTGTTCGTAATTGTAATACCTAGGTATTTAGTTGAATTTACGGCTTTTAGATTAGACTGATTTATCGTGTAACCGAAGTTTAACGAGTTCCTTTTAGCAATCATGTGGATGACCTCACACTTTTCGTTAAAAACCATCTTTTGTTTGTTTCGCGGCCGTTAGCCACTAGTCACTTGAATCAGCAGTTGTCTTGTGACAGCCAGAGCGAGAGCACCAGCAGCAGCGAGTACTGTTTGTATAAAGCGTTTTTGTACTTATTTGCTGCGCTTAGCTTTTAAATAGTTTTTCTGGGAAAACCTAGCGTAGTTTTCGCGTCTCGTATTTCAGTGAGTGTTTCTTGATTATCAGAGTAGCTCATCAGAAGATTATCTTGGGAATTTGTCACCGTATAGAGTAGGGTAAACATAGTCATGTGTAGGGACTGTGGTTGTTGTGAGCGGACGCAAGGAGAATTGGCCACTCTTCGGGGGCAGGTGGAGGCTTTGTCTGTTAGGCTCATCGAGCTCGAGGCGCAGGCGTCGGCTCGTAGTGGCGTTGGGGCAACTGTGGTGAGACCTATGCCTACTTCGGTGGCCTTGGAATCACATGGAACCCCTGATGTCGCTGCGTCTTCCGGCAGTGAGCATCTTACCGGTCAGCCATCACTCCAGGGTGAATGGCGGACAGTGGTGGGCTCGCGCGTGCCTGGCCGAAAGGCGAAGGTGGGATCTGGCCGCGTGGCAGCTGCCTTACCCCTTTCCAACAGGTACGGGGTGCTTCCTAGTGGTGATGACATCGTTTCCGAGCCACCACAGGATGCCTCGCCTGTTGGGCCAGTGGCCGATTCTCCGGCAAGGTCCCGACAGTCACAGAGGGCGGGCCTATTAATTATGGGGAGCTCCAACGTTAGGCGGGTTATGGAGCCCCTTAGGAAAATAGCGGGTAGGTCGGGGAAGAATGCCAGTGTGCACTCGGTGTGCTTGCTGGAGGGTCTCGTCCGTAATGTGGAGGAGGCCCTTCCGGCAGCTATTGAACGCACTGGGTGTGACCGGCTGCAGATAGTAGCACATGTCGGAACGAATGACGCCTGCCGCTTGGGTTCTGAGGCCATCCTTGGTTCCTTCCGGCGGCTGGCTGATTTGGTGAAGACAACCAGCATCGCACGCGGAGTGCAAGCTGAGCTTAATATCTGCAGCATAGTGCCCAGAGTCGATCGCGGTCCTCTGATTTGGAGCCGTGTGGAGGGTCTAAACCAGAGGCTCAGACGACTCTGCGACTATAATGGTTGCAAATTCATCGACCTCCGTTATTGGGTGGAGAACTGTAGGGCCCCCCTAGACAGGTCAGGCGTGCACTACACACCGGAAGCAGCTACTAGGGTAGCAGAGTACGTGTGGCGTGCACACGGGGGTTTTTTAGGTTAGAGGGACCCCCCCTTGGGCGAAACGATAAAATACCTGACGGCTTACCAGAGAGGACATTATCATCGTTGATAAAGAACGTCCGTCCTCTGAGACCAAAAACAGGAAAAGTTAACGTAATATTGGTAAACTGCAGGAGTATCCAGGGCAAGGTTCCTGAATTAGTATCTCTTATTGAAGGAAATAGTGCGCATATAGTATTAGGAACGGAAAGTTGGTTAAAACCGGAAGTGAACAGTAACGAAATCCTAGACACAGAATGGAATATATACCGCAAGGATAGGATAAACGCCAATGGTGGAGGAGTATTTATAGCAGTAAAGAATTCAATAATATCCAGTGAAGTTATTAGCGAATGCGAATGTGAAATAATCTGGGTTAAGTTAAGTATCAAAGGTGGGTCAGATATGATAGTCGGATGCTTCTATAGACCACCTGCATCAGCAACCGTAGTAGTTGAGCGCCTCAGAGAGAACCTGCAGAACGTCGTGAAGAAGTTTCGTGATCATACTATTGTAATAGGGGGAGACTTCAATCTACCAGGTATAGAATGGGATAGTCACACAATCAGAACTGGAGCCAGGGACAGAGACTCTTGCGACATTATCCTGACTGCCTTGTCCGAGAATTACTTCGAGCAGATAGTTAGAGAACCAACTCGTGAAGCTAACGTTTTAGACCTCATAGCAACAAATAGACCGGAACTTTTCGACTCCGTGAATGTAGAAGAGGGTATCAGTGATCATAAGTCAGTGGTTGCATCAATGACTACAAGTGTAATAAGAAATGCCAAGAAAGGAAGGAAAATATATTTGCTTAACAAGAGTGATAGGGCACAAATCGCAGAATATCTGAGTGACCACCATCAAACGTTCATTTTTGAGGAAGAGGATGTGGAACAAAAATGGAAAAAATTCAGGAACATCGTCCAGTACGCCTTAGATAAGTTCGTACCGACTAAGGTCCAAAGCGAGGGGAAAGATCCACCGTGGTATAACAATCATGTACGAAAGGTACTACGGAAACAAAGAAAGCTTCATCATAGGTTTAAGAGTAGTCGAATCATAGCTGATAAGGAAAAGCTGAACGAAGCGAAAAAGAGCGTAAAGAGAGCAATGAGAGAAGCATTCAACGAATTCGAACATAAAACATTGGCAAACAATCTAAACAAGAACCCTAAAAAGTTTTGGTCATATGTAAAATCGGTAAGCGGATCTAAATCCCCTATTCAGTCACTCGTTGACCACGATGGCACCGAAACAGAGGACGACCGAAGAAAGGCAGAAATACTGAATTCAGTGTTCCGAAACTGTTTCACTGCGGAAAATCGTAACACGGTCCCTGACTTCAGCCGTCGCACGGACGCCAAAATGGAAAATATTGAAATAAACGATATCGGAATTGAAAAACAACTGCTATCACTTAGTAGCGGAAAAGCATCCGGACCAGACGAGATACCCTTAAGATTCTACAGTGATTATGCTAAAGAACTTGCCCCCTTTCTATCAGCAATTTATCGTAGATCGCTGGAAGAACGTAAAGTACCTAGCGACTGGAAGAAAGCGCGGGTCGTTCCCATTTTCAAGTAGGGTCATAAATCAGATGCGAATAATTATAGGCCTATTTCGCTTACGTCAATCTGTTGTAGAATAATGGAACATGTTTTGTGTTCTCGTATTATGACGTTCTTAGATAATACAAATCTCCTTCATCATAACCAACATGGATTCCGCAAACAGAGATCATGTGAAACTCAGCTCGCCCTATTTGCCCAAGAAATTCACAGTGCCGTAGACACTGGCGAGCAGATTGATGCCGTATACCTGGACTTCAGGAAGGCATTTGATACGGTTCCGCACTTACGTTTAGTGAAAAAAATACGAGCTTACGGAATATCGGACCAGGTTTGTGATTGGATTCAGGATTTCCTAGAAGAAAGAACACAACATGTCATTCTTAACGGTTCAAAATCTGCAGATGTAGAGGTAATTTCGGGAGTACCGCAGGGAAGCGTGATAGGACCTTTATTGTTTACAATATACATAAATGACTTAGTTGACAACATCGGTAGCTCCGTGAGGCTATTTGCAGATGACACGGTTGTCTACAAGAAAGTAGCAACATCAGAAGACTCGTACGTACTCCAGGAGGACCTGCAGAGGATTAATGCATGGTGCGACAGCTGGCAGCTTTCCCTAAACGTAGATAAATGTAATATAATGCGCATACATAGGGGCAGAAATCCATTCCAGTACGATTATGCCATAGGTGGTAAATCATTGGAAGCGGTAACGACCGTAAAATACTTAGGAGTTACTATCCGGAGCGATCTGAAGTGGAATGATCACATAAAACAAATAGTGGGAAAAGCAGGCGCCAGGTTGAGATTCATAGGAAGAATTCTAAGAAAATGTGACTCATCGACGAAAGAAGTAGCTTACAAAACGCTTGTTCGTCCGATTCTTGAGTATTGCTCATCAGTATGGGACCCTTACCAGGTTGGATTAATAGAAGAGATAGACATGATCCAGCGAAAAGCAGCGCGATTCGTCATGGGGACATTTAGTCAGCGCGAGAGCGTTACGGAGATGCTGAACAAGCTCCAGTGGCGGACACTTCAAGAAAGGCGTTACGCAATACGGAGAGGTTTATTATCGAAATTACGAGAGAGCACATTCCGGGAAGAGATGGGCAACATATTACTACCGCCCACATATATCTCGCGTAATGATCACAACGAAAAGATCCGAGAAATTAGAGCAAATACGGAGACTTACAAGCAGTCGTTCTTCCCACGCACAATTCGTGAATGGAACAGGGAAGGGGGGATCAGATAGTGGTACAATAAGTACCCTCCGCCACACACCGTAAGGTGGCTCGCGGAGCATAGATGTAGATGTAGATGTAGATTTAAGATCAACTGCCACTTTTTGCGCCATTCCGATATTTCTTATAAATCGTTTTGCAGTTTGTTTTGATCTTCTGATGACTTTATTAGTCGATAACGACAGCGTCATCTGCAAACAACCGAAGACGGCTGCTCAAATTGTCTTCCAAATCGTTTATATAGATAAGAAACAGCAAAGGGCCTATAACACTACCTTGAGGAACGCCTGAAATCACTTCTTTTTTACTCGATGACTTTCCCTCAATTACTACGAACTGTGACCTCTCTGACAGGAAATCACAAATCCAGTCACATAATTGAGACGATATTCCATAAGCACGTAATTTTACTACGAGCCGCTTGTGTGGTACAGTGTCAAAAGCCTTCCGGAATACCAGGAATACGAAATCGATCTGAAATCCCTTGTCAATAGCACTCAGCACTTCATGTGAATAAAGAGCTACAGGATCTTAATTACGCCTTAAATTGATCACGTCCTCAATCTACTTCAATCAAAGAACATTACAGGAGAAAGTCACTTCCCGTTTAAACCTTGAAACGCTCAATTAACTTTAAATCCCAATAAATTACTGCCGCTAGCAGCCAAAGAGTTCTTAGAGTGACAAAATTTACTAGTGACCCAAGTAAAATTGCAATACACTAACAGAGTAAATAACCAGTTAAAACCTTACACAGTATTTTATGAAATGAATTACTTTCTGAGCGACTTACAGCGTTAAATTGCACACATCGTTAAGGCCGCATGTTATGCTAAGAATTACAGTAATCACAGACAGACATCACTCCCGGAACCAGTGGGCGTAGGCTACAGGCGTCAGGTGGCGGCATAATTACACGTTGTGGTAACAAGGGACCACTAAGCCACGACATACGTAACGCTCGTCAGCCATCAGTGCAAGCTCCAGGATATACAGGAGCAATTATTAAGCTGCCTGGCAGAACACATGGAAGAAATATAAACACGGGCTCAGAATAAATCAACACACACCATTTAAAAATGAACAAAATTTAACTTCTTGGACTTTTGCAACTATCGTGGTGATTAAACAACCGACACAACAGACCATTTCAAAGTATCAACGGCTCCGATCAGTGCCTTGCACAATTCAGTAGTTATTTAACCCCGGTGACAATCTGTCACCAAACGTGCCCTTGCTTAGCACACTTTAAATACTTCACGAGTATCAGGACAAAATTTATCACAGCACCGATAACTATGTGTACTCGTTCCCGGATTCGGACCAGTTTTTTTTTTTTTTTTTTTTTTTTTTTTTTTGTAAAACCTCACGGTGTCAGATAACGAGAGTGCGATAAGGCTGATAGGTTTCCTCATAAGAATAACAATTGAATAACAATTTCCCAAGCAAATTTATCAGAGCTCACCATTGAACAAAGGAAGTCTCCGCATCAAGCGGACAAATCGAGCCGAACCCACAGGATGTTCACGATCCGGGCGAGAAGTCACTGTCCCACTGCCATATCTCAACAGCCACTGCTCCTCCCAAGGCGTGTAGCAGAAGTTTCCACCCGATATGTCTCCGGCCAGCGAACCCTCTCCCCTGGAAACGCTTGAAAACAGCACGGCAGTACGGGCGTGCTTTATCCGTTCGCCGCTAAGTCCGCCGTTAGTGCCGGCCGAAGTGGCCGTGCGGTTAAAGGCGCTGCAGTCTGGAACCGCAAGACCGCTACGGTCGCAGGTTCGAATCCTGCCTCGGGCATGGATGTCTGTGATGTCTTAGGTTAGTTAGGTTTAACTAGTTCTAGGGGACTAATGACCTCAGCAGTTGAGTCCCATAGTGCTCAGAGCCATTTGAACCATTTTTTTCCGCCGTTAGTACACAACTACCACTACGCGAGCCCCAGAGCTCACGCCGTCTCAACAAACCCAATCCAACCTTGTTTCTATCAGCCACTCACCAAGAGGGCACTATCGAGCATCTTCTTCCCACAATCGTACCTTCCGTTTGCAACAAAAGAATTGCCCACTACCGATAAACACTGCAGCTCCGAAGAAACAGGTGTAGGCATGCGTATTCGTATACAGAGACAAGAAAAAAAAGAAAAAAAAAAAAAAAAGAATATGACCCTGCAGTCGGCAACGCCTAAAAGAAGTGTCTGGCGCAGTTGTTAGATCGGTTACTGCTGCTACAATGGCAGGTTATCAACAGTTAAGTGAGTTTGAACATGGTGTTACAGTCCGCGCACGAGCGATGGAACACAGAACCACCGAGGTAGAAACGAAGTGGGCATTTTCCCATGCGACCATTTCACGAGTGTACCGTGAGTACCGTGAATGCCAGGTATCCGTTCCTGCAAGAACGGGACCAACGACGACTGAAGAGAATCGTTCAACGTGACAGAAGTGCAGCCCTTCCGCAAACTGCTGCAGATTCCAGTGCTGGGCCATCAACAAGTGTCCGTGTACAAACTATTTAACAAAACATCATCGATATGGGCCTTCGGAGCTGAATGCCCACTCGTTTACCCTTGATGGTTGCACTATGCTAAGCTTTACGCCTCGCCTGTGCCCGTCAACACCGACATTGGACTGTTGATGACTGGAAACATGTTGCCTGGTCGGACGAGTCTCGCTTAAGAATTTATCGAGCTGACGGACGAATACGGGTATGGAGAGACCCTCCTGAATCCATGGACCCTGCATGTCAGCCAGTGGTAGAGTATAATGATGTGGATGATGTTGATGATGTTTGGTTTGTGGGGCGCTCAACTACGCGGTTATTAGCGCCCGCACAAATTCCCAACCTTTGCTCAGTCCAGTCTCACCACTTTCGTGAATGATGATGAAATGATGAGGAGAACACAAACACCCAGTCATCCCAAGGCAGGTGAAAATCCCTGACCCCGCCGGGAATCGAACACGGGACCCCGTGCTCGGAAAGCGAGAACGCTACCGCGAGAGTCATGGTGTGGAGGGTGCGTAGTTGGAGTGCTATGGGAACCCTGATACGTCTAGATACCACTCTGACAGGTGACACGTACGTAAGACTCTTGTCTGATCAGCTGCATCCGTTCATGTCCATTGTGCATTCCGACGGACTTGGACATTTCCAGCAGAACAATGCGACACCTCAAACGTCCAGAATTGCTGCAGAGTGGCTCCAGGAACACTCTTCATGACGTCAGTTCCCTCCAGCACTACTTCAGACAATAGTCGAGCCCTTGTTGCGACACTTCTGCGTGCTCGCGAGGGCCCTACAGGATATTAGGCAAGTGTACCAGTTTCTTTGGCTCTTCAGTGTATGAGGCAAAGAGGATATTCGTCCAACGGCAAATAGTACTGGCGTGCCATGATTCAGATATTAATAGTATTGTGTGCTTCTCTATAATGAGGTACTGTCTGAAAAATGCTACACGAATATTCAGTACCCTGGTGATGAGATTTCAAAGTGGAGCAAAGATGACAACCAGCTTTACATTTTCAGATATATAAAATTTTGCAGTTCACAGAACGAAAACGCTTTAGTAGGTGAAGCACGTGGCAGACTTAGGTTCACTGACAGAATGCTGAGGAAATGAAATCAGTGAATATTCAGTCAGCTGGTGATGAGATTTGAGATTTCAAAGTGGTGCAAAGATGACAACTAGCTTTACATGTTCAGATATGTAGAATTTTGCAGTTCACAAAACGAAAGCACTTACTATCCTATGACTACAAATTTATAGAATTGCACTTGGAATCGACTAACTCATAATATAAATATCTGGGTGTAACAATATGTAGGGATTTGGAACGGAATGATCAGTTAGGCTCAGTAGTCGACAAAGCAGGTGGAAGACTTCGGTTCAGTGACAGAATATTCGGGAAATGTAATCAGTGGGCAACCCATCCTAGATTATTGCTCAAGCGTGTGGGATCCATACCCAATAACACTCATAGGAAATACTGAACCCGTACAAAGGAGGGCAGCCCGAATGGTCACAGGTTTTTGACTCATTGGAGAGTCTCAGGGAGATGCTGAAGAAAATGAATTGGCAGACGCTTGGAGATAGACACAAACAATCCTGAAAAATTCTACTTACAAAGATTCAAGAATCAGTTTTAAATTGTGATTATAGCTATATATTACAATCTCGCTCTGTATTGCTTCCGTACAGATCGTGAGGACGAGACAGGACTAGGTACAGAGCGCACTGAATCAGGTAAACAATCATTCATCCCTTACTCAATAAGTGAACTGAATGGGAAAAATCTCTAATAATGGTTGTTAATGAAAATAACCTCTGGAAGTCACCTAGCACCGGTTTGCAGAGAATGAACGTAGCTGTAGACGTAGGGACACGACTTCTACAGACAGCCTTTCATAGGTAACTCTTCTGACGGTTGAGCTGAAGTTCAGAGAGTATCTGAGAGGTACTGACATAAGTAATACTGTGGGAGCATATCGTGCGTGACTCATACCTGAATAGCTGGGTCGGTTGAGACATTGTTCACTCAAGGCAAAAATCCATGTTCAAATTGCAGACCAGCACAAAGTTTTAATATGGCTGTAGTTTCAAAGCAGTGTATAGTTGCAGGGTCGGTGTGCCAAACCTGGGGCTCCAGATGGCAGAGCTTAAGCCGGGACCCACGGCGCTATATTTTGTCAGGAGGCTGAGCAGGTTCAAGAGTGTCAAGGGGCAGTGCAGAGTGATACAGTGGTATTTGGTAACCCTCGTTTATTCAGATAATTTACAGTACTTGATGGATGAAGCGCAGTGTCGGCGTGCCGCCCGCGCACTGTCCCACGAGTCCAGCAGTATCAGCAGACTTCTGGTATTGATACGCCACTGCTGCCAACATCAAGGCCGCCCCACTAGAAGTTGGCCACGCTCTCCCGGTCGCCACCCGCCGATGCGTTGCGACTTGTGCCGCGCTACTGCCCACAGTTCCGGAGACTGCTATAGTCCATGGCCCTCGTCGCCCTCTGCCCTGTTTGGCCTGCTCTGTCCTACTATGTTACAAAGGTGGGTATACTAGTCACACATGACCCTCGGGCCGCCACCGCTCCCAGGACAGGACCGGACTCGAACCCGCGCCCTCCTGGATGCTGTGCCGCAACTTGCCACTAGTGGTGCTTGCCAGATGGAAACACCTGTCGCTGTCTCTGGTGCTGCTGCAGCGCTGCTGCGCCTCCCACAGTGTACGCCTCGCCCGGACCCCGGTACGCCAGGTGGGAAGCGAACGTGCCCCATTGACTCGAGTGGAACTGAGACCCTCCTGGATCCACAAGGGACGGAGCTCACTGCCCTCTTCCAGGCGGAATGTGTGATCTCCAAGTTCCAGGCTGCTGTTCCGACCCGCCCCGGTGTTGCGTCCCCAGAGGCCGAATATAGCCCGAACAAGTACAAAGAAAACAGAATACAAGTTTATGCAGAATACTTATAACATTGCTGCCAGACTGGGCCCTATAAGCGAAGACCAGCACAGGTCCATCCCGATGCCCGACTGACCTGGCACACTCTAACCCAAGATAAAATCGTCTGTCTGTTTATATCAGTATTTCGCTCGTTTCTGATGTGTCAGAGAGAGACAGAAACTATGGGATAGATTCCCACATGTTAGCTACTTACAAATCGCCACTCTTGGCTCTGGCTTAGTGCCCCACCTCATACATCACAATAACTTAAATCAACGCTGCAGTTTTCTGCCTCATTGTTGCTCCACTCAAAACAAATTGGCGTGCAACACTGCCATCCCACGAGTGCCATGTTTACCTTGCCTGGCCTGCTGGCTGTTGACTGTTACCACACTCTGCCAGCGGCCCCATATTTCATCACCCTACCGTGCCTTCATTGAATTTTGACAAAATTTCCCTCTCCTTCGACTAGGACTAATACTAGCTCAGCACACCTCCCTCCTTTCAACACGATTCGTCCCGAATCGAGATATAACAGACGTGGTCTGTGGCTGCGTAAACGTGCTTTCTTCACTAAACTTACATTCTATAGACTAAAACTAACAAGAACATCAAAACACTAACTCTACACCTGTACATTGTGTACATGCCATAGGCACTGGTGCACGTTTCCACATTCTCCACGAAGCTATACTCAAGAAAAATAGAGAAAGGCACACCCTGTGGCTGAAATGCTCACTGTCATTATTCTGTAGCTGCGATGCTGTTCTAACGTTCGAACGTGTTCCAACACCTCATTAACCGTGACAGATCCTTCCTGTGCATTAATAAAGGAATACAACGGTTCCAAAAACTCTGGGTTTAACGAGGAGTTTAAGTATGTCAGATTCTGCACTGTTAATATCTCTAGAACCCCTTCTGGACAAAACAACGATCTGTGTGACAAAGTTAAAGCTGTTTCACCCATATGTGATGCTGGAAGACGGAAATCCTCCCCCACAATCTCACAAACTGTACCATTTATAATTATTCCCCTTTCCCGCAGTTGCAACCTCCATATTTTTTTCCCCTCTCTGATTGGTATAACAAGTGACCATCACCCATATTGGCGTAAATACCGAATATAACCAAAGCCTCCCTGCCTTCTGGAAGTAGGAATGTGTTGATAACACCTCTTTCTCACAACCTGAGCTATTCGTCATCCCCAGGAACAATCCAACTTCGCATGTACTATTATCTGTAAAAACTGGTCGCTTAGGGCAAACCAACACTTGTCCCTGCGTACAATGCTCCAACTCTGACAAATGATAGTACTCCGTGAGTTTCTCTGTTAACCGAAATAAAAAGTACGTCTCGCGTCCTGATCTACACCCATTTACCAATCTCCTTCCATTTCACTGGGTATGGATGAATAGCGTAACACTCATAACGTGAGTCAACTCCGACTACTGGAAAATTGACATCGATGTAAACTCGCGCCCCATCCATCCTCACCTGTACCAAAGACACATGAAAGAATATTGATATAGTGGCCCGTGTTACCTCCACTACATGTTCTATATCTGGTGGAAATTGCCTCTTCGCTAATTGTAACCCTCTAAAAAGATCGTCTGTCGAGACTAACACTGGACTTAGATGCCCGTTTACCGTTGATATACTGCTTCCTGTAACATCGTGACTTCTGTACGTGAATCACTTAAGCGGTCTGCTAATGCCCTGAGCAACCTGGCAATAGCCAACTTACCATCCAATATGTTTAACCGTTTCTGCAGCATCTCCAATTGGCTATTTATAACTTCCCGTGTCCCTCTCGCATATCAAGTCAACTGCTCCACTAAGGTTCGTACGAGCTTTGCGTTCTTCAAGACCCTCGTTTCTAGGCTTGACAAGCGTGTTGTGTGTTACTCCATTGTACTTCTAACCTCACTGAACGCTCGTTGCACCTGCATTACTGATAGATTCAATGCTCGGACGTCATCGTCATCCGCTCTACCGAACACCGTTTTCAATATCTTTCCCCTGCATTTATCCATCCCCTCTTGCACCGAGTTACCGCCTGTGTCACACTCTCCACTAAACGAGGCAATTGCTCCCTCAGGTTATTATAAGTCAACTGTAATTCTTGATACTCCCCTTGTACTTCTTTTAATATGTGATTCCTTTTCCCTCTCGGTATACAATTCCGAGAATGATTCCTGTAATTTTCGCACTTCATTCCTGATCTTCCATACCTCTGTTGTTGTTGATAGCGACCACTTATGATTTGCTACTAATATATCTGGATGCCGCGAATACAGTACCCCTGACTGCAAGGTCTGGATCATTATCCGCTGATGTCCAGCTCCACTGCTGTGACCACAGATCAGCATCCCCATGGCTATCATCCAGCACGTCCACATATGTTCTGACCCTGTGAAGAAAGGAATGAAAAATGCCTGTACCACCCCTTTTCCACTACAAGTTACTACAACATCGACATCCTCAAAAATTCCATTTATTTCCCTCTGCCCCTAAAAAATAGTCTCCCCCATACAGCTACATCTACATTTATACTCCGCAAGCCACCCAGCGGTGTGTGGCGGAGGGTACTTTACGTACCACTGTCATTACCTCCCTTTCCTGTTCCAGTCGCGTATGGTTCGCGGGAAGAACGACTGCCGGAAAGCCTCCGTGCGCGTTCGAATGTCTCTAATTTTACATTCGTGATCTCCTCGGGAGGTACAAGTAGCGGGAAGAAATATATTCGATACGCGTCATAAATGTTTTTATAAATTTAGAAAGAAAACTGCATAGATGTGCCGCACTCTCCCCAATAGGACAGGAGGCAACTGAAGGCAATACGCAACGAGACGAAATGACAGTTTTTTTCAAAGACAATAATTACAATGAAGTCACAGTGTTCCACCACGGTCCTCTGAAGATTGCAATGGGCGGGATGTGTTCCTTGATAGGTTGTGTGATCACGAAGGAGTGTTCCCGTGCTGGCCACAATGTTGGAAAATGAGTTGTTGGGGTGGGGGCGGTTGACAACTGCTGGATGGTGGATGGTCGTTGATGCGTGTCGAGTGCTGCGATACGTCTCCGCAACGCATCCCACACATGTTCTGTGGGATTGAAGTCGGGGGAACGGACAGGCCATTCCACTTGCCGAATGTCCTCACGTTCCAAGAGCTCGCCTACCTGTACTCTTCGATGCGGTTGCGTCTTGTCATCCTTTAGAATGAAATCACGGCCGAACGCACCCCTAAAAAGACGCATGTGCGGAAGGAGTACAGTGTATCAATAACGTTGACTGGTGACTGTACCGTGATCAAAAGATTTGTAGGTCAGTTGCGCTCATGTAAAATTACACCTCCCGACACCATGATATCTGGGCAACCAAAACTCTATCACACCTGGACCACCAAAACAATCATATTCGGCAGTGCAGGACGTGCCTTCATATGGCGAAAGGCGAGAATATGTAATGCACCCAAGAACACCGTCGAACGTGATAGTTTTGGAGGTCCTGGCGTTGCAGGGAGGAGACGTGATGTTGCACAGGGGCACTGACAACGAAATCTTTGAACGCAGTACACTCATCGGTCAATATTACTGTGACACCGTACTCCTTCCCAATGTGTGCGTTTTTTCAGGGGTGCTTTCGGCCTTGACTTCATTTGTAGGGATGATGACGGGCGACAGCTTAGAAAACGCAGGTGCAGGAGTTCCTGGAACGAGATGATATTCGGCTATCGGAGTGGACTCCCCGTTTCCCCCGATTTAAATGCCATCATGAGTTGGGAAGAGCTACTGCAGCAGGTGCTCATGTACCAACGACCGTTTGGCAGCCGTCAGCCGCGTTGGTGGCGGTGGAACGCTCTACCACACAAATCTTTACCGACCTTGTGGCTGGCATGGGAGCACTTTAATAGAGCATTCATTGCCATCTGTAGTGATCACGCACCCTATTAGGAACCACTTCGCACTTTTTCTAATGTCCAAGGGGTCATCGGGAATCGCGGGACTCCAGTGTCATTATTGTCTTTGAGTAAAAGTGCCCATTCCATTCGTCTGTTTCAAATGGCTCTGAGCACTGTGGGACTTAACAGCTGAGTTCATCAGTCACCGAGACTTAGAACTACTTATACCTAACTAACCTAAGGACATCACACACATCCGTGCCCGAGGCAGGATTCGAACCTGCGACCTTAGCAGCAGCGCGATTCCGGACTGAAGGGCCTAGAACCGCTCGGCCACAGCGGCCGGCTCCGTTCGTCTGATTCCCTACTTCTTTCAGTCACTTTATGTATTACTCTGTAGCACTTCTTTCTGCGTGTAGTCTAAATTTCATCCAGATATGTTACTTGACAGTGATACTTCGTTCGATAGCTACTTTCGTTCTTAAGTTTTGCACCTGTGTAGCTCCAAAACCCAACACCGTATTATACTACTTAACTACTTAATAAGAACTAATAAAAAGGAATTAATAAAAAGAGAAGGAGAAAAAGAGAGACAAGGAGAGAAAAAGGCTGAGAAAAACCAGCTACTATCTAGCCACAAACAAACATTAAAAATGATAAAAAGAGATAGAAAAGGTAAGGCCGTTAACACTGTAGCATTAGACGTAGGTAGTAATTTTTGGTAATTGTGTTACTCTTTTATCTTCGCTTGACGAACACCAATACACCAAACACAGCCCATGGCTCTGTATCCAGAACGCTGCAGCACTGCCTCACTCGTTGGCTTCGGAAAACGTGGCCGCCTTCATGCTGGCAGATGTTCACATTGGTCTTCTTGTTTCTAGCACGTGGGATGTCTTCCATCGGATGTGACTGAGGCCCTCTTATTTGTCGGGCACTGAGAGTAACATTTTTACAGGATCCATGACGGCGACCGTGTAACTAATGGATTTTAAGCAATCGGACTATTAGTTTCATCTCCAAAAGACGTTTATTTATACAGGAGAGTATAGAACGGGAATCAGTATTTCAACATGGATTCATTTAGCAATTGTAATTATTTGTAGACAGGTAAAAATACTGTCTCCCGTCCAGTTGGACATAACTTTAAACTTCAGAGGTTCAATAGATGAAATGTAACCTTTTAGCATTGATTTCAGGTGACGACAGATTCGCATAAATCAGTCGCTGACCAGTCTCTAGATAGCTCTCTACTATGAGGTATTAACAGACTACCAAATCTTCCCTCACATTAACGTTTGTTAACTCAACTTTATAACTTTGAAAGAATACTTCTAGAATATGGAGGCCTTCTCATTACAGTAACACATGGAAAAAATTACTTGGAACACTCTTAAAGCAAAAATGCATTAAACTAAATTCAACCTTTGTATCAATTACTTATTCAAGAATGGTTTCAAATCAGAATGGAATAAAATCTTCATCTGAAAAGTGGCATGTAATTGTTTGTAGCTCTTTCTTATCCATGAAATAAGCTCACAGTGATTGCTACGGAAAAATGGAGTGAATTCTATTTCCTACCGAGCGAGGTGGCGCAGTGGTTAGCACGCTGGACTCGCGTTCGGAAGGACGACGGTTCAATCCCGCGTCCGGCCATCCTGATTTAGGTTTTCCGTGATTTCCCTAAGTCGCTCCAGGCAAATGCCGGGATGGTTCCTCTGAAAGGGCACGGCCGACTTCCTTCCCCATCCTTCCCTAATCCCATGAGACCGATGACCACGCTGTCTGGTCTCCTTCCCCAAACCAACCAACCAACCAACCAACCATCTATTTCTGTTGCCGCACAGGACAAGGTTTTGCTTGCCGTGGCTCGCCTCGTGGGCGGTTGAATTGTTTACAGTACGTGCAAGGGTCGCACTGAATCCTGACTGGTTAAAAAGAAACTTTTAAGCTCTACAATTTTTTAGCCGAACTGACTGTAATAAACAAATAACTGAACGCAAGGGTAAAGCTAATGTCCGGTACGACCATGTAGTGAAGAATTTATTCTCTTTTTTTTTTATAACGCGTGAGATCGCATTATTTGCTTATCTGCGGTTCCCTTATTTCGACGTCCTCGCACCTTGATGGACACCAAGAGATGTCCAATTCCGTTGTAGTCGTAATGCTATCTTCCGCCTGTTATTTATACGCTAGGTTAGTGTAACATGGGTAACTGAACGCCTCTCTTCCTTCTGCAACCCACAGAGCCCAGACGGTGTATTCTAGATATGATAAGAAGTTGTTCTCTTCCATCAAGTGTACCAAAATTTAATTAATATTCTTCAAAGACTTCCTCCGATAACATAAATGACCATGTTAATCGACGGGACCACATCTCACACGAAAATTTCTTCGTAAATAATTTTATGTCTTGTTCAATATGAAACGTATTCCATCTTTTTATACACACATCTATGCGAACTTTACATTCTCAAATAGAATCTGTAGCTTACTTACTAGCAGTTTCAGATAAGATATGTGTTTGATGTATATACATATTGATCTGCCTGGTTGAAAAGGAACTGTCTTTTTAAATTTCCGATAAACCGTCTTCGTCGTGTAATAATTGCTTTCTTTTCCGCTTCATTAAAACAATGACATATTGACTTGATAAAATTCAACCGGCCGCAGATATTCTTTAACAGTTCTGCTGCGTAACGTCAAAATATATCACTTGAAACTGTTTTCTTCTTAAATGTCAGTTAATGTCCGATATTTAAATGTAGAAATTGTTACTCTTTCAAATTCCTTTGTTTGCTTTACTGTCAAACACATCTCTAGTCTGAAACCGCTAATAAGTAAGCTTCACAGATTATATTTCAGGACGCTACGGTCGCAGGTTCGAATCCTGCCTCGGGCATGAATGTGTGTGATGTCCTTAGGTTAGTTAAGTTTAAGTAGTTCTAAGTTCTAGGGGACTGATGACCTTAGCAGTTAAGTCCCATAGTGCTCAGAGCCAGTTGAACCAGCCAGTTATATTTCAGGATATAAAATTTGCGTAGCCGTATTCCCACGTTCATCATATTTACAATATTAACTTCCTTTTCAATAACTTGAAAGTTGATTTCAGTCATCAATACAATATTCAAGCAGATCTATCCTTCCAAAAAAGCGTCAATCACGGACTCTCAGATGTTATCTTGCAGTAACTTCAGTATAGTTCGGTCATACAATTATTATACTAATTATTATACTAATCAATAGACAAAGTTAATACACATTTAATTAACGCTCTTTTTATTTACAAAACGTTGACAACATGCTATGGTCACACAAGCTCGAGACCTTCTGTAGAACTCTTACATTTTCATGCATTCATTTGAAACACCAATTTTTCAGCAATATGCAGAGGTGATGTGGACTATGGTGACCTCATGTTCTCGCCGTCGCGGACCGTTGGCGCTCTCATGATAGTGACTAGCACTGCCGATTTACTGCGTCGGTGGAACACCGAAGAATCACGTGCCACGATCTCCTCCATACAACGTGAAACTGACCGAGATACAAAATTTTAGTACACACATCACATACATAAAATTACATAATTAATTCTTATACTGTTATGGTCTACCTGATGTCGCTCATGTGGAAAATAAGGACAGTGCTGCTCAGTAAAATCTGGAATACCACACGCTCTGTCTTTCGCAGCTTGCAGACAGTAGTAGGGTAAAGAAAGCATCGCCCCACATTGCGGGCTGCCTACATCACAGACAAGTATAGATTCAGGGGCAAACCTGTTGTTCTCTTTTCACTGACAGATCCCTACTTTATTTGTTCTTGTAAGAGGATTATGACCACATGGGGATAATCCATTCTTTTGATTAACAGGTCCTTCACCTAATGTTTGGTTGTGTGATTTACCATGTCACCCCCACCTCTCCCAGCCTCTCAGAAACCCTGCACCTGTTCTGATATCAAATTAATAGACTAATTAACTAAATTTATTGAAAAAAATTGGCGAGAAATAGCCCAATTGTGTCACTTACAGTATTCACGAGCTGCTTCATGTTACTTGAATAGCCCACCGCCCTACCAATATATCAATTTGATTGACTAATTAATTAATCAATTAAATCGATTTCCCTTCGTTTTCCATACCCCCTTCCCCACCTGGAAACATTGATTGATTGACTCCATTGCACAGAATATTGTTTAAACAATTTAGACAATGTGTGGAGTACTGTTTATTAAAAAAAAATTAACGATACAAGGTGGTGTATGGAATGTAGTTTATTTATAGAATTTCCCGGGAAATCGATCGCTGTTTGTGGAATATTTTCATTCCTATCATTTAAGGCAACACGTAATTACAGTGTCACAGACCGCTTAAACAGATCAGAAAAACTTTCTCACTTCTCGCCACCCGTGCAGGCTGCCTGGAGCCGTGCCATGCCAAGGGGCCTAGAAACCCCAGGGGACTCACCGCACCAATGTCAGCTGCATGCGGATCCATAGCTACGTGAAGTACTGCGCTGATCCCTAAACAAAAGTGTCAGGTGGCGGCAAACCTTTGACACTGACACCTGACAAATTTCTGTGGCCGTCCCCCCCCCCCCTCCCCCCCTCACCCCCACCATCCCAAGTTGTCTGTATGCATCAACAAACTTGTCGGAAACCAACACAAGCGAGACATACCTTCCATCCAAGGCAAATACCTGACAGTGAATCGACCTAGAAATTCTGCTGACAAATAATTAATTTCCGGTCACATGATGGTGATGTAGCGGACATAGGGCAGATGCAGTAGCGACTTCACACACACAAATTGACGACGTCACAAAAGTAGTAGCAGGCTGAATCGAAATACTCTTTAAAAAAATATCGTTGCATACAAAGAGAGGAAGGGAGAACTGTAGTTTGCTTTGGAGATGACATAGGAATTAGCATGGGATATTTCATTCTTCCAGGGGCTCTAAGCCGCCCCAGCCTTCCCAGCGCACTCCCTTGGAATGCATTTCATGAATTGCCTCAGGAATTATTAAATCTGGTGCGGCATGTCACATCTTGAAGATGTCACAAATGTTGCTTCAGAAGACATGCCAGGGGAAATATTAATTAACTCTTTAACATAGCATTTAAACAGTTTGCTTCACACAGTTCAAAACTATTCAAAATAAAAAAGGTCGAAACTGCTCGGTAGTTTTCGTGCATAAGCAACAGTGTTATGTTTTTAACGAGAAATTTCATTAAATAATCCAAAACTATTATTATTGTACGTCAAGACTGGAAGCGGTGATGATGAAATGATAGCTGGAACTTCAAATTTCGACTTGAATTTTTATCCTCACTGTTACAGAGTTCCCGACCACTACAGGCATGCTAAGTGCATTTTCTTTCTTAAAAGTACTATAGAATTCCAAAGTTGACTGGTTTTCTCAGCTACATCAGGATTAAGAAGGAGGGAGGAAATGGTTTACTGAATGATAAGAGAGTAACAACAAATATCGCTGTGACGTATTGAGAAACACAATCCATTCCCGGCTAGATGCCTGAGACCACTGAGAACACTTTTACGTTCGATGTACTCATCTTCCGGACGACCATACCTAACATGCCGCAATACAGCACCAACGCTCGGAGACCGAAGGAAACTAGTGCCTTAAACGTGGCCCATGGCCGCAGCCACGAAAGTGCACGAGAGAGGCCCACCAGCTGTGGAGTAACCCCATTCCGAGAAGGACCTGAGTAGTAGGAGTTCAAATGCTATTAGTACCCCCAGTGCAAACACTCATACTGAATCTTCTCAAATTTCCATTGGGGATAGATGCGACACACGCGGTCCTAAGGGGACTCAATGCAAACTGGGTATTAGTTCTTTGTTCGCCCATCCAGGGGAAGCTACATGCCAAATCGTTATAAGCCGCAGTAGACCAGAAGCTTTCTCGGACTCTCCGAACTGGTGTACAAAGGATGAGTGAGCCCCAGCCCGGAACAAAGGCGTTTGCTGAGATACTGTTTCCAGCCCCGACCTGCCCGCTTGCTTATATGCTGTCTATGGCTGTCTCCAAACTCACAAGAATATTGGAAACCAGGCAGTGTAACTACAATTAAATATTACGATTGCTGCTGCATTCTGGCACTGAGCAATGCACTGCAAATGTCTCCTCGTGAAGGCTGTGGTTCTGGAAAGAAATCTCAATGTCTGCAGCGCACATAATTTTCCACGTAAAGTCTCTCTCATACCCTTACGACTATCTATGTGTTGGATCTATACCTGCCTAACGACAGGACGCACAGTTATTTTCTCTGCACATGCCAGAGCATAAGCCACAACAACTTTACACATCAACCTATACACATTTTAGACAAGCAGTGCAGCGGCTACATGTCTCGATTATCCTCTGTTCTAAGAAATTATTTGACGTTTAACTCTTCCAGTCTGCGCTTCCGGAAGGTGCTGCATCCCGCCAAGTCTCTCTCAAACAAGTGTTGTAAAATCACAGGCGTCCGGCATAATGTGATAATCAACAGCGCCTCCAAGCTCAATAGGGTTGGAAAGACACCAGCGATATACGTTGGTGTACTGGAATCTTCATCGCAGTCGATGGTGCAACATGAAAACGTGAGGTTATGGTTGTTGGAGCCGATGAAGGGGCGTTCTGTGTATCTACTTTGCTACAGCTCTATTGCCTGTCCTGTTTGTACACTGTAGCAGATCCAGTTGGACTCTCGCATTGGTATTGTGTAGCTGTTTACGAAATGAATCTATCACCTCTTACTTTCGGATATACTCCTCAATGTTTTGAAATCACAGTTCACTGCTTGAAATCCCTCATCAACGTACCACTGGATATACGTCATTTTTTTACATGAATAGTAATCTGATTACTTCCCGCAAACGTCTGGCAGTATGTCGGAACATAAGCCTCAGTACTTTTACGTTCAAGCAGCATAACGTTTTTGACTATCGATTTTGTTTGCGTGGCCATTCTCCGCAGCAAGCATAGAAATATTTGTTTTATAAATAAAGAACACCTTCTCTTGCTGCACTGTATTATTTTCTCCCTGACGCGTTTCGCCTTTTTTCACTTTAAGGCATCATCAGTGGGATCTATAATGATGCAGGTATGATGCATTTTTGTTTCGATACGTATTATTATTTACATACAAATCGAGAAGTGAACTGTTTTATAATCTACGAATAATACATTTCAAACCAGAAGAACGTCGTACGTGTATCATTATAGATCAATCTGATGATCCCTTAAAGTGATAAAAGGCGAAACGCGTCTGGGAGAATAACATGCAGTGCAGCAAGAGAAGCCTTTTTTATTTGTAAAACAAATATTTCTGTCATTTATATGTGTATAAAAAATTACGATGCGTCCACTCTCGCAGCAGCTGGGCGTCGTTTTCACACTGCTCGGTAGCGAAACAGGCCTGCCAACTGTGGCATCAGCCGCACTAGCAGCAACAGCAACAGCAACAGCAGCAGCAGTGGCAGGAACTAAAGCAGCAGCAGCAATATTATCGTGATGATGATGAGGTCCCAAACTCCGATGAGCGTAGGGAACGATGCGGGAGACCCACACCGCCGACTAAGCAAGGTCCTATCGGAGGTGGTCTGCCCTTGCCTTCCTCCAACCGTAATGGAGATGAATGATGATCATGAAAACGACACAACAACAGCCAGTCATTTCGAGGCAGGGAAAATCCCTGACCCCGCCGAGAAACGAACCCGGGACCCCGTGCTCAAAAGCGAGAACGCTACCGCAAGACCACGAGCTGCGTACAATATTACCGTAAGTAATTCATATATTTTTCACCGAATACGTAATACGTTGTGACCAACGAGTCAGAGGTTGTTGTAAATGATTTTGAGGACCAAACACGATAAACGTTACTTCTTTTCTTTCCACTAACAATTTCGTATTGTTTCAGTATATATATATATCCATTTTTTTCATATCCATAGTATTGTGTATACATGATTAAATGTCGTAGTACACCTAATGTGCTGTATATTGTTTGATGTAGGTTATTTACTGGCAGACGAAGAAATTGGACAGGGAGAGGTATGTGCTGGAGACAAGCAGCAACCATCGCAGATCTCATGCAATTGACTGTTGTAAAAAGTGTTTTTCTTTCCAGTAGTCTTTGTGGGTATATGTTTTTATTATTAAATCATAATGTTGTAGGCGATATCAGCGAGCTGAATTGATGGGACCTCCCCAATTCAGGCGAGGGAGAAATGGGTGGAGGAGATGGAGAGAGAGAGACCTTCGTCATCATGAGGAGATTAATGAGACAGCAAGGAGCTAGAGAGAAATATGTAATACACACTCATTCTGATTAGAAATAATCAGCGTTCATTCTTTCCTTATCCGCCCCGATAGCTGAGTGGTCACCGCGGCGATCTGTCACGCCAAGGAGCCCGGATTCGATACCCTGCTGGGTCGCAGATTTTCTCCGCTCAGGGACTAGGTGTTGTATTGTCCTCATTGTCATTTCGTCATCATCAGTGGAAGGCTACGGGAAACCACCACTGGAATCACCTCCCTAGACGCTCATGCGGTGGACCTCTCTGACGAGGCTTCCCGCCATGACAAGACCTACCGTAAGGCAGAACGCAGAGTTTCTTTTTTCTTTCCTTGCAGCAGCAGGCGATGTCTGGAACGTTGTACTTAATTCGTTATTCTTTCTCTCTTCTGCAGCGGCTGCGTTAGGCGAACAATTGCCGCAATACGCCGTGGCTCGGGTACCGATGGGGTGGGGGAGCCTGTAACATAGAGGCGAGGTCCTGTGCGGCACGCTTCACCAGCAAGGGCGCCGCCAGCCGTCGCGCGGAAGCCGCCGGCGCCGCTCTCGTTCCCACCGCCTCCCCCACACCGGCTGCGCTCTGGCGTCTACGGGCGACACTCCCTCTGATAAACAGGTTAGGGCTGCAGCAGCAGGAGTGCTCGCACCGGCCCCATTCCACAGCGTCTCCTACTCCAACATCCCGTCTTCGCCAATCTCGCGAGATACAGCACATACTCCTGAACGCAACACCGCAAGCAGATTCATCAACTACACTCCTGGAAATTGAAATAAGAACACCGTGAATTCATTGTCCCAGGAAGGGGAAACTTTATTGACACATTCCTGGGGTCAGATACATCACATGATCACACTGACAGAACCACAGGCACATAGACACAAGCAACAGAGCATGCACAATGTCGGCACCAGTACAGTGTATATCCACCTTTCGCAGCAATGCAGGCTGCTATTCTCCCATGGAGACGATCGTAGAGATGCTGCATGTAGTCCTGTGGAACGGCTTGCCATGCCATTTCCACCTGGCGCCTCAGTTGGACCAGCTTTCGTGCTGGGCGTGCAGACCGCGTGAGACGACGCTTCATCCAGTCCCAAACATGCTCAATGGGGGACAGATCCAGAGATCTTGCTGGCCAGGGTAGTTGACTTATACCTTCTAGAGCACGTTGGGTGGCACGGGATACATGCGGACGTGCATTGTCCTGTTGGAACAGCAAGTTCCCTTTCCGGTCTAGGAATGGTAGAACGATGGGTTCGATGACGGTTTGGATGTACCGTGCACTATTCAGTGTCCCCTCGACGATCACCAGTGGTGTACGGCCAGTGTAGGAGATCGCTCCCCACACCATGATGCCGGGTGTTGGCCCTGTGTGCCTCGGTCGTATGCAGTCCTGATTGTCGCGCTCACCTGCACGGCGCCAAACACGCATACGACCATCATTGGCACCAAGGCAGAATCGACTCTCATCGCTGAAGACGACACGTCTCCATTCGTCCCTCCATTCACGCCTGTCGCGACACCACTGGAGGCGGGCTGCACGATGTTGGGGCGTGAGCGGAAGACGGCCTAACGGTGTGCGGGACCGTAGCCCAGCTTCATGGAGACGGTTGCGAATGGTCCTCGCCGATACCCCAGGAGCAACAGTGTCCCTAATTTGCTGGGAAGTGGCGGTGCGGTCCCCTACGGCACTGCGTAGGATCCTACGGTCTTGGCGTGCATCCGTGCGTCGCTGCGGTCCGGTCCCAGGTCGACGGGCACGTGCACCTTCCGCCGACCACTGGCGACAACATCGATGTACTGTGGAGACCTCACGCCCCACGTGTTGAGCAATTCGGCGGTACGTCCACCCGGCCTCCCGCATGCCCACTATACGCCCTCGCTCAAAGTCCATCAACTGCACATACGGTTCACGTCCACGCTGTCGCGGCATGCTACCAGTGTTAAAGACTGCGATGGAGCTCCGTATGCCACGGCAAACTGGCTGACACTGACGGCGGCGGTGCACAAATGCTGCGCAGCTAGCGCCATTCGACGGCCAACACCGCGGTTTCTGGTGTGTCCGCTGTGCCGTGCGTGTGATCATTGCTTGTACAGCCCTCTCGCAGCGTCCGGAGCAAGTATGGTGGGTCTGACACACCGGTGTCAATGTGTTCTTTTTTCCATTTCCAGGAGTGTAGTTCTAGTTATAGTACTAGTAATGCCAACGATCCTGTGTCTAGTGGCAGTTCCCTCTCCCGTCCTTTTAGTGAAGGGCACAGGTCAGTGACACAATACCGCAGTTAGAATACTCGGTGATTGCCGACTCATTTGAGGAACGAATCTCCCTCACAAGGATTGGGAATCCGCCAGGAGGGTATCGAGACTGAGATCCCCTGCTAAAGCCGCGGGACAGGACAGGTAGTTTAAACTGTCGAAAGGGGCCAAAATAAGCGGCTGTCACCTACACTCGAACATACAACTTTATTTATTTAACGGAACATTACAACGGCGAAGAATTTTTTTAAAAAAATACAGCATTAATTTTTGGAACTTAATTACCGGCTGAATCCGCCATACAATGTCATGCCTTAAGGGCAAGACCACTTTAATTTAAAATCAGCCGAAGGCCAATGACTTAAGACTAAAACCAAAATCAGAAATTTAAAAGGCAGAGGGCCTTATCTTAAACCAGTTCTTTCAATTAGGCTGAAGGCCCAAACAATCTTAAGCCTTAAGGGCAAAACAACCTTAATTTAAAAATCGGCTAGAGGCCATACAAATACAAACAACAAGAACAAATAAGAAAAGGCAGTACACCCAATGGCGCTCAGAAGTTTCTGAGGGTTGGCCAGGAATTCAAACACGAACACTCGCTTAGATGAGACATGCAGTCGGCCAACCATCTTCGATCCGACGACAACCCAACCGACAGACAGTCAATGGACCAAGCGACAGGATAACTTCCGCTCCACCCGACCAGCACACAACAGGGAGTTCAATGGGACACGCCGAAGGTGTCGGCGCCCACAACGAATTAGACATTCAACGGTCAAGCTACACACCGTGCTGGACAGCCACAACACGATGAGGAAATACACTGCCTGAATTTACGTCAACGGCCTGGGCAGGTAACCAGAAAGTTAACGGCCACAAGGCAGAAGATTCCGCTGGTGCACTTCAATTGAAAAATAATCGAGTTAAGTTAAACTCCATAGGAGGGCGGCTAGAATTTCGCTAGCTTGGAAACACACATTGTTGCTCGCGGGAATGTCCCAACAGCCCACAACGAAATTCAAACGACACAATGTGAACAGTTGGGGCTGGCCGGTAGATTAAGTAAAGGCTCAACTTTCGTGTCCAGGATCATTGAGCCACGGACCTCATAGCAATGGGAACAGCCCCTCGCACTCCGACCACGTGTGGACGCCGCCACTTGCCCCAGACAAACTACGCGCCACGAAGACTTCATCACTGCTCCACCCCAACCGACCAACTCCCAGGCCCGGAAACGGTGAAAGAACCAAATACACATCGGCCGATGAGACGACCAACCAAATGGCCAACCAGCGGTCGTTCCGCTCCAATCTTCCTCCATTGGACAGTTCATGTGCGTCGCCAGCGGTCGGCGAACACTGGCTGTCGGCGCCTCACCGGCGCTCCGTCCCCGACTTCACTGCTGCTGCGTCACGACTGCACTGCTGGTCCGTCCCGAACTGACTGCCAGACACACGACGACCCGGAAATACTATCGGTCGCTCCAGAGATGGTGCTACAGTGCACTTATCGATACGCGCTGCTGCTGCCGCTCACGGGCAAGTAAGGCAGGAAGTTAGAGAGGCCAGTAAATGGAATAAGAAAACGAGGCGGCGGTACCGTAATAGAAGATGACAAACAATAAATGTGATAAATGCGAGCCGTGCACGGCTCAGAGACCATGTCGGGTTATTAAAGGCATGCGTTCCTTTCGTGGGAAACGAGCGCCCCAAGATAGGCAATGATCCGCGGTATCCCACCATTAAATGCATTGCAGTGCTCTGCATCGAAATGTGGCATCCCCCCGAAAATTTATTCTGGCATTAAAGACACAAGTCTTCAAGTATAAACGTAGGCTTCCGCAGCTACTGTCACATTCGATAAAATTTTTCTGGGTTTGTGACCGCATTGTCAATATATGTATATAAAACTATCGACGTTTCGGTCTCCTGAAGAAGGTCGCTTGCAACAGGAACCGAAACGTCAGTAGTTTTATATATATTGACAATGCGGTCACAAACCCAGAAAAATTTTATTGAAAGTCTCTTCATCATCTCTGGCGTAAAAATGGAGTGATAACGCGGAGCACGTCAATCGCCGAGTAGTTTCGTAAATCCACCTTGAGTGCTATAATGGATCGATTTTCCGAGATGGAAATGAGAGGGTTAGCTAAAGCACTCAGCCGAATACTACATCTGGACATCCGCACACTTATCTATGGTCTGGTAAATGGAGGGTCCAGCTATATCAAGCTCCCTAAAGAAATTGGTAATAAGAGGGTATGCATTAATGTGAAAAATGAAAAAGATCAGGCTTGTTTTGCGCGGTTAATCCTGGCTTACGAGAGAAATATTAAAGAGAATCCAGAGCGCACACATCAATATGATAGATACCTTGACATTCATAAGTATTGTCACATTGATGGTATCGGGTTCCCGTCAAGATCCAGGACACAGCCAAATTTGTGATGCAGAATACTGGAACATCAATTCATGTTTACGACCTGGAGGAGAAAAGCAAGTCAGATGAGCAGGACAAGCATACAGTCATTGGTCCCCTTCATTCCTCAAAATTTGCCGGTGAGCGTGAGATGCATGTAAACATGCTACTCTTCTCTGAAGGTGATAATTATCATTGTGTTTGGATCAAACACATCACCCGACTCCTTTCCGGCCAGCTGATAAAGCATAATGGTGACAGGCAAATTTGCTAAGGTGCCTCAATGCCTTTTCGCCAGACAAGATATTAGCAAAGCATCTAGTAAACTGCGCTTCCAAGGACCCTGTACATGTTATTATGCCTACTGAGGAAAAAAATTCACAAAGTTTAAAAATGCTCATCATTAGGAGCGATGCCCGTTTGTAGTGCACGCTGATTTTAAAAGCCTTCTCGCTCCTGTGGCCCGCTGTGAAGGTGACCCTACGACATCACATACTATCTTTACAGAAAAACACGTACCATATGCGGCAGCATACCAAATTGTACCGTTCTATGATTCCAGTCTTAGCCGTGACATATCTTGTGTCAGGGATAATCCTGCAGTTTGGCTGCTCACTGACTCGAAAACCATTCATGGGACATTGATAAGCTTTACAGCGACAACGTTCTCATGGCCACATCGAAGGAGAATGAAGATTTGTACAATAACGTGATTGACTGTCTAATTTGTGGGCTGCCGTTAGATAGAAAAGCGGAAACTTTTCTCGCAGGGATCACTGCCATCTTATGGAGAAGTTCCGTAGTGCAGCTCACAATAGGTGCAGTTTGAAGCACCAGCTACCAAGGCAAGGCTTTACATGGACACAGATGTACGTTTGCTTGCGGACGTTTTCGAGAAATTCCAGAGTCTATGCATGACCACACATTCTCTAGATCCAGCCTTTTATTACACGGCACCTGAGTTGTCTTGAGACACAGTGTTCAAGAAAATGAAGTGCAGCATCGAATTATTGACCGATGCTGACATGCTTCTTTTCTTTGAGTGGGATATCCGTGGGGGGACCTTGACAATGAGTCCACGAGTGGGTGACGGGTTCAATTGCATCACTTGATTCGAGTTACATAGTGTCTTGGCGGTGGTGGTGGTTAGTGTTTAACGATAATGTCTTGGATGTAAATAACATATATGGGCACGCCTTGCAACAATCACTGCCAATTGGTGAGTTTCGATGGGTGCTCGAAGACGAATGCAAGGGATTAGATGGAAAAAAATCATGAGGGGTATGGCAGCTGATTCTGATGTAGGGTGTGTGGTGGAGGCAGACCTCACATACCCTATTAGTTTGCATGATGTGCACATTGATTTGCCGCTGTGTCCAGAGCAACTAGTTCTGCAAGGGGGCTTCACCCAAAAACTGATGGCAACGCTGGGGAATAGTAATTTCCAGCAGTGTCTCAGCTTGGGGATGGAGCTGGTTAGAATCACCCGGGCTATCTCCTTCAAGCAGTCTCCCTTGATGGAGTATATTGATTTGAATACGAGATAGAGATCTTCCGTAACATGCAACTTTGAGAAAGATTTTTATAAATTAATGAATAATCAATTTTCGGCAAAACAATGAATAATTTGAGGGAACGACGTGAACTTTTGACTAGAACCGAATGGGATGGGCGTTGGGGCGTAAGAAAATGCATCGCCAGACCCAATTTTAAGCGTGGCACTATATTCAATAAGAACTTTGTTGCTGTGGAGATGTGCATATTAGACCCATCCAAACTCCACGTGTACCACTTTCATTATGAGTATGTAAAAACTGCTTTTGCAGATCCTAAATTATTTTATATGGATACAGATAGCTTCATCTATTGAGTAAAGAGTTATAATTCATATGAAGTGATGAGGTAGCACGGTAATGAATTCAACATGTCCTCATACACGGCCGATAATCCTTATGGCATTGTTCCGAAGAGCAAGAAGGTTATCGACCTTATGAAAGACGAGGTGATTGGGTTGCTAATTGTGGAGTTTGTAGGTCTGTGATCAAAAAAGTATGCGTATCGCACACTGGAAGGTGCCACCTGGAGGTGCGCTAAGGGTGTGCCTCATGTGGCATCGAAAACCCTCTCTGTCGAAGACTTGCGGTGCCTGTTCGTCGGTGTTCGTGGTGCTGCACCGCAGCAACTGCATGCGATATGGCAAACTACTATGCGATGTAGAGGACACGAGGTGTACACTGTGCTGCTGTCTAAAAACGGCCTGTCGCCTCATGACGATAAAAGGGTTATTTGTGATGAGGGGATTGAAACTCTCCCAACCCACACTATACACTTTTAGCGATAGAAGGGGTAGGGGACCATGGTTGAGAGAGAGAGAGAGAGAGAGAGAGAGAGTCTGCAGAGTAGCAGTATGATCGTTTTTCATAGTGTAAGTAATTTTGTATGTGTGTATGGTGGAAATATTTATTTATGTGTACTATGTACACGTGTATATCCACTCACAACGTGTGGAAAAAGCTCAAAAACAAGAAAAAACGTATATATATATATATATATATATATATATATATACATGTGTGTGTGTGTTTCTGTGTGTGTGTGTGTGTGTGTGTATGCGCACCTGCACACGTGTGCTCGCGCACCATGGGGACAAAAAAAAAAGTTCAATAAATTTAAACAGAAAAAATGCATATTTATTTATTCATACATACAGAAATGAAAGAGGAAGCCGCCTGGTAGAATTTTGCACAGAGCACAACATAATCATAACTAACACTTGGTTTAAGAATCATGAAAGAAGGTTGTATACATGGAAGAACCCTGGAGATACTAAAAGGTATCAAATAGATTATATAATGGTAAGACAGAGATTTAGGAACCAGGTTTTAAATTGTAAGACATTTCCAGGGGCAGATGTGGACTCTGACCACAATCTATTGGTTATGACCTGTAGATTAAAACTGAAGAAACTGCAAAAAGGTGGGAATTTGAGGAGATGGGACCTGGATAAACTGAAAGAACCAGAGGTTGTACAGAGATTCAGGGAGAGCATAAGGGAGCAATTGACAGGAATGGGGGAAATAAACACAGTAGAAGAAGAATGGGTAGCTTTGAGGGATGAAGTAGTGAAGGCAGCAGAGGATCAAGTAGGTAAAAAGACGAGGGCTAGTAGAAATCCTTGGGTAACAGAAGAAATATTGAATTTAATTGATGAAAGGAGAAAATATAAAAATGCAGTAAGTGAAACAGGCAAAAAGGAATACAAACGTCTCAAAAATGAGATCGACAGGAAGTGCAGAATGGCTAAGCAGGGATGGCTAGAGGACAAATGTAAGGATGTAGAGGCCTATCTCACTAGGGGTAAGATAGATACCGCCTACAGGAAAATTAAAGAGACCTTTGGAGATAAGAGAACGACTGGTATGAATATCAAGAGCTCAGATGGAAACCCAGTTCTAAGCAAAGAAGGGAAAGCAGAAAGGTGGAAGGAGTACATAGAGGGTCTATACAAGGGCGATGTACTTGAGGACAATATTATGGAAATGGAAGAGGATGTAGATGAAGATGAAATGGGAGATATGATACTGCGTGAAGAGTTTGACAGAGCACTGAAAGACCTGAGTCGAAACAAGGCCCCCGGAGTAGACAATATTCCATTGGAACTACTGACGGCCGTGGGAGAGCCAGTCCTGACAAAACTCTACCATCTGGTGAGCAAGATGTATGAAACAGGCGAAATACCCTCAGACTTCAAGAAGAATATAATAGTTCCAATCCCAAAGAAAGCAGGTGTTGACAGATGTGAAAATTACGGAACTATCAGCTTAATAAGTCACAGCTGCAAAATACTAACACGAATTCTTTACAGACGAATGGAAAAAACTAGTAGAAGCCAACCTCGGGGAAGATCAGTTTGGATACCGTAGAAACACTGGAACACGTGAGTCAATACTGACCTTACAACTTATCTTAGAAGAAAGATTAAGGAAAGGCAAACCTACGTTTCTAGCATTTGTAGACTTAGAGAAAGCTTTTGACAATGTTGACTGGAATACTCTCTTTCAAATTCTGAAGGTGGCAGGGGTAAAATACAGGGAGCGAAAGGCTATTTACAATTTGTACAGAAACCAGATGGCAGTTATAAGAGTCGAGGGACATGAAAGGGAAGCAGTGGTTGGGAAGGGAGTAAGACAGGGTTGTAGCCTCTCCCCGATGTTGTTCAATCTGTATATTGAGCAAGCAGTAAAGGAAACAAAAGAAAAATTCGGGGTAGGTATTAAAATTCATGGAGAAGAAATAAAAACTTTGAGGTTCGCCGATGACATTGTAATTCTGTCAGAGACAGCAAAGGACTTGGAAGAGCAGTTGAATGGAATGGACAGTGTCTTGAAAGGAGGATATAAGATGAACATCAACAAAAGCAAAACAAGGATAATGGAATGTAGTCTAATTAAGTCGGGTGATGCTGAGGGAATTAGATTAGGAAATGAGGCACTTAAAGTAGTAAAGGAGTTTTGCTATTTGGGGAGCAAAATAACTGATGATGGTCGAAGTAGAGAGGATATAAAATGTAGGCTGGCAATGGCAAGGAAATCGTTTCTGAAGAAGAGAAATTTGTTAACATCGAGTACAGATTTAAGTGTCAGGAAGTCGTTTCTGAAAGTATTCGTATGGAGTGTAGCCATGAATGGAAGTGAAACATGGACGATAAATAGTTTGGACAAGAAGAGAATAGAAGCTTTCGAAATGTGGTGCTACAGAAGAATGCTGAAGATTAGATGGGTAGATCACATAACTAATGAGGAAGTATTGAATAGGATTGGAGAGAAGAGAAGTTTGTGGCACAACTTGACCAGAAGAAGGTATCGGTTGGTAGGACATGTTCTGAGGCATCAAGGGATCACCAATTTAGTATTGGAGGGCAGCGTGGAGGGTAAAAATCGTAGAGGGAGACCAAGAGATGAATACACTAAGCAGATTCAGAAGGTTGCAGTAGGTACTGGGAGATGAAAAAGCTTGCACAGGATAGAGTAGCATGGAGAGCTGCATCAAACCAGTCTCAGGACTGAAGAGCCGGCCGAAGTGGCCGTGTGGTTAAAGGCGCTGCAGTCTGGAACAGCAAGACCGCTACGGTCGCAGGTTCGAATCCTGCCGCGGGCATGGATGTTTGTGATGTCCTTAGGTTAGTTAGGTTTAACTAGTTCTAAGTTCTAGGGGACTAATGACCTCAGCAGTTGAGTCCCATAGTGCTCAGAGCCATTTCAGGACTGAAGACCACAACAACAACAACAACATATCGTGTGTGTACACTATACACACACACACACACACACACACACACACACACACACAAACCATGTGTGTCTTGTAAATTTAATATTCTTTAAGTTTTCGCCTGCCAGTAGCCATTCGAGTCAGATTAGTTTTTGAGTGTATATACCTACGTAGCTCACAGTCCATCAAAATTATTGTAAAAACCTTTGCTATTGGGGGTGTGGAAATCAGTTTCTAAGAGTACACAGTCCATCAGAGTTATTGTAAAAGCTATGCTATTGAGACTGTGGGATTTGTTGTAGTAAAAGTATCCCCACATTAATTTTGATCATAGATTTATATATCTGGAAAAAACTGTTAACATTCTTATCCAGTGCTGCTGAAAAACACACATTCTCAACCATACATTCTCAACCAGTGCTCGTGTTGTAGCATGTGAGTTAAAAGTATCTCTGCTTTGGAATAGCAGAGTCAAATTGTACCTCAAGACCTATATTGTACTTTAAGAACTACATTGTACCACAAGACGTATATGGTACATAAAGATCTGATTTGCTATCTCAAAAACTGAATTATAATCTCAAGAATTATATTGTATTTGTGTGAACCGAATAAACGAAAGAATTTGTTGTTTTTGGTGTTATTTACAAGAAGCCTTTCCCCTGTTGCGTAAGCAGTCACGTGTCTCCTGCTCCCATAAACCTATTAATGCTGCATGACAGGCGTAATTCCATGCAGCCGTTCTATATATTCTGTTATCTTTCATCTTAAATTTCACCTCCTTTATAGCATTCATCTTCAGTAAACTAATGTTATTTGTCTAATGCAAAAACTTTATATATATGTATGTCCTATCGTTTGGGAGGTATAGAGTCAACACATCAATAGCAACAAGGGTAGTGGAGATGTTCTGGCGTAACCACAAGCGCCAGAACAAAGATGCAGAACGCAAGAACAGAGAAGGAGGTGAAGAAATGTCGGCCAATGGTATGAGGAATTGGATCCCGCCGCCCCAAGAGCGACACCGGGAAGAAGTGACTAAACGCCGCTCCTCCTAGACTCGGCCGCTCAGATCGTCCCAGAATGCAACGGGATTACTGCTACGCTATCAGATTGTCATGATCCGTATCAAGTGCTTACATGGACTTAGTGTATAGAAAGACCTTCACTGTTTTCATGTCGCCTCTCGCTAGCGACATTTGCTGTTATCGCAGTTACGTATTGTCAATTTGCTTTCTAGAAATAAAACGACTAATGTTGTTTGTTTGAATTGTTGTATAGCATTCCGAGAACGTAAAATCCCTTAGGCATACCATAAGCAACGAGTGGGAAGACCTACAGGGGAGATTTTACTTGGAAAATTATCTGCGCAATCGATATTGAGATTCATTCCAGAACCGCAGCTGTCAAGAGGAGACATTTCCAGCACATCGCTCGCTGTCAGAGTGCAGCAGCAATCGTAATATGTAACTGTAGTTATGCTGATAAGTATGTGTCTGGTTCCCAATATTCTTGTGAGTCTGGAGGCGGCCATAGAATGCATAGCAGCAGACAAGCAGGTTGGGGCTGGAAACAGTATCTCTGCGGACATCTTTATTACGGGCCGGGGCTTGCCCGTCCTTGGTACACCAGTTCAGAGAGCTTCCGGTCACCTGCAGTTTATAACGATTTGGCACGTGACTCCCCTGGACATGTGAATAGTGAACTCATACCTATTTTGTGTTGAGTCCCCTTGGCACCACATGTGTCACGTGTATGCTCCATGGGAATTTGAGAAGATTCAATAGGACGAGTGTTTGCGCTGAGAGTATTGATAGCACTCGAACTCCTACCCCTCAAGTACTCCTGGTGTTGGGACCCTCCACGGCCGGCGGGCCTCTCTCTGGCTGACATGCGCTTCCGCAGCTGTGGCCATGGGCCGCGTTTACGGCACTAGTTTCCTTCGGCCTCTGAGCGTTGGAGCTCTACTGCGTCATGCTGCATGTGGACATCCGAAAGATGAGTACGTAGGATGTAGAAGTGTTTTCAATTATCTCAGGCATCTAGCTGTGAATGGATCGAATCTCTCAATACATCGCAGCAGTATTTGTTGTTATGGTACTGTCACGCAGTAGACCATTTCCTTCCTCCTTCTTAATCTTGATGTAGCTGAGAAAACCAGTCAACTTTGGAATTCTATAGTACTTTTAAAACAGAAAATACACTTAGCAGGCCTATAGTGGTCGAGAACTCCATAACTGTTACGGTATAAATTCACGTCGAAATTTTAAATTCCAGATATCATTTCATACATCGCTACTTCCAGCCGTGACATCCAGTAATAATAGTTTTGCATTATTTAATGAAATTTTTCGTTGAAAACATAACACTGGTGCTTATGCATGCAAACTACTGTGCAGTGTTAATCCTTTTTATTTCGAGTAGTTTTAAACTGTGTGAAGCAAATTGTTTAATGCTATATTAACGAGTAATTAATATTTCCCGTGGCATGTCTTCTGAAGTAACATTTGTGACATCTTCAAGATGTGACATGCTGCACTAGATGTACTAATTCCTGAGGCAATTCGTGAAATGCACCACAAGGAAGTGTGCCAGGAAGGCTGGGGCAGCTTAGAGCCCAAGGCAGAATGAAATATCTCCTATGCTAGTTCCTATGTCACCCTCAAAGCAAACTACAGCTCTCTCTCTCTCTCTCTCTCTCTCTCTCTCTCTTTGTATCCAATGATCTTTTCTTAAGTGTATTTCGAGTCAGCCTGCTGCTAGATTTGTGACATCGTCAATTTCTATGTGTTGAATAGCTTCTGTATCTGCCTTACATTCCCTACATCACGTCATGTGACCGGTAATTAATTATTTGTTAACTTCAGCAGTATTTCTAGGTCGATTCCCTGTCAGGTATTTGCTTTGTATGGAAAGCATCTCTTGCATCCACTGGTATCTGACAGGTTGGTTCATGCATGCAGACGACTTGACATGGCGGGGAGATGGCGACAAGAATTTTTCAGGTATCAATGCCAAAGGTTTGCCACCAATTGACGCTTTTGTGTGGGGTTAACGCGCTAGTCACACAGCTGTGGAGCCACTAACAGCCGACAGTGGTGCGGCGAGTCCGCTGGGGTTTCCAAGCCCCTCTGGCACGCCACGACACCGGGCAGCCTATGCAGGTGGTGAGAGGTGATAACGTTTTTCAAAATGGCTCTGAGCACTATGCGACTTAACTTCTGAGGTCCTCAGTCGCCTAGAACTTAAACCTAACTAACCTAAGGACATGACACACATCCATGCAACGAGGCAGGATTCGAACCTGCAACCGTAGCGGTCGCTCGGCTCCAGACTGTAGCGCCTAGAACCGCACGGCCACCCCGGCCGGCTAACGTTTTTCAGATATGTTTATGTGGTCTGTGACAGTGTAATTAAGTTTTTCCTTGCGTGATCGGAATAAGAAAATCGCTGCATTTGTTTCAATATTCCACAAACAGTGATCGATTTCTTGACAAATTCCTTACGTAAACTATACTCCATACACCACCTTGTATCCCGTCGATTTTCTTAAATAAATTATAACCACACATTGGTTAAATTGTTTCAAAAATGTTCTACACAATGTAATCAATCAATCAATCAATACTTCCAGAAGGTGGTGGGCTATTCGAATGACTTGAAGCAGCTCATGAATACCGAAAGTGACACAATTTAGCTATTTCTCGTGAATTTTTTCAGTAAATTTAATTAACTACTCAATTTCATATCAGAAGTGGTGCAAGGTTTCTGAGAGGGGACTAGGGGCAGGAGTGACATGGAAAACCACTTAACCAAATAACAGGTTAAGGACCTGTCAGTCAAAAGGACAGATTATCACCAAGGGATCATAATCCTGTTAACAGAACGATAGGTTAAGGACCTATCAGTCAAAAGAGAACGATAGACTTGCTCCTGTATATGTACTTCCCTTGATGTAGGCAACCCACAATGTGGGATGATGCTCTCATTACACTACTACTGCACATCTCATACAGAGAAATTATCTCAGGGGATGCAATAAGAAGCTAACTTAGGCAACAATTATCTTGCACTAGGAAAAACTTATAATTAATTATTGAAACTAAACATCAGATGGAACATGATGATGACACTGATTATATTATGCTACTTTAGTCACTTACGTAGCAACAAGGGGAAACAACGCAGTGAGAATTCAGCATGAAAAGCCTCATATTATACAAGCTCCAGTTACATGGTTCGTGAGAGATTACAGACATGCACGCAAGTAAGGAATCCGTATAGAGAGAAATTAACAAGAGGACAAACTGTAATTTCATTCCAATAGATTTTGGTAAAGTCGCGAATTGTTGCAATGAAAATTAGCATTTTAAACTCGCAAGCGAACGCTCTCCCTCTGCCTAAGTGTACTACTAATGAAATTGGGTCGGTCTGGGGCAATATGGCTCCGATTCCATGCTAAAATCACTGCCTATAATTAACACTGTTTCCATAAACTGGCAATTAATGCGCCTCTGCATGCGATAACCTAAGGAAGGGGTCGGCTTAAGACTCGTCACTGTACAACTATTTGAATAGTTTTGTCTAACACAGAGACCCAAGTTCTTAAAATCCACACGAAAATAGTCGAACTACACAAGCAATAGTTAAAACAAGTAAAGTAAATCACTCCCTACTTCTAGAGATGCTGGTGTCATCAGGTTTCAACGCAACCTACCCGCAGCTCATAAATTTCAGCTCGAGTTAACATCTAACACCGGCGTTAACAGAACATTTTCACTCCACGATTTCTGGAGTCAGATGTTCTCACCTCGAAAATTCACATAGCTCCTCTGCACGCTCCGTTCAGTGCGAACTATTTATGGCGGTGAGAAGGGGGGAGGGGGCCTCCGACCAGCCACCTGCACCTACCGAAAGCGTAATGTGCTACGCTAATTAGAGGGGCTGAAAAAGCACTGCCGGTCGTTGGCCTCATTTCTTTCAGAACAGAGAAGAAATTCCAGAATATGCTAGAAGGTTCTACATGCGATCCCACAGGACCAGTCGAGAGACTTTATTTTAAAAACAGTGGAAGGGTGCGCTTCTGTCGTTGTGACTTGCGCCTGCCAGCCAGGTTTAAAGAAGGCCAACAAATTTTCCCTCTCTTCCAGAGAAAGAATGGAAGGAATCGCATCTAATTTGCAACTGAGTCGCCATGTTCCCATTTCCTGCAGGTGGCCATACAGCAACTTGGACTATGAACGAGAATAAGGCTGTTGATCTCAGTCACTCTATAAGGAAATAAAATAAAATGTCCCATATAATTCCTTTCGCAGATATCGGCATATGATAGAAAAACGCTTATATAATAAACACGTTAAGCTCATATTAAATTTGAGAAAGATAAAGTTATGAAGAGGGTACGACAACATTGTACCCCTTTCAAGTTACTTTCTTTAACAAGTAAATTTTCAGTTCATATTTTTTGAGCATAAATCACAACCAAAAATATTCATCATTACTATAAATAGTGAAAGAAATATTCATCATTTGGATTTGCGGCTCCTTGTGTTGACCGTGTTTGCAGTTAAAATTGTAGGATGTGAGGTCCGCCAGATATGCAAAACACCGTTTTTTCTCAGTACCCAAACGAATACACTACACTCTGCAAGGGTACACTATTTAACACATTAAGGGAGCCTTACAAAAAAGGCAATACAAACAGAAAAAGAAAAATGGATACACTACAATCTGCAAAGACTCACCATTTACACACAAAAGGAAAACCACGGAAAAGACAACACAAACAGCTAAGAAGCGTTCAGAAAACACACACACACATACACACATAAAAAGGTAAAATGTAAACAAAATTAGAATTTGGCGCCGAACTTTCTGGTGAACTAATGAACACTGACTGGGCTGGGACACACAACAAACCACAATCACACTGTGTTTTGGTGAAGTGAAAAGTGTTTTACGACCTTATTTGTGGAAAATAGTGCTATATTTACGTGTGCACACGACACCTCAGCATAATGCGGAGAAGAAAGAGCTTGCCTCACGAAAAACGTAAGTAAAAACGAATATACGCGCGAAATATCGCGACAAATTAAATTAAATTCTAGATGATAGGTTAACTCCCAGCAAAATTTATCAACATCGTTTGGTTGCAGATGACAAGCTACCTGTAGTAAATAATGTACAAGTGATCTGGAAAAATAATGCACACCAAGTGTAAAGGTGTTAACAAAAAGAAACGAACTATTGTTTCAGCTAAACATCCACATAATTTTGTAATAATTTAATAAAACACGCCCGGGTTCCCGGGTTCGATTCCCAGCGGGGTCAGGGATTTTCTCTGCCTCGTGATGACTGGGTGTTGCGTGCTGTCCTTAGGTTCGTTAGGTTTAAGTAGCTCTAAGTTCTAGGGGACTGATGACCATAGACGTTAAGTCCCATAGTGCTCAGAGCCATTTGAACCATTTTTTTAATAAAAATGTTCACATTACAGAATAAATAAAACGGAAACCCACTGATGATGGTACAGTGGTGCTGAAACATGATTGGGTACTTGGAAAAAACGATGTTTTTCATAACTGGCGGACCTCAAATCCTACAAGTGAAAGAAATATATAAATTTGTTAATAGATAATGGTCATACAGCGCTAGTGTTACTTCGTGCCATACTGTACTCCATTCCCGTGCTGGGTTTCTCACGTTTCTAATACGAGGCTCCTGGTGCCATGCAGGGAACATCATACGCTCCGCAGCAAGTGGTGGTGTCAGTCTTCGTTTATTTTCACTGAAGAGGTGCTTTTAGACACTACGACTTTCATGTTCTCTTCATCCCTCAAAATTAAGATGTTTTCGTAGCTATTGCTTGGAATATTAGTATGATCGTCTGTTTAGAACAGCACATGCTTCTGTCCTTCGCAATATCGTAGAAACTTGCCTCTCTGCATCAGTTGAAGACCTTTGATCAGTACACAGTGTCACTGCATATTCAGATGTTGCCGTTCCTCCTCCAACGCATCTACAGTTTCTTATTATGTTGATCTACGGAGATAATTTCGAAATGATCCGTGGCCAGCCAGCATACGGATCAGCCACTTCAAAGTATTATGTGATATTTCCGCTTTCTCTATCGTGTGATAGAATACTGTACTGATTGTGTCCCAGATTAGTTGCTATTCATATTATCCATTTATTTCAGTCTTTTCTCATAGTATTAATTCGCCAGGTACTTTCCTTACTTTCTCAGAATTCCCTCTGGATCCTCGCTTGATCATAAGGTTGGACTATGCCATTAATGAACATGTAAGAGAACTTCAGGGGATGACAGCAACCACAAGGAAGAGGAAAGCTCTATCGGTGGTATAGGCACATTACCACAACCAGCGACAACTCAATGGGAAAAACAGCCTTCTATTACAATCCAGGATGAAGTCGACCCCTAACCCAGTAGCGATGGTTAGACGAGGTCAAGGGGGATCTAAAGCCCCAGGATGTGTTAGACAGAGAATTGTTTACAAGCCCTAGTCGAAAGCAACCAGGTGAGCGGACTTTGCATCAGTACAGGACACGCTAAGGAGGAAGAAGCTGTGAATACGTTACATGGGATGCAAATACGGTACTTCCCTTGAATTCATTCTTTGAAAACTTTTTGAAAGTAAATTGGAAGGGACGTTGCGCCCTCTGGAGTCGCGGTGTCTAGTTCGTGACACTTGCACGGAGTGACACTGATACGGAGAGAGAATGTATTGGCGCCGGCCTCGGTGGACGAGCGGTTCTAGGCGCTTCAGCCTGAGCGACTGCTCCGGTCGCAGGTTCAAATTCCTGCCTCGGGCCTGGATGTGTATGATGTCCTGAGGTTATTTACGTTTAAGTAGTTCTAAGTTCTAGGGGACTGATGATCTCTGATGTTAAGTCCCATTGCGCTCAGAGCCATTTGAACCATTTGAAGAGAATGTGTTGAGATTTGTACGGAGCCCAAAACGCTATAGGTAGTGGTCAGGGTGTTCAGGAAGTAGGATACACCGGCCTGTCCGCAGTTACCTGCGACGTGTTCTGGGAAAGGCCAAAGGCCATTTCCTGTACGAAGTTGCCTGTCCCCGCACCAGTTCCTTGTGTGCGGGGCTTTCTCCCGGAGTTCAGTACTGCAGTTGACTCTGAGTGGCAAGCAGTGTTCCGTGTTTTAGTGCTGAGATAATGGAGTTCACCGAGACCACCAAAGGGAAGACTTTACTGATTTACAAGGCACATTAATGTATACTGGACCGTACAAACAAACAAGAAGTGACTTACGGGCGTTGTATAAACTTTGAAAAGAATAAATAAAGAGGAAGAATATCTGCAAAAATAGCAGAGTTTTAGGGGAAGGTAGCCATGTTTGTATTCCAGATGAAGCCGCAAATGGAGTGCGAAAATATTTTGTCATTGCAAAGAAGCGGGCAAACGAAACAGACGCTACAATTTCCTTTGAAGGAGTAGAGTAGCTCTTCAATCGAGGCTACGACTTGGTGACATCGTTACTATCATACAGAAGTGCGAAACAATCGTTACATCGCATTAGGTGGAAATACGTATATCGTAACTACACAAGATCCCACAAATTGTGAAGTAAGAAAGTAAATAATTTACTGGTGAATGGTCGAAGCAACGTTTTACTTGCAGATCATAATAGGAGACAGAATGACAGAATGCTGGAATTTGCCGGAGAAAAGAGAAAAGTTGTTTCTCAAACTTCGAATCATTGTTTCTGGAGGGAACATTCAGGAGCTCGAGCAAGCAGTTTGGACTGTTGTTTATACTCTACGTTGACCTTCATAGTTCTTGGTAGAAAACAAACACTTTTGCAGTTATTTACGTTTCGCTGCCAAATAAAAAGTGAGAAACATATGCACATTATTTTAAAGCTATTACAGTCAACGTGCCTGGATAGAAACCTCCATCATTGACCATGGACTTCGAAACTGCGATCGTCCAAGCAGCTAACATTGTCCTACCTGGAACAGAGATTATTGGTTGCAACTATCATTTAAATCAGTGCTTGTGGAAACAAGATCAGTGTTGCGGCCTCGTTCGCGCCTATAAGAAAAATGATGAAATATGCTGTCACATAAGAATGTCTTCTTCTCTAGCACATCTTCCCCTGGAAATGTTGGATGTATATTCAGGAAAGTACGCTTGAAAACCAAAAGTTTTAGGACTTTTACGGCTATTTGGTGGACCAGTAGCTCGATAGCGGACATACGCCAAGAAAGATGTGGAATTGCCGTGGAAGGCGCCATCGCCTTAATAACATCTCAGAAGGAAGGAACCGGTGAATAAATACATTAATATCAAAAGACCATCCGAATGTTTACTCATTAGCGAAAAATCTTTTCGAAGATGTAGAATACCACGGTCACCAGTTTGACCGACTAATTTTAAATTTTGGTGGTTCAAATGGCTCTGAGCACTATGGGACTTATCATCTGAGGTCATCAGTCCCCTAGAACGTAGAACGACCTAAACCTAGCTAACCTAAGGACATCACACACATCCATGACCGAGGCAGGATTCGAACCTGCGACCGTAGCGGTTGCACGGTTTCAGACTTAAGCGCCTAGAACCGCTCGGCCACACCGGCCGGCAAATTTTGGTAGGAAAAGAAGTAAAAAGTAAGCAATGGAAACTGACGAAACGATTGCAAAGGCTTTAAAGAAACTCCAAACTAATGGCTCTGAGCACTATGGGACTCAACTGCTGAGGTCATTAGTCCCCTAGAACTTAGAACTAGTTAAACCTAACTAACCTAAGGACATCACAAACATCCATGCCCGAGGCAGGATTCGAACCTGCGACCGTAGCGGTCTCGCGGTTCCAGACTGCAGCGCCTTTAACCGCACGGCCACTTCGGCCGGCCAAACTAATGAAAACTTACAATCATTCCTGACTCCTGTGACCTACGCACGAAAGTTACAATAACGAAGAAAACGTCAGAATCTTTAAAGAAATTGTAAATATTGAAAAGTAGTTTAATGTAATGATTGGAAATCTTGTAAATATTGTAAATAAATTTACTGGGGGATAAAAAGAGACTACTTCCTCGTGGTGAACCCTGAAACGACACAAGGTGCTTGGAATCAAAATCTATTGGGGCGGAATCCAACACAAAATATTTGCAGTGGAAACGCAGGCAAATGACACGCAATTAAATCCACACTTTCTCCCTCAGATGAAGGAACCAGCGTGAAACTCAAAATAAATTATCATAAAAAAAGTGACTGGTCGCAGTTTTGCAACCTTTCAACATATTTTAAAACTAATTTCTAGTAACACATCTCGTACACTTCAGCAGGCATGTTGAAAATGGGGCTAGGCGAGCAAGAGCGCTCAAGCTCGCTCGCCGGCCGGGTTGTGAGCGCTCGCGGTAAAATCTCAGACATTGTGTTGGCTGCCGACTGGCAGCCCAGAAGTGTAGACCATGTGCTGCCTTCACAGGAAGGACCGTAATTATGTTCGGCGTAGCCTTAGATATGAACACACAGTATACACCGCGCAGTGTTTAAAGGGAGACCACACCGAAAAATTTATTTTTCCTCTACTTAGTCGACAGCAATCAAATTTCAAAATAGTGTCTATTCTGTAAAGATGTAGCAATACCCAAGTGATGAAGTCCGTAACATAATTGGTTTTAAGTTTTGAATTTTTAATATGATTTTGATGGTATCGAGAAAACAAACTTTTGGTACTCAGACCACAATTTTCACATGCCAGATTTTGTAGGTACATTCACAACACATAGGTCAGTGGTTTTGTGCAGTCATTCTATGAGAAATATTAATGATTTGTTTTCAGTGATTATTTCAAATTCCAGCCACAAATTTTCTGTAATTATCGGTACATAAATGTGACGATAAAGTAAACAGATTACATTTTCGAAACATTAATGCACAAAAGTATGCAAAAACACCAAAGCTGCTTCCCGCAAAAGTTCATTCAGATTGGTTAATATTTACGATAAATAAGGTGGCGTTGAGCTTAGTAAAACAAACTTATGGTAAAATGGATATTAACATTTTATAAAAAAATGACTGTTGCTACAAGACACATACCCAAACAAATAAATGTTACTATAAGATACATGCCCATTAAAATTCACGTCCACAATGACGTTTTCCGTTCCTGCTTATATGAGGCTTCTTCTTATAATTTCAAGATCAGGGTAGCTTTTTTCTTAAATTTTCTGCATAAAAATCTACTCACAGTCTTCTGGAGGAGGTACAGTGGTAGGGATATCTGATTGCAAGACAATGCCTAGTTTCTTGGGTCTTGTTGATTGTACTGAACAGAACTTCAGTGTATTCCCTGAATTTATATTCAAACAGTCAATGGGCAAAGTAATTTATTTCCAGCGACTGGTTGCCAATTATTGCTCTTCAGTTTTCCTGGGAGTTTTCCCAGTTTGAGGTAATGCCAATCTCGGAGTAAAGATGGTTCTGTTTGATGGTGATGGAAACCAAAAATTATCTTTGGCACTTTTCGGTGTGCCAGAGCTCTTACGGGGTCTTTGTTTAAAACATTTCTTAGACATACTTGTAATTCGAATACAGCCAAATCGGTTTAGGATCTAAGAGTAAACATTCCAAAGATGTGAAATAGCCATTGATTTTTTTGTTGAAAAAAATTGAAGTTTTCGAGTGGAGTCTCCCCTTAAAATAAAGAGCAGCTGTTTTGAAAGAGATGGAAAGTAGCATGATGGTCGGGTTAGGGATTTCAAAGCGGTCGGATACATCAACATGTCTATGTGTTTATTGTGTGCCATGGTGTCCTGACATGTATAGTTTTGTATTAATGTGCTTCAAAACTTAGAACACAAACAAAGAAGTAGGTGATGGACGCTTGGGGAGCGAAGAGGGAGAAGAGAGAAGGCGACGTTAAAAAAGAAAACACACACACACAAGCGTTGCTGCCTATGGATCATGGGGTCCCCAGTTCGATTCCCTGCCAGGTTGGGGATTTTCTCCGCCCGGTGACTGGATGTTTGTGTTGTCCTCATCATTTCATCATCATCATCATCATTCGTATAAGTGGCGAGATTAAGCAGTGTAAAGCTTGGAAATTTGTACTGTCGCTGATAACCGCGCAGCTGAGCGCTCCACAAACCAAACATCATCATCATATGGAAGCAGAAAAATAAAAGCCTCAATAATTTTCCGAACATTTTCACTATGAAAAAACATTTTTGTTTTCAGGAGGAGCACTTACAGAATGATGAATCTACATGTAGATCAAATTACCATATTGCTTTTCAGCTCGCGAATAGTTGCTCATCTTCCCTGATTTTCAAGTTATGTTGACAGTGTGGAAACTCGGCTTCAGCCAGAACTTATGCACCTACAGTGTGAAGTTCGCGTGATTTATTCATAGCGAAATTAGTATCGTAGAGTTCTGTTTCCTCAATGTTAGTTTCACGAGTTTACAATTCTGGAGCTACTGTAATACTGCTGTTTAGACATCCATGTACATGCTGCGTTTTTACGCAATGAAGAGAACGAAATCCACCCACAGAAGCTCACTGGCAGATTTCAGCTTAAGAGCTTATCTTCGAATTAGCATTAATCGAAGGGTGGCTCAAACGGCTTTGAGCACTAAGGGACTTAACATCTGAGGTCATCAGTCCCCTAGAACTTAGAACTACTTAAACCTAACTAACCTAAGGACATCACACACATCCATGCCCGAGGCAGGATTCGAACTTGCGACCGTAACAGACACGCGGTTCCGGACTGAAATGCCTAGAACCGCTCGTCCTTCGCGGTCGGTTCGAAAGGTGGTACGAGACATTGATCCTTTAGTGAAAAGCAAAATAACTAACAGTCGCTGATGTTCTGTGATTTTGTGTTAAACGTTTAAATAAAATGGTAACGTAATAAAAATGTGTCACTTTAAATTTCAGCCTAAAATGGCACTCATCATAAGGCTGCAACTGTCGTAAGAAATGCCGTGTTATGTAGGGGGAAGCGAAATTGAAGCGTCACCCATCCACCAGGGTCAGCCCAGTTTGCAGGTGAATATAAGTTTAATTTAGTGTTTTGTTTATGTATTTTGTAATATTTGTAATGTTTGTGAATTATCTAAAGTTTTGTATTTATTTTTATGTTTCTTGTACGGAGAGGGCGGCGCAACGAACGGAGACAGCATCTCCACTGCCTGGACCAGAGAGAAAATTGCTGGCCACTATACGTCGCGGGTCGACAGCCAAAGAGCAACAGAAGATCCTGAAACCGAGTTGTTGCGTCGTGCTTCTAAAAACTGAAAAAATAAGAATTTGTAATGTTTCTACAACAGTGACGTCATAGAAAGTTTAATCATGTTGTAAATGTTCAGTCCTATCTTGTCAAGGCTCATGCTCACGTCTATATGTAGTATATATGAAGATAATAAACTAGTGTATACTACAAAAGTTTAAATACGTGTTCTGAGAATGTATTTATGAAGAATTATATTAAGGAAGAAGTATTACTGATTTATTTGACAAGATTATTAATTTTTGACAACGTTCATATCGAGTTTGAGTCTTAAAAGTTTATTCAATGTGGTTTTTATATTTATTAAAGCAGATAAATTACATTAATATAATTTCTGCGAAGCAACAAACGACATCTAAATTGAAAAAAGTTTTCGCAAACCAATTGGACTGAGTGACATAATTCTGCGCATACGACTCAAATGATGATGTTTTAATTACAGTTTCGTTCAATAAACATTCAGAGACAACTTTAAAAAGAATATAAATAATTTTGAAGTGTTTTGTAACTGACGTAGGTGACGAAGTCTGCACATGGTCATATGTCAAAAGAAAATCATTTATACAAAACTTACGTCGTTACACTACAGTTTCATTGACAGTTTTCATTATGTTGAATGTCATTGTCAGTCCTCAATAATGCAACGGTCTTAAAAATAAGTTTGTCCTGAAACGCGATAATGAGGCATCCTGAAACGGTATACGGTTGCTCATTGCTGTGCTGTGAGCGTGAGACATCTCCTACGAACAGCTGTGCTGAACTACTAGGCTTCTCAGTTTGTCTGTACCTTTGAAAAGCCTGTTAGCCTCGGGCTCCGTGCGAGCGTTACTGCGTGCACGCGTCAGTCCGTGCAACTGTCACTCCGTGCAAGTGTTCCAACGTCGCGTGTGCCTGCCGCCCCGCAAGGTGCCCTGAGGGAGGCGGCGCGTCCTTCACCCTTCGCGGCGCAGTCCAGGCCCGTGGCGAACTCCTCTCCGAGGTGGCCCGCCAAATCGATTTTAAATTGCGATGCTTCCCGCGGCGGCCCGCCTTTCGGGGACCATCGTAACGAGTTTTTGAAAAGAATCGGCGGTGGCGGCGGCGGCGGCGGCGGCGGCGTGCGTGGGAATTGATTTCCATGACAAAGACGCCGCGCCGCCGCTGAGCGGACACTCCCGAGCGGCTTTCAGCTCCGCGACCTCGCCTCCAGGCGGGCATGTGCGTGCTGGCGGCGGCTGCGCCAGTCTGCGGTTTCTGACCTCGCCCACGCGATTCGCCCGCCCACCGTCCACAGCCTCACACGCGTCTCGCCCGTTTCACACTCGAAGCTCGAAAGTTGGCTGTTCAGTCGCAGCTTTCCATATCTCACTTATTTTACGAATTTGTTATCGTAGGATAATGCAAAGATGACTCTGTACTAATTTCTTGACAAAAATATCGATATATCGATTTTTTTTCGAAAGTATCGACATACATAGGCGATAGTTTTTCACCCCAATATCGATATCAAAATAGCAATATCGAATGCCGATATTTTTATTTTACATTATATTTTCTTCAGAATTTTTGGTAATTATTTGAAGTTGTTCTTTTGAATACTTCTGTTCCTAACGTTTCGTCCAATACTACGTTGGACATCCTCAGAGGTATGCCTGGTCCTGTTGAGTCCTGCCGACTGACTAGTCGGGCGTCGGAGAGCGGCCTAAATACTGAGGAAAGTGGGCGTGGTCTAGCTTGCACAAAGTAGCAGAGAGAAAACTAGTCAAAGATAAAATGTAACTATCGATAATAGTCCGTCATAGATAAAAATCACTTATCAATTCTGTGACGCCACTGTCCATATCTCGCTTAATTTCAAGGCCTCTTCTTTTCTATTAAAATTATTTTCAGCCTCCCTATACAGTTGTGGTTAATAGTTCGTGGTAGCACTTAAAACTGTAATTTCAGAAAACTTAACTACATGGTCACCGGACTGAAGTGCATGTTCCGCAACGGCCGATTTATCTATTTTACCCAGTCGGCAAAGACTTGTATGCTCCTTTACCCTCGTATTCACACTTATTTTCGTAGTACCAATATAGACCTTGCCACAGGTACACGGAATTTTATACACACCGCTAGATGATAATGGTGGCCTTCTATCTTTAACAGAACGAAGTACTTGTCCTATTTTTGTGGTAGGTTTGAATACCGGTTTCACTTTATGTTTCAGCAAAATTTTGCCAATTCGATCTGTAACCTTATTAATGAAAGGTAAAGACACCGTGTTCTTCCATTGTTGTGTACCATCCTTGTCCTTTGGCCTGCTGTAATTAGGTCTTAAAACTATATTAATTTCTTTGTTTTAGTACCCATTCTTTTCGAAGGCCTGTTGCAGATGATTCAGTTCCGTATTCAGATGTTCCGGCGTACAAATCCGTTTTGCCCTGTCCACTAAACTTTTGATTACACCACTTTTTTTTGTTGTGGGTGACGATGGAGTTCTTATGTAAGTATCTATCAGTATGTGTGCTCTTCCGAAACACTTTATGTTTTAGACTGCCATCGGTCTGTTTCATGAATAACACATCGAGAAACGAAATAGCCTGGTCTTTTTGGTAAACTGAATTTTAGGGCTATTTCTGTTAAAGATAGAAGGCCACCATTATCATATAGCGGTGTGTATAAAATTCCGTGTACCTGTGGCAAGGTCTATATTGGTACTACGAAAAGGAGTGTGAATACGAGAGTAAACGAACATACAAGTCTTTGCCGACTGGGAAAAATAGATAAATCGGCCGTTGGGGAACATGCACTTCAGTCCGGTGACCATGTAGTTAAGTTTTCTGAAACTACAGCTTTAAGTGCTACCACGAACTATTATCCACGACTGTATAGGGAGGCTATTGAAATTTATAAACATGAAGATAATTTTAGTAGAAAAGAAGAGGCCTTGAAATTAAGCGAGATATGGACAGTGGCGTTACAGAATCGATAAGGGATTTTTATCTATGACGGACTATTATCGATAGTTACATTTTATCTTCGACTAGTTTTCTCTCTGCTACTATGTGCAAGCTAGACCACGCCCACTTTCCTCAGTATTTAGGCCGCTCTCCGACGCCCGACCCGTCAATCGGCAGGACTCAACACGACCAGGCATACCTCTGAGGATGTCGAACGTAGTATTGGACGAAACGTTAGGAATAGAAGTATTCCATGGACCACGGCCATATAACCCGGAAGAATTATCAACAACAGTACCATCCGGTCGTGAAAGCCTTCATTGTATGTTCTTTTGAAGTTGTAGTTGAACACAAGTTTACTTTCACTGTGTGAAAGAGTCATACTGCCTTTTGAGCTTTCAAGACGTCCAATCTTTCTCTTTTAACGGTGTGAAGCAAGTATATGTGGCACAGAAGAAGAAGTCCGATTGCACTGGTGGGTGGCGGTGTGAATGTAACAACAAGTTTTCCGATGTGAAGAAACAGCATACCAGCTGTGTTTGAAAAAATTAACGCAGCTGGTGTGCCATTTCTTCACATCAGCATTCTTCAAAACCAGTTGCTGAAATTTATGAACAAGAATCTAAATGATAAGACTGGTCTTTGCGGTGGGTGGAGACGCTCGAGAGGAAATGCTGACGTAATCGGCGCCCGGCGCTACCAACAGTAACTGCAGCGTTAAATTTCGGTACGCAATTTTGAGGCAGCTGCTAGGTCACTGGCGTTTGCAGAAATGACAAAATAGGGAACTCGACTTGAAGTGTGCCGGACAAATCCGATAGTGGCGAAACGTAATGACGGACCTATCTGACACCTTATATTGTGCCACTTACCTGCAGTTACCATTGTTAGCAAAGTTGTTATCTCCAAGCGTTAACGAGCATTGTTTTCATTACAGTTCTTGCTCTAAGGGGGACAGCCAGGCTGCTAGCTTGTTGATGTACACAAACTCTTAAAAATACAGCTCTAAAACCGCCAGTATTTTTATCATGTAAAAGCAGTAAATGAAGCAGGCAAAAAGGAATACAAACGTCTCAAAAATGATATCGACAGGAAGTGCAAAATGGCTAAGCAGGGATGGCTAGAGGACAAATGTAAGGATGTAGAGGCTTATCTCACTAGGGGTAAGATAGATACAGCCTACAGGAAAATTAAAGAGACCTTTGGAGAAAGGAGAACCACTTGCATGAATATCAAGACCTTTTATGGAAACCCAGTTCTAAACGAAGAAGGGAAAGCAGAAAGATGGAAGGAGTATATAGAGGTTCTATACATGGGCGATGTACTTGAGGACAATATTATGGAAATGGAAGAGGATGTAGATGAAGATGAAATGTGAGATATGATATTGCGTGAAGAGTTTGACAGGGCACTGAAAGACCTGAGTCGAAACAAGGCTCCCGGAGTAGACAACATTCCATTAGAACTACTGACAGCCTTGGGAGAGCCAGTCCTGACAATACCATCTGGTGAGCAAGATGTATGAGACAGGCAAAATACCCTCAGACTTCAAGAAGATTATAGTAATTCCAATCCCAAAGAAAGCAGGTGTTGACAGATGCGAAAATTACCGAACTATCAGTTTAATAAGTCACAGCTGCAAAATACTGACACGAATTCTTTACAGACGAATGGAAAAACTGCTAGAAGCCGACCTCGGGGAAGATCAGTTTGGATTCCGCAGAAATGTTGGAACACGTGAAGCAATACTGACCCTACGACTTATCTCAGAGGAAAGATTAAGGAAAGGCAAACCTACGTTTCTAGCATTTGTAGACTTAGAGAAAGCTTTTGACAATGTTGATTGGAATACTCTCTTTCAAATTCTGAAGGTGGCAGGGGTAAAATACAGGGAGCGAAAGGCTATTTACAATTTGCGCAGAAAGCAGATGGTAGTTATAAGAGTCGAGGGGTATGAAAGGGAAGCAGTGGTTGGGAAGGGAGTGAGACAGGGTTGTAGCCTATCCCCGATGTTATTCAGTCTGTATACTGAGCAAGCAATTAAGCAAACAAAAGAAAAGTTCGGAGTAGGTATTAAAATCCATGGAGAAGAAATAAAAACTTTAAGGTTCGCCGATGACATTGTAATTCTGTCAGAGACAGCAAAGGACTTGGAAGAGCAGTTGAACGGAATGGACAGTGTCTTGAAAGGAGGGTATAAGATGAACATCAACAAAACCAAAACGAGGATAATGGAATGTAGTCGAATTAAGTTGGGTGATGCTGAGGGAATTAGATTAGGAAATGAGACACTTAAAGTAGTGAAGGAGTTTTTCTATTTGGGGAGCTAAATAACTGAGGATGGTCGAAGTAGAGAGGATATAAAATGTATACTGGCAATGGCAAGGAAAGCGTTTCTGAAGAAGAAAAATTTGTTAACATTTAGTTTCGACTTAAATGTCAGGAAGTCGTTTCTGAAAGTATTTTTATGGAGTGTAGCCATGTAGGGAAGTGAAACGTGGACGATAAATAGCTTAGACAAGAAGAGAATAGAAGCTTTCGAAATGTGGTGCTACAGAAGAATGCTTAAGATTAGATGGGTAGATCTCATAACTAATGAGGAGGTATTGAATAGAATTGGGGAGAAGAGGAGTTTGTAGCACAACTTGACTAGAAGAAGGGATCGGTTGGTAGGACATGTTCTGAGACTTCAAGGGATCACCCACCAATTTAGTATTGGAGGGCATCGTGGAGGGTAAAAAACGTAGAGGGAGACCAAGAGATGAATACACTAAGCAGATTCAGAAGGATGCGAGCTGCAGTAGGTACTGGGGGATGAAGAATCTTGCACAGGATTGAGTAGCATGGAGAGCTGCATCAAACCAGTCTCAGGACTGAAGACCACAACAACAACATAGCCGATACTTTTATAGGCAGGTCGTCGATAAATTTTCCGTCGGTATATCGGTATAATGATACTTCCTTCAGCTATATCGAGTGCCAATAACGAAATGTTACTATATCGATATAGCGGATTTCCGATATTTTTAAAAATTTCAGCAGGCCTATTCTGTACCCAGTATCGTCGGAAAACTTGTTCATTGTGTGTGGTTTGGGAAAGTATACAAAATTGTTAAGGATTTCGTGACCAGTTGTTGACCAACTGCCTATTGGCTTCTGTCTCGGGTTCTTCGGCCGATGTTCATCTAACGATTTTACTGACGTTTCGCCAGCACGAGTGGCTGGCATTGTCAAAGCTTCACCCTGCAATGCCGGTGGTGAACTGGAGCCGAGCTCGCGGCCGCAGACTGTATGTACCTGGCGCGCCAACGTCCGAGGGCTTCTCCGCGGTCATTACCGGTGCGGTTCTCCTCTTGCTACCAGCGACGGTCGTTCGCTGCAGTACAGGAAGCCAGGATCCGTTTACCTTAAGGCTTTCCTCTTTCTTGTTCAAACTGTTCGCGTGTTTTTGTATTTCTACAGCTTCTCTGAACAAGCGCGTGTGATAGTGCTTCTCTACAGCCAGAACTTCCGTGTCGGCGAATTTTATTACGTGGTCGGTCTCATTCAGTGCGTGCTCTGCCACGGCCGATTTCTCCACCTGCCTCAACCTGCAATGTCGCTTATGCTCTTTGATTCTGGTGTTAATGGATCGTCCAGTCATTCCGACATAAACTTTTCCGCATGTGCATGGTATACGGTATATTCCCGACATTGCAAGTGGGTCCCTTTTCTCCTTTGCCGATCTAAGATATTCTTTGATCTTCTTTATCGGTTTGAAAATCGTCTTAACGCCATGTTTGCGCAATATGCGGCCGATTCTGTCCGTCACTCTGGGAATGTATGACAGAAAGGCCGTACCCGACATTTCTTTTTCTGATTCCTTACTTCGCCGAGTGTTTGGCTCTGTTACACTTCTAATATAATTTGTGGAGTACCCATTGCTCCTCAGAACACTTTCCAGGTGTTGCATTTCTCGTCTGAGGTGCTGCGGGAACGTATGCTCTCCACTTCCGGATATACAGAACAGTTAAAGCTTTAGCCTGCACGTCCGCTGGGTCAGTATTCGTCCGACCAACAGTTTGTCCATACGGTAGTACTATTACGGCCGACCGATGAAGCCCGTCCACCACGGCCGAGTAACGTTCCCGACACACCGCCAGCAACCAGTCAGTCGCGAGGCAACTGATCTGGAGCTTTATGTGATGAGACCATTCTTAGTGTTAGAATTCGGACCAAAGCAAAATTCTTTCATTATCTTTCTAAGATTCGACAAGCGATAGAATGCGCGTTTACAAAATGACTAGTGAATGCAGATTGCTGTAAACAAGTATTGAAATTGATAGTCCTGATAGTGTTGACATTCAAATGTATTTGGTGGTTACAAAACATCGTAACTGACGAGGAGTGGGAAGAACCAGCAGGTGCATTCACTTTAACAGCTAACACAGTTGACAAAAAGATACACTTCTGCTGGCAAAACCGCGTTGTCAGTGCAGCGTATACCACACGAGATGAATGTATGGCGCTTTTTTTGCTCAGAGGAAGAGCACGCATGAAAGTGGTTCTAGTACTTCACAGACTACTAGTTACAGAGGGTGAATGTATGGTTGAAGGTGCTCTATAAATTATGAGTCCCTTTGGAAGTCAGATCTGGAAGCTGGAGAGGTATGGAGAGATTGAATAAGAGTTTCTGACCGTTCTTTCCACCAACCTGTCGTCTTCTAACGTTGTGTCCCCAGCGCAGAAGACATCTCGTCGCTCGTGGGATCTTCTTCAGCGGAGGCTGCTACGCTGTCAGTTCGAATTTGTGATTATGCTTTTTGCGGGATGTCACTTGCCCTGGTTAGTCTCTGTATCTGTAGTACTGACAACGATGGTAGGCGACACTTCTCATTAATGTATCCTGTTTGATTATTATTCAAATATTCACACATTTACACTGTCTTTTACAACACTCGACATAGGTTTCTTAACTGTATGGTAACTTTACCATCCAACTCCCGAAATGTCCGGCTTTCCAGTACGCACTAGACAGATTGAGTATTACATATTCACAATAAAGTTACGCCCGATATTAAGTACAACATGTCCGGCTCTGAAGAACATCCGAAACACAGTGACTATTACACATTCACATCTAGGTAACGCACGATACTGAGATGCGTGTCGACTCTCCAGAACACCCGAAACAGAGTGACTAGCGCAGCCGAAGTACTTCGTCTCCCAGGCGCGCCAAAGCGTCCCGAAAGTGTTCGAAGCACTTCGATTGCAATGTCGTTACTCTTATGTTTCTCAAAACTCAAGAAATTTAATAAACAAAAACGATAGACTCGTAGCATAACCATAAGAGACTGTCGTACTAAAAACACAATGAAAAGTATATAAATAATTAATAAGAGAAGTTAGGCGTTTTGGCGCCTGGCACCCGAACGTGCCGACCAATCAGAAGCAAGTACAATTGGTAGACTCTCCCATCGGACTGGCACATACTGCACCATCTGCCGCTTGTACCTCATTCTACTTTTGTACCATATGCTACTTCACGAGTATCAAGCTGCATCAAAGAGACCTTCTAGAAAAATAAAATACTGGCGGCCACGGCCAGGAATATCACAATTCTCAGTTTTGATTTTAAATAGAGTTTCTATAATTTTTAAACTGTTATTGAATGGAGCGCTTGCAGTCGGTCTTTGATATACAAAAAGAGCAAGGAATTCAATAGCAATATATCACAACGTGTGCTTATTCTAAGGTCTGTACCGTTTCTGTCACCCCATCGCACTATGATGATCTAACAGACGCAGGCAAGACGGGATTGTGGAGCGTCTTTAGGTTCTTCTCAATTGTGTTTCAAGTACAGTTTACAGAATTTTTAAACAGTTTCGTTGAATGTACACTGTACGTCACGTATTATATATTCAATAAATCTGATCACACAATATTGTGTCTTTTGCTACATTATGATTAGCGTTTCCACTTAGTTTTCACTTCAGCGGTCCATTCGGCATCTTGTTGGACCCATCTGCACCGCGCTGCACGGTGTTGTGGTTGCAAAGATGGACGTCGCCATAAACGTCGGGAGCGAAGTTGCGCATCATGCAGCCTATTGTGCACAGTTTGAGTCGTAACACGACGTCCTGTGGCTCCACGAAAAGCATTATTCAACATGGTGGAGTTGCTGTCAGGGGTCTTCCGAACCATAATCCGTAGGTAGCGGTCATCCACTGAAGTAGTAGCCGTTGGGCGGCCTGAACGAGGCATCTCATCGACAGTTCCTGTCCATCTCCTCCATGTCCGAACAACATCGCTTTGCTTCACTCCGATACTCATGAACACTTCCCTTTTTGAGAGCCCTTCCTAGCACAAAGTAGCAATGTGGACGCGATCGAATCGCGATATTGCACGTCTAGGCATGCCTGAACTACAGACAACACGAGCCGTGTACCTGCTTCATGGTGGAATGATTGGAACTGATCGGCTGTCAGACCCCCTCCGTCTAATAGGCGCTGGTCATGCATACTTGTTCACATCTTTGGGTGGGTTTAATGACACTTCTGAACAGTCAAAGGGACTGTGTCTGTGATACAATATCCACAGTCAACGACTATCTTCAGGAGTTCTGGGAACCTGGATGATGCAAAACTTTTTTTGATGTGTGTAGCTTGACGAACACGGTTATAGTGGACGCTCAGCCATACCCGCTCACAAAGGACGCTGGGACTAATTTTCAGTTACTTTGGTGTGTTCCGCGGCGATGGTAAGACGACCTTTGCTATTGAATACGGTTTGTCGCCTAGCTGCTGTTGGGTAAGATGGGCTCAAGTAACTGGGTTGTGCGTAGCCAATGCAAATCTGCAATAATACTCTGTTAATCTTTCGTGGCGTATTCGCATATCGTGGTTAATTTTCATTATGTCAAGTTGCGAACTTGCTGTGTCTATTGCGAGTGGACTTGGATTCCACGTACCGTTATCGACTTCTTCTTTCTTTGTGAAGCCTGTAGTTTTGTGACTTGATACAGAATCTGCTCAATGTCAATTAATCCAAACAGTATAGCAGTCAATTCACTCACTTTTCCCATTATTTGTGACTTGTATGGAAACTGTGTCTATATGAGGATTACATATTTGCATTTTTCTGCCAGGTGCTTCTTGAACACTGGGAGGACGTATACTATTATGTTAATTTGGTTTTCTAAAGCCAATTATATGAGGTAGTACTTATATCTTCTCTCCCATGTCTATTTTCCTGGTCGCACAATACAAAACACAACTTTTGGTTGTAATGTGACATTACTGTCACATATCCTTTCATTTTCCACCACTGTTTGGTGGTTATTTTTTTATTGAGCGTGCTCAAAAAATGGTTCAAATGGCTCTGAGCACTATGGGACTTAACGTCTTAGGTCATCAGTCCCCTAGAACTTAGAACTACTTAAACGTAACTAACCTAAGGACATCACACACATCCGTGCGCGAGGCAGGATTCGAACCTGCGACCGTAGCGGCCACGCGGTTCCGGACTGCAGCGCCTAGAACCGCACGGCCACCGCGACCGGCTTGAGAGTGTTGGACAATTGGACTTGGGTGGAAGGCCTTGCGTTTTTCACACTGGGAAGATACACTCCTGGTGTGGTCTCAGGGTCGTGTTCTTGGTACAAGGCAGTAAATGAATCTTATTTTATTTAAACAGCGACATAAAAACAATACCGTTAGCGTCCCATTTTTCCCGTCACCGAAACAGATTTTATTGCGCGGTTTCACTCCCTGTGCTTCTAAAAAGGCCAACTAGTACCATTAAAGTCTGCTGAGAAGTGTGTTACAAGTTCTTTACTAGTCAAAAATTTCTTCAGAACTTAATGACCAAAAATTTCTGTGCCTTTTTATCTCCAGTGTTTCGTATTTATAGATCACATGTGGTGCTGTTTCATCACACCACACAGCCTACACATAGGGGATTCTTTCTCTATACCCATCATCCGTAGGTGTTTTCTTAAAATTTCCATGGCCTGAATTAGATTTTTCATCTGAAGTGGAGTGTGCGCCGATACGAAACTTCCTGACACATTAAAACTGTGTGCCGGACCGAGGCTCAAATTCTGGACCTTCGTCTTTCACGGGCAAGGGCTCTACCAGCTGAGCTACCCAAACACGACTCAAAAGCCCACCCCACAGCTTCAGTTCTGCCAGTACCTCGTCTCCTACCATCCAAACTTCACAGAAGCTCTTCTGTCAACCTTTCTTCCAGGAGTGCTAGTTCTGCAGGACATTGCGATTTCCAGGAAGGGTAACACGTGATGCCTCCTTAGGACCATCAAGAAGAATGCATCCTGTTTCATTCTGGGCTATTTTCGTAAACAGATCCTGTTGGGTCTAGAATTTCCATGCAGACAAGCTGAGACATTTTATCTTTTTTGATCCTCGAAATCATCTACAACAATAACACCAGCTATATATATATATATATATATATATATATATATATATATATATACTCCTGGAAATGGAAAAAAGAACACATTGACACCGGTGTGTCAGACCCACCATACTTGCTCCGGACACTGCGAGAGGGCTGTACAAGCAATGATCACACGCGCGGCACAGTGGACACACCAGGAACCGCGGTGTTGGCCGTCGAATGGCGCTAGCTGCGCAGCATTTGTGCACCGCCGCCTTCAGTGTCAGCCAGTTTGCCGTGGCATACGGAGCTCCATCGCAGTCTTTAACACTGGTAGCATGCCGCGACAGCGTGGACGTGAACCGTATGTGCAGTTGACTGACTTTGAGCGAGGGCGTATAGTGGGCATGCGGGAGGCCGGGTGGACGTACCGCCGAATTACTCAACACGTGGGGCGTGAGGTCTCCACAGTACATCGATGTTGTCGCCAGTGGTCGGCGGAAGGTGCACGTGCCCGTCGACCTGGGACCGGACCGCAGCGACGCACGGATGCACGCCAAGACCGTAGGATCCTACGCAGTGCCGTAGGGGACTGCACCGCCACTTCCCAGCAAATTAGGGACACTGTTGCTCCTGGGGTATCGGCGAGGGACATTCGCAACCGTCTCCATGAAGCTGGGCTACGGTCCCGCACACCGTTAGGCCGTCTTCCGCTCACGCCCCAACATCGTGCAGCCCGCCTCCAGTGGTGTCGCAACAGGCGTGAATGGAGGGACGAATGGAGACGTGTCGTCTTCAGCGATGAGAGTCGCATCTGCCTTGGTGCTAATGATGGTCGTATGCGTGTTTGGCGCCGTGCAGGTGAGCGCCACAATCAGGACTGCATACGACCGAGGCACACAGGGCCAACACCCGGCATCATGGTGTGGGGAGCGATCTCCTACACTGGCCGTACACCACTGGTGATCGTCGAGGGGACACTGAATAGTGCACGGTACATCCAAACCGTCATCGAACCCATCGTTCTACCATTCCTAGACCGGCAAGGGAACTTGCTGTTCCAACAGGACAATGCACGTCCGCATGTATCCCGTGCCACCCAACGTGCTCTAGAAGGTGTAAGTCAACTACCCTGGCCAGCAAGATCTCCGGATCTGTCCCCCATTGAGAATGTTTGGGACTGGATGAAGCGTCGTCTCACGCGGTCTGCACGTCCAGCACGAACGCTGGTCCAACTGAGGCGCCAGGTGGAAATGGCATGGCAAGCCGTTCCACAGGACTACATCCAGCATCTCTACGATCGTCTCCATTGGAGAATAGCAGCCTGCATTGCTGCGAAAGGTGGATATACACTGTACTAGTGCCGACATTGTGCATGCTCTGTTGCCTGTGTCTAAGTGCCTGTGGTTCTGTCAGTGTGATCATGTGATGTATCTGACCCCAGGAATGTGTCAATAAAGTTTCCCCTTCCTGGGACAATGAATTCACGGTGTTCTTATTTCAATTTCCAGGAGTATATATATATATATATATATATATATATATATATATATATATATATATATATATATATATGCGATGGTTCCCGTTGTTAGTGAAAAAGCAATATTTATCGATTTTGGTCCCTCTGTAAGTTGGCTGTTTAGGTTTTTTTATTGGTAACGCCACCTCTGTATAAAAATCACTCGCTGTGCTGTGTGCAGTCTGTGTCTAGTTTGCATTGTTGTCTGCCATTGTAGTGTTGGGCAGCGGCAGCTGGATGTGAACAGCGCGTAGCGTTGCGCAGTTGGAGGTGAGCCGCCAGCAGTGGTGGATGTGGGGAGAGAGATGGCGGAGTTTTGTAATTTGTCATGAACTGCTACATATATTATGACTATTAAGGTAAATACATTGTTTGTTCTCTATTAATATCTTTCATTTGCTAACTATCCCTATCAGTAGTTAGTGCCTTCCGTAGTTTGAATCTTTTATTTAGCTGGCAGTAGTGGCGCTCGCTGTATTGCAGTAGTTCGAGTAATGAAGATTTTTGTGAGGTAAGTGATTTCTGAAAGGTATAGTTTAATGTTAGTCAGGGCCATTCTTTTGTAGGGATTTTTGAAAGTCAGATTGCTTTGCGCTAAGAATATTGTATGTCAGTTTAAGCACAGTCTTGTATAATTGTTCAAAGGGGACGTTTCATATGTCGACCCTTAGCCGAGGATACCTCACTGGAATCTTCTGATTTTTTCCTTGTAATTTGTGTAATTAGTGTAGCTTTTGTTTATTGCTAGCGCGTAATTATAGAGAGAGTTTCCATTGTAGTTGTAGTTTTTCATTGTTGTACAGTAAAACAGTTGTGGCATGCATGTAGATTTGCACCAAGTATTTCGCAGCTGCGCTTGCAATTAAGTAGACATTATTTCCATTGCTATGTTATTTTATTTTGCTTTTCAAATTGTGCTTTTCTGTGTTATCGTGTGAAATATTGCGACAATTATGGCGTGTGAAAAACGTAATACTAGGCTCCAAAGTAAACTGAGAAATGACAGTGAAGACGAAAGCAGTGTGTTAGCGCCGCAGAGTAATGAATTAACTAATGTTCAAAGTAGTAATTTGGTAATTGCGCATAGGGAAATGGAGCGGGTTGCAAATAATGGTGTACACAGTGAAACAATTACTGAACAGGGAAGCATTATCGATCGATCGGTCGGCAACAGCTCGCCTCAGGAATCCGAAATGACAGGAAACAATCTCGCAAATACTGTAGATTCAGGTTTTGGGTCCTCACCGTTTTCTCAAATAAGTGAAGACACATTTTCTGTTTGTCAAAATGTGAGTGTTGCCGGTGCAAATGCACTGCCGAAAAGCATAGAGGAACATATTCCAGACACTAATACATTATTATTGCAATTAATGCAACAAATGAAACAAAATCAGAGACAAACACAGCTACAGTTAGACACAATGGAACAAAATCTTCAAAAGTTAGACATAATGGAACAAAATCTTCAAAAGTTAGACACAGTGGAACAAAATCTTAAAAAGTTAGACACAATGGAACAAAATCTTCAAAAGTTAGACACCACGCTTGAACACACACGTGAAGATTTAACTACTGAGTTACATAACATCGAATCGAAATGTCAAAAAGTCTGTAATGACGTAAAAACACAAATTTGTGAGCATTTCCAACCTATTTTTTCGCGTCATGAAAATGCATTACAGAATCACGAAGCAGCCATAAAAGAACTGCAAACTATTGTTCATGAAAATCACGACGCCTTGCAAGCTAAAATTGACTCAGTTGCATCTACCGATTCGGTTACGCAACTTGCAAAAACTCAAGAAAACTTAAAGGACACAGTAGATTCGATTTCAACACAAATGGACACTCTGAAACTTGGTTCAGAAAAACACACTGAGGAAATGTGTTCACTATCGGAGAAAGTAGCCGAACTTTCGGCTCAGGTCACTAATTTATCTACGAAAGAAGATGATAATCTGAATGACACAGAAGAGTGCAAACAAATTAGGAAATTCAAACAAAACCAGAATCAAATTAATACGCAACACCAAAGAGAAATCCGGGAAGTACAAGATCAGCTGACACAGGTAATACAAGAATTACATATTTCAGAGGACACTCGCGCCCCAATACGGGAAGAGGGACATACAAATACGGAACAGCCACAAAATAATAACACAGCGCATTTCGGAAATTATGAAAGAAATTGGCAAGGTGCACCGAATTTTGAAATGGAACCGCCGAAACGACGTAACAATGACCGATATGCGACTCGCCGACATGATGATTTTGACTATAAGCTGTTCATTACTACACGTAAATTCAAAACATTTAAGAATTCTGGCAACAACATTCATCCACAATCGTGGCTCCATCAATTCTCTCATTGTTTTCCTCCCAACTGGTCATTAGAGCACAGATTAGAATTTATGTGTGGCTACTTAGAGAATGAACCAGCTGTAAGAATGCGATCGGTCATTCACGATTGCCACAGTGAAGGAGAGTTTTACCATGCCTTCCTCTCAGCATATTGGTCTCAAGCTACACAAGACCGTGTAAAACATAGCATCATGATGATGAAACACTTTGAACAATCTGAATTTTCCAGTCTTGTCAAATATTTTGAAGGCATTTTGCATAAGAATCAATATCTTTCAAACCCATACAGCCCTTCAGAACTCATCCGCATTTGCTTAATCAAATTACCTGAACATTTACGACATATTATTTTAGCAGGACGTTGCAAAGACGACATTGAAGCTTTTCAGGGACTGTTACAAGAATTAGAAATTGACACAGACAGTCGTGGGATGCGAAAACAGGAAAACAATCACTACAGGTCACATCCGTCACAATTCCGTGACGACAGAAACAATAATTGGACACGACAAGTCTATTCTTGCAACGCAAATCGTGACCAAAACAGACACCACCCATATGACAACCACTGGCAGAGTAATAATAGTTACAGAGAAAGATCGCATTTCCGTAGTAGTGACTATCACAGAGACAATCAGAGAAACAGACAATTTGGGAACCAAAATAATTATTATCAAGGGAGACAGAATAAATTTAGATGCAATGGTCCAGCGCGCAGTTACGATTGAGGGAGAAATTCTCCACCACATGACCGACAAACAAGAAACTATATAAACTACCGACAAAACGACAGACCTGAATTGCATCAGAACTGGCGGGATTCAAACAGAGCAGGGCCCTCTCGTCACGGTGAATTTGTAGAAGTTAGGTCTCCAAACCCCAATAACGACACGCGCCAACAAAGAGACAGACAATGACTCGCACCGCAGGCACCCACGTGCGCCAGCTGGCTCAGAGAAAAATAACATAGAAGCTAACCTTGAGAAAAATTCCAGTATTCTTTACCCATGTATACCGTATGATAATTGCGTTGAAGTTGAAACTCTGCGTACTAGGAAGAGTAAAGGTTTACACCACATTTCACATGTAAAACCGTTTATTGAAAGATAATCTGCTTTTTAACTTTGTCTTTGCCATATAACTTTTCACTTTACATTGCTAGTATGCTTTGTCAGACTTAGAATCTGTTAATATGCAACAATGTTTGAAGTTAAATATCCAGTCAAGAACCAAGAGAACTTATTTAAACAGAAATTACGAATGCATTGTTATAGTGAACTGATGACACAGCGTTATTGTGTGTGTACATTCTTGCTTGTTAGCTGCTCGATCACGTAACGACTATAAGGCTCACATACTTCAAACATATACTGGTACTGCTAATGAGATTTTAATGCAACATTTTGGTTTACTTGAAAATACATTCTGAATTACTTTCTGTGAGATACCAGATGACACAGTGGTTAGTTTATGTGACAGCTACACGACTATATCACGACGCTACTAATGTGTGACAGAATTTACCTCGTTGCTTTTGCGGTGTATCTGTTTTATATCTGCACAGTTTTTCTGAATTCTTCTGGAAAGTAAAACATGTTTTAGTAGTAACTTTTGTGGTACAGCAACAATGAGACAGCCTTTTTCGTGGCACAACAATACGTTACTGTACAGTAATTTCTTCATCACGCCAATAAACATAATAACTACGATATCTATTCGCAAAGCATTTCACTTTCGTTTATGATGAGGTAAGTACGTTGACTTCAGCAGAACTTTGCTTACAGAGGACGATAACTACGACATTTCCACAGAATTATCTTACAGCAAGACGCACATTTAGCGCTGCAGGACACGCACTTGAGTGATCAATTTTGTACTTAAACCATTTATTTTTCAAGATTTTTGAATTACAAAGAAAGTTTTCCGTGATACATTTCATTCCATTGCTGTAATCTGTGACACTTGACGATATAATTACATTTATCCTCAGGGGGGTACACGCCTACTTTGTGTACCATGTGTTTGGCAAGCACAAGGAGCCCTAGCTAATATGGTATTTGCTTATACAACTTTACACATCGGTACCATATTTCTCTAACACGTAAATTACACAGCTATCTGATTATTTAACAGAGAAACAAACATTTCTTTACTACATCAGTGACAGATGTTTACGTAATTACACAGTTGGGTAACTTCACACTTACGAAATTGTATTTTGCCTGCACTTTATGAACTGTTCATGTTTTTTCAGACCTATTGTGATATTATGAGAGCTTTGAATGATACATTTGGTATGGGATCACGATTTTTAAAGTACGTTTGAGGCAGATGACACTTTTGACATGAGCAGAGAATTTTTTTAAGTGTTGGAGGAAGCTACGACGATTTTGAGAGTTGACTGAGGTGTTATGATGTTGTTATTACGATGACTATGTGTATTATGCTGTTGCGGTATGTTTATGATCAATAAGCTGATGCTATATGAGTTATTTGATTATGCTACGTATCTATTAAGATAAAATATTGTAGAAGTGTTGACGAATAAGGAATAATGAGTAGTGGTTAGGGACGCTGATTTGTGAAAAAGGTTGTTGGAAACCAAGAATCGTACTTTAAGAGTTATGAAATGTATGTAAATGCGTGAATGTATCACAATGCCGGCGAAAATTTTTTGGACACTGTTATATTCATAAGATTTTGTATCTACACATTTGCAACGCAAATTCTCGACCTCCGAAATTTTTGATATGAGACTGTCACTGTAGCGGAAACTGCTGTCGTAAATATTTCCGTAAGAAAATTAATTGACCACCTTCACGTAATGCGTCGTGGGCACCCAGCTGTGTCAGACACCTGGAGAAAAAGCCATTAGCGCGTGCCTTTTCAGAGCACAGGAAGAAAAAAAAAAGGGAGGCCATTATCCTCGCTATCGACATTCCTTTGTAGAAAGCACCGCAAATACGACACGCTCATTACTTGGAAAGATACTTACATCTGCACACCTGATTATGACAAGCGTTTTTCTCGAGAATTGAGAGAATTTTTACTGCCTTATGAAATGCCATATGGTTAATGAATGATGTTTCATGCCGTCCTTTGTACATATTTGCTCATTTTCTTTAATATCTAGTTTCTAGCTGCACTGCAGCATTGGTTAAAATAAAATTTAATATATGTACTAATATAGTTATTTTATGCCTACAGATCCAGTCAATAAGAAATTTATGATCTACTTCCAAGAAAATGAGGGCACATAAATAGACATTTCCCTTCACAGGAATTGCATAAATAATTTCTTTACGATTTGGTAACTTATCTGCTAGTGTAAGTTCTCGTGATGCATCACTCCAGTGTTAAGATGTGACATAGGTATTAGACATGGCCATTTTTAGTGTAATATTTTTTTCTGCTTGAGCTATGTCATGTTTAGATATCTGCTGTTTGCCAGGCATAGTGTTACTGAAATTGACTTTGTATTATTCTTTTAAGTCAGTTTTACTAATGATTTATTTTTATTGTTTGCTGCACATTGCCTTATATTAGTTGTAATATTGCTGCTTGCTTTGACAATTTCCATTTTTTTTCATTGCTATTTGTATAAAGTGTTTTGTGCTGCTGCATTGCCTCGTCCCTTAGTTTAGCATCTGAGCTCAGTAGATTTAAGTTAGCTTAAGAGGGGGTAGACTATAAGAGAATGAGTTCCAATGAATTGGAAGAAATGCATTGAGAAGTTATACGAAAAAAAAGTACAGAAAGCAGGTATAGATAGGACTTTTCGGAATAATGATGAACCAAGGGAGATCTCCATGCAAAATACTGCAGTAAAACAAACCCTGTCCTTTCCTTTTGTATTATTTTGCTATGTGTCTATGTACCATTGTGTATTTGCCTTTTTCCTGTCTTTAAGTGTTTAGCTAATAAGATTTATGTTGTAGAATTTTTCAAATACTATGTTATTTATCTTGTAAAGATGTTTAGACATTATTTATTCTGTTTTGTTTTAATGCTCATGTGTGAAGTTGATGTTTCGAAAGTTACTCTGATCTTTTATGTATGTACTCATGTCATAATTCCTGTAACACTGATGTATATGTTATTTCGATTCTTTTGTAAAGCCTGTGTTACTACAAATGTTATCTGTATTGTTATGTTTTTTAATGATGTATTTTGTACCTTTGTAATTGTATTTTCATGTTGTAAATTTATAATTGTATAGACACCAGTTCTTCAAATTAAGTTACATTTCACTGCACACGTTTCTGTTGGTCATAGTATATGGACAATATGTGAGAAGTAGGGACTGATAGTGTTTGCACGTGTGTTACTAATTCAGCAAGGGACTGGATAACAGCATTGCTGGTTCTAAGGACAATTCAAAAAACTTCGTGAGTGTATAAGTGGTGGTTTATGGACTTGCTATCTTCTCTGCAAGACTCTTCGATGGTGATTGTGCACCTGCACAGTCGCAATAGATGGCTGCTGGCCGTCTATACAAGGACTATAATGGGTCTGCATCTTTGATGGCCCACCAATACCACAATCTCTACCAGGACTACAGTGGGTCTGCACCTCTGGTGGCCCACCAATACCGTAATCTCTACCAGGACTATAGTGGGTCTGCTCTGTGATGACCTACCTACCAATACTCTTCAAAATTTCGACTGACTCTGCTGTGGGTTTGCTCTGTTGTGGCCCATTACCCGTCCGCATGTCAAGAGTCAGCACTGTCTTTCCGTTGGAAGGACAACACTACTTCTTCAAGATTACATGGAAATCCACTACTTCCGTGTGCATTTTCTTCTACTGCTCAGACTTTGAGAAAAACACTACTATTTTACCGTGATGAACGATCAGGACTGTCTTTATGGACTGTGAGAAAATTTGAGCTTTTGACCAACATTGTATCAATAAGTGTGTGCATTTGATTTCTTTGTTATTGTAATTATGAAAAATTTTTTCAAATCTGTATTGGCCACTGCCCAAACCAATTTGTAAAATTTTTTGTGGGGAGCATGGGGGCTATGTAAGTTGGCTGTTTATGTTTTTTATTGGTAACGCCACCTATGTATAAAAATCACTCGCTGTGCTGTGTGCAGTCTGTGTCTAGCTTGCATTGATGTCTGCCATTGTAGTGTTGGACATCGGCAGCTGGATGTGAACAGCGCGTAGCGTTGCGCAGTTGGAGGTGAGCCGCCAGCAGTGGTGGATGTGGGGAGAGAGATGGCGGAGTTTTGTAATTTGTCATGAACTGCTACATATATTATGACTATTAAGGTAAATACATTGTTTGTTCTTTATTAATATCTTTCATTTGCTAACTATCCCTATCAGTAGTTAGTGCCTTCCGTAGTTTGAATCTTTTATTTAGCTGGCAGTAGTGGCGCTCGCTGTATTGCAGTAGTTCGAGTAATAAAGATTTTTGTGAGGTAAGTGATTTCTGAAAGGTATAGTTTAATGTTAGTCAGGGCCATTCTTTTGTAGGGATTTTTGAAAGTCAGATTGCGTTGCGCTAAAAATATTGTATGTCAGTTTAAGCACAGTCTTGTATAATTGTTCAAAGGGGACGTTTCACCTCTAAATCATCTACAACAACATCCGTCTCATTGGTCGCAACACATTACGTATTCGATGAAATATGTGTGTACTGCTTACGACGATATAGCTGATGCAGCTGCAGTTCATGTCACTGTTGCTACTGGCGCAGCTGATGCCACAGCTGTTGCTGTTGCTACTACTACTGCTGCTGCTGCTGCTGCTCAGCTTCATCAATTACCCGCTGGATATATGTTGGAACAATAGGACATGTGTTCAGTACGAATTCTTAGTGAAAAAAAAGTTACCGTTATCGATTTTGATCTCTCGAGATCATCTACGAACTCGCTGGTCACACCAGTACTACTAAGATGGAATGTATACTTACACAATGCTGCCGATGCTGCTGAAGGAACAGCTGGTACCACTGTGTCTTCTGTTGCACGACAGGGTTCATTTCGTCTACGCTTTTGTGTTGGTGGGTACGCGCTGAAACAAGAAGAAGAAGAAATATATTCAATACTATGAAATTCTTAGCGGAAGAGAAAAGTTACAGTTACCGATTTGAATCTATACTTACCAGGTAATTCCCCATTATGCTCTAACGGTCTCTGCCGTTTGCCGCCACTGGCACTATCGTCGGTGCTTGATGTTGAGGCATGCGTGGCTCGTGTTCCCGCCGTCATGTATTTTACACCCTGTTTTTAACGTACTTCCACCTCACTACGTTAATTTAAATTACTGGTGTCACTGATTTGCTTCTTTGCCTGACGTGAGCGGTGTTAGGACCGCGTATCAATATATCCCCTCTCGTAGTATCTTTGCTCGACTGCTATTACTTCCCGGTCGTTGTCAGTCGTAAGCGAGATTGGGTCACGAGTTCGGGCTGCCAGTCAGTTAAAACGCGTCTGGAGCGCAGTCCGGACCTGTCATCGGGAAGTTGTAATGCGGCGCTAGTGCAGTCGGGTTGGAGCTGTGAGGTCTACGTCGACATGGCTCGCCCGACCACTGCCGCCACGCATCACTTGAGCCGGGCCACGGTCTTGGTGGATCGTCGGTCGGTCGTCCTACCGGAGGACGCGTTTTGGCTCGCCGATCGTCCATGAGTCGGGTGTGTGCGTGTGTGTATGTCTGTGTCTGTGTGTGTGTGTGTGTGTGTGTGTGTGTGCATCAACTCCAAATTTGTCTTCGTGCGTGCGTAGTTACTGTTGGGTATCGTTCAGGTCTTCGTGCAAGTGTTTGTCAGGTTATGTGAGTAGTTGGCGTTATTTCCACTGACGACTATTTTAGATGTTGTCGGCATTCTGAGCGTAGTCGAGTGTGTTATTAAATTACAATAAATTACAATTTTGAAATGAAACTGACCACCGCCTTATTTGGCCCTTTCCACAATCCTAATAACCTGTTCTGCACAGCGGGTTTAGCGGGCGTATCAGATGCCGCTGCTGAACGTTTCATTTTTTGTACCTAAAGCGCTAAGACGCACGCAAGAAAGGAGCAAACTGCCGCGCTCGAGCTAGAATAAGACAATCGACCTCACACTACGGTGGTTGACGACAGAATGAGGACGACTGGGGGTAGAATGGTCCTAGTATACCCTTTGCACCATCAACCCTCCACTTCCCCCAGAGAACCAATAGGAACGCTGCATTCCACCCCACCAGCAGGTGAATGCTTGTCTGAGCGAGCTGGACACGTCGGTGACAGTCTGACCACGCTGTACAAGTTGGTGGTGGTCTGCGAGTACTGCCTGTGTCCAGCTGGTTATGGAATTTTTGTTATTCGACAACATAAGATTACATGTAGGTAATTCTCTCCCCCCCCCCCCTCCCCCCCCCCCCCATTTCGCGATAACTTTAAGTTCAGCTTCCTATGTATCGAGAGTTGCCACAATTTCTGTCTGACAAACCGGAACATTTCTCTGAATTTGAAAATCGAGGCCAAGTCAGCTACTTCTCACAAGCTTAAAAAACGTGAAAGATGTAGGAATGCTGCTTTTTGCTTGACAGTTTAGGGCGCTAAGAATTACTTCACAATTTTTTTACGTCTAACGTTACTCATTATTACAGCTTCGGAAACATTAAGAAGTTTGGAGCTGAGCGTGAAAGTATAGTTCACTGATTTCAAGGTTATGATGATGTTTAACGGTATGACAGCTTATTACTAATCTTGCTGCTGTTACCTGTTTCCCCTGTTTGAACGAATTCGAAATAAAGTAACTGTCCAATTCTTTAAGGGCTTTCAGAGTGAATGTTTCATTTATGCTTTACGTCAGCTAAATTATCCTTAATATCTGATCTTCTCCCATCCACAACATAATCTCATAACACAAATTAGACCTTCTATTTCATAGTCACATCTCCCTCGTATTACGAAGAACCATATGTATGAATATTTTTCTACGAATGAACGCTTCCTCTTCGGCCCTTCGAGTTCACTTGGAGCAATAAAACACCTTATTAACAAATTAACCGGTATACGACTCAGATAAACAGATAATTTCTATTTTTCTTGACTTCCGGAAGGCGTTCGATACAGTTCCGCACTGTCGCCTGATAAGCAAAGTAAGAGCCTACGGAATATCAGACCAGCTGTGTGGCTGGATTGAGGAGTTTTTGGCAAACAGAACACAGCATGTTGTTATCAATGGAGAGACGTCTACAGACGTTAAAGTAACCTCTGGCGTGCCACAGGGGAGTGTTATGGGACCATTGCTTTTCACAATGTATATAAATGACTTAGTAGATAGTGTCGGAAGTTCCATGCGGCTTTTCGCGGATGATGCTGTAGTATACAGAGAAGTTGCTGCATTAGAAAATTGTAGCGAAATACAGGAAGATCTGCAGCGGATAGGCACTTGGTGCAGGGAGTGGCAACTGACCCTTAACATAGACAAATGTAATGTATTGCGAATACATAGAAAGAAGGATCCTTTATTGTATGATTATATGATAGCGGAACAAACACTGGTAGCAGTTACTTCTGTAAAATATCTGGGAGTATGCGTACGGAACGATTTGAAGTGGAATGATCATATAAAACTAATTGTTGGTAAGGCGGGTACCAGGTTGAGATTTATTGGGAGAGTGCTTAGAAAATGTAGTCCATCAACAAAGGAGGTGGCTTACAAAACACTCGTTCGACCTATACTTGAGTATTGCTCATCAGTGTGGGATCCGTACCAGGTCGGGTTGACGGAGGAGATAGAGAAGATCCAAAGAAGAGCGGCGCGTTTCGTCACTGGGTTATTTGGTAACCGTGATAGCGTTACGGAGATGTTTAATAAACTCAAGTGGCAGACTCTGCAAGAGAGGCGCTCTGCATCGCGGTGTAGCTTGCTCGCCAGGTTTCGAGAGGATGCGTTTCTGGATGAGGTATCGAATATATTGCTTCCCCCTACTTATACTTCCCGAGGAGATCACGAATGTAAAATTAGAGAGATTAGAGCGCGCACGGAGGCTTTCAGACAGTCGTTCTTCCCGCGAACCATACGCGACTGGAACAGGAAAGGGAGGTAATGACAGTGGCACGTAAGGTGCCCTCCGCCACACACCGTTGGGTGGCTTGCGGAGTATCAATGTAGATGTAGATGTAGATAATCACGCTGCTGCAAACCTTAAGGGGACCATACCCTGCCTATCTAACCCATGTTAATTTTGGCAAGTATTTGACCCATTTATGGAAAAACTGTTTGATGCAGGACCTTAATATTTTTACTGCATGTTACATGATGATAATAGAGTTAACTGTACTAAAATCTACTTTATCTATTTTATAGTTTTTTAAGAAATACTTTCTAAATTTATTAACAAAAAATATTAAGTTTTTTTTTGCAGAAAATATTTTTTGTGAACTTCCTAATGGGGGCATATTAATGAATGTAGTACCAGAGGTGGCTTTTTATGTTATGCAGAGTCTCTGAAAATTTCATTCATTTATCTATTATAGTTTCTGGTATAATGGGGCATATGTACTGAAAATGTTAGTTTGTGGGAAATTGACTTAAAAAAAAAATTTTGAAATATGTTACTTATAGTTAACTAAAACTGTCCTGCTGCATATGATGGCCCTTCTGTTGACTCTAGCAGGTCTTCCAGCTTCTTTTTCAGCTTCCTGGATGTTTGTCTTGCTTTCTTGGCCATATTAGATGCAGACCTGTCTGCATCGGCTATCCTCATTTTATCGCAATGTTGCAGTCCAGTGATCATATTTTCACCAGGATTAATTTCCAGCTTTTTCGGTACCCAACACTTTCCAATATTACCACAACTGAATGTAATAACAGCATCATGAACTAGTTTCATTGTATGCATGCCTACAAATACAGTTTTAGGAAGGCGGTTCCAAATGATGCTGTCGAAACATTCATTTGGGTTCTGTGTCCGCCCATGCAGACATTTCCTTAGAACGTCAGGATGAGCCAAGTCTCTGAAAATAGGTTTAATTGCTGTAATAACAGCAGCAGGAAGAGAATGTGGTGAGAATAAGATTCTCCAGTTACCTGAGCCCTGTTGTATTTACACCACGAATTTTTTCCTGATGGACACAATCCATGACATGGCTTATCATCAGTGGAGGACTTATGGAAGAATATGGCCCATACATCTCTCTTAATTGCCTCCAGATTTTCTTTATTTCTCCTAATTGCCTGCCCACAGTATACCTGCAAGTTTTCTATTTCAATTTTAGTTAACCGACCCTGTCTGGTCAACAATTTTCCATCTTCTAATTTTTTTTTCCTCTCATATCAACAGTTAGTTTTCTCAGCCTTGTTCCCAAACATTTTTGAACATGGCCTACACATTCTATTTTGGTAATAATGGCATCTCCATATGGCCTAGAGTTCACCACATTGTTGTATGCCTTACTGTCACCATCGCCCAAATATTTGGTGTACCGTACGCCTCTTGTTTCTAGGAGCTGTGAAATATTTGTTGTACTTCATAAACTTCCATACCACCACATGTTCCACTAAAATTAGCCACACAGTTTTGTTCTTTATGTTTATTGACTTTACAACATTTGTGATATTTAGACAGTATCTCCACATCTAACACTTTACCGGTGTCTACACTCGTGGCAGTCACTACTCCATTCAGAGAAGTATGTCCTCTTTTCTGCCAACTTCCATCAAGTGCAACTGCAATATCTGAACATCCATAATTTTCTTCCACTGCCTTCCTCACTGACCTCACAAACAGCTTTCTCTAATATTGCAGTCAGTTTTCCAAATTCATTTGGTGGTTGATGTAAGTTCATCATCGAATAAAATGTTCTCCATGCATCCATGACCTTGCCAATGGATCGTAAGGAATAAACTAATCTAGTGTTGATTTCATAAGGGCCACTTGCATCTAGTTTTGAAGAACTCATAAATGAAATCACAGCTGAGCATTTGGTGCAAATTAAATCCAAAGCAATTGCTAGGTCTTTTCTCCCACTGGCATTCACAAATTTTCACACTCTGTGACTTACCACACTGTCTACATTGTACAAATTTAGAAATTATATCTGATAATATTCTCAAATTTATGATAATGTTACTGTACCCCTTGTCACTTACAGTAAATTCGTTGCAACTCTCTTGAAATGGTGGCAGCTTTTTTGATGATGCACTTGTTGAAGAATTGCAATTAGAAACATCGTTGCCAGGCGACATAACCTCTTGTACAGAAAGCTTTCTAAACTTGTTTCCTCTAAATTGTCGTTTCTTGAAAATGCCTTTACGTTTCGTCATGTTTAATAAACACAGCCGGCCGTTGTGGCCAAGCGGTTCTAGGTGCTTCAGTCTGGATCCGCGCGACCGCTACGGTCGCAGGTTCGAATCCTGCCTCGGGCAAGGATGTGTGTGATGTCCTTAGGTTAGTTAGGTTTAAGTAGTTCTAAGTTCTAGGGGACTGATGGCCTCAGATGTTAAGTCCCATAGTGCTCAGAGCCATTTGAACCAATAAACACAACAAAACACACGTAAACAAGCACTGCAAACCTAAGTATGACAACCACTTGCAATCACACTCGAACAAAACTAAGTGCGTGTTTGAAAGCGTGTTGTTTACAAACAGCAGAAAGAAAAGAATACCGACCATTACATTCCAAGGATAGCCAGTACACTCGGGAGTAAAAAAAAAAAAAATCCCTAACGTGCAATGTAGGGGATATAAAGATCTAAAATATATGCAGAAAAGGGGTGACAGAAAAGTGGGCGTGGCACATAAACACACGTGGTAGGAAAATGCTCTTTAAATGCTCGAAAAAAACTTTTTCAGCAAAATCCTTTTCAGAGTACTTAAATAAAACCTTTATCTATCGAAATATGATGAAAACCGAAAATCGATTTTTTTCGGCCTGAACCACGGTGTGATCCCCTTAAACTAGAGTGACGTAAGGGACATTGATAGTGATCCATCAGTGTGACGTCGCGCATTCGAGTCATAGAGCTTAAAGTGGGGCTCATACTTTGAAATACGTTGCTTGGCAAATAAACTATGTACCACATAGTAGTGGTACAAGTTGTGTATGGAACATGTAGTAATCAAAAGCGTTCATCTGGCGACGACTCTTTATCAGTTTCACGTAAATATCCGAGAGAACATTACACACATTTCTTGATTTCACCCGCTCAAACACGCTGTAAGCAGTAACATTCTCTTTTCCAACGAATCCGTAGTCCTCAAGGTTAATTGTCGTAGCATTTTAAGGAAGTAAGAGCTATAGAAATTTTTTCCAACTTTGGCCACAGCTCTGTTGCTGAACAAGCAGAGTTGCACAGTCGTTATCCCTCCATTAAAAGCGATAACTAAAGCATGACCATAATTTGCACACTACACTCACTACCCCTTCTCAGAACTACGACAAAACTTTATTCACAGACATCCAGCACACACCTGAAGGTGAATAACTGAATGATGATGGATTCATAATGATTATTCAGTTACATAAAGCTAGTGCGCTGAAAGAGACAGACATCTATTGCACGCTTCTAATAAAGCATTCTTTGCATTCAGGCCCTATAGGAAGTTTCTACGTAACATGATATTCCATTTTGAAACTTCCGCTCCCACACACACATGTTATGGGATCTAAATGGTATCTAAACAGGGCTGTATCATTCAGTCATTGTTTCTCGCACAAGTAACAAACGAAATCTTTGTATGACGCTCTGACAGGCTCTTTTGTTTTTTCGTAACAACCTCAATTTTGCAAGCTGAAACAACAGATTCGTCTCACGGTGTTCCTCCTCCTGTTCCACACTGTTAAACAGGTACGGTGGTTAGCAACATGAACTTAAAAATGCGCTTAGACTACAACAGTTTTGCGGTTTCTCCACCCGTCTGCTGCGCCCGTGAAAATTAAATGGTTCACATGGCTCTGAGCACTATGGGACTTAACATCTGAGGTCATCAGTTCCCTAGAGCTTAGAACTACTTAAACCTAACTAACCTAAGGACATCACACACATCCACGCCCGAGGCAGGATTCGAGCCTGTGACCGTAGCGGTCGCGCGGTTCCAGACTGAAACCCCTAGAACCGCTCGGCCACACCGGCCGGCGTGAAAATTAACTCCGAATGAACATACTGTAGTATATTTTGCACTCACAATGATTTCTTAGTCAGGGGAAAATTGTGTGACCTGGCTGGTGGAAGCTATGCATGGAACACACTAACCCCGACTTGGCGGTCTGAATATATAAAAGACGTCACTATGTGTTGGCTGTATTTACAAGTACCGAAAATATCAAAAGATTTCGTGGAAATGGTGAAGTCATTAAAGCGGAAAGTCTCTAGGGCTTTCTTGAACTGTAATTACATCCTCTATTCATCGACAAATGTGTGATGGTGGGGGAGGGGGGGAGAAGGTTTTTTGCAGTGCGAAAACGACACCCAGCTGTGGATATTTTTTTTGTACACCTATAATTCATAGTCAGAAATGTTATACTGCTGCTTGAACGTAAAGGTACTATAGCTTATTTTCCGACATATCGCCAGACGGTTGTGGGAAGTAATCAAACTATTATTCACCTAGAAAAGAAAATTACGTATTTCTAATTGTGAGGGATGGATACATTTGACGTGGTGAACTGTGTTTCCAACGGATTGAGGAATACATCCAAGGGGTGATAGGTTCATTTCGTAAACAGGTGCACAATATAGCAATGCGAGGGCTGAACTGGACCTGCTATAGTGCATAAACAGCACGGGCAGTATGGCTGCAAAAAAGAAAGAAAAAAAAGTACCTCATCGGCACCCCTAACCTCATCCTCGCATTATCGACAGTTATGTTGATTACAGTACACCAACCCATATCGGTGATATCTTTCTGACCCTTTCGCCTGCGGGGTCGTAGTTGATTATCACATAGTGCCAGACGCCTGTACTTTATAACACTTGTTTGAGAGAGTCTTGGCAGGATGCAGCACCTTCCGGAAGCACTGAATGGAAAACTTGAACATCAAATAACTTCCTAGAACTGAAGAAAAAATCGAGGCACTGAGTGTGGGCATGCCATAATTTTTTCGTGTGCTGTACACATATAAACGATAACTGCACTGTTTGTCTGAAATGTGTATATGTTGCAGTGTAAAGTTACTGTGGCTTATGTTCTGCCATATCCAGAGAAAATGACTGCAAGTCCTATCGTGCGGGAGGTAAGATTCAACACATCGATAGCCATAAGGGGAATGAAAAATTTTTTTTTACATGGAAAAATTATGTGTGGTATAGATATTGAGGTTTGTTCCAGAACCACAACTGTCAAGAGGAGACATTTCTAGTACATTGCTCAGTGTCAGACTGCAGCAGCAATCCTAATATTTAGTTGTAGTTACACTGATAAATATGTGCCTGGTTTCCAATATTCCTGTGAGTCTGGAGATGGCCGTGGAAAGCACAGCAGCAAGCAAGTAGGTCGGTTTGATGATCTGTAAACCACTTCTGAGGGCTTTAAATGTCAGTGTAATATGGCGATCTGCCGCTGAAAGTCTCGTCTGCAGAAGACAATGGCAGATAGTACTCACACACTGGCAGCAGCAGCAGTTTGTCAGGTAAATTGAGTAAGAGCCAGCCAGAATGCTCCATTCATTCACAAACCATCCTCTGTGCCGGGATATAGGAGTCTCTACAGACCATTTTGAACAAGATAAGGGCAAGGTATCTATGGAAAGTTCTCAGAGTTCTGTTTGCGTAATTGTTCTGATTTTCCCCTGTGTGCTTCTACAGTGCAGTCTTTCCATGCAACAAGAATACTTTTATGATTAACAGTGTTTTCGCAAGAATGCTCAGACATGACGAAGGCTTTTAGTGGTGAGATCGTTTACCATTTCTGAGACGTATGTTGAAAGTAGGACATTACGATTTCCGGGAAGGGTAACATGTCATGCCTCTTTAGGAGCATCAGGAAGAACGCATCCTGTGTCATTCTGGGCTATTTCCGAGACGACGACTTGGCTCTTATTTACATAGACATGGGAAATCAGTATAACACTGACAACCTTTTAGCTGCACCCGCGAGGGTGATCCGCTTTGCAAACGTCTTTCTCAGCGCTGGACCTGCTGTGTCATCGCGCCAGCAACGATGCCTAGGTGAACACGTATTTCGACAGGTATTTCTCAAATGCCATGTATGAAAGAGATGCCCCGCCTCATCCTTGCGGGACCTGTTGAAAAGCAAGCCGAGGATGGCTTGGCATAAAAGGCATCAAAACGGGTCGAAGGTTACGTCCACGTATTGCTGTGCTGCAAGGTTGTCGCGAATGACAACCAAGTGGGTCCTGATATGAAATGTCACCCCAGACTATTACTTCTGTTTGTCGAGGGGTATAGCGGATGACGGGTAGGTATCCTGCCGCTGTCTGGGGCATCTCCAGACACCTCTTCGCTGATCATCGGGGCCTGGAGCATCATTGACTGCAGTAGAATTGTCTTCGGTGATGAGTTCCGCTTCGAACTGAGCTTCGATCACCAGCGAAGACGTATCTGGAGAGGTACCAACTTGACTCACACCCGCCAAATGGCTTGACAGCCAGAGACGATGGTTTAGGGTGCCATTTCTTTTCATACGAGGACTCCTTTGGTTGTCACCCGTGACACCATTACAACACAATGATACGTTGACGATAATAATGTAGGCCCCATTTTGTTGTCCTTCATGGCAAGCCATCCTGTGCTTACGTTTCAGCTACATAATGCCCACCCGCACACAGAGAGAGTTTCTACCGCTTGTCTTCATGTTTATCAAACCATACTTTGCCCACCAAGATCGACAGGATCTCTACCTAATTGAGAACGTGTGAAGCATTACAGACAGGTCCCTACAACCAGCTCGGTAATTTGGCGATCTAACGCGTCAACTGGGCAGAATTTGGCACGATAACCTTGAGGAGGACGTCCCACAAATCTGTGAGTCGGTGCCAAGCCGAATAACGGCTTTAAGTAGGCTGTTTAGGTTTTTATACTGGTAACACCACGTGGCGCTCTCTATTAAAATCGCTGACTGCGCTGTGTGGTTGGTTGGACTCATTGTTGGAAATTTTTCGCCTATTTAGTGTTGGGCAGTTGGAGGTGAACAGCCCGTAGGGTTGGACAGTTGGAGGTGAGCCGCCAGCAGTGGTGGATGTGGGCAGAGAGATAACAGAGTTCTGAGATATATATAATGACCTTTGAACACTATAAAGGTAAATACATTGTTTGTTGTCTACCAAAATCTTTCATTTGCTAACTATATGCCTATCAGTAGTTAGTGCCTTCAGTAGTTAGGATCTTTTATTTAGCTGGCAGTTTTGGCGCTCGCTGTATTGCAGTAGTTCGAGTAACGAAGATTTTTGTGAGGTAAGTCATTCGTGAAGGGCATATGTTATTGTTAGTCAGGGCTATTCTTTTGTAGGGATTATTGAAAGTCAGGTTGCGTTGCGCTAAAATATTGTTCAAATGGCTATGAACGCTTTGGGACTTAACTTCTGAGGTCATCAGTCCCCTAGAACTTAGAACTACTTAAACCTAACTGATCTAAGGACATCACACACATCCATGCCCGAGGCAGGATTCGAACCTGCGACCGTAGTGGTCGCGCGGTTCCAGACTGAAGAGCCTAGAACCGCTCGGCCACTAAAATATTGTGTGTCAGTTTAGAAATGTTGAGAATAAGTAAGAGAAAACAGTCTCAGAACGTTCAATTAAAGCTGCTACAATGGCGGTTGACTAATGTCAGTAGCGTATTAAGAGGACAAAATTTATTCACTCTCCCCAACAACTTGTACTGTAAAAAATTTAGAAAACATGTTAGGACAACGAAATGTTTAAAAGTTGCATATCATTAAATGTATAACTATCATAAAATATAAGCAAAGAATGAAACCACTTTCTGCCTTACATCCTGTCAGGAGGAGCCCAAAGAAAGAAGAGACAGTAGCAGATACTCCAGCACCAGCATTTGCTCCATAAACAAAATACAAATAGAAAATTGGCAAAGAATACTTTTAACCTACACATGTACATTGATGAGCCGTAATATTATGACCACTTGCTTAATAGTTTGTTTTTCAGACTTTGGAATGAAATATCACTGATTCTGCTTATCAGGAATCCAACAGTTAATTGGTAGGTTCGTGGAGGTTTGTGGCATTCGAAATATACGCACAGGTCATGTAATTTGCGTAACTAACGGGCCGCTGATCTGCGTACGCGGTGGTGGCACCCTATATCGACCCACATTGTTTCCATAGGGTTTAAATCAGGCGAGTTGGACGGCCGAGACAATAACGTAAATTCACAATAACGCTACTCAAAACACAGTAACACGGTTCTAGCTCCGAGACACAGACAATTATGTTTCTGAAAGATGACTTCGCCGTCGGGAAAGACATCAAGGACGAAGACAAGCAGGATGTTCGCAGCTGTCAACGTGTCTTTGATTACTGCCGCAGGTCCAATGCAAGCGCAGGAGAATGTCTCCCATAGCACAATACTGCTCCCACAAGCATGTGTCCGTGGCGCGCTGCAGCTTCACGCCGCCGTTCACCTCGATGACGGCGTTTGCGGAGGCACCGTCCATCTAGCGTAGCGAAAATGTGATCTCACTCGAAGACACGACAAGATTCCATTGATCGACGGTCGAATCCCGATGGTCTCGTGCCCACTGCAACCATAATTGACGATGTCATTGGATCAACATGTGAACACGTAGGCGTGTACTGCTGTGGGGTTCCATGTTCAACAATGTACAATGAACTGTGTGCTTCGAAACACTTGGGCGTGCACCAGCATTGGGCTCTTTCGGCAGAGATGCTACAGATCACCATCTATCTTACTTTACACGTTAGACAAGGCTCCGAACCCCACGTTCTGCGAAGAGTCGTGGACGTCCATCGATTTAGCGCCTAAAGGTAGTTTCACTATCCTTATACCTCTTTCCGTAGATCCTCACGACAGTAGCACGTTAACATTCGACTAGCTTCGCTGTTTTCGAGATACTCACACGCTCTTCATAATAATAATAATAATCTGCCCTTAGTCAAAGTCGCGTATCTCAATAGCTTTCCCCAACTGTAGCCCATATCTTCGCTAGGGTCCGCTAACAACTCTTGATACCGCGTCGTGTGCCAGCAATGCCACCTGATGGCATCCGACGTCTCGGTGGGCAGTGGTCATAACGTTTTGGCTTCTCAGTGTATATTTAGTCATGTTATCTTTGGACTTGAGAAGCTGTCAATACTTCTGGAAATTGTTTTATTATACATTGTGTGGTCGTGAAATATGGACTGTAGGAAAACATGAAGAAAAGAGAATAGCAGCCTTTGAGATCTGGTGCTCCAAAAGAATACTGAAACTCAGGTGGACTGACAAGTAAGGAATGAGGCGGTTCTCCGCAGAATCGACGAGGAAAGGAATGTATGGAAAACACTGACAAGGAGGAGGGACAGAATCATAGGACATATATTAAGACATGAGGGAGTAACATCCGTGGCGCTAGAGGGAGCTTGATATGGTAGAAACTGTAGTGTAATACAGAGATTGGAATACATCCAGCAAATAACTGAGGACGTAGGCCGCAAAATTCTACACAAAGGAAAAGGTTGGCGCAGAAGAGGAATTTTTTTGGAGTGGAGGGGAGGCGCTCAGAAGACTGATGATAAAAAAAAGTAAGGTCCAGAGGTGAACCAACTCGTTATTAGCTTGCTCAGTTTGTGAAGCCCTTGGCTATCACGACTGCTATCTTTGAGCAGCTGTGTTGTTGCTCCATTGCCTCAGATTTCACACTTTTTCATCGCACGTGGCGTTCGCGGTTTTTAGTACTTTTTTCCGCTGCCATTCTTGTTTCACCTCTATGCACTTCAACTCAGACAAAAGTCACTTCACCAATTCCCTCAGTGTGGTGATAATGAAATGCTCCTATTTTGCGTCGAAAAAGGTCTTTTATTTTGTACTCACTGAAAAATGGGCCCTTTTTCCCTTAGAATTCTGGTTACACAAAAAAATGGCTCTGAGCACTATGGCCGGCCGGCCCGGCCTCTGGTTACACAGTCACTAAGTCTAGAGACGAACGGTAGCCCAACAGAAGGGGAAGACGATTCTCCGTCCTTACTAGCGTAATTGACAATGCACTGTGAGTTAATGATCACTGCGCTCTCATTTAAATATATGGCCGGAAGAGTCAGCCTCCAGGAATTGTCAAACGAACCCTGTCATCGAGTACCACGTGCCACAAAGGACGCAGATTCACCACGAGATGGGAAATCACAGGCATCTGTTGTCTATTGAGGCCTAAGCGCTGTAGTGTGCGAATGAGACAGACGAGAACCTACGCCATAGGGAAACGCAGTAGAAGCCGTTTGTGGCTGAGGAGATGTAGCAGTGTTAAATATGACGGACCTAAGATCGGCTATAAAGGGAAACATTTATGGAAACTATTTAATGCTGTAGTAATGCAAGGAGTGAAGCCGCAGTAATTTTAATCTGCCATCCTTCATAAATTTTCATGGTGGTCTCAATAAAACTTGAATATTTATTATATCTATAATAGTTTACGACACACTGTTAAAGTGAAATTCACAAGTTTTGTGAAAAAAGACCTGAATGCTAATATCTGAACGCTTTAGTCGATCTTATCGATCGACATTTCATATAGAACCGTCTCATTAAAATGACAAATGTTGTAAATATCAACTCTGTAACTTTATTTGCTTAAAAGATATGGTAAATTTAAATTATCAGTGTTGTCAGCTAAGCATCACATCATCATTTCCTCCACACACAACACATTGAACGATGACAGCATGACACCTTATTGAATCATTAGGTAATAGAATACTTGTTGTAAAGTTTAGTGCATAATAGTTAATTTTGTTCTTTGTTCATTTATCAGAAAGCACATTGGTGCAAGGCTACTGGCCATGGCATTCAAAGCCAAGAAGGAAATTCTATTGGTTTTATGTAAAAGAATTTAATGTTTAGTATGTAATAGATATTATTGTTACTTTATTTAGAACGTGAAAGTGGTCAAGCTTTGATTATTTAAATACGTTAAAATGTAAAATAATGCAGAACAAGTTGTAGCCAATCAGATGGACGGCTTCACGAAAGGGAACTGCCCCAGTCAGTGGAGTGACGGAGTTCGGCGCGCGGAAAAACGTGGCCGGGGACGGGTAGAGGGGTAGTGCTGGTGGCGACGCGAAAGCAGACAGTTCGGCTGGAGACAACAAAGGGACAGTTCGCATTGAGACGCGAAAGCGGTCTTTAGGCAGCTAGGAAGAGAAACGACTTAGAAAATATCGCGTTGTGTGATATCGAGGGACTTAGTCTCTGACAGTTGAGCAGTCGTGCGCCTGGTGTGAACTCTTAACTTTTCGCGTAGATAACTTGTATTTCGCGATGAGGTTGTGAATGATCAAACTGTGTCAAATGGATATGCGCTCGAGTGTAACAGTAACTCTAAATACGACGACTTTCGCTATTAGTTTGCTTTCTGTATAAACATTATTCTCACCAAATCACAACTGTGCGGCCTACATCCTTTATGGGTCGTTAATTTAGTTCCCGATATTATTATTATTACAACCAAATCGCAACTGCGTGGCGTACATCTTTCTTAGGTCGTTAATTAAGTTCCCGATATTATTGTTACTCCTACATATTTTATGGGTCGTTAATTTAGTTCCCGATATTATTATTACAACCAAATCGCAACTGCGTGGCGTACATCTTTCTTAGGTCGTTAATTAAGTTCCCGATATTATTGTTACTGTTATTACATGTCATCAACCTCGTGATGCCAATTGAGGAGCTACTCGACCGAATAGTAGCGGCTCCGGTCACAGAAAACCATCATAACGACCGGGAGAGTGATGTGCTGACCACGTGCCCCTCCTATCCACATCCTCAACTGAGGATGACACGGCGGTCGGATGGTCCCGATGGGCCACTTGTGGCCTGAAGACGGAGTGCTTTTTTTTATTACATGTTATGTTAACTTTGTATTTCGCAAACTTGCCATCAGCCAGACAATTTAACCAAAGGGTCACAAGTGTCTGATTTAGGGCGTGTAACGCGACACGTGCGCTTGAACCCTAAGACGAGTTTGAGCCAAGACATTTCGACGAAGAGGAACCGCATGTCAGCCCGAACATTTTTGGGATGTTAGCTCGTAGCACTAACGAAAAATGACATTTAACACCAAAAAATAATTAATGTCGAGTACTGAAATTTCGGGAATACATTTGTTCAGGTAACATATTTAAGTGATTAGCATCGCAAGATCACAGGTTAATGTAAGCGCGACACAAGTCATTGCACATGTGAATTGCTGGTACATTAATAACCGGTGTAACCGCCAGAATGTTGAATGAAAGTGTGGAAAAGTGCATGAATTGTATTTTGCAGATGCCGGATGTCAGTTTGTGGGTTGGAATTCCATGCCTGGTGTATTTGGTCGGTCAGTACATAGACGGTTAATGAGGTTGTGCATGACGTTGGACTAGTCGTCCGATTATGTCAATATGTGCTCGATTGGAGGCAGATCTGGTGATCGAGCAGGTCAAGGGAACATGCTCTGTAGAGCATAATGAATTACAACAACGTATGTGGGCGAGCGTTACGCTGTTGATGAATGGCAGCACAACAGGTCGTACCGGCAGACTGAAGTTCAGATTTGCATTCAGAGTGCGTTTGATAACCGCGAGAGTGCTCCTGCTGTCGTACGAAATCGCATCCCATACCATAACTCCAAGTATAGGTCCACTGTGTATGGCACAAATGTTGTTTGCAGGGCCTAAACTGGTCTCCTTCTAACCAACACGCGGCCATCACAGGCACCGAAGCTGAATCAACTTTCATCGGGAAACTCAACAGACCTCCAACCTGCCCTCCAATAAACTCTCGCTTGACACCACTTAAGTCGCAAACGGCGGTGGTTTGGGGTCAGTAGAATGCACACTGCAGGGCATCTGGCTTACAGCTTTTCTTGAAGTAAACGATTTGTAACAGCTCGTTGTGTCATCATGGTGCCAATTGCTGCTCCAATTGGTGCCGCAGATGCAGGACGATGGTCCAGAGCCATGCGCCGAACATGATGGTCTGCCCTCTCGGTGTTCTTGCGACTGTACATTCTCGTGACGAACGCTGCCAACAATTATGTACAGTGGCTACATTCCTGCCAAGTCCTTCTGCAGTATCGCAGAACGACCATCGAGCTCCTCGTAGCCCTTTTAAACGACCTCGTTCAAATTCAGTGAGATGTTGACAATGGCGTCTTTGTCGCCTTAAAGCATCCTTGACTAACATCAACTCACCACGTCCAATCACTGAGGTAACTAACGCCCACAGCCGTTACAGTGTGTATTTAAAGCAAATCTGGTTTGCACCCTCATAGTGGCGCTTCTAGCGCTACTCTAAAGCGGCTGGCGCAAAATTTGAATAGAAGTGAGTTTTCAGATATACAAGCACGCCTGCCGTCTTTCGTTAATGTGGCACAACTTCTTCTTGGTGTTGTGATTTTTTTCCGTCAGTGTATTCTGTTGAAAGTACTATCTACGAACATTCAGGGTCTTATTTAAGAAATTCAACTGCGATTCCAAGCCGCTATTGTCACTTACACGAAAGTCATACGAGGGCAGTGTTGACCACTCCTTGCTTCTAGGCTGGGTGGTGGTGCGAAGTGACATCTAAATACATATTTGTGTTTATAGACTTTTTATTCACTCCGTGTCCTAAAGTAATTACTGTCAGATCTCCACCAGACTAACAATTCTCTAGGAATGGGAGAACGAAATCGCTCTCTGCCGCCAAGGCAATTTCGGGATGAATGTCATTTATGAAACTGTGGACTCCATAAAAGTCTTTTTTATTCTGAGGCTACATATGTGACATCCACATAGCGGAGTTACAAGAAGGGTTTAGTAATACGTTAGTTAATGTTTGCTGTTCAAAATGTTTCATTGTCAGCTGCTACTGGCAACAAGGTGAACCCATAGTTACACCATCAGAGTGTTCATAGGATTCTCCTTTATGTTTAAAATAGATCGATGGTAGAAATAGTTCAGTTACTCATGCATTATCTTATAGATAGGAAAAAGTTACTTCTTTTGCAACTTGAAACTAGTGAGTGTAACTGAAACGACTGGTCAAACTACTGTGTTAATGTGAAACTACTGTCTCTTTACTTATTTTTTATCATTTCAACACTGGTCTACAGAATTTTCCCTGACAAAAACAACTCAGACTTAACCTATTCATTTACTACCCACAGTATACAAGCCCAACGCAATCTGACTGCTATACAGTGACAACATTGCTTCAAATAATTATCACAAAAGAATGGCCCTGAATTGCTGGAAGTCCTAACAATAACCCATACTTTTTCATTAGTCACTTACCTCACAGACAATCTTCATAACACAAACTATAGCAATTAATACAAGCAGCAACTACAACCAGCTAAATAAAAGGATCCTGCTGTAGACTCTAACTACTAGGAGGCATATGGTTAGCAGAAGAAAGATTTTGTTGAAGAGCAATCAATGTATTTAGGAGATTTTTACCTTATTCATGTGACATCCAGTTCCAAACTTTATACAGTTGTCAATAATTCTACTACCCAAACAGTACCAGCTACATCAATCCTCATTTTACAATGCATGTCCTACCGACACTGAGGCTCCACTAAGAAATCATGTCCAAACCATTCGCTAACTGCTCGTCCGTCCAACCACAGAATCTCTTGCCGAGGGCGAAGAGCGCCGTCGGCGATATTAACACAGCCTACAGCGCTGCCAACATACAAACATAGAAACATGCTACTTACAAACTGAATGTTTTATTTGCGTAAATGAAACATGTTTCACCTACTCATGCAAGGGCACTTTCAATGGTCTAGAATTAGAAATCTGTAGCTCATTTAATTATCTAATTATTTACAACTATAAGGCTGTATTTTTTACACTCACTTTCATTTTTATGTGGGTTTCATCTGTCCATGTGATATTCTGTATATAGAAGATGCGTGTGTTATAGGTTTCTTCTAACTAATACTGTAAGAAAAAAATAAACAAATATTATTAGAGTTTAACGTTCTATCGACGGAGTGATCGTTAGAGAAGGAGCACGAACTTGGATTACGAAAGGATAGGGAAGGAAATAGGCCGTACCCGCTTTCAAAGGCACCATACCGACATTTCCCTGGAGCGACTTAGGGAAATCCCGGAAAAGCTGAATCTGTATAGCGAATTGAGTATTTGAACCGTTGTGCTCCCAGTTGCTAGTTCAGTGTGCTAATCACTGCGGCACCCTGCTGGGTAATATCAGGAAAAAAAATCTACATACAGAAGGTCACATAGATTCATGGAAAGCTCGACTCCTGATAGCACTTTGGAACTCACTGGTGATTCCTTCCGATGAGGTTATGTGATTTTTTTTTTTTTTTTTCAGGCACCATGGTCGACGGCCGCTGTCCGTCAGTTAATGAGCCCTGCCTAGTCTTGCTTTAGCTCTTGCCTTTCCTTCGCGTTCCCACTTCACAATCACGTCACCAACAGCCTTCTCGGAGAGCTTTAGCACTGTAGAAATGTCCCCGATGGTTCTATTACTCAGGTGACAACCAAGGGCTGGTCTGACAACCAAGGGCTGGTCCATGTCCGAAGCCACTGAGCTCTTCTATCCGCCTCTCTACTTGCAATACACCCCCACTCCTCACCCCTCCACTTATACCGCCGGTCTGCCCTTCGTGACATCTCGTGGTGAATTCCATGTTACATGGTGGAATCCGGTTACATCCAATCAGATAGTATATGTATGAAAAAAAAATCGAATACTATTGCGACTTGCGCCAGGTAACTAATAACGTTTTGGTTGTGTATAATTTGAATGATTCATTACAACGTAATAGCAAAGGAGACTCCTCCAGTTACTTATCTTTGGGACTAAATTAGCACCGTCTGTAGATATTTTAGAACACATGTGGTCGCCAGGAACTTCATTATTGGTGACTAAAATAAAACTGACATGTGATTACATTTTCACGCAATTTGGGTGCATAGAGCCTGAGAAATCAGTACCCAGAACAACCACCTCTGGCCGTAATAACGGCCTTGATACGCCTGGGCATTGAGTCAAACAGATCTTGGATGGAGTGTACAGGTACAGCAGCCCATGCAGCTTCAACACGATAACACAGTTCATTAACGGTAGTGACTGGCATATTATGACGAGCCAGTTGCTCGGCCATCGTTGACCAGACGTTTTCAATTGGTGAGAGATCTGGAGAATGTGCTGGCCAGGGCAGCAGTCGAACATTTTCTGTATCCAGAAAAGCCCTTACAGAACCTGCAACATGCGGTCGTGCATTATCCTGCTGAAATGTAGGGTTTCGCAGGGATTGAATGAAGGGTAGAGCCACGGGCTATAACACATCTTAAATGTAACGTCCACTGTTCAAAGTGCCGTCAATGCGAACAAGAAGTGACCGAGACGTGTAACCAATGGCACCCCATACCACCACGCCGAGTGATACGCCAGTATGGCGATGACGAGTACACGCTACCAATGTGCGTTCACTGCGATGTCGCCAAACACGAACGCGACTATCATGATGCTGTAAACAGAACCTGGATTCATCCGAAAAACTGACGTTTTGCCACTCGTGCACCCACGTTTGTCGTTGAGTACACCATCGCAGACGCTCCTGTCTGTGATGCAGGGTCAAGGGTAACGGTAGCCATGGTCTCCGAGCTAATAGTCCATGCTGCTGCAAACATCGCCGAACTGTTCGTGCAGATGGTTGTCGTCTTGCAAACGTCTCCATCTGTTGAATCAGGGTTCGAGACGTGGCTGTACGATTCGTTACAGCCATACGGATAAGATGCCTGTCATTTCGACTGCTAGTGATACGAGGCCGTTGGGATCCAGCACGGCGTTCCGTAGTACCCTCCTGAACCCACCGATTCCATATTCTGCTAACGGTCATTGGATCTCGACCACCGCAATGACGCGATACGATAAACCGCAATCGCGATAGGCTAGAATCCGACCTTTATCAAAGTCGGATACGTGATGGTACGCATTTCTCGTCCTTACACGAGGCATTACAAAGCAACGCCGGTCAACTGCTGTTTGTGTATGAGAAATCGGTTGGGAACTTTCCTCATGTCAGCAGTTTGTAGGTGTCGCCACCGGCGCCAACCTTGTGTGAATGCTCTGAAAAGCTTATCATTTGCATATCACAGCATCTTCTTCCTGTCGGTTAAATTTTGCGTCTGTAGTACGTCATTTTCGTGGTGTAGCAATTTTAATGGCTGTAGTGTACTTACTTTCGTACAAGCTACAAAGCACCGAATGTGTTGAATCCTGCCTAATCGTCGAATGTGGGAAGTCTATGAAACCTGCTTTCTCGGATCGCTAGACAAACAATTCAAGCAAATCATATCAATGAGTTTTGTTCAAATGGCTCAAATGGCTCTGAGCACTATGGGACTTAACATCTATGGTCATCAGTGCCCTAGAACTTAGAACTACTTAAACCTAACTAACCTAAGGACAGCACACAACACCCAGCCATCACGAGGCAGAGAAAATCCCTGACCCCGCCGGGAATCGAACCCGGGAACCCGGGCGTGGGAAGCGAGAACGCTACCGCACGACCACGAGATGCGGGCAATGAGTTTTGTTACGAATGAATAAGACAACACTTAACTTTGACAGTAACACAGAAGTGTCGCAAGCAAAGAGCGACATGCAAATAAGAAATCTCTTCAGTAAATACAATTCCTAATTCGCTGGTCTTGAAGTGCCTCATCTTGATGCTGCTGTAGAAGTGTGCCACGACCAATCGGCGCGGCGCTTGTGTCCTCTTTGTATAGAGGCCGCTACTGTAGCGTTGTCGTCCTGGAGATGGGTCGGTCAGCGCACAGTTGGCTGACGTTTCCTTCACAGCAGTCTCTGCTCTCTCGTTTCCGACTGTCGTGCCGGCGCTTGACTTTACGCCGTAACAGAATCTATAAAGGACCTGCAGTTCTCTTCGTTAAATGCAATTTTTGGATTGTCTCTACCCACGACGAAAACACTGATAATGGCTTCAGGCGGATTTGTTGCTGAAAACCAAACCCGATGAAAAACACTGAAACGTCCCCTTAGAAAAATTAATGAATTACTGTGCTGATAAACCTCTTACATTATTTGATTTTCAAACAGCTAAGCAGAACTGAACGTACTCAGACATTTCTCTCTTTACTTATTCTGATCAACACCAAACTGACACACACCATTTTTAGCGCAACGCAATCTGACTTTCAATAATCCCTACAAAAGAATGGCCCTGACTGACAATAACCTATACCTTTCACGAATCACTTACCTCACAAAAATCTTCTTTACTCGAACTACTGCAATGCAGCGAGAGCCACTACTGCCAGCTAAATAAAAGATCCTAACTACTGAAGGCACTAACTACTGATAGGCATACTTAGCAAGTGAAAGATTTTGATAGAGAACAAACAATGTATATATTTCATGATATCCAGTATTACAAATTTACTCTTTCTGATGGACACACGTCCAGATAGTCCGCTCTTAAAATTCAGCCATTTCTCTCCCCACATCCACCACTGCTGCCGGCTCACCTCCGACTGCGCAACGATACGCGCTGTTCACATCCAACTGCCCAAACCTACAATAACAAACATTGCAACAATGCCGACCAGCCTCAGACTGCACACAGCACAGTCAGTTATTTTCATACCGAGCGCTACGTGGCGTTACCAACATAAAAACCTAAACAGCCTACTTACAACACTGCTGTCACTGAAACTACTCCGCCTTTTAGTAAAACGCATTTTCCATTCAACGAATTTTGTTCTGTGAGAGAAATACTTCCTCATTGTGGCGGGTTATTAAAAGCATAGAGGACACTGCTATTATCCGCTCTAGCGTGCACGCTGTTCCCCGTTTACGCTGCGTGCTTTAAGTCTCGCGCAACCCCAGATCGTGAAAAATTCAGAAACTAATTTCGGGCGATTATTCTGATTCCGGAATTATTTAGCGCCGCGGTAACACCCACAGAGGTGCATACGATTTCGGCCGGGAGAGCAGTTGATTACTCGTTCTCCCACGCCGGTGAATTCATTTCCTGCGCAATCACAGATTCATCACGCGTGCGCAGTAAGCGGGTCCGCATTTTCCCGCGCCTCAGAGCGCCTAATTATAATTAAGCTATTCGTTATAGAAAATGTATTAAATTTACGCGGGAGAGATTTACTAGGCACGTATTAGCATAAGCCGGAGGGGCGGGCTGGCATTATGTGTGTGGCGGCGCGGCGCGGCGCACCGTACAGAATTGGACAGCGCCGTAAAAGCCGTGCGCCGCCTAATCTTATCTCCGTAATAAAGACAAACGTTATTAGACGCGAGGCGGGCGACCCCTACCCCACCTGCTGTACACTCGCATCCGCGCAACGGCCAACAGCGCGGCAGCTAGGCGGCAGCGGCTCTAGTATGGACTACAAGTTGAATATTTCGCGCTGTCACACTTAGTTTCTTATCGATAATTAGCAGCCCGTCTTTCTGATCATAGATACTACCTCTATTAATGACTGAGACCCATAACTAAAGTTGTAAAACTACTTTAGGCTGCTGTGTACTATCAAAAATGTAAGTAGCTTTGGTCAGTTAAGGTCGTACCCGCATTAACTGTACATGAGGCGTGTTGCATATCTATCAGACGTCACCTCACAACGATCGCTTTCTTTACATAAGCGATAACTGTCTTGCTTGATTCCCCTAAAAACCAGAAGCAGCGAACCATCTAGAAACTGAGTGAGGATATGCTATATAAAGGGCCAGCTAATCCACAGAATGTATTTGTTCTACAAAGTTATCCTCCTGTATGTTACATAAAAGTAAACAGTACTTTCAGCAAAACTGATATTGTCAATGTCGAGTTCAGGTTTCATCCGAAAATTGTTGATTTGTAACGTGAAATAGAGGGATGTTGTAGTAACAATAAAGAAAACATTACAGATTTATCATATAGCGCCAATCGCAATTTCCTCAACAAAAAGGCAAAATAAAATAAATACAACGAAAAAATCTAACATCGTTTCAATTCTTCTTGGAATGTATATGAAACATGTTTGCCTTATTCATAAAAAAACTTTCATATTTATCAATAATAATAAAAACTCTTGCCTTTGATCTGATGAAGAACGTTCTACTGAGTACATACTTTTCTACTGAGTACAAAATAACAATAATATATTTATTCACAACCGATACAAAAGAGTTACATGTTTGCACCTGTTACTGTCCTTCAGAGTAGTTACCAACGCTGTGTAGAGCCCGTTGCCAGCGATGTGGAAGGCGTAGTATACCGTTAGCAGACCCTGTTCTGTTGATGGTGCGAATGGAGCGGTCTAAAGTTATGGTGATTCTGGTGTACGACTGTGATGGTGTTATCCTAACGCATTACGTTCCTCCACGGCAGAATGTCAATGCACAGCATTACTGTTCGTTTTTGGAGCATCTCCTGCGACCAGCTTTGCGAAAGAAGCGGCGACACTTTCTGCGCAACCCACCCATCATTTTGCGCGACAATGCGCGGGCGCATACAGCGCAAGCTGTGGCTGCTCTGTTCGGTCAAGAGGACTGGAAAGTACTGTACCATCCACCATACTTTGATTTGTTTCCGAAGATGAAGGAACCAGTTTGTGGCATTCGCTTCAGAGTTGTTCCAGAGATTCGACGGCAGTAGACTGCTCCATTCGCACCATCGACAGAACAGGCTCTGCTAACGGTATACTACACCTTTCACATCGCTGGCAACGGGTTCTACAAAACACTGGTGACTACATTGTAGGACAGTAACAGGTGCGAACATGTAACTCTTTTGTATCGATTGTGAATAAATAGTTGCCACTATGTAAGTTCCAATCCTCGTATATATATATATATATATATATATATATATATATATATATATATATATATATATGCCCGCAACCGGGCGCCTCCCCAGGTGGCGGATAGGGGAATGCCTCCTAGACATAGGTGGTACCGAGGAAATGAAATACGCGGGGCGGACCAAAATTATTAGTAGCATCGGCTCCCACAATGGGCGGCTACAAAAGGCGTCTGTACCACACGTTAATGGCGGCCTCAACCATCTTCCTGATCTGGAAAATCGGGTTGTACTCGGCAACACGCCACAAATCCAACCACTAAACATCATGATGGAACAACGAGAAAAATCTCACTATCCCGGGCCCCAGTCAATAGCCTGGAACAGTCGTGAGCATCGGATAACGGGGGCTCACGGACATCATGAGAAGAATCGGAGCTTCTCAAACTCCCTCAAGACAAAAACGAAACACTACATCGCAATACTCAAAGTGAACCCACTGCTCAAGACGGGCAAGATGAAACAGCTCACAGATACTTTAGACAGGTTCAAGATCAAAATTTACGCACTACAAAAAAACAAGTTTCCGAGATAAAGACCATTTCAACACAGGGAACTACAGAATATACAAGGGAAAACCATCGGTACACAGGAAGAACCTCAGGCTCTATGGCACAGGATTAGCAGTACACAGGACGATCACAGACGCAGTAATAGACTTCACATCGCCAAACGAAAGAATTAACACGCTGACAATTAAGTCGGCAAGCAGGGCATACACGATCATAAACGCACACGCACCAACAAATGAGACTTTTGGACAGTAATGGAGGAGACAATCAAGAAAATACCTACACATCGAACTAAAATTATTCTAGGAGACTTCAACTCAAAACCAGGAAAAGAACAAAAATACTGACATATTACACGAAGATACACACCACACAGTGACACAAACCTAAACGGGAGACACCTGATAGAATTCTGCGAGACCCATGACCTCAAAGTCATGTCAACGAACTTCAAGCAACCCATACAAAAATTAACCACATGGAAACTCCTAATTCGCAAGAGAGAACTACAGATCGACCACATCATAATACAAAGAGAAGCACAGAGGGAAGTCCAGAACATCAACACACGAAAGGGATTCTTTGATTCGGATCACCATCTACTACAGATGAAGACACGCCTAATCCCTAAGAGGAAACAACAGAAAACTAAGATCATTAGACCAGACCTAGACTATCTAACACTCAACAAAGAGAAAATACTGGAGATAATTAAAATAGGAACAACGCAAAACTAGGAACAGCTATCAGGAAGGCTTCAGGAAGCCATGAAATTAGCAGTAGCACCGAGGACCAGGGAACACCACTGGTGGAACCACACATGTAACCAAGCAATCGAAAGACGAATCAGCACATGAAAGAAGTTCAATAGCAACAAGACACCAGAAAACTGGCAAGAATTTCTCAAAAAACAGAAAAAGACAAGTAAAATTATCCTTAAAGGAAAAACGAAACTACGACAAACAGAAACTAGAAGATATAGAAGCAGAAATCACAAGAAACAACACGAGGAATTTCTACAGAACGTTCAGAGACAACATGATGAAATATCAAGCACCGAAGCAGAAATCACAAGGAACAACACGAGGAATTTCTACAGGACGTTCCGAGACAGCATGATGAAATATCAAGCACCGAAACTCTGCTTTAGGAGACCGGACGGACACTAGAGACCAAAACCAAGAACAACTGCAACCTCTTAGCGAAGTACTTCGAGAAACTCCTAAACGTAGAATCACCAACAGAAACTCGACACAGAAGAATCCGCACCAAACCCAGATAGCGAACCGCCATTGATAGAAGAAGTAAGAGAAATCGTCAAGAACCTCAAGAGTAATAGAGCACCAAAAGAGGATGGAGTCATCGCGGAATTCTGGAAGCTACAAGACCCGGATCTCTCAGAATACATACACAACATCATGAAACACATATGGGAAACAGAAGAGATACCGAAAGAATGGCACACAGCACTGATACATCCTCTACACAAGAAAGGGGATAAGAAGGACCCAATCAACTGTAGGGGCATCTCACTGTTAAGTGTCACATATAAGATACTATTGAAAGCACTGCTAAATAGATTAGAGAAGCGAACAGACCACCAGATTGGCGAATACCAGGCTGGGTTTCGTAAACACAGGTCGTGCGCTGAACAAATACGGAACCTTAAGATAATTCTGCAACACAAACAGAACATAATCATCATCTTCGTCGACTTCAAACAGGCGTACGACTCAGTAGACAGAGAAACCCTAAAATCCTGAAAGAATGCAGAGTAGATAGGAAGACACTAACCATAATTCAGCAAACATCAACAAACACGATACCTAAGGTGAAGTTCTGTGGAGAACTCTCCGAACAATTCGAAATCAGAACAGGAGTCAGGCAGGGCGACAGCCTCTCGTCATTCCTGTTCAACATAGTATTGGACAAAATAGTGAAGGAATGGGAAAAACACGTAGAAAGGAGTCCTGCTAGGAAAAGTAAGAGTCAACTTCCTAGCGTTCGCAGACGATTTAGCCATCGTAACGATACGAGAAACAGAAACAATAAGAGCCATAGAGGAACTACACGAAATCGCAGCCAAGACCGGACTACAGATGTCATACGAGAAAACACAGTTCATGAGCACCGAAAAATACCCATCACTACACACCAAGTATAGGACAATACACAGCACAGAAAATTTCAAGTATCTACGAGTAACAATACAGATTACAGGAAGAAATACGGTATCTAATGTAGAGAGAAGAACGACACTAGAGATGGTCTACAAACTGACTTGAAATCACTTCAATATGAAAGCTATCTCGCGAAAGTCCAAGGAACGGCACTACGAGACTGTGGTGCTACCAGAAGCACTATACGCAACCCAGACCACAGAAGTACAAGGACAGACACGAATCAAGCAGACAGAGAAGACGGAACGAAAAATAGTCAGGAAAATATTCGAGGTGACGCAAAAAGACGGGGTATGGATAAAGAGGCCAGCTGAAGAACTATACGGACACACAGAGAAAATAACAAATCAAATCAGGAAACGAAGACTACTGTTTTACGGACATCTCAGCACAATGGCACCACTGTAAGTAGGCTGTTTATGTTTTCTCTATGTAAGTAGGCTGTTTATGTTTTCTCTATGTAAGTAGGCTGTTTATGTTTTCTCTATGTAAGTAGGCTGTTTATGTTTTCTCTATGTAAGTAGGCTGTTTATGTTTTCTTATTGGCAACGTTACGTAGCGCTCAATATGAAAATCACTGGCTGTGCTGTGTGCAGTCTGTCGCTAGTTTGCATTGTTGTCTGCCATTGTAGTGTTGGGCAGCGGCAGCTGGAGGTGAACAGCGCGTAGCGTTGCGCAGTTGGAGGTGAGCCGCCAGCAGTGGTGGATGTGGGGAGAGAGATGGCGGAGTTTTGTAATTTTTCATGAACTGATATATTTACATATGATGATATCAAGGTAAATACATTGTTTGTTCTCTATTAATATCTTTCATTTGCTAACTATCCCTATCAGTAGTTAGTGCCTTCAGTAGTTTGAATCTTTTATTTAGCTGGCAGTAGTGGCGCTCGCTGTATTGCAGTAGCTTGAGCAGCGAAGATTTTTGTGAGGTAAGTGATTTGTGAAAGGTATAGTTTAATGTTTGTCAGGGCCATTCTTTAGTAGGAAATTTTGAAAGTCAGATTGCGTTGCGCTAAAAATATTGTGTGTCAGGTTAAGCACAGTCTTGTATAATTGTTGAAAGGGGACGTTTCATATGTCGACCCTTAGCCTAGGATACCTCACTGGAATCTTCTGATTTTTTTTCTTGTAGTTTGTGTATTTAGTGTAGCTTTTGTTTATTGCTAGCGCGTAATTGTAGAGAGAATCTCCTTTGTAGTTGTAGTTTTCATTGTTGTAGAGTAAAACAGTTGTGGCATGCATGTAGATTTGCACCAAGTATTTCGCAGCTGCAATTAACTAGACATTATTTCCATTGCTACGTTATTTTATTTTGCTCTTCAAATTGTGTTTTTCTGTGTTGTCGTGTGAAATACTGTGACAATAATGGCGTGTGAAAAACGTAATACTAGGCTCCAAAGTAAACTGAGAAATGACAGTGAAGACGAAGGCAGTGTGTTAGCGCCGCAGAGTAATGAATTAACTGATGTTCAAAGTAGTAATTTGGTAATCGTGCATAGGGAAATGGAGCGGGCGGCAAACAACGGCACGGACAGTGAAACAATTAGTGAAGAGGGAAGCATTATCGATCGATCGGTCGGCAACAGCTCGCCTCAGGAATCCGAAATGACAGGACACAATTTCGCAAATACTGTAGATTCAGGTTTTGGGTTATCACCGTTTTCTCAAATAAGTCGAGACGCATTTTCTGCTTGTCAAAATGTGAATGTTGCCGGTGCAAATGCACTGCCGAAAAGCGTAGAGAAACAGATTCCAGACACTAATACATTATTATTGCAATTAATGCAACAAATGGAACAAAATCAGAGACAAACACAGCAAAAGCTTCAAAAGTTAGACACAATGGAACAAAATCAGAGACAAACACAGCAAAAGTTAGACACAGTGGAACAAAATCTTCAAAAGTTAGACACAATGGAACAACACCAGAGACAAACACAGCAACAGTTAGACGCAATGGAACAAAATCTTCACACCACGCTTGAACAAACACGTGAAGATTTAACTACTGAGTTACATAACATTGAATCGAAATGTCAAAAAGTCTGTAATGACGTAAAAACACAAATTTGTGAGCATTTTCAACCTATTTTTTCGCGGCATGAAAATGCATTACAGAATCACGAAGCAGCCATAAAAGAACTGCAAGCCATTGTTCATGAAAATCATGAGACCTTGTGGGCTAAAATTGACTCAGTTGCATCTACCGATTCGGTTACGCAACTTGCAATAACTCAGGAAAACTTAAAGGACACAGTAGATACGATTTCAACACAAATGGACACTCTGAAACTTGGTTCAGAAAAACACACTGAGGAAATGTGTTCACTATCGGAGAAAGTAGCCGAACTTTCGGATCAGGTCACTAACTTATCTACAAAGGTAGATGATGATCTGAATGACACAAGACCTGTAGCCTTCACTGACACTGAAGAGTGCGAACAAATTAGGAAATTCAAACAAAATCAGAATCAGATTAATACGCAACACCAAAGAGAAATCCGGGAAGTACAAGATCAGCTGACACAGTTAATACAAGAATTACGTATTTCAGAGGATACTCGCGCCCCAATACGGGAAGAGGGACTTAGAAATACGGAACAACCACAAAATAATAACACAGGACACTTCGGAAGTTATGAAAGAAATTGGCAAGGTGCACCGAATTTTGAAATGGAACCGCCGAAACGACATAACAATGACCGATATGCGACTCGCCGACATGATGACTTTGACTATAAGCTGTTCATTACTACACGTAAATTCAAAACATTTAAGAATTCTGGGAACGACATTCATCCACAAGCATGGCTCCATCAATTCTCTCATTGTTTTCCTCCCAACTGGTCATTAGAGCACAGATTAGAATTTATGTGTGGCTACTTAGAGAATGAACCAGCTGTAAGAATGCGGTCGGTCATTCACGATTGCCACAGTGAAGGAGAATTTTACCATGCCTTCCTCTCAGCATATTGGTCTCAAGCCACACAAGACCGGGTAAAACATGGTATCATAATGATGAAACATTTCGAACAATCTGAATTCTCCAGTCTTGTGAAATATTTTGAAGACATGTTGCACAAGAATCAGTACCTGTCAAACCCATACAGCCCCTCAGAACTCATCCGCATTTGCTTAATCAAATTACCTGAACATTTACGACATATTATTTTGGCAGGACGTTGCAAAGACGACATTGAAGCTTTTCAGGGACTGTTACAAGAATTGGAAATTGACACTGACAATCGCGGAATGCGGAAAGAGGAACACAACAATTACAGGTCACATCCGTCGCAATTCCGCGATGAAAGAAGTAATAACTGGACACGACAAGGCTATTCTCACAGCACATATCGTGACCAAAACAGACACCACCCGTATGACAAGCGTTGGCAGAGTAGTAATAACTACAGGGAAAGATCACCTCTCCGTGGTAATGACTATCACAGAGACAATCAGAGAAACAGACAATATGGGAACCAAAATAAATATTATCAGGGGAGACAGAATAACTTTAGACGCAACGGTCCAGCGCGCAGTTTCGATTCAGGGAGAAATTCTCCACCACGTGACCGACAAGAAAGAAACTATGGCATCTACCGACATGACGACAGACGATATGATCGTAACGATAGACCTGAACTGCATCAGAACTGGCGGGATTCAAACAGAGCAGGGCCCTCTCGTCACGGTGAATTTGTAGAAGTTAGGTCTCCAAATCCCAATAACGACGCGCGCCAACAAAGAGACAATAGGCAATGACTCACACCGATGGCAGCCACAAAACGTTCTTATGACACTAACGACGCAGCTGCCGTAGCTAGTAATTACGTAAAAATGGAAGACATTAGGGACATCTTACTCCAGGAACACGACATAAAACATAACAATATTGCATATCCTGTGATTCACATTACAGTAAATGACGTAAAATTTACGGCAGTACTTGACTCTGGCAGTCCCATCTCAGTAATTAGTGAAACAGCCTTTAGCAAATGTAACAAATCGAACGATTGCCCTACACTTCCGTTACGTAAGATTAAATTACAAGGTGCAATTTTTGGAAAAAGTGTAGATGTACGCCAGCAAACCAATTTAGAATTCTTTTGTCAAAGCCACAGCTTCTCTATAAACTTTCTTATTGTTCCATTATTGTCGACGGAAATTATATTGGGAGTAGACTTTTTGAATGAATACAAAGCAATCTTAAGCTTTCACGATGCTGAAATAAGTTTAGAGAAAGAAGGTAAGTCAATAGCTTTGAAATTTGAAGACTGGCTCTCAAACCATGACGAGGAAATTAATCGGCTTTACCTTCTGTTAGACAACAGTTCGGACTTTTCTACGGAACTAGACACTAACAATCACTCTGCAAGTACTGACAGGGATGATATCGACGGCGCATTTGGCATTAATAAGTTAATTCAGAATAAAATTCAAACAATTGAGAATTGTAATGACACTGATAGGCAGGACCTTTTTGAGATTTTACAAGCACATTCCACAGTTTTTACTCATAAAACAGGAACAATCAAGGGATTTCAATACCAATTTCGTGTTCGTGAGCATACTAAATTTTGTGTTAGACCATATGTAATTCCAGCACATTATAGGGACCGTGTTAGAACAGAAATACAATCTATGCTTGACGAGGGCATTATTGAGCCTGCAGTAAGCTCATACAACAATCCATTACATGTTGTTGAAAAGAAAAATGGATCGATCAGACTTGTCTTAGATTCGAGACAAATCAATACTATCATTATTCCTGAAACAGACAGGCCGCAGACGATGGAAGAACTTCTTCAAAATTTTAATGGTGTAAAAGTGTTGTCTTCCATTGATCTCAGATCCAGCTTTTATCAGATCGAACTTCATCCAGAATGCAGAAAATACACAGCTTTCCTTTGTTTCGGCGTTTGTTATCAGTTTCGGAAACTTCCCTTTGGTTTGAACATTTCTTCAGCAGCATTCATTCGCGGGCTAAATTCCATATTACCTGAGTTCTTAAAACGTCACATCACCTTATATGTGGACGATATTCTGATAGCAGAAGCCTCATGGGAACAACACAATCGCATCGTCAACAGCGTGTTACATATTTTTGCAGAATCTGGAATTACAGTTAACTTGGAAAAGTCTGAATTCGGTAGGACAAAGGTGAAGTTTTTGGGACATATTATTTCTTCTGAAGGCATTCAGCCGGATCCTGAAAAGTTAGAAGCAATCAGAGCCATTCCAGTTCCATCCACAAAAAGACAAGTCCGCAGTTTTCTAGGTCTCGTAAATTTTTACCGTCGTTTTCTGAATATGCAAATTCTTGTTACACCAAAACTTTGTTCTCTCACTGGAAAAAATACTATTTGGAACTGGGACGAACAAGCACAGTTGGAATTCAATTCTTTGAAAGAATCGCTACTTAACGCGCCAATACTAGCTCATCCAGATCTGTCACAAGATTTCTGCCTTAGCACGGATTCTTCTAAAGTCGGTCTTGGTGCCCATTTATTTCAAGAAGCCATAGAAAATGACACTACCGTTCAGAAAACCATTGCTTTTGCTAGCCGAGTGCTAACAAAATCTGAAAAAAATTATTCCGTTACTGAATTAGAAGCTTTAGCTATCGTTTGGGCATTTAACAAATTCCGTTTCTTTCTTTCTGGTAAGCACGTAAAAGTATACAGTGATCATCGTGCATTACAATTTCTTATGTCTTCAAAATTAAATCATGACAGGTTAAAACGTTGGGCATTGTTTCTGCAAGAATTCCGCTTCACAATAGTCTACATTCCCGGCAAGGAGAACATTGTTGCGGACGCACTGTCACGCGCACCGGCTGGGCTTGAGAAAAGTATCACAGAAGGCAACCTCGAGAAAAATTTCAGTATTCTTTACATTCAGAAAGTCGCCTTTGAAAACTTCATCACCACATCTTTAAAGGACATTGCTCATGAACAAGATAAAGATCCGATTTGGAAAGACATCAAGAGCAAATGGCATGAAAAGACACACACACAGATTCGGCATTATTACCTGGTTAGAAACAACATACTCTTCAAACGCTGCACTGTTGATGACAAGCTATGGGTACTTTGCATTCCAGACGATTTTGTTAATAAGCTCATTTGGTACATTCATTTCAGCTACGCACATTTTGGTCCACGAAAATGTTATCATATTCTTCGAACGACTTGTTATTTTAACAATATGGAAAAAAGAATTCGAAGAGTCTTGTCTATTTGTAAACTTTGTCAAAAGGCGAAACCATCTACTGTCTCACATCGTGCTCCGTTGTTTCCTATTATTCCTTCTAAATTAAAAGAATTTGCTGCTGTTGATCTCTTGGGACCGCTTGTCAGAACATCCAATGGATTTTCGTACGTTCTAGTCGCTGTTGAACTTACTTCAAAATTTGTTTCTTTCACACCGTTACGTAAAGCCACTGGACGGTCTGTATCCAACGCCTTTGTTAAAAATTTCTTACGTGAAGTCGGCCACGTTGCTAAAGTCATTTCAGATAACGGACCGCAATTTAGATCTGCTGTTTGGTCACGCATGCTTCGCAACCATAAAATCAAACCTGTTTTTATTTCATTGTACTCACCACATTGTAACCCCTCCGAACGGATTATGAAAGAAATCAATAAGCTTTGCAGGCTTTATTGTCACAGAAAGCATCAGCATTGGGACAGATATTTACACTTATTTCAAAACGTGCTGAATGAAATGCCTCATGATTCCACTGCTTTACCACCTACTCTTGTATTGAAGAATGAAGAACCACCGAACAGAATCAGAGAGCTTGTACCTTTCCCAAATACACGTAAACTTCGACACAAAGACATAATTGATTTGGCTCTTAAAAATATAAAATCTGCAGCAGACAAAAGGAGAAAACTACACGGTAAAGCAAATGCAAAGAAATTGTATATTGGTCAGAAGGTTCTCATTAAAGCTCATTCATTGTCACATAAGAAGAAACACTTGAGTCACAAATTCTTTCTAGTTTACAATGGACCTTACAGAATCCGACGTATACCACATGATAATTGCGTTGAAGTTGAAACTCTGCGTACTAGGAAGAGTAAAGGTTTACACCACATTTCTCATGTAAAACCATTTATTGACAAATAATCTGCCTTTTAACTTTGTCTTTGCCATAAAACGTTTCACTTCACGTTACTAGTATGCTTTAGAAACTGTTACCATGCAACAATGTTTGAAGTTAAATATCCAATCAAGAACCAAGAGAACTTATTTAAACAGAAATGACGAATGCATTGTAATAGTAAACAGACGTCACAGTGTTATTGTGTGTGTACATTCTTGCTTGTTTGTTGCACGATTACGTAACGACTATAAGGCTCACATACTTAGAACATTTACCAGTACTGCTAATGAGATTTTAATGCAACATTTTGGTTTATTTGAAAATACATTCTGAATTTAAAGTGCTTTCTGAGAGATACCAGATGACACAGAGGTTAGTTTATGTGACAGCTACACGATTTTTATCACGACGCTACTAATGAGTGACAATTTACAATGTTGCTTTTGCGGTGTATCTGTTTTATATCTGCACAGTTTTCTGAATTCTTCTGGAAAGAAAAACATGTTTTAGTAGTAACTTTTGTGGTATAGCAACAATGAGACAGCCTTTTTCGTGGCACAACATTACGTTACTGTACAGTACTTTCTTCATCACGCCAATAAGCATAATAACTACGACATCTATACGCAAAGCATTTCACTTTTGTTTATCATGTGGTAAGTACATTGACTTCTGCAGAACTTAGCTTTCGGAGGACGATAACTACGACACTTCCACAGAGATTATGTTGCGACAAGATGCACAGTTTAGCGCTACAGTACACGCATTTGAGTGATTAATCTTATACTTAAAACACTTATTTTTAAAGATTTTTTTTTAATTACAAAGAAAGTTTTCCGTGATACATTTCATTCCATTGCGGTAATTTGTAACACCTGGGAGTATAATTACATTAATCCTCAGGGGGGTACACGCTTACTTTGTGTACCATGTGTTTGGCAAGCACAAGGAGCCCTAGCTAATATGGTATTTGCTTATACAACTTTACACATCGGTACCATATTTCTCTAAAACACAGAATTACACAGCTATCTGATCATTTAACTGAGAGATAAACATTTTTTTACTACATCAGTGACACATGTTTACGCAATTACACAGTTGGATAACTTCACACTTATGAAATTGTATTTTGTCTGTACTTTGTGAACTGTTCATATTTTTTCGGAATCATTGTGATACTATGAGAGCTTTGAATGATGTATTTGGTATGAGATCATGATTTTTAAAGTACGTTTGAGGCAGCTGACACTTTTGACATGAGCAGAGAATTTTTTTAGGCTTAGAAATTATTGGAGGAAGTTACGACGATTTTGAGATTTGACTGAAGTGTTATGATGTTATTATTACGACGACGATGTGTATTATGTTGTTGAGGAATGTTTATTATGCTACGTATTTCTCACGATGAAATATTGAAGAAGTGTCGACGAATATGTATATGTATAATGAGGTAAGGAATAATGAGTAGTGTTTAGGGACTCTGATTTATGAAAAGGATGTTGGAAACCAAGAAACGTACTTTAAGAGTTATGAAATGTGTGACTGTATCACAATGCTGACGAATATTTTTTTTGGACACTTATATTTATAGGATTTTGTTTCTACAGATTTGCAACGCTAATTCTTGACCTGTGAAATATTGTTAAATGAAACTGCAACGGTAGCAGAAACTGCTGTCGTAAATATTTCCGTACGAAAGTTAAGTGACCACCTGCACGTAATTCGTCGCGGGCACCCAGCTGTGTCAGACGCCTGGAGAAAAAGCCATTATTGCGAGCCCTTTTCAGCGGCACAGGTAGAAAAAAAAAGGGGACGTGGGACGTGTCAAACACCTGGAGAACAAGCCATTAGGGTGTGCCTTTCATCGCTAATGCGACACCCTCGTTACTTGAAAACATATGATTACTCGCACTTTGTGCTAATTACTGAAATGCTTATGAATTGATGGGAAATATTCGTACATCTGCACACCTGATTACGACAAGCGTCTTTCTACGAGAGTTGAGAGCTACTAACTTATGAAATGTCACATGACTACTGAATGATATTTTTATACTTTGCTTTTCGTAGTTGCTTATTTCATTTGACATCTGGTTTCCAGCTGTGTTGCAGCATTGCTTTTATAAAATAAAATGCATTTGCTAATGTGAACACTTTCTGTCAACAGATCTATTAAATAATTATTTTATGATCCACATTCTTTAAAAAAGGAGCACTTGGAAAGGAAAGAACAATAAGAAGGGACTAATACCAGTAACTGCATCTATAATTTTCTTTTCAAGTACATGGTAATATTTCTTTTTACAATCAGTTGTTGTGGTGCACCACTTTAATTACTTAGACATTAAGATGTGATTATACATTTCCCTTATCTGCATTGTTGTTTTTACTGTAATATTTTTTCTGCTTGAGCTATGTCATGTTTAGATATAAGTTATTGCATTTGCTGTTGCTGTTTGCCAGGCATAGTGCTACTAAATTTCACATTACATTACTCTGCTAAGCCAATTTTACTACTCATTGATTTTTCATGTTGCTGCACATTGGCTCATATTAGTTGTAATTTTGCATTTTATCTGTAAATTAGATTTACTGCTGCTTGCTTTGCACTCTGCATTTTTTTGGTCATTGCTGTTTGTGTTACATGTTTTGTGCTGCTGCATTGCCTCGTCCTTTAGTTTAGCATCTGAGCTCAGTAGATTTAAGTTAGCTTAAGAGGGGGTAGCCTCTAAGAGAATGAGTTGCGATGAATTGGAAGAAATGCATTGAGAAAACAGGTTTAGGTAGGATTTTCTTGGAAATAAATGATGAGGTAAGATAATGGAAAATAAAAATGAGGTAAGAGATGTATGAACATATAAACACAGAAAGCATGCTTAGTTAGAATTTTTTTTTGGTGGAAACAAAGGATGAAATAAGGAGAAAGATATATGAAGTTTTGGGTTGGACTGCAGTACCAAATGTTACACTGAAAACGAACCCTGTCCTTTCCTATTGGTGTTATCCCACTATGTGTGTGTGTACCCTTGTGTATTTGTTTTCTTCCTGTCTCTGTGTAATTTCATAGAATTTTTTTCTTCTTTTAATTTTAAGCTACATTCACTATGATGAGGAATACTTTTATCCTCAAATACAATTGGCATTAATAATATGTTATTTACCTTATAAATATGCTTACACATTATTTATTCTGTTTAATGCTCATGTGTGAAGTTGATGTTTCAAAAATTATTGTGATCTTTTATGTATGTACTCATGTCATAATTCCACTGATGTATATGTTAGTTCGATTCTTTTGTAAAGCCTGTACTACAGATGTTATCTGTATTATTATGTTTTTAATGATGTATTTTGTACCTTTGTTATTGTATTTTTATGTTATCAAATTGTAATAGTTACCAGTTCTTCCAATTAAGTTACATTTCACTGCACACGTTTCTGTTGGTCATAGTATATGGACAATATGTGAGAAGTAGGGACTGATAGTGTTTGCATGTGTGTTAATGATTCAGCAAGGGACTGGATAACAGCATTGCTCGTTCTAAGGACAATTCCAAAAACTTTGTGAGTGCACAAGTGGTGGTTTATAGACTTGCTATATTCTCCGCAAGACTCTTCGATGGTGAATGTGCACCTGCACAATCGCAACAGATGGCTGCTGGTCATCTCTACAAGGACTACAGTGGGTCTGCACCTCTGGTGGCCCACCAATACCATTATCTCTGCAAGGACTACAGTGGGTCTGCATCTATGATGACCCACCAACGCCATTATTTCTACAAGGACTGCAGTGGGTCTGCACCTCTGGTGGCCCACCAATACCACAATCTCTACCAGGACTCCAGTGGGTCTGCTCTGTGATGACCTACCTACCAATATTCTTCCAAACTTCGAATGACTCTGCTGTGGGTTTGCTCTGTTGTGGCCCATTACCTGTCAGCATGTCGAGAGTCAGCACTGTCTTTCCGTTGGAAGGTCAACACTACTTCTTCAAGACTGCATGGAAATCCACTACTTCTATGTGCATTTTCTTTTACTGCTTGGACTTTGAGAAAAACTCTGCATTTTTACTGTGATGAACAATGTGGACTGTCTTTATGGACTGTGAGAAATTTTGATCTTTTGACCAACATAATATTAATAAGTGTGTGCATTTTATATCTTTGTTACTGTAATTGTGAAAAATTTTTGTCAAATCTGTATTGGCCAGTGCCCAACACCATTTGTAAAAATTTTTTGTGGGGAGCATGGGGGCTATGTAAGTAGGCTGTTTATGTTTTCTCTATGTAAGTAGGCTGTTTATGTTTTCTCTATGTAAGTAGGCTGTTTATGTTTTCTCTATGTAAGTAGGCTGTTTATGTTTTCTCTATGTAAGTAGGCTGTTTATGTTTTCTTATTGGCAACGTTACGTAGCGCTCAATATGAAAATCACTGGCTGTGCTGTGTGCAGTCTGTCGCTAGTTTGCATTGTTGTCTGCCATTGTAGTGTTGGGCAGCGGCAGCTGGAGGTGAACAGCGCGTAGCGTTGCGCAGTTGGAGGTGAGCCGCCAGCAGTGGTGGATGTGGGGAGAGAGATGGCGGAGTTTTGTAATTTTTCATGAACTGATATATTTACATATGATGATATCAAGGTAAATACATTGTTTGTTCTCTATTAATATCTTTCATTTGCTAACTATCCCTATCAGTAGTTAGTGCCTTCAGTAGTTTGAATCTTTTATTTAGCTGGCAGTAGTGGCGCTCGCTGTATTGCAGTAGCTTGAGCAGCGAAGATTTTTGTGAGGTAAGTGATTTGTGAAAGGTATAGTTTAATGTTTGTCAGGGCCATTCTTTAGTAGGAAATTTTGAAAGTCAGATTGCGTTGCGCTAAAAATATTGTGTGTCAGGTTAAGCACAGTCTTGTATAATTGTTGAAAGGGGACGTTTCACCACATAGGATAACCAGACAGATCTTGGACTAGGTTAGCACAAGCAAAAACAACAAATTGATGACTGAAGTCAGAAATGACAAGGAACAACTCAACATCATACAGTAAACAATGAAAAACAAAACACTCCTTAAGAACCTGATCAGAAGAAACAAACTACAAGAGACACCACACAACAAACGAACACAACGGACCGAACAGGACGACAAGAACACAGCCAGAGGATGAAGGAACACTGGATGAACACGAAAAAAGAGAAGCCGAAGAGAACACAGGTCCTAATGTGGACCGAAGAACGGAAGCAGAAACACAGCACACGAATGAAGGAAGTTTGGGCAGAACGTAGAGAGGAAACAACAGGGAAATGGACATGAAGTTTAGTCTCTTTTGTGTGTGTGTGTGTGTGTGTGTGTGTGTGTGTGTGTGTGTGTGTGTGTGTGTCTTCTGTGCATGTAAACCGTACTTGCATCAAAAGTAACTGCTTTGGTTACACAAAAGCACTGACTTTGCGCCATCAAATAATTTTTTCTAATTATGAAATGAAATATTCATTTTGTAAGGATCTAAAATACGCAATGGACAAACACTGAATGAACTGCGCTTCTAATTATGTGCAACACAAACAACTGAACAAACAAAAAAACAGAGGCAAGTCGTCAGTTCCCCGTTTCTCTCTTACACATTCATTTATGGTTCTTTGCTTACCAATGCTACTAATACTACCGTTAACTCTACCATTTACTACCCTGAAAAGAATCAACACAATTAGTCTACAATCTATGCAATAGAAATACTCTGTGCACCTATCCCACATCCGGTACACACATACCCAACTTACCCCATACACTGAAAGAGAACATTCAGTTAGTTAGTTTCATGTACCATAGATCATTTGTACGATTAATCGTAATAATGTGGAACGAACACATTCTGAGATCGAGTATAAGAAATTTTCTTGGGTCAGAACAGCTTCTGTCCGCAAATCAGCATGGGTTTAGAAAGCATCGCTCGTGCAAAACTCAGCTTGACCTTTTCGCACATGATATTCTGGGAACAGTGGGTGACGGGAAACACATAGAACCCACATTCCTATGTTTCGGGAAAGTGTTTGACACGACGCTCCACTGCAGACTGTTGGCGAAGGTGCGAGCATACGGATTAGATTCGCAGATCTGTAATAACACCCGGTGCGTTATACTCGAACGCGAGTGTTCATCAGAAACAAAGCTATCGTCAGTAGTGCCCCTGGGAATTGTGACAGAACCGGTCTTATTCTCTAAATACATAAACAATCTGAGGGACAGAGCGAGTGGCAGTTTACAACCGTTTATTGATAACGCTTTCGTCCACGGGAAGGAGTCGTCGCTGAGTAACTGTAGCAGTATACAGAATGGCAGAATTTTTAGTTGGTGCGATGAAGGGCAGCTTCGCCTAAATGTAGAAAAATATAAGTTAATGCGAGTGATTGGGATAAACAATCCTATAACATTAGAATACAGCATTAGTAGTGTGCTGCTCCACACGGTCGCGTCAATTAAACATCTAGAAGCGGCGATGTGAAGCGATATGAAATGGAAAGAGCATGTCGGGTTGTAGTAGCATAGGTGAAGGTCGGCTTCGTTTTATTGGGAGAATTTTGGGAAAATGTAGCTCATCTATAAAGGAGAGGACTTATACAACACTAGTGCTACCCACTGTTGATTACTGATCGAGTGTTTGGGATCTCCACAAAGGCATCGAAGCAATCCAAAGACGAGTTGCTGGATACACGCGAGTATTACGGAGATGCTTCGAAAAATCAAATGGGAATCCCTGGACTAAATAATAATAATTGCGTATGACGAGGGCCTCCCGTCGGGTAGACCGCTTGCCTGGTGCAAGTCTTTCGATTTGACGCCACGTCGGAGACTTGCGCGTCGATGGGGATGAAATGATGATGATTAGGACAACACAACACCCAGTCCCTGAGCGGAGAAAATTGAAGGTGACGTTCCTTTTGCGAGGCACTATTGAGGAACGTTAGAGAATGGGCATTTGGGCCGATTGCAGAACGATTCTACTGCCATCAACGTACATTTCGCGTCATGACCAAGAAGATAAGTTGAGAGATGGCTCACACAGGGGCATATAAATACACTCATGCTCATAAATTAAGGATAATGCTGATACATGGTGAAACAAAGCTCTGGTGGGCGGTATGCGGGTTTAAATCACCTCGGGGTATGACCATGCGGTGCATTTGACGTGCGGTCATCGCACAGTGGCGCTGGCAGCAGTCCACATACGCAGAGGTGTGTTGGTGCATGTTAGAGTATGGTGCACCGAGTATGTGTGCAAACGTTTCCAGACGTGCTAATGGTTACTGTGTGTTGAAAATGGCTCAAAGAACACATATTGATGACGTTATGAGGGGTAGAATACTAAGGCGACTGGAGGCTGGTCAAACACAGCAGGTCGTAGCACGGGCCCTCCGTGTGCCACAAAGTGTGATATCAAGAGTATGGCAACGATTCTAGCAGATAGGAAACGTGTCCAGGCGCTACAGTACGGGACGTCCACAGTGTACAACACACAAGTGCCCGCAGACGGCCACGGAGTACTGCAGGTAACCTTGCTCGGGATCTTACCACAGCTACTGGAACAGTTGTCTCCAAACACACTGTCTACAGACGACTGAACAGACTTTGTTTATTCGCCCAGAGACCTGCAAGGTGCATTCCACTGACCCCTGGTCACAGGACAGCCCGTAAAGCCTGGTGTCAAGAACACAGTACATGGTTATTGGAACAGTGGTCCCAGGTTATGTTCACGGACGAGTCCAGGTACAGTCTGAACGGTGATTCTCGCCGGGTTTTCATCTGGCATTAACCAGATACCAAGCCCTTAATGTCCTTGAAAGGGACCTGTGTGGAGGTCGTGGTCTGATGGTGTGGGGTGGGATTATGATTGGTGCACGTACACCCCTGCATGTCTTTGACAGAGGAACTGCAACAGATCAGGTGTGTCGGGACGTCATTTTTCACCAGTATGTCCGCCTTTTCAGGGGTGCAGGGGTCCCACCTTCCTCCCGATGGATGATACCGCACGGCCCCACCGAGCTGCCATCGTGGACTAGTACCTCGAAACAGAAGATATCAGACGAATGGAGTGGCCTGACTGTTCTCCAGACCTAAACCCCATCGAGTACGTTTGGGATGCTCTCGGTCGACGTATCGCTGCACGTCTTCAAACCCCTAGGACACTTCAGGATCTCCGACAGGAAATGGTGCAAGAATGGGAAGCTATACCCCAGGAGCTACTCGACCACCTGATCCAGAGTATGCCAACACGTCGTGCGGCCTGTGTGCGTGTGCATGGTGATCATATCCCATATTGATGTCGGGGCACATGCACAGGAAACAGTGGCGTTTTGTAGCACATGTGTTTCGGGACGGTTTTCTCAACTCATCACCAATACCGTGGACTTACAGATCTGTCTCGTGTGTGTTCCCTGTGTGTCTATGCTATTAGCGCCAGTTTTGTGTAGTGCCACGTTGTGTGGCACCACATTGTGCAATTATCCTTAATTTATGAGCATGAGTGTAGCAGTAATAGTAGTGGCTCTAATTGCGAGTGAACCAGCAAAAGAAACGACTGATAGAGGTACATGGTACCCTCCGCCTTGTACCACAGTAAGATGGCTTGCGGTTTGTGAGTGTAGCTGTAGAACGAATCATTTTACATTCACATTTCACAGTCGTACGTAAATACGGCTGCATGCTGACTATTTACAAGCAATTTATTTTTAAATACAGATGTTATTGTTGTTGTGGTCTTCAGTCCAGAGACTGGTTTGATGCAGCTCTCCATGCTACTCTATCCTGTGCAAGCTTCTTCATCTCCCAGTACTTACTGCAACCTACATCCTTCTGAATCTGTTTAGTGTATTCATCTCTTGGTCTCCCTCTACGATTTTTACCCTCCACGCTGCCCTCCAATACTAAGTTGGTGATCCCTTTATGCCTCAGATCATGTCCTATCAACCGATCCCTTCTTCTAGTCAAGTTGTGCCACAAACTTCTCTTCTCCCCAATCCTATTCAATACCTCCTCATTAGTTATATGATCTACCCATCTAATCTTCAGCATTCTTCTGTAACACCACATTTGGAAAGCTTCTATTCTCTTCTTGTCCAAACTAGTTATTGTCCATGTTTCAATCCCATACATGGCTACACTCCATACAAATACTTTCAGAAACGACTTCCTGACACTTAAATCTGTACTCGATGTTAACAAATTTCTCTTCGTCAGAAACGCTTTCCTTGCCATTGCCAGTCTACATTTTATATCCTCTCTACTTCGACCATTCTCAGTTATTTTGCTCCCCAAATAGCAAAACTCCTTTACTACTTTAAGTGGCTCATTTCCTAATCTAATACCCTCAGCATCACCCGACTTAATTCGACTACATTCCATTATCCTCGTTTTGGTTTTGTTGAGGTTCCTCTTATATCCTCCTTTCAAGACACTGTCCATTCCCTTCAACTGCTCTTCCAAGTCCTTTGCTGTCTCTGACAGAATTACAATGTCATCAGCAAACCTCAAAGTTTTTATTTCTTCTCCATGGATTTTAATTCCTACTCCGAATTTTTATTTTGTTTCCTTGCTCAATATACAGATTGAATAACATCGGGGAGAGGCAACAACACTGTCTCACTCCCTTCCCATCCACTGCTTCCCTTTCATGTCCCTCGACTCTTATAACTGCCATCTGGTTTCTGTACAAATTGTAAATAGCCCTTCGCTCCCTGTATTTTATCCCTGCCACCTTCAGAATTTGAAAGAGAGTATTCCAGTCAACTTTGTCAAAAGCTTTCTCTAAGTCTACAAATGCTAGAAATGTAGGTTTGCCTTTCCTTAATCTAGCTTCTAAGATAAGTCATAGGGTCAGTATTGCCTCACGTGTTCCAATATTTCTACGGAATCCAAACTGATCTTCCCCGAGGTCGGCTTCTACCAGTTTTTCCATTCACCTGCTTTCTTTGGGATTGGAATTATTATATTCTTCTTGCGGTCTGAGGGTATTTCGCCTGTCTCATACATCTTGCTCATCAGATGGTAGAGTTTTGTCAGGACTGGCTCTCCCAAGATCGTCAGTAGTTCTAATGGAATGTTGTCTACTCCCGGGGCCTTGTTTCGACTCAGGTCTTTCAGTGCTCTGTCAAACTCTTCACGCAGTATCATATCTCCCATTTCATCTTCATCTACATCCTCTTCCATTTCCATAATATTGTCCTCAGGTACATCGCCCTTGTATAGACCCTCTATATACTCCTTCCACCTTTCCGCTTTCCCTTCTTTGCTTAGAACTGGGTTTCCATCTGAGCTCTTGATATTCGTACAAGTTGTTCTCTTTTCTCCAAAGGTCTCTTTAATTTTCCTGTAAGCAGTATCTATCTTACCCCTAGTGAGATAAGCCTCTACATCCTTACATTTGTCCTCTAGCCATCCCTGCTTAGCCATTTTGCACTTCCTGTCGATCTCCTTTTTGAGACGTTGGTATTCCTTTTTGCTTGCTTCATTTACTGCATTTTTATATTTTCTCCTTTCATCAATTAAATTCAGTATTTCCTCTGCTGCCCAAGGATTTCTACTAGCCCTCGTCTTTTTACCTACTTGATCGTCTGCTGCCTTGACTACTTCATCTCTCAAAGCTACCCATTCTTCTTCTACTGTATTTCTTTCCGCCATTCCTGTCAATTGTTCCCTTATGCTCTCAATAAAACTCTGTACAACCTCTGGTTTAGTCAGTTTATCCAGGTCCCATCTCCTCAAATTCCCACCTTTTTGCAGTGTCTTCAGTTTTAATCTACAGTTCATAACCAATAGATTAGGTCAGAGTCCACATCTGCCCCTGGAAATGTCTTACAATCTATAACCTGGTTCCGAAATCTCTGTCTTACCATTATATAATCTATCTGAAACCTGTCAGTATCTCCAGGCTTCTTCCATGTATACAACCTTCTTTTATGATTCTTGAACCAAGTGTTAGCTATGATTAAGTTGTGCTCTGTGCAAAATTCTACCAGGCGGCTTCCTCTTTCATTTCTTAGCCCCAATCCACATTCACCTACTACGTTTCCTTCTCTCCCTTTTCCTACTACCGAATTCCAGTCACCCATGACTATTAAATTTTGATCTCCCTTCACTATCTGAATAATTTCTTTTATTTCATCATACATTTCTTCAATTTCTTCGTCATCTGCAGAGATAGTTGGCATATAAACTTGTACTACTGTAGTAGGCGTGGGCTTCGTGTCTGTCTTGGCCACAATAAGGCGTTCACTATGCTTTTTGTAGTAGCTTACCCGCACTCCTATTTTTTTTATTCATTCTTAAACCGACTCCTCCATTACCCCTATTTGATTTTGTATTTATAGCCCTGTATTCGCCTGACCAAAAGTTTGTTCCTCCTGCCACCGAACTTCACTAATTCTTACTATATCTAACTTTAACCTATCCATTTCCCTTTTTAAATTTTCTAACCTATCTGCTCGATTAAGGGATCTGACATTCCACGCTCCGATACAGATATGAATCATTAATTCCTCCCCAAATATTTACACATTACAAAAATAAAAATCCTTGCACGGAATAGGAGTTGTCAAGCAGAAACTTTTTCAGGTTGTTTTCAGATTTAACTTTGCTATTTTTCAGACATTTTGTACCACTGTGTAAGGGATCAAAAATTTTGTGGCAGCATTGTGTCCATCTTTTTGTGCTGAAGACAGCCGTAATTGGAAGAATAAATGTTATTATTTCATCTGGTATTGTAAATATGTACATCATTGTTCCTATTCAACTGTTGCAGTTTATTTAAAGGAAACTTCATGAGTGACTACCCATACTGTGAAGCTGTAATTAAAATCCTAACTCCTTAAGCAGATGTCTGCAAGATGATCGTGGGTAAGCACCACATATTATTCTTAGAGCAAGTTTTTGAACAATGAGAACTTTCTTTGTTAAACATATCCTGCCCCAGAAAATTATTGTGTATGACATTCTTGGATGAAAATACGCAAAATACATACTAATATGTCCCTCCTCAAGTTTTGCAGTCTTTCGAAGCTCAAATATTGCTGAACTATGTTGTTGTAAGCGTCCTAAAATGTGTATTTTTTCAGGTTTAAATTGTTATCACTATGGACATCTACGACGGTGGTCACAGCCTGACCTAGAGATGGCAATCGTAGCTGCAAAAATATCTCTGGATTAGAAAGTATGCGATCTATGAAGCATATGTTTCAAGTTTGAAGATGCCACATTGTTTAGCATTTGTTTGGCTACCATCAATTGTGAATGTTATGAGTGAACTTCTGAAAATGCAGAAAGCTGGTCATCGTTATGTGATACAATGTCTGCTCGCTCGCAGTGGTCTACCAAATGAAGTGACGACTCCAGAAATGGTGATGAAAATCTACAAAAGGCTACTGGATGATTGTCGACTGAAAGTGCGCGAGCTAGTAGACATAGTAGGCATTTCAAAAAGTGCGGTACGTCGCGTATTTTCGGAAAATTTGGACATGAGAAAATTTTGTACAAGGTTTGCGCCGCGATTGCTCACACTCGAGCAAAAACAGTGTCGTGAAGATGTTTCAGTTGAGTGTTTAGCGAAGTTTCGCAGCAGCAAAGCTGAATTTTTGCGCCGTTTCATAACCATGGATGAAACATGGGCCCACTACTTCATCCCCGAGACAATAGAACAATAAAAATAGTGAACCCAAATTGGAGAATCGACTCCAAAGAAGGCGAAGACCGTTTCATCTGCAGGCAGGGTCATGGCGTCGGTTTTTCTATGATGCGCCTGTGATAATTTTCATTGACTACCTTGAAAAGGAAAAACTATATACGGCGAGTATCATGTGAACTTACTGCAACGTCTGGGCGAAGAAGTCAAGCAGAAATGCCCATATTTGGCCAAGAAAGACGTGTTGCTTCTTCAGGACAATGCACTAGCTCACACGTCCGTTACTGCAATAGCCAAACTCAATGAATTAAACTTTTGACTTGCTACCTCATGCACCCCATTCGCCAGATTTATCCCCTTCCGATTACTTTTTGTTCCCATACTTGAAGATTGTCAACAAATGAAGTGATGTCGGTTGTTAACGGCTATTTCTCATAATAAAAAGGGTATCGAGCTTTTTGAACATCGCTGGGAAAAGTTAGAGAGATGAAGGGAGATAAGGAGATTATATTTAAAAACAAATACAGTTTTTTCCAAAATTTTTGTGTTTTCTTTGTTGGGTCAGGTACTTATGGGACAACCCTCGTAACTTACTTATTGTATCCTTATCAAGTGTCATTAATCAGTGGTGTAGTACGTCTAGATGAGCAGAACTGAATATGTCGTCTTCTTTAAACTAAGATTGAGGCCATTTGAAAGAAACCTCACAATAATACTTTTACGATAAAGATCAATACGCTGTGGATACTCCCATCTTCCAAGAGGACAACAGCCGTATTTACTGGGCTGCAGGCACAGATTCCTGATCTGGCGAATATTCAGCCGCTCTTTTCTCACATCGACTAGTCCGCTGTTAAACCACTCAATCTTACTCCCACAGAAAATGTCTGGGACAATTTGGAATAGCGAGTGAAACGTAACAATCAGTGCAACAGAAGTTTACCAGCTCTACGGCATCTGATCATTACTGAATTGCTTCAGCGAGGTATGGAATATCTATAGAATATTCTTTCCTTGCCGAACTGGGGTAATTATCAAAAATACAAGCGGTGTTACATGTTATTAGCGTCATGGCTCCTTGGTGTGACTAAAGTTTAATGAATCTGGTGTATAAGGTGGATGAGCCAACATTCCGTAAGGCAAAGACCTCAGTTTTTCCGTAAGTAAAGCACATTCGTGAAGCCGATGTACAAGGCGAGGACAAAACTATGAAAGTGCCAAAAATACAGCGCATTAGCATGCCTAAAACGGGGTAGGAAATCCGCTGTCATTCAAAACAGCTTCCAGCCGTCTCAGAATGGACAAATGCGTATCTTGTGTGGTTTTTAAAGAAATCTTACACATCTGTTCCTGATATAAAGTGGTAAGTTTACGTAACTGTGATGTAGACAGCACCATTCTTCCTGATACACAGTGCCACGTTCAGGTAACGATGATGGAGGTGGAAAGCGAAGCCGCACTCTCTTCTGCTCTGCTCTGGTGGCTATGGTGGCCAGGGCAGATGCGACAGTCTCTCCTCACAAAATCAGTTCTGGATGATGAGAGCTGTTTGAACAGTGGTCCTGTCTTCTTGGAAGACAGCATCCCACTGGGGAACAAACATTATACAATGGGACCTGATCACCAAAAAACTCTTCGGTAGTAATGCGACCCAACAGAGGAACCATTGGGCTAGAGGGACACCATATGGCTGCCCAAATCGTCATCCACTGCCCGGCATGTTTCACTCTTCGAACATAAACTCGTCCAGAAGTTGGAAACAGTGTGAAAAACGGTTCACCTGGAAAAGTTTTCATTGGTGTTGAGTCGTTCTAGAAGACCTAAAGTCTACGTTCTTTGACAGTTACATCTTAACGTCATGTGTTGGCCTCGTTCACCCTCTTTCGATTGTTTTAACAGATATGACATAATAATGGTCTAACAACTTTCAGCATTGTACTTGATAATGATACAAAAGCAGAAACCCAGATAATACAGAAGTTACTATAGTTATACACAATAAAATTTCTTTAGAAAAGATAAGATTCATCTGACCAAATTACATCTTCCATTGCTTCATAGTCCAATTTTTTGTGGCTTCGGCACCATGTTTTCTTGGTACGGGCATGTGCATCACTGATGGGTGGTTCTGGAGTTCAGCTCGCCCTGCAGTGTCCTGCTTATGCAGCTCCCTCCGTGATGTTTTTTGTGCTGACAGGGTACGTGAATGTGACATTCGGTTCTGCAGTGACATTCTCAGCTGTCGTCCTCTTATTTTTCGTAACAATCATCTTTAACGGGCATCCATCCCGATCACTCAACACAAGATTTCGTCCGCGCTGTGACTTGGCACACGATAATTTTCCTCTTTACCTCTATGCTGTATAAATCTTCGATATGCTGCCTCTTGAAAAATCAAACACTTCGTCTCCCTTGGTTATGGAAGCGCCCATGATACGAGTACCATCGATATGCCCACTTTGGAATTCACTTAGCTCCGACATAACGGATTCACGACTACACGGAACACTGTTCCGATCATGACCGACACGTGAACGTACTGAGGACACTGCGCAGGTGCTGTTCGTAACCAAACACAACAATGCAACCTGCAGGCTTACCTGGCATCTGCAATTATGTTCAAGCATGCATTTCTGGCGGTGTCTCCATATTTTTGTCCACCGTCTGTAATAGTAGCAGCAGTGTTTTTATGTCTTCATATTTTGTATACCCCTGTAATAGTAGTAGCAGTATTTTTATTATTCCGTTGATCATTTTTACAAGTATTTATGAGCTCTAGTGGTATTACAGTTTAAGGGGCTCCGGAACGCCCTATACTTGCAATGTTAAAATAACGCTTATAAATTACATCTTTCCTCACAAAGTATTTGAGGTAGGAAGTTGAACTTTTTACAGATTATTTATTGGAATATGGGCTACAACTTAACACAGGGATTTTACAAAATTTTAGTTCAGTTATTAAAGATGATTTTTTTTCAATTGTAATGAAAATTCACAACATTTTTTTGCAATTTTTTATTTATATATTCAAAAATATACAGTTTTTTGGAAAAAGGCTGTGTTAAATTATGCGGAAGGTACTGTGTAACATTTACTGAAAGTTTGAAACAAATATGTTTGGAAGATCCTTAGAAAACATGTAATTAGTATGAGAAAATAAAAGTTTTGGGAATCGAGCGACAACGATTGGATTAACTTTTTAGTGCATTCCAGGTCCATAGGATGGATTATCTTCATCCTCTGCAAACTCCTCCTCCAGCTTCCTCTTGTTCCTCCTCCTGTTTACTCTTGCTTGTATTTCTAGACTCTTTACAGCCCTGTCTGCAGCCCGAAGGCGTTCCTTGTCTAAAGCAAGCATCGCTCGTTGTTGTGTTCGTAGATTTTGCTACCATTTTCTTCAGTTGCAGTTACTGCAACACTGTTCCAAAAGGTGGTCATGTATGAACATTATCACATTTCAGTTGTATTTCACTAGCAAGTCCTACGTGCTTTATTATGGAGAGTTCCAGACCAACTTCACTACAATGAATACATCTTACACAGTTTGAAAAAATTCCTTTGAGAACCGACATATCAAATATTTCATTCACATCCGATCCACCCATAAAACATTCATAGTTTTCACTCATTGAACCAAGCTTCTTCTGTGTAGTATTTTCTTTCCCACTTTGACTGCTATGGGCAGGTGTACTTGAGAGGTTAGGTTCACTCACTTGGTTATCATCTTTATTGTTTACAGTAATAACACATACCTTTGGCTTTCCAACATTTCTCCTTTTCTTAAAAGCCTTCAGAGGATTTCTAATAACTTTACTTTTACTCATTATTATACTTCAACAACACAGAGACTCAAGAAACAGAATTAATTACGAATATTTTCGAGATAACAACAGAGTAAATAAACATGAAACAATCGACAATCACACCAGCGATATATATTGAACCATCACAGGTTAGCCACAACACATACTTTATCTCACATCACTAAAATGTACCTGATGAACACGGACGTTAATAATAACACCATTTGACAGCAGTTTAACAGCGCCACAGCGGGTCACGCCCATGTAGAACACATTTCAAAAAAAATTTAAAAATAGTTGTAGTCTTCGGAATTGAATAAATTATATATCTACTAAAAGGTAATAGTCTGCAGATTCAGAAAACGCAGAAAAGTAAAAATTGAACTTTTCATGATTTTGAGCCTTTCCGGAGCCCCTTAAGAACCAAAAGCACAGTTCAAATATACAGGCATTCACGTACTTACAGCCCTAGTCTGACAACGACAGGATATGTAGCGCTGTGCTTGATTTGTCAAACTGTGAGACACGCTTAACAGCTCTGTCCGAAAGGGAGCAGCAACAGCGTTTTCAAAATTCTGCTGTAGTTCTTCCGGTGCGAAAGGACTATTTGAGCACATCTGGCCCTTCAACTTGCCCCACGGGAAACAGTCACAGGGATAGAGTTTAGATGATCGACGTAGCCGGGAGACTGCCCTGCTTCTGCTGACTATCCTCTCGTCATCGAACACCGCACACACTCATGACAGGATTGTCAGTTAGGTGTGTGCCTTTCCTCCGTCTTGTTGAAAGTATCCATACAGTGTTTCATCTTCCGTGAATTGATCTACAGAGTCCGCCAAAAAAATGTATACACACTTTGTGAGGGTCTATCGAGATATCGATATTGTCGTTCGATTTGAGTTACGAGTGTGTTATAGTATGGTCTTTTGCTCAACAGATGCTGGTAGTACCTTCACCTCGACATTGAGAAAACAAGATGGCTGGAGCACGCTTGATATTTGAATAGTGCCATTGAAGTGCAACGTCAGTGGAGGCGGGAGTTTGAAACGGAACCGCCAACCCGCCCATCAATTAAAAGCGTCATTGACAAGTTTGAATTGCATGGAATAATTTGTGATGTTCACAATGAAAGATCAGGAAGACAGCGTGCGGCTACAAGTCCTGCTTCGTCGGCTCTCGTGTTGGAAACGTTTGTTAATTCTCCAAAGAAGTTTGCTACGCAATGTGCACGTGAAGTGAGAGTTAGCAGTGCAAGTGCACGAAGAATTTTGAAAGCTGCAAAGTGGAAAGTTTACATTCCATGATTACTGCACGTGATTAATGATTATGACCTTGATCGCCGAATGCAATTTTGCGAATGGTATCAGCAAATGGTAACTGAAGACTAACAATTTGTGACGAAGGTTGTGTGGAATGACGAGGCACAACTTAAAGTTAATGGAACGGTGACTCAGCGTAACAGTTTGTACTGGGCACCAGGAACCCGTATGTTTATGTGGATAAAGCGGTCAATCTACCATGGGTTCATGTGTAGCGTGGACTATCATCTATGGGCTTAGTAGGGCCCTTTTTCTTTGATGCTACTCTCACTGGAGAAGTATGCTGGAAATGTTATGCACATCAACTTTGCCAGGTATACTATGCGCTTTATGGAGCTGATGAAGAGGTCTTCTATCAACAGGACGGGGCTCAACCACACTACCGCCTAGCCGTACGAACTTTCCTGGATGACAATTTTCCGGGGTATTGGAATGGACGAAGAGGGCCCATTGAATTCCCTCCGCGGTCGCCAGATCTAACACCTATGGACTTTTACTTGTGGGGAACTTTGAAAGATAACGTCTATCGACGTAAGCCAGCACGCTGGAGGAACTTCGCCAGGAGATTACAGCGACGTGTGCAGCGATCTCCGCTGTACAATTGACTGATGTAGTTGCGGCGACGACTCGTCGTTCTGTTATGTGTATAGAGGCCAACGGTGAACATTTTGAACATTTAAAGAAACCATGTGCTAAACTGAAGGTTGTATAACATGCGTGATCAATTATTAAATGTAAAATAAACACATAACTAATAGTCTTCGTTCCTTAAAGTGTGTATATATTTTTCTGGCGGACTTTGTATATTGGATCCAGTTTCTGGAATTACCTATTAGCATTAACAGTTTGGTGCGGATATCAGACACTGCACATCAAACACTAAGCTTGAGACTATGCAAGGCAAGGCATGGCGTATGTTCCATAAATTCACAAGCCCTGAAAGGATGAACCCGGCCTATCTGAAGAGACCACCGGCAGAACTCAACACCTGAACGTTCTCCAGGATGTTTTAACTCATCCGTAACTCCAAATCTGTAAACATATTGATGCAATGTCCTTTTTGATAATGGTTCGACACGACGATTTCATAATTCCCACTTGCACAGACAAACGTAGAACTTCGATCCACATTTCCCCTCACTGGGTCTGGTTTTCAAAGTGTTTTCGAGTTATTATTCGCTACACAGCCCGTTTCGCGCCATTTTGCTACTGAGTTTTCCGTTGCAAATTTTGTTGGAGGTTTGTCGAAACACTTCTGGTCTTAAATTCTTGTACCAGTTGTTGTGCTCGCGTTTTCCACGAATTGTGCTTCACGTAACACCCGACAGTAAACTCGTTTTTATCGTCAGCACTATTTTACATTCGACTGCCAATTAACTACATCTGCTCCTCTCACTCACTCAGACACAATGACACAGTGAAGTTCTCGAGACATAATGTGCGGGAGATGCGCATGTACAGACATCTGACAGCAACAGATTCAAAAATGGTTCAAATGGCTCTGAGCACTATGGGACTTAACATCTGTGGTCATCAGTCCTCTAGAACTTAGAACTACTTAAACCTAATTGACCTAAGGACATCATACACATCTATGCCCGAGGCAGGATTCGAACCTGCGACCGTAGCAACAGATTGATGCATCGAATGTTTCCAGCATTTTCCGTGGTTGGCAATTCTCCTGCAAATTAACAAGGGTCACTTCTGTGTCAATTTTATGAATATTTCAGGAGCAATTATATTTTGTCCACCGTGACCTAGGAACCATCCCAGTATTTGTCTGAAGTAATTTAGAAAAACCACGGAAAACCTAAATCGGGACGGCTGCATGGGCATTAGAGCCTCCATCCTCCCGAATACAAGGGCATCTGTTTAAAACAGTGCAACCTCGTTCTGCTTCTTCATATTGACAAAAGTTAGTGCTACACTGTTCATTCTTATTTCTCCATCAATTATTGTGCACAATACAGTCATCAGGCGCACACTCTCGTCTGAAATAATTGTACAGGTGAAAACTGATAATTTTCGTTTTACAATACTGACTCAAAAATAGTTATGCAGCATCCGTCCCTTATTGTTTCATCCTCTACAAAGGACACAGTAAGATAATTTCTTTTTGCATCCCACAAAATATTTCTGTTACAGGACTTTGCCTCTGTTGATGTAGTGTCACTGGCTTGCACGCTTTGTATTGACTACTGCGTACATTTCACATTATTGATGAATTTTCTCCCATAGTGTTCAATAGTGTCTCAGAGTCTACTATGCAAGAAAATTCTCCGTCGAAAATCTTGACATCTCTCTGTGGCTTGGATAACCCAGTCTCCCACAGGCTTGTATCCACAGCGAAACATTTCTTGCGATTAGGATGATGTCTGTTGCCAAGCTCATCTCTAAACAGTTGGTCAGTTTTCTGGGAACTTCATTCTCCTGCGCTATGTATTACGTGCTACTCATACATTGACAACTTTGCGGATCTGACACTGAAATTATGAGCACGAAAGACATGAGTTAGCAAAATAAACTCCTGCTTGTTAAACTCGTGAGTCGAGTTCAGCAGCAGGGCAAAATACTGGAAAATATTTTGAATGAAATGATTCGCACTGGCTGTAAAATACTTTCTTTAAAATTTTCGACCGATTTCGCGTCATTTGAAGAAGCATGTTCAAGTGACCCGTACAAAATTTAATAAAAGAAAAAAATTTTATGAAAATAATTCTTAACAATAGTCTGAAGATAAAAGGATGCTGAAAAGTAATGTCATATAGCAATACTTGAAGAGTACTCAGATTCTTTTATGTAAGTCATAACAGGAAGTTAACTGCCTTAGAGGCACTTCCCACTATTCACGCCAAGTTAATAAAGACAAAGTGCTATAATAGCGATAGTCCGTTGAAGGGGATAGCAAAACCCATAGAAATAAAACCAAGTGCGCCAAACAAAGCTGTAGTCTAGTAACGCACCTAGACCCGACTCCAGCTCAAAGTCGGCACCAAGCGAGCATTTGCGCAAAAGGGTCACCTTATTACCGACATCCGAAAGGCTATCCAGGTACTGCACTTCGAAAGCAACGGTGTTTTAGCAAATTTTGACTGAGTAAGCAGATACGCATTAGTCTTATACCACACCATTTAATTACCGCAGGTCTTTAGCTTGATCAGGGCAACAGCCTTGCCGCAGTGGATACACCGGTTCCCGTCAGATCACCGAAGTTAAGCGCTGTCGGGCGTGGCCGGCACTTGAATGGGTGACCATCCGGCCGCTATGCGCTGTTGCCCTTTTTCGGGGTGCACTAAGCCTCGTGATGCCTATTGAGGAGCTACTCGACCGAATAGTAGCGGCTCCGGTCAAAGAAAACCATCATAACGACCAGGAGAGCAGTGTGCTGACTAGAGATGGGGGATCCGCTCCTGAACTAATTCATAGAGTTGAATCTTTCAAAGGAGTGAACAATCAGTGATCCAGAAAAAAAGAACGGTAGCTCCAAACGTTTCCCACAGCAGAGAGAGAGAGAGAGAGAGAGAGTCGGAGCAGGCCAGTGGGGCCTCTGCTGGTCAAAGCACACTGCACACAACACAGCCAGCGCCGGCCTCTACCCTGCTTCTGCCTTGGCTGCCTGCATTGTGCAGTGCCTCATTGGATTTTGTGTTTCACATATTCCGTGCCCTCTCTGTGCTTCCTCTGCCGCGTGCAGTGTCTGGCGCACCTTAGCATAGCACTCCGTCGGCGATCGTTTCAGTCGCACGTCCTGCCCTCTAGGCAGTTGATGCAACAGGACAGAGAGCCTCCTAGCGGAGAACATAAGAACTACTTGCAACAACCTGCTAGCAAGAGAACGGACGATTTGTCTCCGAGCCGGTGAGTGGTGGCCGTTTACCGGTCCCCCCACCCTTGGAACTCGACCGCTCAACGCTCACCCCACCGTTCTCGACTCTAGCCAGAGCGTTGAGCAAAGCAACTCAGGTGTCACTCTGGTCTCTGCGGTCTTAGCTCACGCAGTAATACAGCTCGCAGCTCGACCTGCTTGACTCAGCGCCTCTGCATCGGAGTTCGTCTCTACTGGATATTGTTCTTCGTGGTAATACCATTATGTATAATACATAATTTTGTTATGTATACATCATTTGTTTTTATTTTATTTTTGTTTGTTTAAACTGATCAGATTAGGTTCCTGATGGCTCCTCTTACTATAGGATTTTTTATTATGGTCACTCGAATTTACACTTTAATTACGAGCGAACCGATAAACGTATAGCAAAAGTGATACACCAATATTTTCCTTGTTTTATTCTGCGGAAGGCTATATGCAGCACTTTGGTCTTACAGTCAAATTTATATATATTTTTCTTATTGTAGTACGGATTTTGCGATTTTAGGCGTCTTCGGAAGGAAATGTTCACTTTAAAAATATATGGCTTGCGATGTATTTGTACGAGGTTAATGAAATTTTGATACATTATAGCCAAATGTATTGTTAATGTAACTCTCAAGTTACAACATTTTCCGATCACCCAAAAAACCACGATAGTGCAAAATAAATCAATAATCAAAAACTTTGTCATATCGTGGAAATTTCAATAAACAATACAAAATTCTTACTCATTATCTGTGTTACTTCAAAATAGGATCAAATAAGATCAAAATACAGGTATAGTACTGGAATAAACCAAGTTTAAAGGGCAATGTGCCTTTCATTTATTTTCTGTTGTGAATGAGTGGTGAGTCATGAAAAAGAGCTAGTTCATTTCAGGGAGTGAACAGTTCTGATCCGATCTCTGAAAAGAACAGTTTTGCCCATCTCTAGTGCTGACCACACGCCCCTCCTATGCGCATCCTCAACTGAGGATGACACGGCAGTCGGATGGTCCCGATGGGCCATTTGTGGCCTGAAGACGGAGTGCTTGCTTTTTAGCTTCCCAGATTAGCCTTTTGCGTATGTCCATTAGTATGGTATTTTATTTGTAAAAGAGGGAAGCTGTATTACCACTCAAGCTTTATTAACATTTTGCATTTTAATTGTCCATTTTTTGTATTTTTATAAATGGGGCTCAACCTTTTCTATGATGCGTTACGTATTTGTAAGTATAGCAACAGACTGATACAGCGAAGGTTTCCAGCATTTTATGTGGTCGGCAGTTCTGCTGTAAATTAACAAGGGTCCGTTCTGTGTCGATTTTATGAATATTTCAGGACCAATTAATTTTTGTCCACCGTGTTCTAGGAACCATCCCAGTATTTATCTGGAGTAATTTAGGAAAACCGTGGAAAACCTAAATCAGGGCGGCTGCATGGCTGCATGGGCAGCGAATACAAGGGCATCTGTTTAAAAGAGTACAACCTCGTTCTGTTCAGCACACGTACAGCCGCCCCCGCCCCCTCCCCCACCCTTCACTCCTTCTATAGCGCCGGTTTTGTGTCCGTCGCCTCTGACGCCACCTGTAAACATCTTTCGCATTGTCAGTACTGCCTCGGCTGTTGCCGCTCAACATCCTTCCTGCTCTTGGCACGGTAAGACCCTTCTCATTTATTAGGTCCATGCATTGAAATTGTCTAGCTGTGTTACTAGTCACAGATTTCATGTACTGAAATGATCTGAGTGCGTTACTAGTCTACAGCTCTGTTTGGTCCGCTTGGTTTTAATCCAGGTTTTATTTCTTTAGGTTCTGCTATCCCCTTCATTTTAACTATGGACTTCCGCTTTTTGCGCGCTATGCCTTTATAACTTGATGTGAATAATGGGAGCGCCTCCAAGGTAGCTATCTTTTGCTATGACTTGTAAAAAAGAATGTCTGTGGGTACTCTTCAAATATAGATATGTGGTACTATTTTTCAATATCTCTTTGTTCTTCAGATCATTGTCAAAAATCCTTAATATTAATTTTTGAACAGATCACCTGAAGCTGGGTTTCAATTGCTGCAAAACAAATGGTTCAAATGGCTCTGAACACTATGGGACTCAACATCTTAGGTCACAAGTCCCCTAGAACTTAGAACTACTTAAACCTAACTAACCTAAGGACATCACACACACCCATGCCCGAGGCAGGATTCGAACCTGCGACCGTAGCAGTCCCGCGGTTCCGGACTGCAGCGCCAGAACCGCTAGACCACCGCGGCCGGCCCGCTGCAAAACAGATCGTGATTTTCAATAAAAGTATTTAGCAGCCGGTGCGTATCTTTTCATTCAAAACGTGGATTTATTTCTGCGGTTGCCTGCAATTGAAAACAACATCCTGAAAAAACCCTGTTACTGAACTGTAGGGAACTGACTGTGAGGATGAAATCTGCGCTCTAGAGGTCACTAAACAACATTTACGATACGCTGTTAATTACGTGAGTGCTCTTTAACAGCTCACAGACCATCCATTTTTCTTTTTAATTTTTATTAATCCTCAAATGAATGTCACAGCCACAGAGAGAGGAAAGGTTATAACAGAGAGAGTGATCCACATAACGCACATATTATACTTCCAGACATGACCTTTATCTTAAGCTGATAATGCGATAGTTCCTGCATTTGCCTGCCCTTGCTGTCTTCAGGATTGTGTGTGTGTACGACACATTTCCTAAAGCTTGATGCTGTGGCTCTAGACTCACAGATTTTACATACTAACATTGATGCAGCTCTCCATGCTACTCAATCCTGCGCAAGCGTCTTCATCTCCGAGTAACTACTGCAACCTACAACTCTCTGAATCTTCTTACTGTATTCATATCTTGGTCCCCCTGTACGATTTTTACCCGCCACACTTCCCTCCAGTACTAAATTGGTGATCCCATGACCTTTAGTTCTTTTAGTGAGGTTGTACGACAAATTTCCCTTCTCACCAATTGTATTCAGTACCTCCTCATTAGTTACGTGATCTACTCATCTAATCTTCGGGATTCTTCTGTAGCACCATATTTCAAAAGCTTCTATTCTCTTCTTGTCTAAACTGTTTATTGTCCATGTTTCACTTCCATTCATGGTTACACTCTATACAAATACTTTGAGAAAGGACTTTCTCACTCTTAAATCTATACACATAGTTAACAAATATCCCTTCTTCAGAAACGCTTTTCTTGCCATTGGCAGCCTACATTTTATATCTTCTCTACTTCGACCATCATCAGTTATTTTGCTCCCCAAATAGCAAAATTCATTTACTGATTTAAACGTCTCGTTTACTAATCTAATTCCCTCAGCATCATCTGATTTAAATCGACTACATTCCATTATCCTCGTTTTACTTTTGTTCATGTTCATCTTATATCCTCCTTTCAAGATACTGTCCATTTCGTTCATCTGCTCTTCCAAGTCCTTTGCTGTCTCTGACAGAATTACAATTGGCAAACCTCAAACTTTTTATTTCTTCTTCCTGGACCTTAGTTCCTACTCCAACTTCACTTTTGTTTCCTTCACTTCTTTCTCAGTATAGAGACTGTATAACATCGGGGATAGGCTACAACACTGTCTCACTCCCTTCTCAGCCACTGCTTGTCTTTCGTGCCCCTCGCCTCTTAACTGCCATCTGGTTTGTGCATAAATTTTAAACAGCCTTTCGCTCCCTCTCTTTTATCTCTACCACTTTTAGAATTTGAAAGAGAGTGTTCCAGTCAACATTGTCAAAAGTTTTCGGTATGTCTACAAATGCTATAAACATATCTTTATCTTTCCTTAACCTTTCCTCTATGAGAAGTCTTAGGGTCAGTGTTGCCTCGCGTGTTGCTACATTCGTGCGAGTATTTTGCAGCCGTGACTCATTAAAGTAGTAGTTCGATAATTTTCACACCTGTCAGTACCTGGAATTGGAAGTATTATATTCTTCTTGATGTCTGAGGGTATTTCGCCTGTCTCATACATCTTGATCACCAGACCGAAGAGTATTGTCATGGCTGGCTCCTCCAATGCTCAGTAGCTCTAATGAAATGTTGCTTATTCCAGGGGCCTTGTTTCGATTTAAGTCTTTCAGTGATTTGTCAAATTCTTCACGCAGTATCATATCTCCCTTCTCATCTTCCTCTACGCAATCTTCCATTTCCATAATATTGCCCTCAAGTACATCTCCCTTATATATATTCTCTATATACTCCTTCCACCATTCTGCTTTCCCTTCTTTGCTTAGGACTGGTTTTCCATCTGAGCTCTTGATATTCGTACAGGTGATCCTCTTTTCTCCTAAAGTCTCTTTTAATTTTCCTGTAGACAGTACCTGTCTTAGACTAGTGATACGTGCTTCTACATCTTTACATTTGTCTTTCAGCCATTCCTGCTTAGCCATTTTCAATTTCCTGTCGATCTCATTTTTGAGACGTTTGCATTCCATTTCGCCTCCTTCAATAATTGCATTTTTATATTTTTTCCTTTCATCACTTAAATTCAGTATCTCTTGTTTTACCCATGGATTTATACCAGCCCTCGTCTTTTTACCTACTTGATCCTCTGCTACCTTTACTATTTCATCCTTCAAAGCTACCCATTCTTCTTCTACTGTATTGCTTTCCCCTTTTCTTGTCAATCGTTCCCTAATGTTCCTTCTGAAACCCTCTACCACGTCTGGTCCTTTCAGTTTATCAAGGTCCCATATCCTTAAATTCCTGCCTTTTTACAGAAATGTCTTACAATGAAAAATCTGGTTCCTCAATCTCTGTCTAACTATTATATAATCAATCTGAAACCTTCCGGTGTCTCCAGGTCTCTTCCACGTATACAACCTTTTCTCATGATTCTTAGACCAAGTGTCAGGTATGATTAAATTGTGCTCTGTGCAAAGTTCCACCAGGCTGTTTCCTCTTTCATTCCTTTCCCCCAGACCATATCCACCTACTTCTTTTCCTTCTCTTCCTTTTCCTGGTGTCGAATGCCAGTCCCTCATGACTATTAAATTTCGGCTCCCTTAACCATGTGAATAATTTCTTTTATTTCATCATCATTTCCTCAATCTCCTCCTCATCTAGTTGGCATATAAACTTGCACGTATGTGGTGGGTGTGGGCATCGTGTCTGTCTTGGCTATAATAATGCATTCATTATGCTGCTCATTGTAGCATATCCGCGTTCACATTTTTTTACTCATTATTAAACCCACTCCTGCATTTCATTGCTACCAGCGTCTAAAACTGTGGATCGACCTGCATCAGCAGAACTCTGTGCGTAGCCAGTGTTGGAGTTTAACGTGAGAGCCCTGGGGCACAGGGGTGCCTCTCCAGCGCGGACCCTTTCCCCTTCACAATTGCCCTGTGTTAGTTATGACGCGTTGACGACTCGCGGCAGCTCTCTCAAAGGGCTGAATTGCGCGAGCGCGCATGCGCGTGTGGCGTCGGCTCCTCGGCTGGGCTGGGCTGGCTTTTTGAGGACAAAGCGCCCTTCAGATGTTGCTCCCCAGGCTCGGCTCGCCTCATTAATTCGGCCCTCCGACGCTACGCCGGCGCTTTCGTTTGCCTCTCGTTCCGCGGGCTGCGAATGTTCTCCACTTTAATCTCCGCCTGTTTTGTAATATCATTATCCCCTACCTCAAGGGCACCAGATTACGGGACATACAAATTAGAGCAGATGTGGGCCGCCATTAACTAGCGGGATTGAAAGGCGATTGTCAAAGCCAGTTTGTACGTTGACTTTCTGAGATAAATGGAAGTGAAGAGGCCCTTGGCTTTTTTCATTTTTTCTGCAAGTAATTTCGACGATTAGAGGGCAGAGTATTAATTGACACTGGTGTTTCTCATTTCAACTAGAGTCTTGTGAGTAGTATAGCTCGTAAAGTAAAATGACATACTGTCATTATGACTGCTCGAGAATATTTTCTGAACAAAAGGGACAAGAGAAGTAATGGCCGATAAATATTTTTATTTTATTTGGCAGTGGTCCGTATAACGCCTCTTCTTCTTGATGATTTGGTTTGACTTGTACTTGGCCCCGGCTAAAACTCGGCGACAGTCGGTAGAGTGTTGAGATCGTTATCAAGTTACGAAGACGACGTTACACAAAATAACAGTGCTGAACCGAAATGTTGACATGCGTGAAATATTTACTTCACCAAGAATCGTAATTAATCGTTCGTAATCGATGTTTAACTGATTAATGATGAAATATTAATGATAAAACCAATACAGTCACATCCACAATAAATTCCCTACAAGCTGGTCGTAATTTCAAGTATCTAAGAAATCGTAACAGTGGCCTTGTTATTTGAGTCAAAGATTCTACACAAGCGCCGAGCGCTACAGTCAAACATTATCGCTGCGCGTAATTATTACTCGGGAGTTTCATGTCAATAATTTGATAGAATTTTAAATCACAAATGCACGACTTGGCACGAGAGGGTGTTTTAGTGCACAATATCAGTCACTTCCTAACCGAGCCTTGAGAAGAAAACTTTCCCAGGTGTTGGGGGGATTTAAATTATATGCTTCGGACCTATCACTGAGGTTCCATAAACCACTGGCTATTATGAATGAAAATTGTCTATCAGTGTTCGTTGCCTAAATCACTGTCTAATTAATGTTTAGTTCAATTATCTAGTTATAAGTTCACTTTATTCTAGTAGGTAAAAGTCCTCCGTTCGAATTCTAATGCCGTGATATTTGAAGTCAGAAGATCGTATTACTGCGTCATAATAGATCGCAATTATTCAATCTCAAAAACAATCTAAGCGCGCCTACATGTACGAGCATTCAAAAATATATGACCTGCTTCGGCTAACTCTCGTAACGTAGTGACAATGCATTGAATTATACTTAGTCATTACTCACGATTCCCGAACGGTACTCACACGGAGTATTCTTTGGGGTGGTTGGTTCTACTTTGCGAAAGTTAATTTATGCTAATTTTGCGATTTATTATGATTTTGATTTTAATTTTACTGAAATTTAATCTTTCTTTCACAGATTGATAAATCGTCAAGTCTTAGATTCCTGATTCAATTGCTTGTTGTTGTCCTAATGATAGTGATAAATGGAACTTCGTTCGCTTATTCATTTTTCTGGGAATTTGGGACTTGGGGTGAAAATATTTGGGGTATTGGGAGCTAATTTTTGATTTTTATTTCTCGGCCGAGGAAGTGGCATTACATCAGCTAACCACTAAATCAAAACCGACGTGTGCATAGCGTTTCCTGTAACTTAACAGCGTTAAAAATGTACAAGTAACAAACGGTGAAGCTTAATATCACTTAGAACACAAAATACATTCATGTATATACTCAGAACGTCACATATAATGTACACTAACGTAACATAGCCAGTCCGCAGCTCGTGGTCTAGTGGCTAGCGTTGCAGCCTTTGGATCACGAGGTCCCAGGTTCGATTCCCGACCGGGTTGGGGATTTGCTCTGCCCGGGGACTGGTTGTTTGTGTTGTCACCATGACTTTATTATCATCATAATTTGTGACATTTACTGGATTAGACTGTGAATAAAAAATGGTTTGTGTAAAATTGGGACTTCGTACGGGCGCTGATGACCACGCAGTTGAGCGCCCTACAAACCAAACATCATCATCGTAACATAGCCACAGTTTAACTTTCGCAATAAAATTACATTGAGGTGACAAAAGTCATGGGATACCTTCTAATACCGTTGGGACTTCTTTTGTCCGGCGTTGCGCAGCAGCTCAACGTGGCATGGATTCAACAAGTCGTTGCAAGCCCCAGCAGATATATTGAGCGATCTGCCTATATAGCCGTCAATAATTGCGACAGAGTTGCCGGTGCAGGATTTTGTGCACGAACTGAGCTCTCGATTATGCCCCATAAATGTTCGATGGGATTCACGTCGGGTGCTGGGTGGCCAAATCATTGGCCGAACTGTCCAGAATGTTTTTCAAACCAATCGCAAACAATTGTAGCCTGGTGACATGGCGCAATGTCATCCATAAAAATTCCATCGTTGCTGGGAACATGAAGTCCATGAATGGCTTAAAATGGTCTCTAAGTAGTCTGCAGTCCATTGCATGCAAACACAGCCCACACCGTTATGGAGACACCACCAGCTTACACAGTGCCTTGTTGACAACTTGGGTCCATGGGTTTGCGGAGTTTGAGCCACACTCGAATCCGACCATCAGCTCTTACCAAATGAAACTGGGACTCATCTGACCAGGCCACGGTTTTCCAGTCGTCTAGGGTCCAACCGATGAGGTCAGGAGAGACGCTTCAGGCTACGTCGTGCCGTAAGTAAGTGCACTCACGTCGGTCGTCTGCTGCAATACTCCGTTAACGCCAGATTTCGCCGCACTGCCCTAACGGATACGTTCGTCGAATGTCCTACATTGATTTCTGCGGTTATTTCACGCATTGATGCTTGTCTGTTACCACTGACAACTGCTTCTCTCCCTCGGCCACTGCTTTGTCCGTGTTGAGAGGTAATGCCTGAAATTTGGTATTCTGGCACACTCCTGACATTTCGGAATACTGAGTTACATAATGATTTCCGAAATGTAACATACCTTGCGTCTAGCTCCAACTACAATTCCGCGTTCAGAGTCCGTTAACTGCCGTCGTGCGGCCATAATCACTTTGGAAACTTCTTCACATGAATCACCCGAGTGCAAATCCTAGCTCCGACAATGCACGGCCCTTTTATACCTCAAGTACGCGATACTATCGACACCTCTATATCTGCATATCGCCACACCATGTCGTTTGTCATCTCAGTTATGTTGTTGTTGTTGTTGTTGTTATTGTGGTCTTCAGTCCTGAGACTGGTTTTATGCAGCTCTCCATGCTACTCTATCCTGTGCAAGCTTCTTCATCTCCCAGTACCTATTGCAACCTACATCCTTCTGAATCTGCTTAGTGTATTCATCTCTTGGTCTCCCTCTACGATTTTTACCCTACACGCTGCTCTCCAATACTGAATTGGTGATCCCTCGATGTCTCAGAACATGTCCTACCAACCGATCCCTTCTTCTAGTCAAGTTGTGCCACAAGCTCCTCCTCTTCCCAATTCTATTCAATATCTCCTCATTAGTTATGTGATCAACCCATCTAATCTTCAGCATTCTTCTGTAGCACCACATTTCGAAAGCTTCTATTCTCTTCTTGTCTAAGCTATTTATCGTCCACGTTTCACTTCCATACATGGCTACACTCCATACAAATACTCTCAGAAACGACTTCCTGACGCTTAAATCTATACTCGATGTTAACAAATTTCTCTTCTTAAGAAACGTTTTCCTTGCCATTGCCAGTCTACATTTTATATCCTCTCTACTTCGACCATCATCAGTTATTTTGCTCCCCAAATAGCAAAACTCCTTTACTACTTTAAGTGGCTCATTTCCTAATCTAATTCCCTCAGCATCACCCGACTTAATTCGACTACATTCCATTATCCTCGTTTTGCTTTTGTTGATGTTCGTCTTATACCCTCCCTTCAAGACACTGTCCATTCCATTCAACTGCTCTTCCAAGTCCTTTGCTGTCTCTGACAGAATTACAATGTCATCGGCGAACCTCAAAGTTTTTATTTCTTCTCCAGTTATATTAGATGTAAATGCGACCTTTTCAGAGGACCCATCCGGACATTTGCCTGGAGCGATTAGGGAAATCACGGAAAGGTTAAATCTGGGTGTCCGGAAGGGGTTTGAACCACCGTCCTCTTGATTAGTGCTCCAGTGTTTATCCAGTGTGTCGACTCGCACGGTGTTAGCACGACGTGGAAGGGGAACTGATTTTCGCCTGCAGCGTCATTTTGTGGCTGTGCAGCAGATTCCAGGAGGAAATAAACATTCGACAGTAGTAAGGTAAAATCGAGGAAGGGAAGAAGGAATGAGCGGACGAACAGCGTCCAAACAGGCCTAGAAAGCCCAACGGTACCGACCAGCCGCCGTGCCATCCTCGACCCTTAGGCGCCACCGGATGCGGATACGGAGGGGCGTGTGGTGTTGCGGTCAGCACACCACTCTCCCGGCTGTTGTCTTTTCGTGACCAGTGCCGCTACTTCTCCGTCAAGTAGCTCCTCAATTGACCTCACAAGGGCCGGTGTGGCCGAGCGGCTCTAGACGCTTCAGTCTGGAACCGCGCGTCCGCTACGATCGCGGGTTCGAATCCTACCTCAGGCATGGATGTTTGTGACGTCCTTAGGTTGGTTAGGTTTAAGTAGTTCTAAGTTCTAGGGGACTGATGACCTCAGATGTTAAGTCCCATAGTGCTCAGAGCCATTTGTACCATTTGAGTGTACCCCGCTTGACAATAGCAAACAAGGAATGAAGATTACGATTTAACGTTCCGTCGGCAATGAAGTCATCAGAGACAAACCAGAAGCTCCGATAGTTTGTTAAGAATGGAGAAGGAAGTCGACGGTGCCCTTTGAAAGGAACCATCCTGGAACTTGCATGGAGCGATTTAGGGATATCACGGAAACAGAAGTCACGATGGCCGTTCTTGAATTTGAAGCGTCGTCGTCCGGAATGCGACTCCTGTGCCCGCCACCTCTCTCTATAAGAATCAGTCAACTTCAGCTAATTACGGTACTTAACCAGTTTTGTGTTCTATTCAGCACTTGTGCGATTAATCGTAATGATGTAAAATGAGTCATGTCACATTCATATGTAAATATGGCTACATGCTGAGCACTTAGAGCTGTTTTTGTTTTTTTATTTTAACTTTTAAAGAGATGTGAATCAGTAATTCGTACCTACCTCAGTTTACATCTTACATAAACAGAGACTCTTCTAAGGAACAAAGAAATTATCAAAGATAAACTTTTTCGATTTGTGTACAAACTTTTAACTTTACTATCTGCCAAATACTTTATATCAATGATCAAAACTTTTGGTGGCACCCATTTTTCTGCTAAACTCAACCTTCATGTGAAATAATAAATGATATATCTTATTTGGTGTTGTAACTATGTACGTCGTTGTTTCTTTTGAATTGTTGTGCGTTACTTGCAACAGACTTCATGAGGGAATAAACATATTATGAAGTATTATTGAAATGCCCAAGTCCATAAACAGATGTCTACAAGATCATTCTTACAACGTTCTTCAGCAATCAGAGCTTACTTCCTTAAAGGTGAGTTGCCCCAAAATTATCCCGTAGGATTCTTTTGAGTGGAAGTACACGAATTATGTGAAGTTACTGATTTGACTTTCCCCAAGATTAGCAATGATTCGAAGTGCAAACGTGGCTGCACGGAGTTGTTTTAAGAATTCAAAAATGTGTTTTTTAAGTTTAAATTCTCGTCTATACTGATACCTAACGATTTTGAAATTTCCACCCCTTTTATTATTTGCTCACCATGTATTACATTTATCATTTGTGCAGATTTTCTAGATGTTCAGAACTGAATACTGTGATGATACTGTGATTGGTAGCCTGTGCCATCTATCAATCTCTGCCATTCGACGATTGAGCTGTAAGGACACGTAAGTTTTATAAAGTTAGTGAAAATCAAAAGATCATACATATTTTATTGCAATATGATATTGTAAAGGATGCCACATGCGATCGACAGACAGCAACGATCCGTCGCATGCGATATAGCCTACAAGCGGTCGCTCGCCTCGACACCCCACACACGACCGATTTGCCAAGCAGTTTCAGTCAGTGTTACGAACGTCACTGTGTCTAGCCTTCCTGCTATGGAAAAATGAACTGCTATGTTTAGCAGCTGCTGCAGTTGATTTCCGTATCCCCACGAATATTTGAAAACATAAATTTAAAGCAAACGATAATTATAATTTTAAGGTTCCTTTGAAACGTTTTTCTTGGGAACTGTAGGTTACTTTACAGAATATATTACGTTCTTCAGTGACACCAAATGGGATCTGTACATTTTTCTAGCGTGTCAATACAATTCGTTTTACGTTTATTAGCCATCAACTCCTTTTTCATTTATTAGTCTCATAGTTTAACTGCAAATATTTACCCCATTTTTTCTATGTGTCTGTTGAGATGTTGTTGTTTGGTTGGCTGATTTGGGGAAGGGGACCAAACAGCGAAGTCATCGGTCTCATCGGATTAGTGAAGGATGGAGAAGGAAGTCGGCCGTGCCATTTCAAAGGAACCATCACGGCATTTGCCTGAGGTAATTTAGGGAAATCACGGGAAAAACTCGGTAGCGTTCTCGCTTCCCACGCCCGGGTTCTCGGGTTCGACTCCCGGCGGGGTCAGGGATTTTTCTGCCTCGTGATGACTGGGTGTTGTGTGCTGTCCTTAGGTTAGTTAGGTTTAAGTAGTTCTAAGTTCTAGGGGACTGATGACCATAGTTGTTAAGTCCCATAGTGCTCAGAGCCATTTGAACCATTTTAAACGGGAAAAACTAAAGCAGGATGGCCGGACGTGGGTTTGAATCGTCGTCCTCCCGAATGCGAGTCATCGTGCTAAAGACTGCGCCACCTTGCTCGATGAGTTGTTGTCAATAGCAGCACTACTTATTACAGTACCTCTTGTTATAAATAGCATGAAGCAGAGTTGGACTACATGAAATGAGAAGAGGCTTGAATATGATTGTAAATGCTAATAGATTTGCCCTGAACATATAAATTAAAATACCCTCATAGCGCCACAGTAGGTTGGTATGTCACTTTGCTTAGAAGTTAATAACTTGAACAATGAGTATAATTATTTTATAAATAACTCAAAATCATAAGATGGATCCCATTGCACCGAAACTATAACTATGAAGTTCCCATCAATTCTACTTCTACGGCACAAGCTTCAAAATGCTAATCACAGCAAAATCAGAGGGTTATTGTGTGTCACTTTTTAATATAAATGACAACTCCACTTCTCATTGGACATACATGGGGTGTTCAAAAAGTCTCTCCGCATTGCTGTATGATTGTTAGCCGCGTGTGCCTGGGTTAACTTCCCTTCAAGTGGACTCTCCCAACATTCCACTGTTTCGTTTATCTCAGCCAGAGTCAGTAGTATCGTTGGTGTGTGTCGTTACGTGTTGACGTGAACGTTTAAGTTTAGTTCCTTTCACTTGTTTCGTTTTTGTCACTGTTCAAATGGTAACCATTCAAGAACGTGTGTTTTTAGTCGAACAAGTGTTCAAAGTTGGCGGTAAATACACAGTTTCAGTTCGTCAAACATTTAATTCAGTTTTCCCGGAGACAACACTCCCACATCGCGATAGTGTGCGAGATTTTATTAACAAATTTCGAAGTAGGGATTCAGTGACAGATGCACCGAGAAGTGGTCGTCCTAGCGTTTTGTCTGAGGATAAACTACTCGATATTTCCGATAAAATGTCCATGAGTCCGAACAAGTCAGTAAGAAAACTCGCCCACGAAATCGATGTTAGTGTCGGAACGGCCCATACAGCTGTAAGGAAAAAATTATTGACTTTTCTCACACAAAGTGACCGTCGTGCAAGAACTGAAAAATACTGATCATGGCAAGAGGCTGCATTATTCTCAATGGTTCAAAAATTTCGTTCAACAAAATGGAAGGGGTATTCTTAATGAAAAGTTTTTCATTGATGAGGCGTGGTTTCATTTATCCACGAAGGTGAACTCGCAAAATTCTCGTATGTGGAGTACTGCAGATCCATTGTGAATTCGTGAGGAACCACTTCATTCTGTGAAAATAGGAGTTTGGATAGCAATTTCTAGACGTCGGATTGTGGGTCCCATATTTTTCAACGAAACAGTAAACGCACAACGATACTGGAGTGATATTCTGTACCCATTCATTGGAGAACTTGTGTTAAGTGAAATGCTGAACGGTTATTTTTAACAAGATGGTGCAACCGCGCATACAGCTCGCGTTTCAATGTCACTGCTTGCTGATTTTTTTGGTGATCGCAAATTTCACAGGGACTTTGACCTCCACGATCGCCCGACCTAACACCACCTGACTTATCTTCTGGGATGCAGCGAAAGCAACTGTCTATAAAAACCGTCCAAAATCCATCGATGAATTGAAAACTGTAATACCCACTTTCAGTGCTTCTGTTACAGAAGAAATGTTACAGCTTGTGTTCGGAAACATGAGTAGACGAATTAATTGTTTATTCAACAACAGGGGGGACACTTTCAACATTTAATGTGAAAATTTGTAAGTAAAAATGAATACTCAATAAATTAATAACTTGTATTTCACTGAGTTTCATTTCGATATATTCACTGCGGCACACGGTACACGCGGCTAACAATCATACGGCACTGTGGAGAGACTTATTGAACACCCCGTATAAATTCGAACGCTGATTTCTTACTCAACGTGGTCAAAGTGAAACGAAACGGAACTGCAAAACCACGGTTAATAAACAGAGAAACAAGTCGCAGCCATATTGCCACACACCGCTGTCAAACAGCAAGGCAGACATGCTGCAAGAACGAATAGCATGTGATGCATCAGACATCAGACTGCCTGGGATTTCCATGCGTCCAGCGATCAGCGACCGACCGCTGCGACTTCCCGCACGCACTTGCAATCTACGAAGCAATCGGTCGCCCCTTCGACGGATCGCCGCAACCGGTCGCTCGTGTGTGGCGCCCCTAAAACAAGTATGTTCTTTCTTTTGTTTCATGTCAGGAGCATGGGGCAGAGGCAGAGGCAGAGGGACCAGTCTTCCTGTTGTTACGCAGCCATCATTGCTGATCTCCACTGGCGTAAAAGGAACGGCCGTTTTCCAAATGAATTTAATAGTTCTGAATTATTCTAATGAAATGAAATATGAATTAGTTCTTGTCCGCATTTAGCACGATCAATTGAAATTTGTTAACATATGTTATTAATATCTGAGACGTGGCTCTATTACAGAAGTGTAATAAAGTTGTTAAAAAAGCGCTCGTAAATAATTTTGAAGATATTTTTGGAAGTTTGCTTGAAGACGAATTTTGCACGTGATTGATTTGGTGAGAAAGTGTAAGACGTCGTGGTCTCCTGACCTTCATTGCTTACATATTCCGCCCTCACAATCATATTCCGCACATCAAGACGCTTCATTCGAACCCAAACTCGATAAGATAAAGTCAATATTGTATGAATTCATGTAAACGATATGCAGATAACTAATAAATCGCAAGTGCGCACCGTGGTTGAAATACTCGAGGCTGGCGTACACACATACATTCCAGACACGACGGACATAGGAGCTTTTAGTTCGAGAGAGGCAATCGCACGCCAGAAGGCCGGTCCCAACCCATCTACGTCGGCCGTGACTGCCCGTAGAGCAGACAGCGTTTGCCCGAGTGAAAGGACGACCCTGTGTTCGGCTTAAAAGCAAATGCCGCTACATTGTGTGGGAGCAGCCAGCCTACGCATTCTTTACACATAGCATGCAGTTTCTGAGATTTTTACAGGGAGACAGCAAACGCCAAACGCCGATACTACAGATTTCCGGATTGGTCGCCTTAAACGAAACGTCATTCTTCCGTTTTAGAAGAGCAATGCTGATTGGCAGACGATACTTCTGACGCCTTCAGCTGAAGGAGTAATGGAAGAGACTGAAAGATACATCCCTTCACATCTGGCGCGGAGAGGCGCTGTTCCGTTGTCGCTCTTGGAGCGAGAACAGTTAACGAGAGCGTGCGCGCTCGTACGTGTACTCAAAGAGCGAGGAACAAGTCTCTTCTCAGTACTTCACTGGGAGAGCACCTCTGTCGAGAGCGAATCGAAGTGCGACTCTATATTGAGTCCTTGCAATTAAGCGTTGTTCACTGTGTTGGCCGCCACACTTATTGTGCGGTGTGAACAGACAGAGTTATAGTTAAACGCCTGCGAGCGAATTTTGAGTGGCATTGCGGTGGACTGGTTATCTGACCCCCTTGACTTCATCAAGGTGTAGGGAGAGTTTGATTGGCGAAGGTCAATCCAGATAGAACGAGAGTTATCTTATTTGTCAGCAGCGAGGACGCAGACAGCAGTCATTGCAGCTTACGGTATTGTGCACTACAGCTATTGCGAGCCCCATATTTCCTCCACAACAGTACACTTCACTGCATTTCACATGCAACAGCCTCGACCATACCTAGCAACATTCTAAACGATAATTATTCAAGTTGAGTTGGCGCGGCTCTCAGCCATTCTGCCAAGTCAATAACAATCTTAAACTTTGTATAGAAATTTCATTAGCGAATCCTATCCTTGAGAGGTAACTTCACATTCCGAAAAGAACCTGGAAGTAACGTGTTAAGTTCATAACTAAAAGTGCCATTATGATCTCTCAGAATTTTTGCAAAAATAAATAATAACTTTCGTGAGTTTCATGTTTTTCTTACACTAACTAGCACTACTCCAATATCCAAGTATGCCACTAGTTACGTTAAAGATTTTGTGAATGTTTGTGTCATTTCCTTACCGCAGACGACTCCAGAAGATATTTATTGCTGGAAGTTTTTCAGGCATTTCTCTTTAGAACGTTAGGAGCGTATGTCTGACCTCTGTAGTAGTGTGGGGGTGGAAATTGAATCTTGCAGGAGCCACAGGGTAAAGGGTACATCTCAGATCAATCCCATGCTCACAAAAGTTCTACTTAAATCAAGCGAAGTTTTCTTGGCGTTGAAGTTTCATTTATCTCGCATTTCTGTATTATTTGTGTTGCGGTATTGAATTTTTGCTGACTATATTTCACTACAGTTTGGATGAAAGTGATTTTTTGGAGAGCTTTTCAAGGCCAAACGAGCTTTATATTGCTTATGGGACGAAGAGTATCAAGTTAATGATGAAATAAGTTTTCAAATGGCAGTTCACAATAAGCAGACAGAGATACCCTTAGCGACAGAAATGAATCTTACGCCAGTATCCATACTAGTACCGCTGGATGCTATAAATTGCGCTAAATGCAATATTAATGTGAAAGTCATTGTACCCATGAAAGAAGTCTGAATGATAACAGCTCAAAGCATTCATTAAGACCGCCAGTACAGTTTAATTGAGTTCATGCTTGGTGGGCTACAGATTACTTCAAAATGATACATTGACGGACCAGAGATAATTTACAGCGACGCAGATTTCACATGAAGCTAATATCTCTAAGTTGCTGTATCAACGAAATGTTCAAATGTGTGTGAATTCCTAAGGGACCAAACTGCTGAGGTCATCGGTTTCTAGACTTACACACTACTTACACTAACTTAATCTATGTTATGCTAAGAAAAACACACACGCCCATGCCCGAGGGAGTACTCGAACCTCCGGCGGTGGGGCCGCGCAAACCACGACATAGCGCCTCAAACCGCGCGGCCACTCCGGGCGGCCATCAACGAAATAAACAACGCTGTGATAAGGCGATTTTCACATCTCACTTATTGCAAGTACCGTTAATAATAGAAACCCTTCGCGAGACAGAACCTGAAAACTGATTAAATACTGTCTTCGGAACTATGAAGTGTTGTGCGCCTTCCCTCCCGCCGGAGGTTCGAGTCCTCCCTCGGACATGGGTGTGTGTGTTCTTACCATAAGTTGGTTTAAATAGTGTTTAAGTCTAGAGACCGATAACCTCAGCAGTTTCGTCCCTTAGGAATTCACATGCGCCTGTGTATGAATTACGCATTACCACAGCAGCATGTCGTAACCGACAGGTAGCTTACTCCGTCCCGGTGAATGAAGACGAATGAACTACTGTAATATGTTGCGTCTTTTCGAAACTGACAGTGAGACCACTTGCAGAGAACCGCTCAATAATACTTCTGAGAACATTATCTATAGTTGCGTCTGTACTCCGAAAGCCACATAACGGTGTGTGGCATAGAGTACTTTGAGTAGCACTTTCACTTATCTGCTGTATGGATGATGCTAAAAAATTGAAGCGGCTATGTCCGCTGGATGGGCTACTAGAGGAAAGCTTCGGAAAAGAAAAATTCCAGGTGACTAACACACAAGTTCAGTACTTAGGTATCTTGTGTATTGAGCATAAGAAAATGGTTCAAATGGCTCTGAGCACTATGGGACTTAACATCTGAGGTCATCAGTCTACTACTTAAACCTAACTAACCTAAGGACATCACACACATCCATGCCCGAGGCAGGATTCTAACCTTCGACCGTAGCGGTCGCGCGGTTCCAGGCTGTAGCGCCTAGAACCTCGCGGCCACCAGCGGCCGGCTATTGAGCGTAAGAACTCGTATAAAAAGTACGTGGATGGCGCAGAGTGATTGCAAAAAAATTCAAATAGTGCAAGGGTTATAGTACTTCCAGTGCTAACTGCACAGAGAAGAGACACGAAAAAGTGAAGTTCTACGACGCAGGTCGGAAATGGACCGTCATCATTTCGGTGCACATATGACTAACGCCGAGGAACTGTCTGTTCATAAAAGAATGCGATTTCATGGGCTACGATCTCTCTTCTCCGCCCTACTTTGAGATGAGGAGAGGCGGCCAACCACGCGTGACCGATTACAGAGCGCCAAGAAACTATACGAAGTGTGTTACAAAGCCGCGAGGAAGGGTTCCTTGCCTTGGTATCAATAACATTAATAATTGTCATCTGAATGGCGTTTCGTGTGGTCGCAGCTGAATGTTGTTATGTCGTCTGTGATTGAGAGGGACCTCCTGCTTCAGTGCCTTTGATCAGCGTTGTCGAGAGTACAAGACTGCTGGGTTAGGGGTTTGCACGAGTGGAAACTAGCAACCACGTGGTTATAACAGGCCTAGTATGACCGTGCCACTGGAAATCTCGACGTGATAATGATGTAGGCTACAGAGGCCCATGATTTTACGAGGGTCGCTCCAAAAGAAATGCACACTATTTTTGTAAAAATACAGTTTTCATTCTGGATGTGTGAAAGTTTTACACTGTGTAGATATATCCTTCCCGCTTGTTTTCAAACTTAGCTCAACCTGTTCCCGTGAGTGGCGCCGTCACAGCATGTCGTCAAGATGACTGCTACACTTGACGTTCGTCAGAAGCAACGTGCTGTCATAGAATTCCTGTGCTGTGAAAACGAGACAGTGGGAAATATCCGCAAGAGGTTGAAAAGGGTGTATGGAGATGCTGCTGTCAATCGCAGTACAGTTAGTCTGTGGGCAAGCAGGTTACGTGATGAAAGCGGGCACAGCAATATTGAGGATTGTCCTCGCAGTGGCAGGCCTCGTACTGCACACACTTCAGACAATGTGCAGAGAGTTAACGAATTGGTGACTGCTGACAGACGCATCACAGTGAATGAATTGTCACGCTACGTTGGGATAGGGGAAGGAACTGTTTGCAGAACACTGAAAGTGTTCGCGTTAGAAAAGGTTTGTGCCAGGTGGGTTTCCATTTTGTTGACAGTGGCTCACGAAGAAACAAGAAAAACGGTATGCAGCGAACTTTTGGAACAGTACGAGAATGGTGGAGATGAATTTCTTGGAAGAATTGTGACAGGTGATGAAACATGGCTCCATCATTTTACACCAGAGACGAAGAGGCAATCAATGGAGTGGCATCATGCAAATTCACCCAAGAAAAAAAAAATTCAAAACCACACCTTCTGCTGGAAAAGTTACGGCTACGGTGTTTTTCGATTCCGAAGGACTCTTGCTTGTGGACATCATGCCAAGTGGAACCACCATAGATTCTGATGCATATGTGACGACACTGATGAAACTTCAAGCTCGACTGAGTCGTGTTCGACCACATCGGCAAAAGCAGGATGTTTTGCAGTTGCACGGCCACATGTCAGTCAAAAAACCATGGAAGCGATCACAAAATTCGGATGGACAACACTCAGACACCCGCCTTACAGTCCTGACTTGGCTCGAAGTGATTATCATCTCTTTGGGAAACTGAAAGACTATCTTCGTGGAACAAGGTTTGAAGTCGATGACTCCCTTGTGCACACTGCAGAACAGTGGTTCTAACAGGTTGGTGCAGAATTTCACCGTGCCGGAATACAGGCGCTCGTTCCAAGATGGCGTAAGGCAGTTGAGAGGGATTGAAAATATATGGAAAAATGAAAATATTGTTCCTAAAGGATGTATCTACACACTGTAAAACTTTAAAACATGTAGAATAAAAGATGGATTTAAAAAAATAGTGTGCATTTCTTTTGGAGTGATGCTCATATGTAACAGCTGTTTTTTTGTCCGAGCGAGCCAGCACGGAAGCTCCAGGGCTGGAATTTTAGTCGGTTGGGCCTATAGAAAGAGCGTTTGCGTTTCCGTTGTTTGTTGAGCCTGTATCAGTTCGCTCTCCTGGTTACGCCTTCCGGTTTCTCCCACATTAACACTGGCGTCTGTAGTTGCAGATCACGAGAATACCATTCATAAAGCTTTTTGCAGAAAAGTTGTGTTAGCTACAAACCTAATCCAGCACAGCCAGTCCTCTTCAAGGAGCCACTTTTCCACATTTTCCAGCTCGCACGGTAATACACGTGGCACAGTTTGAGAATCTGTTTATTCAGTAGCCGAGGATCGCGCGTTTCAAAACTGGGCGCGGTCTTTGTGCCGCTGCGAACTGTTTGTCACACGATATTTATGAAATACGTGAAGGACAGTTATCAAATTTCTGCCAATAAATCACAGGCGCCGCTGCACACCGCTTTGTTAACACGGCGCGGGCGCGCGCGCTGCGCCCGCTGCGCTATTAATTTCGGCTGTAAATCAGAGCCTCTCGCAACGTCCCCGGCGAGGTCTGCGGGCCGCGGGCAGGCGACGCCCCCGCTGCATTTCGTCTGCGCGTAGTGCACACGGCTCCACGCCATTACAAAAGCCACTTACTGTACCGTTAACGTTATTGGTTCATTTGCATTTAGATTGAAGCTTACGCACGCGTAGGCACACAACATATTGGAAATATTAATACGAAAGTGTGCTATCGATTGGAAGCGAGTCTGCGCTATAAAGAGGATATCGCAGGTAGCCACTGGGAGGGCAAGTTTTTATCAGCGGGCCCTCCCGCTATCGCCGGTCATATGAACCTAATTGACAGCTCATTTCTGCCCCCGTAGACAGCGTTTCGTGGCACAGGGGAAGCTGTACAACTGTTGCATCTAGGGCTTAGCAGCCATTGCACGCTAACGGTTATAGGCTAACCAGCTTAAAGTCGATTTGCTGCGGAATTATTGAGCATATTCTTAGAAGGAGACCACACGAGAACCGGTCTTTCGTAATTTTATTTATATTTATGGCTTATGAAGATGAGAAGATTGTTCAAATGGCTCTGACCACTATGAGACTATGGGACTTAACATCTGAGGTCATCAGTCCCCTAGAACTTAGAACTACTTAAACCTAACTAACCTAAGGATGTCACACAAATCCATGCCCGAGGCACCATTCGAACCTGCGACCGTAGCGGTCGCACGGTTCCAGACTGAAGCGCCTAGAACCGCTCGGCCACAGCAGCTGGCCACTCAAATATCAATCTACCAAACCTCCTCTGTGCAACTCTCAAAAACTCTCGAGGAAATCGACTTTTTAAGTTTTCCGATCATGAAGTAAGATCAAGTTTTCTGAGCAGGCAGTGCAACTCTCTGGCAGAATACTCGTCTACCTCGTAGGTTCCTTGAGCTAAATTCCTGGCCGACGCAAATTTTTAACAGAGGCGCATGTTCTACTAGTATTTCTGTGGAGCATAAACTACATAAATCTGGGAAAAAACCAGTAGTACTCGAGACTGGTAATCGCTGGTTTGAGTCTCAGTTCGGTAATTTTTATCTTTTTTTTTTTTTGTTCACTTAGAACATCTACGTCATTTAAATAGGAAAATCGTCAAATGTATGAGGGTGAGTCGAATGAAAACCTTAAATTTGTAATAACAAATCGAAATTTCGCGCCGTTATCCTGTAAGTTGGTAAGCGTGCTACAAACAGTGTGCAGAATGACCTGTAGGTGGCAGCATAGTGCAGTATCAGTATAAAGATGGCCGCCCCACTTGCGACTTGCACCAGGGAAGAACAGCGTTCTGTTATTCGGTTTTTGCGTAGTGAAGGTGTGAAACCTATAGAAATTCATCCACCAATGAAGGTTCAGTACGGTGATGCATGTTTGTCTCAGCAGCAAGTCTACGAATGGAGTAGGAAGTTCGCAAATGGTGTGACTTCAGTGGAAGATGCTCCTCGTCTATTTCAGGCACGAGTCGTGACTCCACAGCAGTTGAAGCCATAGTGAAGGAAAACCGCCGAGTGACACTGAATGACACTGCAGCATGTTTACAGATTAGTCACGGGTCAGCACACCACATTGTGCATGATGTGATCCAGTTTCACAAAGTGTCTGTAAGATGGGTGCCACGGCAGTTGACTACTGAAATGAGAGAACGACCTGTTGATGCTTGTGAAGAACCTCTTCGGCGCTTTGAATGAGACGGTGACGGCTTCCTTGCCAAGAATCGTTACTGGGGACGAAACCTGGGCTCACTTACACCAACCGGAAACCAAGAGAGCGAGCAAGGAATGGCACCAATCCTCATCACCAGGTGATTTCCACATGAAGAGGTACACCACACGGTGCATCAGTGGTTGCGCGGATTACCAAACGAATTTTTTTCTAAAGGAATTAACGCACTTTGTAAGCGTTGGATGACTTGCATTGAGCGTGGTGGAGATTTTGTTGAAAAGTGATACAGCTTTGCACTACTTCTGCACAGTAAATAATATGTTAAAAAATTTAAGGTTTTCGTTTGACTCACCCTCTTAGTCTAATTAACATATATCTGTCATTTTTAGAAAAATGCACGTCTCTCATTTTTAATTATCTATTGCACACAAAAATTAATTTTTAATAGCAATTATAAGTTCATAATTACTGGTCTTTCATTCTATCAAGGTCTAATAAACACACGCACGAAACACACTGGTGTAGAAGGTGGTACCGTTTGACAGTTGGAGACACACTAGCGCTCCAAGCGGTGAGAAACCATGCAGCTACATGCGTCATAAGGATAGTGCTTGTTCTTAATTATTTCCTACTTATTTAACGAAATAGTTGTTATATTTTTGCTTTCCATACGTTAGTTAATGACCAAGAGACATGAATTATTGTGAAATATTTGAAAACAGAGTCGAATCACACTGATTCTATGACATACGTTACAAATTATTCATTAAGAAATGATCTCGATATGTCTACGTTTGCATATGTCTATATTTGCATATTTAAAAGCAAGCAAATATAAAAACATATTTCATGCATGAGAAGCATCTATTTCTGTTTCTATGAAAGGCACTTTTCCTGACACTTAAAGATTTTTTACAGAATTTAATGATTCGCCAATTCTTACTCTTCACTCGACTTTCTAATGGGCGAACGTTTTTGTAAATGTAGTTACTTTTGCCTCAAAAGCGAATTTGTTGAAGAGTTTCGCCGTTTGTGGGTCACATTTAGTAGCAATTGTGGAACTGGTTTCTTCTCTTTTGGGAAACAGTTTTATTGCTTTTGACGAATTATTATGACGTCTGCGTGGTTTTTCGTTAAGCTACAGGTATGGCGGCTCATTTGATACGTTAGAGGACTTACGTATTAGATTCCATAAGGAAGTCCTATGTTCGACATTCACTGATTTGCCTGAAAATGTAGTGAACAAAGCTTGTTGAGTAGAAACACAACGTCTTTCTGTCAAAGGTCAGAACTTCTTTTTATTGTTAAAGGAAAACGACATTACCTAGCAAATATCTCTACTGACAAGAGAATCGTAAATAAATTGTGCTATAAAGCATCGTACCTCCCAGAGATCCTTAAGAAACCAAATAATGACAAATGTGGCGCCATTTCTTAACTATTATCGATTTTCTATATACACTCCGTATTGTAAAAACTATGCTACAAATCAATATAAGCGTTAGTATTCACACTCATTCGTGTCGTATTCAGAGGTGTGTCTTGCTGGCCGCTTGGAGAGCTGCAATCGCTGTGGGGAAAAAAAAACGAGACGGAGTGTCGCGGCTCTTACGTTAAACTGCTGTTCTACTTACTACAAAGCCATGCGGCCCATTGAAAAAACAACCTTTCCTTGGGTTATTAGAGGCCTTCATGAAAAACTCGTAAGTCGATTTTCTAGAGTATTTTTGAGAGTTGAGTTGTTTTTTTTTTAATTTGGCCCCCGAAGATTGCATACAATGTATAAATGAAGAGAGAGAATACATAAATGCATTTTACAGAATTGAAAGCTCAAGCTGTCAACTTTTATTCCACAACAAAAGTTCATGAAATAGAGTGATAAGTAAAAAGTGGTCCAACTAAAACATCCATATATCTTTACGTAGTATACGAATATGTCATAAAAAATGGGGGTTCCTATTTTAAAAAAACGCAGTTGATACCCGTTTGACTTATGGCAGCGCCATCTAGCGGGCCAATCATAGCGTCATCTGGTTTCCCCCTTCAAGCTAGACAAGTTTCGTTCCTTCTAGTTTTTTCGTTTGACACTTATTCGTGAGACATTTGGCCCTGTCACGATCAATGGACCACCCTGTATAGATGTAGATTTAACGACGAGAATCCGCGACGAAACAACGGACAAATACAGATGTATTGATACACAATACATTTCACTTTAAATTTTTTTCAGCCGTGGAATGGCAGCTACAGACGCGAAAATGGCATAATAATGGTATTGAATATTACGGGAGAAAATTCATCAATAATGCCTAATGAATGCACGCAGCAGTCAATGCAGTTTGCAAACTGCAAAAGCCGTTGGCAACGCACCAACAAAGAGGAAGTCGATTTTATCTGCCAGAAGTATCTCCTGGTATGCAAAATAGAATCTTACCTTTCGGGGGATAAAACGGTAATGGGCATATACTGTGCAGGTATACCTAATTAATTGTACGGAGAAGGAAATCATGCTTATTAAAGAAAAACAACCATTTTTCGCTATACTAGTGCATCTGACTTCGACTAATAGAGTGCGTACAGTGTTTGTAATGTGTGCAGTTACTGGTATTGTGAAATGAAGGAACAGTGAAGTATTAGAAATTACGAACTAACTTATTTGCTAGAATGTACTGTATTAACAAAAAGCTTTTACAAATTTTGGATGTATTGAATGGGGCTGCGCTCTTTTTAAAACAGTGATCTTGTATTCTGGTGTACGGAAACTGTAAGCCCAACCAGCACCCCTGATTTAGCTTTTGTGTGTTTTCCCTAAATTTAAAATAATAATAGCATCTCTCTTCAAAAAAGTGCACTATGTTTGTTATGGCGATCCTGAATCCGACATGAACTGAACCTGCCCTATCTATCTTACTTGGTCTCTCTCACTAACTATCTTTAGTACGTCTGCGGCGACCTTAGCACAATGCACGTAAAGCAAAAGTCATAACCACAGACCAAAACACTCTCATATTTAATATTTAAACAAAAAGGGTCAGCGCCTGCTTTGCAATGGAACACCCTCACAGTAATACGAACAAATTAGAAACGCAGGGATCATATTTTTTTTTAGGGTATCGTCTAACTAGGATCAGTTGTAGGACAATAGTTTGGTACTGATATTCAAGACAAGTATGAGTTTAATAAATCGTTTATTTACTCTAAGATATCGACACACACCATTTTAAAGTGACAATGAATAAGTTTCCAACGGAACCAAACTCGTAATGTTGAGTGAGAAATTGCTTCAACGCAACGATCACAAAGCCACTTAAATATTGAAACACAAAGCTCTCTAGAAGCTCAGTTTAGTTATGAATCTCGCGCTATGATTGTGTGGAAGTACTTCATATACATGGGAGCTTGTAGCGAGTTGAAAACGCTACAAGCTTTCTTAATCTGGCCAAAGCAGTTCGCAAATGCAAAGTAATCGAGTCCAGGGACCCGCGAAAACAATACACGAGTCCAGTACCCGCAAAAACAATGCACTCAAGCAGGCAAAACAAGTTTCGTAACAAATCATGCAAATTGTGAGCTGCTCAGAAAGTGCATAGCGCTAATGCGAAATGCGACACTTACTCAAAACTCGGTAGACGTGCACCCCAATCGGCGCCAGGACTTGAATTCTCTTTCCCTCTGCGGCAGGGCTGCAAATCTCTCTTCCTCCACGGTTGGCGACAAGTACCCATACTTTCCTCTATCAAACCCAAACTCCCAACTTTTGAAAAACTCTGCGTGGAAGGGAAGACATCCAGACATTACCATGTGACTTTATTTAAGCGAATACAGGGCAACCCTGCAGAGATTTCCCCTTCTTGGCTTACAGAATGCATCTTAAAATGCTGGAGTTTGATATCGGCTGCTGGGAGTATTCCACTCATTGACCGAGTCTTTCGCGCCTAACATTTGAACCCCCGCCCCCGCTTCGCACCCCGCTCCCTCCCTCAGATTTAGTGATAATGCGGCCCAGTGAGCAGCCTGTCAAAAAACTGAACACAGATTAAGCACGAAATCAGGAATAAGATGTACTGAACTGTGAAAAAAAGCAAAATAGAAACACTGAACGGTCCAAGAATAAGTAAGTGCAATATACAGCAATGCGTCATGCGTAGTGGGTAAGTAGCTGGTACAGTAGCTCAGCGCGTTCGGTCAGAGAGCAGGCTGGTCTCTGTAATAAAAAACTGAGTGAAGGGATCGACAACGGACTTCAGCGGATTTCATATGACTACGCTACGACCAAATTACGATCAAATACAATATACAACAACGAACAAAATGCAAAAAAAAGAGAAAGATGTGGTGCTAGTCTTTTTTTTTTTTTTTTTTTTTTTTTTTTTTGTCCCAATTTGTGTCTGTGTCGTGGTGTAACGTCCGTTTGCAACAGCGAGGAGTAAGATAGGGATCTTTGATTATTAATGACAGTTGATTCTGCACAACTACTCTATGAGTAGCGAAGAAGTGGCTTTCGAATGGGAACCGCAAACGTTTGATGACAAGGCGACAAGTCAACCAGATCCTCCAACAGAGGACACGTCTGGTGTTCTCATACATTGCATTAGTGATATTACAAGCGCCATATGATAGGAATCTCTTATCGACGCTCCTAATTTGTGCGACTGGTAAGTGAGTGAGACATGCCTCCTTGCCCGTTATAGGTGTTCGTATGAATGTGACCGTGATCACACCCAAGGAAAAGATGAAAACATAATAGTTTGTCACATAAGCGCAACTGTTTCACAATCATACAGTTTCTCTGTGCTCTACTAAAACATATCGTTTTGGAAGTCTTGACTCTTGAATTTCTTTGTTGTTACGTAGTTCAAACCCGTCTATTTGTTGTTTTCATTTCTCTGAGACTTCTGTTTGGTATCTCGCCTGCTCTCACTATTCATCACATTTACTTGCGACGGTAACGTATTCTTTTCACATGACTCATATTCTACACACATCAAAAAAAAGTTTTGCATCACTCCGGTTCCCAGAACTCCTGAAGATAGACGTTGACTGTGGGTATTGTATCACAGACACAGTACCTTTGACCGTTCAGAGATGTCACTAAACACACCCAAAGATGTAAACAACCATGTAGACGGGAGGGGGTCCGACAGCCGCGATCAGTTCCAGTCATTCCACCAGGAAGCAGGTACACGGCTCGTGTTGTCTGTAGTTCAACCATGCCTAGACGGTCAATACTGCGGTTCGATCGCGTCCGCATTGTTACTTCGTGCCAGGAAGGGCTCTCAGCAAGGGTAGTGACCAGTCGCCTCGGAGTGAACCAAAGTGATGTTGTTCGGACATGGAGGAGATACAGAGAGACAGGAACTGTCAACCTCATGCCTCGTTCAGGCCGCCCAAAGGCTACTACTGCAGTGGATGACCGCCTCCTACGGATCATGGCTCGGAGGGACCCTGACAGCCACGCCACCAATTTGAGTAAAGCTTTTCGTGCAGCCACAGGACGTCGTGTTACGACTCAAACTGTGCGCAATAGGCTGCATGATGCGCAACTTCACTCTAGACGTCCATGGCGAGGTCCATCTTTACAACGATGACACCGTGCAGCGCGGTACAGATGGGCCCAACAACATGCCGAATGGACCGCTCGGGATTGGCATCACGTTCTCTTCACCGATGAATGTCGCATATGCCTTCAACCAGACAATTGTCGGAGGTGTGTTTGGAGGCAACCTGGTCAGGCTGAACATCTTAGACACACTGTCCAGCGTGTGCAGCAAGGTGGAGGTCTTCTGCTCTTTTGGGGTGGCACTATGTGGGGCCGACGTTCGCCGTTGGTGCACCATAATGGCTATACCATAACTGAACGCCATCCTCCGACCGATAGTGCAATCATATCGGCAGCACATTGGCGAGGCATTCGCGCCTCGATCGTGCCCATCTTGTGAATGACTTCCTTCAGGATAACGACTTCTCTCGACCAGAGTGGCCAGCATGTTATCCACATTTGAACCCTATCGAACATGCCTGAGATAGATTGAAAAGGGCTGTTTATGGACCAACCACTTTGAGGGCTCCACGCCGAATCGCCGTTGAGGAGTGGGAAAATCTGGACCAACAGTGCGTTGATGTGGATAGTATGCCGTGACGAATACAGGCATGCATCAATGCAAGAGGACGTGCTACAGGGTATTAGAGGTACCGGTGTGTACATCAATCTGGACCACCACCTCTGAAGGTCTCGCTGTATGGTGGTACAACATGCAATGTGTGGTTTTCATGAGCAATAAAAAGGGCGGAAATGATGTTTATGTTGATATCTATTCCAAATTTTTGTACAGATTCCGGAACTCTCGGAACCGAAGTGATGCAAAACTTTTTTGATGTGTGCATAATACATGTATAGAATGACAACTGCCAAGACTACAGAAAGAGAGCAAACATTTCAATGACAGGACGGACAGTTCATAAACTGAAAGAGATAAAATAAAATAAACGCCGCGATGAGTTTTAATCACGGCTCGCCTGCTTCCTTGATTAACACCATGCCCGCTTACCCAAGACGCCTTTGCTATTTCATTCTGTAATTTATTGCACTTCTTGTTCTTGGACCGTTCACTGTTTCTATTTTGCTTTTTTTACCGTTCATTACACCTTCTTCAGGTTTTTGTGCTTGATCTGTGTCCAGTTTTTGACGGGCTATGCACTGGGCCATCTTACCACTAAATCTGTGGAGGAGGGGGGAGGGGTGGATGCGATGGGGAGTTTCCTTTGTAAGTACAGTTGTGGGCAAGACTCAGTTGATCGGGTAGCAAGATTTGGAGGGAAAGGCTTTCTCAGTGGCCAAGCAGTGCCATGGTGGCCCGTTCTTAGACCTGCATACAAAGTGATGAATTCGTCGCGCGCAGTTTTGCTCTAGGGACGCAGTGGCTTAGCAGCAGCTGCCTTCAAAGCAGAATACTGCGTTTACCGCCCAGGTGTGGAGCAGGGACTTGTCGCAACCGCTCCTGTGAACTGCCGTACCCTGGGGACCCACTTCTCTTCCCTAGAGCCTCTGTGAGTGACCTCCGCGGGTTAAGCCAGATCAAAACATGGGCACTTGGGCCTTCTCATTTCTTAGCAAGACAATTTGAAAGCTCCTTCCTCAGTTATCAACATTTGTAATTTCCTCAAAAATAGCCACGAACTGAGCAGAAAAATAATCAAATATCGCTCAACTATATGTGATTTGTCTCATCACAAAAGGAAACCAAAAATTGTAGCGATTGTAGCGGAATCACCTTATTGCCTCATGGTCTGAAAATATTTGAGAAAATACTTGAGACAAGTTTAAGGAAAATAATAGAATCACAACTACAGGAAGAGGAATCTGGATTCAGAGAACACCGTGCAACTGCAGATCTCATATTTCCACTCAAACTGCTGCTAGAAGAGCGCTGGGAGATGGAAAAAGACTTATACTTGTGTTTTTAGATCATGAAAAAGTGTTTGATAGTGTTCCATGGAAGATCATACAGGAAATTCTAAGAAGGAAGAAGGTAGCCACAAGGATAGTTCAGAAGTTAAAACGCTTTGCATAGTCTGGTGCAGTTGTGTATAGAAAGGAAATAATAATTCTTATTGGTTCCTAACAACTAAAGGAATTCTACTTTCCCCATAACTTTTTGTCACTCTCATGGATAGATGAAGCCGAACAACAATCAGAACATCAAAGCATTTGCATTTGCAAAACTGCAAGCACCAGGAATGCAGATCTTACGAACTGTGATCCAGAAAACTAGGAACAGAAGAAGCTGAAAGAGAAAGAGCCATCTCCGTGAGATGGTATGGCCTTGACTAACAAACGGACTAGGGAAGGATAGCAAAATAGTGGCTGCACACAGATGTGCAGATGTGATTTAAGACCGGTAGGAAGACTAAGGAAGATATATCTGGCCCAAGTAAAGAAGGATATAGGAAGAAAAGGAGTCAGTTGAGATACAATCCTGAAGGAAGAATGGTACATGGGCGGATATAAGTGGAGAGCGATCGCCGACCGCCCCCGGGTAACTGGAGCGGAAAACTGATGTCGGTGATGACTAAGACCTTCATAATCAGCAGCAGCAGCGTGACATCCACTGCGACGTAGATGTCGCCCAACGTCTACTCCATACGTTACAGCCTTTGGCCGCACCCATATACATATTCTCTGTCTGTTATCAAATGCCATCTGTTCACCTCTCATATGTCGTTTCCTGCTTCTTTTCTCATCTCTTAGAATCGAGCAGAGACCTTCCTCGTTCCACCGAGTATCTGTTTTCTTGCTTACGGATCCCGCCCATCTTCCTGAAGCAGAAAATTAGAATTGTTTTCGAATTAAAGCTGCATGTCTCACTGGCATAAATCAAAACTGATAATATTCACCAACTGCAATCTCCCTGTTTCAGCCACGTCAGAAACTTTCTATTGAACATTCTGTTTACTTTAGTAATAGCAATCTAGGCAGTTTTGACTCTTCTGATAATTTCTTAATGCAGTCCGTCCTCTTGTTGTTTTCATTTGCTCAAAGTACAAAAACTTGTCAATTGGGCCTATTAATTCATTGTTAATTTGTACTGTTTTCTTCTCAGTATGTTGATCACACATTATTTTAGTTTTATAATGCATAATGTTCAAGCCGACTTTGTAATTTTCACTGTTTCTTGCATTCCTTACTGAAAATTATCTGCACTACAGATAAGCAGTACGAAACATAAGTAAAACGAAGGTGTTCGCTAATATATAGTCCCTCTTCTTTTACTACTTTAGGGGTCTGGAAACTTCTCAGAGTATGGAGAACAGCTGTGGTGGGATAGAAGCCCTTTGTCTTACCCCTCCTTCAATTCTGAACTTCCCACTATCCTGGAGAATTTTAGTAGGTTCTGTTGAAGTGGTGTACATATTCTTCAGTATATTAGGCAATGTCTTATTACTCAAGGGCTGTTTATACAGATACTGTTGTACCTGAATCAAATGCTGTCTTAAAATCTATCAACTTGAAGGACAGTGGTAATTCGCAATCATAGCTCCGTTCTATGAAGGTCTGGGGAAAAAACTGTTATAGGGCAAGTTTGGCACTTTTACGGCTTTAAGTTAGCATCACTGGTATGAGCCCTGATCAGGTGAGGTATCAACATTATTTTATTTATAACCTGAAAAATACACTTCAAGATGGCAAGTCCTGTTGAACGTCCATATTAGTTGAACAACGTTCTGTTATTCGTTTTTTACTTGCTGAAGGCAAAAAACCAGTGAATGTATACTGTAAAATGTCGAAAGTTTATGGTGAAGGTTGTGTGAATAGTGCAAATTTTTACAAGTAGGTAGAACAGCCTAAAAATGGTCGCGACTCAGTGAATGACGAACACCTTTCTGGCCGACCAGTTGCTGTTTCAACTCCCTCACTTGAAAGTCGAATTAATGACTTTTTTCGTGCCGACCGCCGTGTGAGTGTGGAAATGATAGTTGATAAGGGTCAAGTTAGTTAACGGTATGGTTTATAATATTATCTGTAACAAGCAGACATGTGCAAGATGGGTCTCAAAGGAGTTGACGCGGCTACACAAGGAAACAAGGTTCAGAGTGTGCACAGAGCTAAAGGAACGCTATGAAAGAGAAGGTGAGCAATCCCTCAACAAAATTATAACTTGCGATGAAACTTGGGTTCACTGTTATGAGCCAGAACCAAAAAGACATAGCACGGAGTGGAAGCACACCAACTTATCTGTCAAGAAAAAATTCAAAACCTAAGCATCAGTGGCAAATGTCATGCTGACGGTGTTTAGGGATGCTGAAGGTCCATTTTTTTGTGATTATCTCGAAGAGCAGTGTACAATGAACAGCCAGTACTACTCGGATTTGCTTTTAAGCAAGGTGAAGCCAGCCATGGGAGAGAGATGTCGTGGATCTCAGAGGAGAGGTGTGATTCTCCAGGAAGACAACACACGTCCTCATATTGCTTAACTAACCCGTGAAACCACCGACAAAATGGGCTGGGAAGTATTGCCGCATTCCCCTTACAGTCCTGATTTAGCACCTAGTGATTTCCATTTGTTTGGTGCACTGAAGGAGGCGTTACGTGGGAAGAGGTTCCAGGACAACGCGGACGTGAAAAAGTTTGTGAGAAACTGGTTCAAACATTAAGATAGAGAGCTCTTTGCAGCCGGAATAAAAAAGCTTGTAGACCATTGGATCAAGTGGATACATTTTCAAGGAGATTACGTTGAAAAGTAGAAAAAGTGTTGTTTTGTAAAAATAAACGCTTTTTTCTCCAGACTAATTTGTCCCTTTCATTACTGAATGACCCTCGTATAATTTGTTCATTACCTGCATATCACCTTTTGCATTCGATCCACTTTTAAAGCTTGATTCTTCCTACGCTTGGTTGAAATGTAGTGTTCTCTTTCTGTGTGCTTCGTAATGACTTCAGTCAACGTCTTAGACATTATTGAGATCAGGCTAATAGGCATAAAGATTTTTTAGTTGTCTGCCTGTTTTCTTTGGAAGTAGAATAACAATTGTAGAGACATTCTTCCACTTTTAATGACTCGCCTTCTTCTGCAAATATTCTATAAATAATTCTGTAGAATACGTAGTGGGTTGGAGGCGCAGTGACGGCTATGAAAGGGTGGAAACACCACTCTTTTGGCGCTCAGGATGGCGATGGCTCTCCCAACCGAGGTTTGGCTTGCGCGACGGGAGTGATGTTCTGGACTGTGTTAGAAAAACAAATACCGAACATAAACAGTTCTTTATCAATTCGTTCAAATTGAATAGACATTTGGTTGTACCCCTCATCTCAAGCGTGGTTTGTCCTAATATTCCACCTTGCAGCAGCGGGTCTGGTAGATGCAGCATGCAATGTACAAGCGCTGTGTCAAGCTGAACTGGCATAGCCAGCATGCCGGGAGTTTCATCGACAGTGGACACGAGGCAGCTGGTGGCAACGACGGCACTGCGGCAGTCTCTGTGCCCCGAGATGGCTGGTGGACTCCAGGAGCTCACTGCTGGTAGGTCGTCCGTTTACGCCCTGCCATGGGGTGCTACCCAGATCCTGGTTGGTTGGTTGGTTGGTTTGGGGGAAGAGACCAAACAGCGAGGTCATCGGTCTCATCGGATTAGGGAAGGACGGAGAAGGAAGTCGGCCGTGCCCTTTCAAAGGAACCATCCCGGCATTTGCCTGGAGTGATTTAGGGAAATCACGGAAAACCTAAATCAGGATGGCCGGACACGGGATTGAACCGTCGTCCTCCCGAGTTCGAGTCCAGTGTGCTAGCCACTGCGCCACCTCGCTCGGTCCAGATCCTGGTGTCTAAGTCTCGTGGAGGCAGAAGAGTGGAGAGCTGCCAAGTGCCAGGACAGTCTAAAAGTGGTCCCTGGTTCACAGCTGGATGGTGGCTTCTAAACATGCTGCGTGGTGTCTGTTTGTTCTATATCGTGTCTCCCTACCACTTTCGCGCAACGACGCTCTGAGCGTGTTTTTTAGGGAATTGACTAGTTTGAACCTGGGACCTGTTGCTGGTAAGGAGACGTCAGACCACACGTGACATGTAGAATTCAGAAGAGCTCAGTGAGACTAGTGATGATATAACCAAATACTTAATGATTTCAGCGTCAGCTCCACTGCACTCCCTGTAAAGGAATCTTAATACTAACTAAATTTAGTGAAAGGGGTTCAAGGCTTTCCTATTTTTAGTTAGCTGGTAAAATAACGTCGAAAAAGCAGTTAAGTTTACCATTGGAAATTTTATTCTACTCACAAAACATCGTTTATAAATTGCACTATTGATAAAAGGACATGTTTTAATACAGGATGGTAAAAACCAACTGCGTTCAACAAAAATGTGAACGAATATTCCCTGAATGGGTTTCCAAGTTCTACAATGGATCGAAGGATGACCTATGCCATACCACATTTATAATCTAGGTTTAAATTAAGTTTCACAAGAGAGAAAACTATCAAAATGGTCTACAGTGACCCTCAATTATCTTTAATTACTTATCTAACTTGTCGTAAATTACAGTGGCTGATGTGGCCTCTCAATAACTGTATAACAGAAAAATCATCGCCTTTCAGATTTTTACTTCAAGTGGCAAATGTGAACACCATGAGCTCTAATTGACGATCGACACTAGTATTACGTAAAGGGGATGTAACAGACGAGACTTCTGCAGTTCTGAGTGAAGCCTTATGCGCTCACAAATGCGGCATCGCGTGCGTTCATTACCTTGTCGGTGTTCGTCAGGGGGCGGCAGCCGGCGCAGCTCCGTCCAGCTCGCCGTCTCGGAAGCAACTCTCTCCTAACTTCTCCTTACTACAATTTACCGAAGTTGGTTAAAAAAACTATCTGGCTGTGTTTTCATCTGACCAATCAGGATCTCAATGTTAACCTTAAGCTCCGCCTACAAAAATTCTGTCTATGCAATGACAAACGTTATACTTTTCGTGGTGGGGCAATGTTTTTAAAGTTTGCAACGAACCAGAGACGCGAAAAAGTCTCACGCTAAAACTTGCAGCTGGTGTGGTCCTTTTAGCGTTATCGTAAGATCTATACTGTTCTTCTGGAGGGCTCTATCTTTTAACATGGGCTGGGGGGTGGTCCTGACGTCAGAGACTCGAAAAAGTCTCACGCTAAAACTTGCGGGTGGTGTGGTCCTAGCAGTTAGCTGCCAACGTGGGTGTCCGTCCGTCCCTTATCGTAGGGCCTTCCAGCTTGACACGGTTCTGCTCTCGGCTTCTGTTCTCGTTTCTCCCCTCGGAACTGCGTCTGTCTCACGGAGGGAAGGTATGACATGCATTTAGGCATTCTTGTGCTGGTCTGTGGTATTCCATTTGCTCACTCGTTACTCGTATTACTTTGGTTAATTTAATGTCACGATTTATTCGGAGCTATGTGAGATATACTAGATTTGCTTATCATGTCAGGGTTTTCATGGAAGGTGTTGGATTTGTCTGACACCTTACAGGCTGTGCGGCGGTGACATAGTTATAGCGAAGACTCCAAGGCTGTGGCTGACACAGACTGGGCGTATCTACATTCCCCAGCTGATTGACAACCATGTGCTCGTTACAGGCAGGTTTCAATACAGCTGCTCGGTGCTGACTTTGCGGAATGACTTTGTTTCTGGCCGGCCGGAGTCGCCGAGCGGTTCCAGGCGCTGCAGTCTGGAACCGTGCGACCGCTACGGTCGCAGGTTCGAATCCTGCCTCGGGCATGGATGTGTGTGTTGTCCTTAGGTTGGTTAGGTTGAAGTAGTTCTAAGTTCTAGCGGACTGATGACCTCAGAAGTTAAGTCCCATAGCGCTCAGAGCCATTTGAACCTTTGGTTCTGGGTCACCGTGAAACATCTGCAACAGGGTCAATGACCAACATCTGTCTATGGTCCTATGGCAGTGTGTCAAACTGCATAAATTCCCTGACTTAGCTGATCGTTGACTCGTGGAAGAGGCAGTGTCGGAGCAGCAGCTTCTGCTGAGTTGCTCCATCGGCAGGTGCATTATCCCATTCTAGGTGTCTGGCACTCTGTCTTGGGCATTGGCTGTGTCTATTGCATTACAACGGCTTGAGTATTGCTTGTGTAAATATTTATGATGAAATACTATCATCTAAGCATGTTTCTGTTATTCATGACTGACTAGATACATTCTTCAGGAATTCATTACCTCTGGATCATCATTATTTTCATGACTAACAGTGTTTTCTGTTCATCTCTTGTACTGCACAAACACTTACTGAATTTTTCAAATGGGTGTACAATTTTTTGTGTTGTTATTTAATGTGCCATACAACATTGTGACTGATGACATACGCTGTGTCCCCATTTTTCTTTTACAATCTTCATACGTTTAGTGTTTTTAATCGCTTCTGCTACATATCTGTAATCCAACAACAATGTCGAGAACCAGCGATTTCCGCTGTCAACGACTTCTCCAGTGGCCAGTAAGAGGCCATCACATGGGTCTGGCCGCAGATGTCAAGCTGGAGACAAAACCTAGATGCCAGGCGTTTGCAAAACATTTTTAATCACGCTGCGCAAAATCCCTACCTCTATTCCACCGTATTTTCGTAATTGGACTGTTTGCTGGATTTCAGTTGGTCTGTGTTTTGGATCGCTTTTCTATGGGTTATTGACAGATTTGTTTTGCCCTATATTATTTTGATTAGTCTCATGGCGTGTTCTACGATTTACGATGCACTAGCGTAGACTGGAGTTATGAACTCTCATCTGGTTACAGTGTACCATTTTCTGTGTCATAAAGAGCGTGTTACACTATAGAATATGTAGTAATAAACCATTTTATTTCCACAACAGTAAATATAGTACAATCATAGACACTACCAAGATAAAAAAAATCTTTGCCGCGCCTGTGTATATCACATGTTAATTTCTTGTTGATATTAAGCTATTATTTAACAGCCCAAACACCTCCGTTTGCTATTTTACAAACCCATTCAACTTGTAACATTCACTTTTCTTTCAATGCTCTGACAGGAGAAGAAGTAGAACTGTAGTTGCAGTTAATTGGTGAGTCAACGTTAGATGTCGCTTCTTTTGGCTGGCATTTGGCATGTCAGTCGAAACACATGTAGCTAAGTGTCATTGTTATCAGTTTTGAATTACACTTTTCTCAGCAATTCTGAATTTGTAATTACACGCAGACAAAGGCGATTTATTAACAACACTATGACCAGCTATATTTGAAAAAACTGAGATTCGTGTCAACGCGAAAGTTATTGTTGTTGTGGTCTTCAGTCCTGAGACTGGTTTGATGCAGCTCTCCATGCTTCTCTATCCTGTGCAAGCTTCTTCATCTCAGAATAACCACTGCAACCTACATTCTTCTGAATCTGCTTAGTGTATTCATCTCTTGGTGCCCCTCTACGATTTTTACCCTTCAGGCTTCCCTCCAATACTAAATTGGTGATCTCTTGATGCCTCAGTACATGTCTTACCAACCGATCCCTTCTTCTAGTCAAGTTGCGCCATAAATTCCTCTTGTCCCCAATTCTATTACCTCCTCATTAGATACGTGATCAACCCATTTAATCTTCAGCATTCGTCTTTTGCACCACATTTCAAAAGCTTCTAATCTCTTCCTGTCTAAATGGTTTGTCGCCCACGCTTCTCTTCCATACATGGCTACACTCCATACAAGTACTTTCAGGAAAGTCTTCCTGACAAATCTATACTCAGTGTTAACAAATTTCTCTTCTTCAGAAAAGCTTTTCTTGCCATTGCCAGTCTACATTTTATACCTTCCCTACATCGACAATCATCTGTTATTTTGCTTCGCAGATAGCAAAATTCATTTACTACTTTAAGTGTCTCATTTCCTAATCTAATTCCCTCAGAATCACCTGATTTAATTCGACTACATCCCATTACCTTACTTTTGCTTTTGTTGATGTTCATCTTTTATCTTCCTTTCAAGACACTGTCCATTCCGTTCAACTGCTCTTCCGAAGTTCTTTGCGGTCTCTGACAGAATTACAATGGCATCGGCGAACCACAAACTTTTTATTTCCTCTCCCAGGACCTTAATTCCTACTCCAGATTTTTCATTTGTTTCCTTTACTGCTTGCTCAATATACAGATTGAATAACATCGGGGATAGGCTATAACCCTGTCTCACTCCCTTCTCAACCACTACTTCCCTTTCGTGCCCCTCGACTCTTATAACTGCCATCTGGTTTCTGTAAAAACTGTAAACAGCCTTTCGCTCCCCGTATTTTGTCCTTGCTACCTTTACCATTTGAAAGAGAGTATTCCATTCAACATTGTCAAAAGCTTTCTCTAACTCTACAAATGCTATAAAGGTACGTTTGCCTTTCCTTAACCTATCTTCTACAAGACGTCGTAGGGTCGGTATTGCCTCGCGTAATCCTAAATTTCTTCTGAGTCCAAACTGATCTTCTCCGAGGTCAGCTACTACCAGTTTTTCCATTCTTCTGTAAAGGATTCGGGTTAGTATCTTACAGCCGTGACTTATTAAATTGATAGTTCGGTAATTTTCACCCCTGTCAGCCCCTGCTTTCTTTGGAATTGGAATTATTATGTTCTTCTTGAAGTCTGATGGTACTTCGCTTGTCCCATGTATCTTGCTCACCAGATGTAAGAGTTTTGTCATGGCTGGCTCTCCCAACGCTATCAGTAGCTCTAACGGAATGTTGTCCACTCCTGGGGCCTTCTTTCGACTTACGTCTTTCAGTGGATTGTCAATTCTACACGCAAGATCATATCTACCTTCTCATCTTCCTCTAAGTTCTCTTCCATTTCCATAATATTGCCTTCCTTGCATAGACGATCTATACAATCCTTCCATGCTTCTGGCTCTGAGCACTATGGGACTTAACATCTGAGGTCATCAGTCTCCTAGAACTTAGAACTACTAAAACCTAGCTAACCTAAGGACATCACACACATCCATGCTCGAGGCATGATTCGAACCTGCGACCGTAGAGGTCGCGCGGTTCCAGACTGTAGTGCCTATAACCGCTCGACCACAACGGCCGGCTCCACGCTTCAGCTTTCCCTTATTTGCTTAGGACTGATTTCCCTTCTGAGCTCTTGATATTCGTACAGGTGGTACTCTTTTTTCTCCAAAGGTCTCTTTAATTTTCCTATAGGCAATATCTATCTTACCCCTAGTGAAATAAGCCTCTACATCCTTACATTTGTCCTCTAGCCATCCCTACTTAGCCATTTTGAATTTCCTGCCGATCTCATTTTTCACACGTTTATGTTTCCTTTCGCCTGCTTCATTTACTCCATTTTTATAATTTCTCCTTTCATCAATTAAATTCAATATGTCTTGTGTCCGGCACGATAGCCGAGTCGTCAGCGTGACAGATTGCCGTCCTACGGACCCCGCTTCGATTCCCGACTGGGTCGGGGATTTTCTCCGCTCAGGGTCTGGGTGTTGTGTTGTCTTCATCATCACTTCATCCCCATCTGGCGCGCAGGTCGCCCAATGTGGCGTCGAATGTAATACGACCTGCACCAAGGCGGCCGGACCAGCCCCGTAAGGAGCCTCCCGTCCTATGACGCCAAACGATCATTTGCATTTCATTTCCAATATTTCTTGTGTTACCTAAGGATTTCTTCTAGATCACGTCTTATTTTTCCTACTTGATCCTCTGCTGCCTTCACCATTTCACTCCTCAAAGCTACCCATTCTTATTCTACTGTATTGCTTTCCCCTGTTCTTGCCACTGTTTACCACTGCTCACTGTGAAATCCTCTACAACATCTAGTTCTTTCAGTTTATGCAGGTTCCATCTTCTTAAATTCCTACCTCTTTGTAGATTCTTCAGTTTCAATCTGCGGTTCATAACCAATAAATTGTGATCAGAGTCCGCATCTGCCCCTGGAAATGTCTTACAATTTAAAATCTGTTTCCTAAATCCCTGTCTAACCATTATATAATCAATCTGAAACCTTCCGATGTCTCCAGATCTCTTCCACGTATACTACCCTCTCATGATTCTTAAACCAAGTGATTAAATTATGCTGTGTGCAAAATTCTCCAGGCGACATCCTACTTCATTCCTTACCCCCAGTCCATATTCGCCTACTGCTTTTTTTCCTCTCCCTTTTCCTACTATCGAATTCCAGTCCCTCATGACTATTAAATTTTCCGCTCCCTTAACTATCTGAATAAATTCTTTTATCTCATCATACCTCCTCCTCATCTGCGGAGCTAGTTGGCATATAAACTGTTGTTAGTGTGGTGGGTGTGGATTTGACTACAATAATGCGTTCACTGTGCTGGTCATAGTAGCTTATTCGCTTTCCTACTTTTTTACTCATTATCAAACCTACTCCTGCATTACCCATATTTAAGTTTGTATTTTTAACCCTGTTTTCATCTGACGAGAAGTCCTGTTCTAACTGCCACCCAACTTCACTAATTCCCACTGTATTTAACTTTAACCCATCCATTTCGCTTTTTAAGTTTATGAACCCACCTGCTCGATTAGGGAATCTGACATTCCACGATCCGATCCGCAGAACGCCAGTTTTGTTTCTCCTGCTAACGACGTCCTCTTACGTAATCTCCGCCCGATATCCGGATGGGGGACTATTTTACCTCCGGAATATTTTACCTAAGAGGATGCCATCACCGTGTAACCATACAGTAGAGCTGGATGCTGGAGGGAAAAATTACGGCTGTAGTTGCCCTTCCTTTCAGCCGTTCGCAGTACCAGCGTAGCAAGGCCGTTTAGATTAGGTTGATGTTACAAGGCTAGATCAATCGCCCAGGCCGTTACCCCTGAAACTTCTGAAGAGGCTGCTGCCCCTCTTCAGGAACCATGCGTTTGTCTCGCCTCTCAGAGGATACCCCTCCGCTGTGGTTGCACCTACGGTACGGCTATCTGTGTCGCTGAGGCACGCAAGCCTCCCCATCAACGACAAGGTCCAACCGTTCATGGGGAGGGGCACGCAGAAATTAGTGTAACGATATTGTAACCATAAGCACAAATGTGACTTTACCGAATGCAAGAATACACAAAGAATTCTAACTAAGCAGATTTTACCTGTATTTAATTCAAATGCAACTCTTTGCTAAGTAAGCAGCCTTGAAACGAAATTAAACACTCTTTATTGCCTAACTGTTACGCGCCTATGTTTCATACTAATGAAGCTACTTATAATATCTTTATAATTCAGTTGTCTTGACATACCAGTTTCAGTACTGAGCGAAGCCAAAATATTGAGACTGTCTAAAAGAGGAGGAGGTTCGAAACCTGTTTTTTATGAGCTTCAGCTTTAAAAATGTTCTTTTCCCACTTATCTTTATAAGTGACAGACACATACTTAGAGCGATGTTGAAATTAGGAAAATAAATTTGACACTTCATAAGTTTAGATGAAATGGGATACGGAGATATCCGATTTTTGCAAAATATGACTCGTTTCAAACTGCCAAAATTGCGTTACCATTCGTTTCAAAGACTCATCCATTTGTCAGCTGAAGTGTCACTGGGAGTTTGACGTGAGGGAGCCTTTTACGATTGTAAGAGGAGCCCAAAGCGCAGTATTCAAACAAAGGCTTTCTTATTTCCAATTTTTGTCTTGCGGTCCGCTTCGCTTCAGCCTAGAGAGATACTTCAAAATATTTTTATTTCTCGTTTACACGAAGAGGGCACCATATGCACCAACGACAGGACTCGTGTCGCCATCTATGTGGCACACACAGAACTACTTCGGCGCGACAGCCGGTAGATCGCCCGTAAACGGTGAATTCAGACAACTAGCATTTTTTCCTGAGTCACTTTCTCTCTACGGTGTACGTGTATAGAAAGTGACGTATACATAAACTAGGGTTACCAGAACAGTTGATTATTAGCAGGTTATTCCGTTTTTCGTCCAAATATTCTTCCGCCGTTTATTTTTTACCCCGAACTGAATGACGCTGTTTTTGTATTTCGCAAAGTGTCTTTTGAATTGTATTTTATGGAAGAAATGTAATCTCTGCTCGTAATATGACTTTGTCACAGTTTCTTTGGTTATGCTGAATTTCATGAATGTTGGAAACGCTTGAACTGCCAAACTGAAGCAACAACCGACGACACTAATTTGCATTGCTGTCTCCAGCATTTCCCGTCTGTTACAAGCCTGTTTCTGTGTGTGTTCGCAATCCGATAGTCTTCGCTGCAAAATTTATTTTAAGTTGCGGAGGAAGCATTTTAATGCCTCGCACGAAGTACAAGCTGACCTGAGGCAACATGAGCAATACAGCGGACACCAAATTAAGGAAAAGTGTAATTTGGAAGCTCTGATAAACCGATCTATTTTGTTAACTTAAACGGTAACGACGAGTGTGACAAAAGCATTGCGTTTCAACTTGGTTAGGTGCACCATGCAGTGAAGCAAAACCTAAGTTATTCTGGTCTGTGCTGCGGAAAGAAACTAGTGTTCCATATTTTTAGAGATTCTGCAATTGCTTCCAATTTCGCGTACCCCCGCAACAGCGGAAATGATTGTGAACAACGTTCTTGCTCCTAAAAACCTTAATGACTTTGTGTCTATTTTATGGTGCCCAGAAAAGATTTTAACGTTTTTTTTTTCGTTGGCAACCGATGCATCAAACAACAAAAAATGGCTCTGAGTACTATGGGACTTATCATCTGAGGTCATCAGTCCCCTAGAACTTAGAACTGCTTAAACCTAACTAACCTAAGGACATCACACACATCCATGCCCGAGGCAGGATTCGAACCTGCGACCGTAGCGGTCGCGCGGTTCCAGACTGAAGCGCCTAGAACCGCTCGGCCTCTCCGGCCGGCCCATCAAACAACAGCAACAGAAAAATGTTCCCCATCTGCATCCGGTACTTCGACCCTCCAAACGGAGTGCATAAAAAATTTCTAGATTGTGTTGAAAGTGCTGGAGGAACATCTATGACAATTAGTGACATGGTACTGAAAAGCTTAGAAGAACACGATTTTAATATAAATGGTTTTCTTACTGTGCAGACAATGCCAGCGTGTGCACTGGAAAAATACATTTCATACATCGGTTGCTGAGCAATAAAAACCGTAACTTACTGAAAGTTAATTGTTGTAATCGTGCCATACGTAACACAACTAAGATCGCAATTCATAGATCAAATCCTGATGTTGAAAATTTAGTCTTAAAGATATATAATCAGTTCCCTGTCTCAATCAAAATAAGAGAGGAATTAAAATCATTCGTTGATTTTGTGGTCAGCCGATGTGGCCGAGCGGTTCTAGGCGCTTCAGTCTGGAACCGCGCGACCGCTACGGTCGCAGGTTCGAATCCTGCCTTGGGCATAGATATGTGTGATTCCCTTAGGTTAGTTAGGTTTAAGTAGTTCTAAGTTCTACTTCTCCGATGAACTCATATGTTAAGTCCCATAGTGCTCAGAGCTATTTTGAAATTCTAAATATCGAGTAGACCGAAATCTTGAGACATGTTTCAGCTAGTAGCTGTCATTGTTGTTGTTGTTGTTGTTGTGGTCTCCAGTCCAGAGACTGGTTTGATCCAGCTCTCCATGCTACTCTATCCTGTGCAAGCTTTTTCATCTCCCAGTACCTACTGCAACCTACATGCTTCTGAATCTGTTTAGTGTATTCATCTCTTGGTCTCCCTCTACGATTTTTACCCTCCACGCTGCCCTCCAATACTAAATTGGTCATCCCCAGATGCCTCAGAATATGCCCTGCCTCGTTAGTTGTGTGATCTACCCATCTAATCTTCAGCATTCTTCTGTAGCACCACATTTCGAAACCTTCTATTCTCATCTTGTCTATACTATTTATCGTCCACGTTTCACTTCCATACATGACTACACTCCGTACAAATACTTTCAGAAGCGACTTCCTGATGCTTAAATCTATACTCGATGTTAACAAATTTCTCTTCTTCAGAAACGCTTTCCTTGTCATTGCCAGTCTACATTTTATATCCTCTCTACTTCGATTATCATCAGTTATTTTGCTCCCCAAATAGCAAAACACATTTACTACTTTAAGCGTCTCATTTCCTAATCTAATTTCCGGAGCATCACCCCATTTAATTCGACTACATTCCATTATCCTCGTTTTGCTTTTGTTGATGTTCATTTTACATCCTCCTTTCAGGACACTGTCCATTCCGTTCAACTGCTCTTCCAGGTCCTTTGTTGTCTCTGAGAGAATTACAATGTCATCGGCAAACCTTAAAGTTTTTATTTCTTCTCCATGGATTTTAATTCCTACTCCGAATTTTTCTTTTGTTTCCTTCACTGCTTGCTCAATATACAGATTGAATAACATCGGGGAGAGGCTACAACCCTATCTCACTCTCTTCCCAACCACTGCTTTCCTTTCATGCCCCTCGACTCTTATAACTGCCATCTGGTTTCTGTACAAATTGTAAATAGCCTTTCGCTTCCTGTATTTTACCCCTGCTACCTTCAGAATTTGGAAGAGAGTATTCCAGTCAACATTGTCAAAAAATTTCTCTAAGTCTACAAATGCTAGAAAAGTAGGTTTGCCTTTTCTTAATCTATTTTCTAAGATAAGTCTTAGGGTCAGTATTGCCTCACATTTCTACGGAATCCAAACTGATCTTACCCGAGGTCGGCTTCTACTAGTTTTTCCATTCGTCTGTAAAGAAATCGTGTTAGTATTTTGCAGCCGTGGCTTATTAAACTGATAGTTCGGTAATTTTCTCATCTGTCAATACCTGCTTTCTTTGGGATTGGAATTATTATATTCTTCTTGAAGTCTGAGGATATTTCGGCTGTCTCATACATCTTGCTCACTAGACGGTAGAGTTTTATAAGGCCTGGCTCTCCCAAGGCTGTTAATAGTTCTAATGGAATGTTGTCTACTCCCGGTGCCTTGTTTCGGCTTAGATCTTTCAGTGCTCTGTCAAACTCTTCACGCAGTATCATATCTCCTATTTCATCTTCATCTACATTCTCTTCCATTTCTATGATATTGTCCTCAAGAACATCGCCCTTCTATAGACCCTCTATATACTCCTTCCACCTTCCTACTTTCCCTTCTTTGCTTAGAACTGGGTTTCCATCTGAGCTCTTGATGTTCATGCATGTGGTTCTTTTTTCTCCAAAAGTCTCTTTAATTTTCCTGTAGGCCGTATCTATCTTACCCCTAGTGAGATATGCCTCTACATCCTTACATTTGTCGTCTAGCCATACCTGCTTAGCCTTTTTGCACTTCCTGTCGATCTCATTTTTGAGACGTTTGTATTCCTTTTTGCGTGCTTCCTTTTCTGCATTTTTATATTTTCTCCTTTCATCAATTAAATTCAATATTTCTTCTGTTACAAAAGGATTTCATTAGCCCTCGTCTTTTTACCTACTTGATCCTCTGCTACCTTCACTATTTCATCTCCCAAAGCTACCCATTCCTCTTCTACTGTGTTTCTTTTTTCCCCCATTTTTGTCAGTCGTTCCCTAATGCTCTCCCTGAAATTCTCTACAACCTCTGGTTCTTTCAGTTTATCCAGGTCCCATCTTCTCAAATTCCCACCTTTTTGCAAGTTCTTCAGTTTTAATCTATAGTTCATAACCAATAGATTATGGTCAGAGTCCACATCTGCCCCCGGAAACGTCTTACTATTTAAAACCCAGTCCCTGAATCTCTGTCTTACCATTACATAATCTATCTGAGACCTTCCAGTATCTCCAGGCTTCTTCCGTGTATACAACCTTCTTTTATGATTCTTGAACCAAGTTTTAGCTATGATTAAGTTATGCTCTGTGCCAAATTCTACCAGGCGGATTCCTCTTTCATTCCTTACTCCCATTCCATATTCACCTACTACGTTTCCTTCTCTTCCTTTTCCTACTATCGAGTTCCAGTCACCCATGACTATTAAATTTTCGTCTCCCTTCAGTATCTGAAGAATTTCTTTTATCTCATCATACATTTCATCAATATCTTCTTCAACTTCGGAGCTAGTTGGCATATAAACTTGTACTACTGTGGTAGGCGTGGGCTTCGTACCTGTCTTGGCCACAATAATGTGTTCACTATGTTGTTTGTAGTAGCTTACCCGCATTCCTATTTTCCTATTGATTATTAAACCTACTCCTGCATTACTCCTATTTGATTGTGTATTTATAACCCTGTATTCACCTGACCAGAAGTCTTGTTCCTCCTGCCACCGAATTTCATTTAACCTATCCATTTCCCTTTTTAAATTTTCCAACCTACCTGTCCGATTAAGGGATCTGACATTCCTCCCTCCGATCCGTAGAACGCCAGTTTTCTTTCTCCTGATAACAACGTTCTCATGAGTAGTCCCCGCCCGGAGATTTGAATGGGGGACTATTTTACCATCAGAATATTTTATCCAAGAGGACGCCATCATCATTTAACCATACATAAAGCTGCATGCCCTCGGGAAAAATTACGGTTGTAGTTTCCCCTTGCTTTCAGCCGTTCGCAGTACCAGCACAGCAAGGCCGTTTTGGTTAGTGTTACAAGGCCAGATCAGTCGATCATCCAGACTGTTGCTCCTGGAACTACTGAAAAGGCTGCTGCCCCTCTTCAGGAACCACACTTTTGCTTGGCCTCTCAACAGATACCCCTCCATTGTGGTTGCACCTACGGTACGGCTATCTGTATCGCTGAGGCACGCAAGCCTCCCCACCAACGGCAAGGTCCATGGTTCTTGGGGGTCTGTCATGAACACCGGCCTTTTCTAGACTGCTTCAGAACTGGGAAGCAATTAAAAGTTACTTCAGTAGTATTCCTGACTGTCCAAAACTATCACCTAACATCTTTGTGATACATGACGCGGAGTAATCAGTGTTACCTGAAATCTACTTTAATTTCTTGAGTAATATTGGGAGTCATCTGGAAATGGTAGCTAAAACACTTTTTATTGTCATTTCATGGGCGGCGAGGAGGTTGGGGCGTGGGGTGGGGCTGCTGGTAGCTGTACGAACACCTAGCTCTTCAGTCAGTAGATCTTAACGCTATTCTAGGTGCCAAAAAAAAAAAAAAAAAGAGACTGTAAGTAATATGATTCTGTCTTCATGAATTGTTTACAAGCACTGATAAAAATGTGGACAGGCAGCACAGTTAAAAACATCTGAAGAACACTAAACACTTGAAAAGACACTGAACGCGGCAGAAGATACCCTGCCCATTAAACATGGAGGACTGTAAACGTTCACAAAACTGGAAAAGGACCTGCCCTGCGACCTTGCTTTGTTGATGAAAAAACAATGGTGGATATGAAGGGAGATACAGTAGTGGGTGATGAATGGTAAGAGCTGATGGAGGACAAGAGAGAGGGGTATCTGGTATTGTGAGCTATAGGTTTGGGAGGAAAAAGGTGTGGTGGGGGCACAGGAAAAAGGAAAATGAGGGGGTGTGGTGTGGGGAGAGGATGAGGAGGAAGGTCTTGTGGGGGTGGATAGCCTGGGATGGATTCAGATTTGGTAAGTTGGGTATATGTCGGGCGGAGTTCGTGGTCCGGAAAAGGGAGACGGTTGAAATTTCTTTATAAAAGGGCGCATAGCCCAAGACGTTAGAAACGTTTGATTTAAGTGTACTAGAGCCGAAAAACAAATGTGACTTCTCAATTCTTAAATCCAGCGGAGAAGGAAAGACAACTTTTTTGGTGACAAAGCAAAAGAACTCCTAAATGGATTGCCTATGCCATTACAGAAGATGACGACTTGAAGACCTTAACAGCTTTTATAGCAATATACTTCAGTGTATACTTCGCCACAGACACCACGTCGGCGTGTCATTTTGTCATTCATAGGTTGGCATCAGATATTACGCGCACTGCCGCCAGAGGCAGCCACACGCCAAACCCGACCGCCGAGCGACGACTGCCCTAAGGACACTCCCTCCTCGGCCGGCGCAAGCAGCGCCGCGATCGAACTGAATAAGAGGCCACCGCATGCTACCATTAGCACTTCCGTCTTATGATACAAGCCTGCGAGTTCACTGCCTTTCTCCCTATCCACAACTAGAGCATGACTTGCTACGGGATAGGGCACTCTGGAAAAATGGTTCAAATGGCTCTGAGCACTATGGGACTTAACATCTACGTAAACCTAACTAACCTAAGGACATCACACAACACCCAGTCATCACGGGGCAGAGAAAATCCCTGACCCCGCCGGGAATCGAACCCGGGAACCCGGGCGCGGGAAGCGACAACGCTACCGCACGACCACGAGCTGCGGACTGGGGCACTCTGGATTCGTCTTTGGGACCTGACTGCTTGTGTATTCTGCAGCTCGTTGAGCTAAGTACCGTAAGTGTTATTGTGTCTCTCATACTTTACTTTCTACCTCTAGAGCACTCGCAACGCTAAAGGATACAACATTCAGTACCTGAAAAAAAGTATGACATGACCGGTGACAGCCCTAAGCATCACTTGCAGCATTTTCTCTACAGAAAGGGATCGAATTCAAACATTTTTCAAAGGCTGTAGAACCCTTTGACCTAAGTGGAAATATGTGCATAGATGACCTACATGAGAAACTCAGAAGACATCAAAATTACCTTAGCAGCCGCGTCAACAAAAATAGTGATTATGTTGCAAACTGGCTGAAATTCGTTTCTTTTGCAACTGAGCAGGGTGTACAAAATATTTACAAACTGGTAGGATTTTTGTTCAGTACGCCTGGCTCCAATACCTTCGTGAGGCGAATCTTTTCATCCAGTAAGAATAAGTGGTGGGCACAAGAAACAGATGGTCAAAAGATTTAAACAAGGTAAAAACTCTAGTTGAGAGTAAACTACGGAAGCACGCCCTCAATTTTTTAAATTTAGAAAGGGTGATATTCAATCATTAAAAAGTGCCAAAAGTTCAGTTCAAATTGTTCAAATGGCTCTGAGCACTATGGGACTTAACATCTGAGATCATCACTCCCATAGAACTCAGAACTATTTAAACCTAACTACCCTAAGAACATCACACACATCCATGCCCGAGGCATGATTCGAACCTGCAACCGTAGTAGCCGCGCGGTTGCGGACAGAAGCGCCTAGAACCGCTCGGCCACACCGGCCGGCAAAAGTTCAGTGAAATACAATTATATTCAACCTGAATTTGATTGACTAGCCGCTGAAAACGGTTAGTATCTATTATTTTTTTGTGTTCTTTAGATGTGTACTTCCGCACTGTTAATATCTTGTGCATTCTGTTAAATACACTATGTGATCAAAAGTAACCGGACACCCCCAAAAGCATACGTTTTTCACATTAGGTGCATTGTGCTGCGCCCTACTGCCAGGTACTCCGTAACAGCGACCTCAGTAGTCATTAGACATCGTGAGAGAGCAGAACGGGGCGCTCCGCGGAACTGACGAAAGTCGAACGTGGTTAGGTGATTGGGTATCACTTGTGTCATACGTCTGTACGCGGGATTTCCACACTCCTAAACATCCCAGGTGCACTGTTTCCGATGTGATAGTGAAGTGGAAACGTTGAAGGGACACGTTCATCACAAAAGCGCACAGGCTGATCTCGTCTGTTGACTGACAGACACCGCCGACAGTTGAAGAGGGTCGTAATGTGTAATAGACATACATCCATCCAGACTATCACACAGAATTCCAAACTGCCTCAGACTTCACTGCAAGTACTATGACAGTTAGACGGGAGGTGAGAAAACTTGGATTTCATGGTCGAGCGGCTGCTCATAAGCCGCACATCAGGACGGTAAAGGCCAAACGCCGCCTCGCTTGGTGTACGGAGCGTAAACATTAGACGATTGAACAGTGGAAAAACGTTGTGTGGAGTGACAAATCACGGTACACAAGTGGCAATCCGATGGCAGAGTGTGGGTATCGCAAATACCCGATGAACGTCATCTGCCAACGTGTCTAGTGCCAACAGGTAGTGGTGTTGTGGTGTGGTTGTGTTTTTCGTGGAGGGGGCTTGCATCCCTTGCTGTTCTGCGTGGCAATATCACAGCACAGGCCTACTTTGATGTTTTAAGCACCTTCCTGCTTCCCACTGTCGAACAGCAATTCGGAGTTGGCGATTGCATTTTTCAACACGATCAAACACCTGTTGATAATGCATGGCATGTGGCGGAGTCGTTACACGACAATAACATCCCTGTAATGGACTGGCCTGCACAGAGTCCTGACCTGAATCCTATAGAACACCTTTGGGATGTTTTGGAACGCCGACTTTGTGCCAGGCCTCACCGACCGACATCGATACCTCTCCTCAGTGCAGCACTCCATGAGAATGGGCTGCCATTCCCCAAGAAACCTTCCAGCACCTGATAGACCATATGCCTGCGAGAGTGGAAGCTGTTATCGTGGCTAAGGGTGGGCCAACACCATACTCAATTCCAGCATTACCGATGGAGGGCATCACGAACTTGTAAATCTATTTCAGCCAGATGTCCGGATACTTTTGACCACATAGTGTATGTGGAAGGGATGTGTAATTTTTCGTGTGAAATAGTATACTGGCGGAAAAAATCTTAACATTAAAAACTAATTAACGTAGAGTGATGAAATTCTGGGAATACATTTGTCTAGGTAACATGTTTAAGTGATTAACAAAGCAGGATCACAGGTTAATGTAAGCACGAGATAAACACATCTCAAATGTGAAATGCTGGTACGTTAATAACCGATGCAACCATCTGAATGTTGAATGCAGTTAGGCAAACGTACAGGAGCCAGATGTCAGTTTGTGGGATGGAGTTCCTTGCCTATTGCACTTGGTCGGTCAATATAGGGACGGTTAATGCTGTATGTGGATGACGCTCGAGTCGTCGTCCCAAGGCAACACGTCGTCACTCTGTAGAACATGTTGTGCTATAACAGCGGTATGTGGGCGAGCATCAATCTATTGGAAAATACCCCCTGGAATGCTGTTCATGAATGGAAGCGCAACAGTTCGAATTACCAAAGTGCAGACCTGCAGTCAGGGTGCGTGGCATAACCACTAGAGAGCTTCCGCTGTCGTACAGATTCGCACCTCAGACCCTAACTCCAGGTGTAGGTTTAATGTGTCTAGACCGCTTACACAATGGTTGCAGGCGCTCAACTGTCCTCCTCCTAACCAGCACATGGCCATCACTGGCACCGAGGTAGAACCAGCTTCTATCGGAAAATACAACAGACATCCACCCTGCCCTCAATGAGCTTTCGCCTGACACCACTGAAGTCGCAAATGGGGGTGGTTTGAGGTCAGTGGAATCACGCCATAGGGCGTCTGGCTCGGAGCTGTCCTTGAAATAACCAATTTGTACCAGTTCGTTGTGTTATTGTGGTGCCAACTGCTGTTCACATTGCTGTTGCAGGTGCAGTACGATGCACCAGAGTTCCACGCCGAACTCGACGCTCTTCCTTTTCGGTAGTACCACGTGGCTCTCTGGAGCCCGTTCTTCTAGCGACCGAACAATCTCGCGTCCACCGCTTCCGGCAATCATGAACAGCCCTGCTTTCCAGCCAAGTCTTCCTCCAATACCTCAGAAGAACATCCAGCCTCTCGTAGCCCTACTGCACGACATCGTTCAAACTGAGGAGGTGTTGTGAGGTGTGAAAACCACATTAAGAACTCTGCAGGTTTCTTACGTCGATTGCAGGGATTGCGTTTGAATGATTCTGATATTTTAGTCAGTTTTGATGTGGTTTCTCGTTTCACTCGCATTCCTCTCTCTGATTCGTTGCAGCTAATTGGGGTTAAGTTTGGTGTCGAGTTAACAAATTTGTTTCGACATGTGCTGACTTCCGCTTACTTTTTATTCAATGGTCAGTACTACGAACAGACTGATGGAGTTGCAATGGGAAGCCCGTTGTCACCTATTGTGGCCAATTTGTTTATGGTGGACTTTGAAGAACGTGCATTGGAGTCAGCGACCTTGCAATCTGCGGGTTTTTTCAGATATGTAGACGGTACTTTTGTTGTTTGGTCTCGTGGTAGTGAGAATTTAAACCGATTTCTGGAACACCTGAATTCAATCCACCCGAATATTCAGTTCACTATGGAGGTGGAAAAGAATGGATGCCTTCCCTTCCTTGATGTGTTGGTCAGAAGGAAGACTGATGGTACGTTGAGACATTCTGTTTATAGGAAGCCTACTCACACTGACTTGAATCTGCGAGCTGATAGTTGTCTGCATCCAGCTCAGTGTGAAGGAGTACTTCGTACCTCGGTTCACAGGGCCCACGTTATCTCAGACCCTGAAGGTTTGGCAGCTGAGCTATCTCGAAGTCACCTTTCGTGAGAATGGGTATAGTGAGAGGCAGATCAAACGTGCGTTGCGCCACCATCCTTCTGTGCAACGGGTGAGTGACGATAGCAACGGAGTCTACGACCTTTCTGCCTTACGCAGGAAGCATTTCCAACAGGATTGGCCGTATTTTGCGGAAATATGACGTGAAATGTGTTTTTCGACCACCTTCTCAGATTAATGCCCTGTTGGTGTCCGTAAAAGATGATCTTGGTTTGCGAAAGGCTGGTGTCTATCGTATTCATTGCAGTTGTGGCGTGTCATATATTGGTCAGACAATCAGGACAGTGGAAGACCGGTGTATTGAACGTAATTGTCACACACGCGTACAACAGCCGAGCAAATCCGTTATTACAGAACATTGCCTTGACACCGCCGTCATCCTATGGAATACAACAACACGGAGATTCTGGGTTGCACGTCCAGCTATTGGGATAGTGTTATTAAGGAAGCTGTTGAAATCAAACTATCAAGCAACCTTATAAACAGAGATGGTGGATTTTGATTAAATGCTGCTTGGAATGCGGCTCTGTCTCTCATAAAAAAACAGAGGGACAGAATTAGTGCTACCTCTCCTGTTGATTAATAGTCACTATCGATATTTCTGATGTTGGTTAACTTTGTTTGTGTGTTGACTCTACGGTCACTTGTTCAAATGGTTCAAGTGGCTCTGAGCACTATGCGACTTAACTTCTGAGGCCATCAGTCGCCTAGAACTTAGAACTAATTAAACCTAACTAACCTAAGGACATCACACACATCCATGCCCGAGGCAGGATTCGAACCTGCGACCGTAGTGATCGCTCGGCTCCAGACTGTAGCGCCTAGAACCGCACGGCCACTCCGGCCGGCTAGGTCACTTGTTCTGTGGGTGGTACCTTCCTTGTTTCTCCTCTGTGAACCGAGGTATTAAATTCCCTTGCACATTGCTTCCTGCTTGCAGTTGCGCCTTGAGAATGGCAGGGTGTGCTCCTGTCGAAATATTGGCGGTGGTCGACGACGTTACCCGGCAGCAATCCCGTAAGTTATTTGAGGAGGTGTTGATAGTGGCATTCTTGACTAACATCAAATCACCACATCCAATATCAAGGGTAAATAACGCTCACTACGGTTACAGCGTGTATTTAAAGCAAATCTGATTTGCACCCACTTAGTAGCGCTATTAGCGCCACTCTTATTCGACTGGCGCAAAATTTGAATCGACATCATCTTTCGTATGTATAAACACGCCTACCAACTTCCATTAATGTCACACCACTCCTCCTTGGTGGTGTGACTTTTTTCCGTAAGTGTATATATATATTCACCTCCGTAGTCGAGTATATAAAGCTCATCTATGCGATGGCGCTCGACCCGGAGACAAGCCGGTTCGGAACCTGGTGGTGGATGAAATTTTCACTGCCAGTATTCGATCAGAAAGGGGTGAGAGGTAGTGACATAAAGTTTTTGATCACGTTTCTCTGCACCTACGTCCTGGTTTAAATACCAAACCTCTCCGCAGTGACCCAAGAAGTGAGAACATCTGGCATTGATGGTGATCCGTCCGAAGGATAGGGACGTTAAGCTCACCGGCCGCATTTGTGTGTTTCGACAGGAGTAGACTGTATGCTGGCACAGGGTTCACAATCTCGCTTCATGCCATCCATGGCAACACACACAACGCTACACTGTACGAGCACCATAAGAGTCATCCACCCGTCACGGATACACACTTGACACTTCATAATGCAGTCAAAAGATACGTCCATTTACGTCACTTATTTTGATACTCGCAAACTCACTCGTCAAAACCTGTAGAGTATTCTCAATTGGCCTAGAATCTTGAGATTTGGCAAAAAAGAAGCGTTTACAGTACAATCAAATGAAAAAATCCGAAACTATGAATTTGTAACTATATCACATTAAATTTTTTTGTTATTTGTTATCAGTCTGAATGACTGTCCGTCCGTCTGTCAAGACTCCTCTTTGTCAGTAACGGATAGACGTATCAAGTTGAAATGTATGTCACACAATAAGGTCTGTGGCCCTGGCGGTATAACAAACGTTAGGTTCTAAGTCAGTGTTTCCGAGCCTGGGGGGAATTACCTCGTCAGGGGAAAAATGAAATTTTATCAGGGGTAAAAACTAAACGATTCAATTCTGTTTCAGTCACGAAACTAAATAGGCCTAATTTGCAAAACATCTTTACAATTTTAGGGGAATCTAATACTGATTATATAAGTCATCAATAATTACTTTTTCTCAATGGTAGCATTTTGCGGTGGAGGTTACAGGTTGCTTTCATAGTCCACCCACTACAGACATATTTGTGCTTTGTCCAGTACATCGCTAATAATAAAAGTGAGGCATATACGTAACACGTGCTAAACATCTCAAGAAAATGTCTTCTCCAAGTTGTAGATAGTACCTGCAGAAGTCCAGAAATTGCTTCATTACTCGCTTCGATACAGATAAATGAATTAATTGTCAGCACGACACAGCAGTAACTACATAAGGGCTACTATAGTGCTGTACACAGTTTTATTATTTTTATTATTACTGTTACTATTATTAGAGTGATTGGACACAAAGCATTAACAGCCTGAAGTTGTCAAATTTCTGCCAGTTAGTATGATGAACACACGTGAATGATTTTAAATGGGGTTTCTGTGCGCAAGTCAAGCAAGTGCCACAATGGAGAGGAGTAACGCGGTGGAAGCATGTTTTGTAACAAGTGTGTACCCTCACTGTGGGTAGTCATCCCTCTTTTCTGAGAAGGAGCTGTGAGTAACACTTGCGAAGCACCACGAGTTCCTTCGTCATTCATTCTAACTCACACACACACACACACACACACACACACACACACACACACTCATTCATCTTTCACCGTTTTAAAAATAAAAGTGTTCCAAGAAAAGTCATTCATTCTGTGGTTTAGTTGGTTGCTAGAGTTGGTGATAATGCGGGGGAGGCTGATGGGTAACAGATGGAAGGGAGGGGGGGGGGGGGCGGAGGGAGGGCGGGGGTACTAGCTAATGTCTGATTACATTCAGGAGTAATGGTTTAAGAAAGATTGGGAACCACTGTTCTAAGTCAATTCATTCAAAAGGTTCGGCCATTTATGTCACATATTTAGATACTCCCAAACTCACAAAATAAAATCTATAGAGTACTTTCCGTTGATCTAGTATCGTGAAATTTGACAAGAAGCAAGATTTCTCGGTTCAAGTGAAGGAAAAATAATACGAAAATTGTTAATTTGTAATTATATCACGCGAAAAATATATTTCTTTTGTTATTCGTTAACCAGCGTCAAATTTGAAATCAAAACAGTCAGTTGTTTGGAAAGAGGAACTGCTGATTATTATAATAATAGTCGCCGGCCTCCTGCATGACTTTATGTCACGCTTAAATTATTAAAACTAAAAATTCTCGGAAATCTTGGAATCCCTCGGACCGATATCTTGCCAGTACCAGTGTCGATAACACGTAAAAATGGTCGATATTCTCGATTCCCGGAGTGGATGAACTGTCTTTGCACATAATTAAGTTTGTATGGAACCCTCAGTCCACGAGTCCTACTCACGCATGGCTATTTTTTTAAATTTTATTTTACAAAATCTGGCAACCGAGAACAGGGGTCTGTTAAAGTTTACATAGAATGAACACAATGACAGTGCTGAAAAGTTCTGGGACCAACACTACTATTTTTTTTTGTTTTGTTTAGTTTCAGGCGCTGTATTTCATTGCCATGGAATATCAGAGAGTCTTATTCTATATGCTTGTCTTTCTTATGAGATTTTCTTCGACTTTCCTAAATGACTCAAATCAATTTATTGACATTCACATCACATAGATTAAAATTACATTTCATAAAATTAAAAAAAACTATTGTTTCTTTACAGGCATTCATTTCCTATGCCATTGCATCCAGCAGAATCCCCCCCGCCCATGTTAGTACGTGCCTTTGCAACACAGATGTTGAATTTCTTTTGGTAAACTGTTCTTGTGATGACGATCAAGCAAAACTAAAAAGTAACGAAAGCCATTAATATAAATAAACAAACGTCCTTGTTGCTGCTTTACATTTTATGTTTTTCTGTGCACCTGTGAAGTTTCGAACCGTTCTGGCAGATGGCTGAGCCTTAGTACAGCGTCAAAATGGCTTTTACATGCGACGCACGTTACAGACAGCGTGCCGTTTCTGGTGTGCAGAAAAAGAAACCGTGGTGAACAGCCATAAACGTTTGTGCTGCAGTTGATAGTACAGCTGGGCGATGGGTAAATAAAGTTACAGCCTCAGGAGAAGCAGAAACAGAGCTTCACGATAAGCCACGCTCGGATCGTGTTGTCACAGCTCCAGACATGCTGAATCGTGGGATGCCATTATTGGTGCCGACCGGCGCATCACAACTCGACGTTTGGCTCTACAGTTGTCGTTCAGCATTGGAAGTGCGTCTGCAATGATCGAGACTCTCGGATATTTAAAGAGGTGTTCATGATGGGTTCCACGAATGCTCACAGCAGGCCACAAGATTCAAAGAAGGCCATTTTATCTGAATTGTTGGAGCGTTTTGAGACCGACGGAGAGGCCTTTTTGTCACAGATCGTTATGGGTGCGAAAGCTGGGTGCCCCATTTTGGGCCGGAAACAAAAAGGCAGTCCATGGAGTGGTATCATCCTCATTCACCACAAAAGAAGAGACTGAAGACAACCCCCTCTGCCAGAAAAGTCATGGTGTAGTCTTCTAGGTTGTAATGGCGTGATTATCGTGGATGTGATGCCAAGAGGATCAAACATCAATTCAGAAGCATACATGAAAACTGAATAAACTCGAGAACTGTTACCGACGTCTTCGATCGGACAAGAATCCAGCAGAAATCTTGCTCCAACACGATAATGCTCGCTCACAAACAAGTCTGTGAACCTGGGAAGATATCGTCAAATTGGGTTCGACATCATTGCCTCATCCACCCTACAGTCGAAACCAGGCACCCTCGGACTTCCATTGCCTTGGGCCGCTTAAAGATTCTCTGCAGGGAGAACACTTTGAAGATGATCAGAGTATCAGTCATGCAGTGAAAACATGGCCACGCCTACAGGATAAGACCTTTTACCAGCAGGCTCAAATGGTTCAAATAGCTCTGAGCACTATGGGACTTAACATCTGAGGTCGTCAGTTCCCTAGAACGTAGAACTACTTAAACCTAACTAACCTAGGGACATCACACACATCCACGTCCGAGGCAGGATTCGAACCTGCGACCGTAGCAGTCACGCGGTTCCGGACTGAAGCGCCTAGAACCGCTCGGCCACCGCGGCCGGCTTACCAGCGGGGAATTCATGCTCTTCCACAACGTTGGCGTACGGCCTTAGAATGTGTTGGAGACTACGTAGAAAAATAGGACGTGGACAAGACACGTTGATGTATATTGTCACCAAATTCTAGCTCTTTAACAATAAATGTTCTGGGAAAAAAATCTGGAGCATTATTTATTGAACGACCTTCGTGTTATCATCGTGTTACGTAGAATAATTATTTTCCATCAACAATAGATAATTTTATTTTCCTTTCCTTCGAGATATTTTGAGGCGTCACACCCAAAGTACAGCCAACTTACTGACTTTCCACACAAATACGTACATCACTTTATCCATCCTAGAAAAGACAGTGCGTATTTTATGACATTTTTGAATCAATTAAAAGCAAATATATGTTTCATCTTTTGCGCTTTTGTAACCAGAAAAATGGTTCAAATGGCTCTGAGCACTATGGGACTCAACTTCTCAGGTCATTAGTCCCCTAGAACTTAGAACTAATTAAACCTAAGTAACTTAAGGACATCACAAACATCCATGCCCGAGGCAGGATTCGAACCTGCGTCCGTAGCGGTCTCGCGGTTCCAGACTGCAGCGCTTAGAACCGCACGGCCACTTCGGCCGGCCTTGTAACCAGAAATTTCTGCTTTAATACATTCCTTCCTTTTCGAGCAAATAATTAAGGTAACTTAAAAATGTCAAAAGCATAAAATACACAAAGTTCACGGTACTTGTTAGTCACGACGACAGAGCTGTGCAGCAGTTTGGGTAACGAGGGCCTGATGAAACGCTATTATGCATTCCACGTCGCAAGATACGATCAACATTTGGCTAAAGTATGGGTGTGTCCGGAGGCGAGTGCTCTAACCGAGCTCCTTTGCACGTGCTCACAAGATTAGGAACTCTCCCGGCGAGTCAGTCCCGCATCGAAAGCTTTCAGTCGGCGGGATACAAGGCGGCGAGCCTTCCACCGAGACCATGGCTACTCCGAAACTGGAAGTAAAATTCCATTTTAAAAATCATTTTATTTGTAACGCAAAACAAACTGACGTTTCCGTCGACGCTGCGTGTCTCGTGAAAGACGTGATGAGCAATATTTGTTTGGGCCGACTCAGATACACATTCCAACAAATAATTTGCAAGTATCTGCCGAAACATCACAAAAATACCGCTGACAACTCTTTGGAGGGATACCCGGTGTATACAGATATATCTGCGTGACAAAAAAAGTAAAGCATCCAGAAAGGCAGGAGGAATGGAAATGAAACTTCATGTGTTGATACGGGGTATGTCATGTTACTACAGTGATTATAAAATCGAATCAAGCTGATGAAGATCTTGGCAGTATGAGCAACCCCCGCCCCCTTGACTGGATAAATGCACTGTTGCTGTTGAGAACGGTTTCGTAAATCCTTTGTATCTTCTCTTGAGGCAAGGTGGCCACAACTGTTCCAAATGGTCCTTGACATCCTGAGCACTGGCAATGGGACGGATCTGCCGTCCAAACTAATCCCCCCACTTGTTCAATCGGGGACAGATCTTGGGATCTTGCTGACTACAGGAGTATATTGACATTAACCGTATACTTCATAGAGAGAGGTGCCATACGTGTACCTATTGAAAAATGGCACCATGATACCGTCGTTCTATCAGATTTCCTTCAGTCACGATCATCCGTGACAAGGAGTCATACCTAATGACTCCCCTCACCATGATGCAAGCAGTAACACCACTATGCCTCTTCAAAACATTGCACGAATGGCCCCCCCCCCCCCAGGTTACCGTTATACTCGCCTATTATTGTCGTCTGGAGCTGTGCAGAACCGTGATTCAACGCAGGAAACAATGCAGTGACATTCATCAGCTGCCCATGCTTCCCATTCACGGCACCACTCCAGATGTAGCCATTTGTGTTGTTGAGTTAATGGTAGCCTACGCGTGGAACGGTAATTACCCAGTCTGGCTGCTGTTAGTCTCTGACCAATGGTATGGGGTGACACAGAATGTCCCAGGGAGTACATTACTTACTCTCAGATGGCAGGCTGTATATGAAGAGGTTGCTATGGCTAGATGCACAAAACAGCAATCCTCCATTTAATGGTCAGACGTGTCAACCGGAACCTTGACGACGAGCAGACCTATCTTCAAGTTTTCAAGCACTCCAAAGTCGGACCACCATCTAGCAAATCTGGATATTGCCCCATTTGACCGGAAAGCCAAATGGAGACCCACAGTGAGGCCACTGTCAAACTCTGTCAGGTACTAGTAATGCTGTCTCACACATGTTCACCCCATCTCCTTGTCCTTCTCTGTAATCACTGAACATCTGATGCTGTTCACACTCCTTATGTGCACTACTAGGTCTGATAACAACACTAAACACAATCAACACTAATGCACTCTGTTGGCCATTCTACCTTCACAGACCATTGCAACATTTACATACCCACCAATGGAGTTTACATCTACAAAATTACATTGATGTCTGTAGTTTAGTCTCACTATCAGTTTCTAATTGCTAAATTATTTATCTAGTTGCGTTAAAACTTTCTGAGCTCCTTGTAAAGCACTCCAGAACTTTCATTGATTAAAATATTTGTATCATCTGCAGACAGGCTGAGTTTCTTGATATTCTTCAGAAGGTCATTAACATAGACCAAGAAGGATAATGACCGCAGCGCAATTTCTTTTGGTATGCCATGGTGAGTCTTAGCCACGTCTAAGAAGCGTTTATTACCCCAGTGATCTTATACATTCTTTACTTTCCAGTAGCTGTCCGTCATCTTAAGATTTTATCATTGACGATTTGTTGGGTATAATTCAGAAGTAATTTTTAAAATGTTTGATACAGTTTATTTTCTGCACTATTATCTAATTTTCAAATCATTGCAGGCTCATCAACAGATGGAGTTGTTTCAGGAACGTTACCTAGACCTACGTAGCTAGGCAGTATGGTCGTGGAGCTAGCAGAAATAACGGAAATTTTGTTATTGGTAACGAAAAGTTTATGAAACGAAAATGTTGTTATATTTTGGGTACCTGTATTGCACTGTCTTGATGATAAGCTTGAAATGGCTTGTAAGTTATTTAATCGCACAGAAAATAAATTGTACGAAAAATTCAGAAACTTGTTGCATACTACACACAAAAAAATCTCCAATTTAAATCGCAGTTTCAGCCCGCCGTCTACAGTGAATGTAGTGAAGGCCTTATCAGTTTGCTTGCATTGCCTCACACTCCACAAAATATTAGTCTAGGCACTTCATGATCTACTACACCATCAACGTTGACAGGTCACAGTATACTTCCCCGTTGTCGATTCTTCCCTGTCTAGTGCCTCTAATGCATAGTAAACAAATTCTTGCGCTGCTAAGGGATTCGTTTTTTTGGAACACACATTAACTTATGTACTGTGACTTGCAAAAACAGAATTATTATTCTTTTATACAGTAGACGTTTAAAGACTTTTCATGTCACTGATAAAAATAAGTTATGGTCTGCAGTCTCACAATTTTTTAATAGAGGCAACATCGTCGCAATTTTTAGACTTCCAGGACAAACATCTTACGTCATCAGTTTGTTAATTATGTTGACCGGGGGCTTAGCAATAAAGTTAGATGATAGTTTAATTATGGCCGCATACATCTGAGATTTCAGCCTGTTTATGAGTCTTGTTACTGCTAACTCTTTGCTTGGAAACGGGTAAATGAAATTACTTACAAGGGGAGGCCACGACGTTGCGATCAGAAATTTACTTCAAACTTTGTACGTCTTTAGTAGACCCGTAAAATACATAATGTGCAAGTAATAAGGTGCACTACTCTGACAATTCCAAGTAGTAGTTTTATGCGTCTATTACGTAACTGATGTATCTGTGCGAAGGTATCGGGCTAATGGATCATTTTGGTCAAGCGGTTAGCGTTCGTGCGTTGTAAGTGGGTCGTGGAGGCGGAATTCGAATTCCACAATCTCATACTTTCGTAATCAATATTTTTTCATCATTGGTCACATTATTTAATTTATACGACATTGGAGACATAATATAATGAAAAAAAGTGTATTGGCATGAAGTTTCAATTTAAGTTTTCTATGTAAGTGTGACTAGTACCATCCTGCAACATCTGATGTGTAGAACACATCCGAAGAGGAATTTACATTACTCTTGTGGGTTGGCAAATTGTGACTTACTATATTACTGATTGTGAATAACGTCATTCACATCATTATTCATCGAGATTTGACTTGGACTTTCCAAGCCTGTCCCTCGTCCTCGAAAATTTAATTACAAATAGTAAACAGTCAAATAACATATAAAAGTCAGAACTTCATGAAAATGCACGTGTCGTTTTCATTACTTTATCTCTCAAATTTCGAATAAACTTAATAATGTTACCAGTGACGGAAAAAGTATTGATCGCGAAAGCAAGTGGTGGTGAAATTCGTACCGCCACCCCCTCTACAACCCGCTTACAACGTGCGAACGCTAACCGCTTGATCATAACGGTCCCTTTGAACGAATTAATCAATTAACATAATAGACACGTAAAACTTCTCTTGCGATTTTCTCGGAATTTCCAGAGTAGTGCACCTTCCTACTTGCACATTACGTTGTTTTAATGGCCCAATAACGGTGTACGTCTTTAGTAGATGCCGATATTGTGATCCCAACGTTGTAGCTTCCCCTTGTTAGTGAGCATCTTTCTTCTTTCAAGTCATTTGCAAAGTCATTTGCAACATTAGGTCCCAGAGTTGAACTGGGACTCATTCTACTTTTTCAAAGATCTATGAAGTAGTTATTAAATTCAGTTGCTCCAATTCTGATTTGCTTTGTAGAGAAATTCCGCCTGATTTATTTGAGGTTGTTATTTTTATGATCTGCCGCACTGTTTTAGCTTTGTTTTTTGTTTCGATAATGGCCTTTAAAACAGTCAATTTCTTTTCACATTTTATTAATTTCTGTAGATATTTTGTATTCGAAATATCACCATTTGAAATGGTAGTTTGTTCTATGTTCTATGATTTTGTCCAAAACTTAAAGCTTTTTACTAGCCACAATGATCCCTTTTGTAATCTGTTTCTTTTTACTATCTGCAATAAATTTTCTTATGATAGAAAATGCTTACTTAATATATTCGCAATACCAGGTTATGAAAGGGTTAAAGTCGTTTGACAGTCTTCCCCCTTGAAGATTTCTGTCCAGCTTTCAGTTGCAAGATTATGTTTAATAGTATTTATATATGATCATTTAGTTGTTGGCATCTAATTCTGATGTTCCTTGGTGTAGGCTTTGTCTTATGGACCTTACTTGTTCTACATGAGCAGACAGATTATTTTCATATGCCGCTATTGTACATTTACTCTCAGTACATTCTACAGCAGTAGCATTATTAGCAGTAACTCCACAATACGCCTTAATTGTAATATATAAGTTATGTTATGAAGCTATGAAGTTAGTAGTGAATTAATTTTATCGTCTAATTTGGATTTCTTAAGATAATTAATAAAAAAATCAAAACAATATTTTTGTTTGCCTTTGTATCTCGTCACTCAGAAATGATACTGGACTTCTGTCTGGTGATTAGTGAATATTGGTGATGATGTATTACTTATTACTATCTTTATGAAATAACACCCAAAGTCGTTCTCACAATTTAACTTCAGTAGATCAGCTCAATTCTTTATCATACTTATTAAGCATTTTTCACCTATGCACAGCTATAACTATTTTTATAAGTTGACCTTCTAAAGTTTGACGCTAGTCTACAGTTATGTAGATATAAAAGAGATGTCTTGTTCCTGAAATCTATATTCAATGAAACACAGAACTGTTGGCCTGTCTCCAAAGTTTTGTATGATTTCTATATTTCAAAGTTCTCTTCTTAAAAATTAGAAACTGTGGTGCAGGACTGATATTTTAAGGCTTCTGCTTTTCAGACTAAATAGGAGAAAGCTGGTTATGCAATGATTATTATATTTACTGCTATTTGTCACATCTTAGGTGCCACTTATGTTCGAGTGGATTAAAACTGTTCTGTTGCTAGTGTCATTAGTACTAGAACAAAGTTCGTTTTGACACATTTTGTTAGTGCAGGTTGCCTTCATACACTCAGGGGCAAACCTATTGATCTGCTTTGATTGATAGGTACTTAACCTAATGTTCTCCTTTGATTGACAGGTACTTAACGTATTGCTCTGCTGAAAGGATCCTTCCTTTTGATTGACAGGTCCTTAACCTACTGTCCCCCCACGCCCTCCACTCCCCTCCCCCAGGAAACCTCCAACCCATAACCCTCCCCCTCACTGCTACAGGTACACTTTTGATATCAATTTGATTAATTATTTAATTAAATCTAACCTCCTCCCCACCCCTCCCCCCTCCACTCCCCAAAAAATGATGGAAAGTTCAAATTTTGGGGGGAAAATGTCACTTGGGCTACCTCCACTAACCTAAGTCGTCTGACCTCCACCTCTTCCTTGGAATTGATGGCGAAGGGACTCAGCCTGTGCTGGGCTACTAGATAGGATGAACGTAAGTCTTTATTTTGCATGCAGAGTTAATTTAAACAATTTGATGCATTAGCTCCATCCATTGTGTCCACCATGAGGTCCGGAGTGCAACTGACCTAGTACACAGTACCGCCACCAGAGGGCGCCATCACCCCCTCCCATGACCATCCCCCCTCCCATGATGTAATCCAACATGGCAGTCTTGAGGGGAGAAATGGCTGGAAAAGGACTTGGCCTATGCTGGGTGCTGCAAAGAGGAATGAGTCCACTTTATTTATTCTGGAACAATTTATTTAGGGACAGATTTGACATAATATATTTTTTACACTGATGCAAAACACTCGCTCTGACATGCTTGGAATATGATACACAGTTTACAGACTTGCAAACTACTCAGAAATAATGCAGTACACTGATGTGCAGACAAGCAGACAACTCGTAAATTACCGAAATAATGCAGTACACAGCATACAGACATGCAAGCAACTTGTGAACTGTCAAAAAATAATGCATGTGTAACCCTATACAAACATGCTCACAAAGCTTAAATAGCCGAAAATAATGTTGTATATAAACACTCATTGCACGTAAAAAATGCTTTCAAACAATCATCAACTGCAAAATATCAGAGGCTCCAACACAGGCACGCATCACCACCACCCTGAGCCACTGCTGCTGCTGACAGCAGCCAGCAGGTGAAAGTCGTGTCTACAGTTAGAGTTCTCCAAGTGTTATACTGACATCACAGAACTCCAGCGCACACACGCACCGCCCACAGTCCCCTGTCCACTGGACTGCACAGGATGCTACCGCACACACTTCCTTGAGTCAGGATGCACTGATGGCCCCCATGAAGTGACGATGCAGCTGTAACCTGCCGAGCCTCACACAGGTGTCCGTTCGCGTCCCACAAGCATAAGGCAGCAGCATCCCTTTCATACTTGACACCTGTGAAATTCCTGTCAAAATACGTGTTCACCTAGGCACTGTTGTTGGCGCAATGATGCATAGCTGTGGTGTGGGCACAGCACCAAGAGAGATGTTTGCACTGCAGCGAAAACATTATCAATATTATACTGATGTTACGTGCCTACATAAATAACATGCAAGTTCCCCCTCTGAACATGCTATAGAAATCTATTCCAGAATAACATCGACTGCTTTTTCCCTAGCAATCCTAATGGGACAGCCCATTCATCGCTGAATTTACCCATCAAACTGTGCCACTGTGGGAGCACCATCTGCCATTGTTTTCTGCAGATGAGAGTTTCAGCGGCAAAAAACTATTTCGTACAGATCGCCACATTGCACTGACAGTTAAACCCTGCAAAAGTGCCCTACATATCGTCGAACATGGAAAGACTCTTACTCAGGTACACTACTCTGCCACTGAGGATGGGAGCTTGAATATTAGAACGTGAAACCAGTCTCCAACCCAGCAATATATCACCGCATCCCGTGTCAATGTAGTAAACATATTATTCGTATCCTGCGCCAGACAAAATCACCCCTTTTGCATCATTCATATAACTATCGACCGCCAGACAATCGTACATATACCGTGAAGACAGACAGCATAAGCACATGTACCGTAGGACTCAATTACACTGTTCTGCCACTGAGAATGGAAGCTTGAATATTAAAGGGTGAAACCGACCTCCAACCCAGTAATATATCACCGGGTACCATGTCGATGTAGTAAACACACAATTCGCATCCCTCACCATACTAAATCGCCTCTTTTGCATCATTCATATAGCTATCGATCGCCAGACACTCATACATATACCGCAAAGACAGACAGCACAGTATATACTCCTCGCAGCACTAGATATTTTCCCGCAGCTGTGGTCACAAGCCACCTGCTTCCGACATGTGACCAGAGTGACCAGAAGTCACTTTCTGAACTGTTGTACAAAGACGGGTTCATCTCTACACCAATCTCCAGACTCTGGGGATTACAAGAACACATGTATTTTCACACATGGTTTGCCAGAATATTATACCATTTATGCGATACTTCTCGATATCAAGCACATGGCAATATCGTTTGCATAGCAGTATCGCTTGCACAACATAATTCTGAAGATACAGACTGGAAATTATTTCTCTATAAACCCAAAACTTTAGCTAGGTGTAGCGTGCTGTAAACAATTGAGTAACTAGTAACTTATCCTGTCTGCAAAGACCTTTACATGAAAACTTGAAAAAAAATAGAGGAAACTGATATTTCCACTCGCAAATACCGACGTCGGTGATGTAACAGATTCCAAGTCATCCCTATAATTTACAAAGTCAACTAATGTGTTTCTCATGTCTAGAGAACCAGCAAACGTGTCTTCCACTTGTTTTTCACCTCCTATATGCGCACACCACAACTTATGTTCTCTCAACTAACTAAAGATGGAAAATTTGAAGAAGCAGTCAATCGGACAATTTACATGGGAGGGAATAACAGTCCAGCGCAAACACATGTCCATATTGAATCTTCTCAACTTTACACGCAATCACTAAAGCTCTCCAACACATACTAAGTATTAGTTCTCGAAATCAAGAACATAGCAATCTCGCTTGCATAGCAGTATTGTTCACACAACATAATTCCGAAGATACAGACTGGAAATTATTTCTCTAGAAACCCCCAACTTTAGCGAGGTGGAGCGTGCTGTAAACCACTGACTAACTAGAAACTTATCCCATCTGTGAAGACTTTTACAACAAAACTCGAAAAAAATAGAGGAAACTGATGTTTCCACTCTCGAATATCAATGTTGGTCATGTAACAGATTCCAAATCATACCTATAATTTACAAATTCAACTAAGATGTTTCTCATGTCTGACAACCAGCAAACATGTCATCCACACGTCTTTCACCTGCTAGACGTGCAAACAACAGTCGATGTTCTCTCAACTAAATAAAGGCGCGAAATGTGCAACCATACGTCCATATTGAATCTTCTCAGATTTACACGCAATCACGAAAACTGTCCTACTCATTCTAAGTATTAGTTCGCTATTCGGTCGTCTAGAGGACAATACGGTTAAGCCAGATACATTCCTGCATCCCAACAGGTCTCTCCATTCGCAAAGCTCCCATCATTAGCCATAAACGTGAACCATTCCCGCCACGGGCCACCGGCGCTGCGCGTCACGCATCCCCAGTCGGAGAATCATTCTAGGAAACTGATCACACATATATTTTATCAGTTTACTTACAATTAAATATTACGATCACGTTCTCAGTTGAACGACATTCGACAATGAGCGAAGTATTGGAAATACACCCTGCTCCGAGGTGTGGCTATGGAAAGAGAAATATCTGTACAATTCTTATGACTTGACATACTCTCCCCTTTGCTATCACAGTATTCCACGTCAAATCCATACCCTCCTTACAACTAGACATAGTCATTTCCTTTGCACATGCCGGAACACAAACACATACTTCATAAGCCTGATGCTCAAGGCAAACCTATCACACATCCCCTACTACTAAGTATAATACTTCGGTAATAACTGACTGCTGGCGATACGAATAATACTGACCGAAAATCAACGATGGGTGGACATGTCTCGTAAGTTTTTCTTGCGAGTGATACCACTGTGTCTTTGAAAGAGACACACAATCGACTTACAATCCTCCAGATGTTAAAAAACATGATCATATTACTATCACAAGCGGTCATCGTTCTACAGGTGCACACAAGTATCCATGTTAAAAGCTATACTGGCTTTATAAATCGAGGGGTGGCATTACCTCCGATTGAAGTGGTTTTTTCCAGACACTGACACTGAATATAGGCACTGAATATAGACAGTGATCGTAAGAGTGTATAGTATCAGACCAACAATGGGGTTACACGTCGTCAACGGTGCAACCTCGTAATAAAATCGCTGAAATTTGAAAGTGATTCGGCTAAGGAATGTGGTATGAAACCAGTATTTGCAACTCCCTCACGCCGCCGCCGCTGGACATTTCTCCAGTATTTGTAACACATTCTGTCTCGATGCCATGTCAGAGGTTCAGTGATATATCGACTGGGTTATAGGCGATGTTGATTGAGAAGGATCACAAACAGTAGATGATGTGCTGATTGAGGTCGTAAGAAATGTACACTAGCTTTTCAGATCGCTAGTGCTATGTAACATTAGAAATACTGTCCAGGATTTGGAATCAAGTCTCTCCATTCAAGCACATACCTGCGTTGGATCCTATGGAGAAGTCCCTTAATGAATACATCCATTAGTGAATCATATTTCTGGCACTCTCATATCTCGAAACGACTCACCTTTCCCGAACCTGTCTGCTATAGTAAAATTTCAACGTGGTTTTAAGTAGTCCCTATGCATCTTGCAACTGCTGCAATTTCTGTAGCTTTACACATGTTATCGTTCCAATTTAAGTCAGAACTGAGTAGAAGTCGGAGAAAGCTATATCTACCACCTTCTGCAACCCGTGTAGAAACACGCTAAGCTGAGTCAGTGTGACAGGACTGTGTTTTAACCATTCCGTGGAAATTGGAACAAGTTGTCATATCTCTGTCAGCAGCATACGATGTGTAAGATCAGCGTCAAATGAAGCTCGCTCCTGCAACATGAATTAGTATAAAAGGCAGTACGGGAACTGGGAGAAGAACGAGAATTTCGCTACTGCATTGTGGTGCGTCCCCAAATTACATACAGGTACTACAGTCCAAAGTAGATATGCATCCCTCAGGGCCCATTCATGTCTATCAGCCCAAAATGCTATCTTCATTATTCTGAACCATCCAACAGAGAAAAATTACGAACTATAAAAGCTCCACTAACTTCATCTGATCGAAAACTCGATAAGATTTTTACGGCATCTTTGTCCTCCCATATATCGAAAATAAATACCGTCTGTGTACCGGCATCGAGCTCATGTGACCATCCAATTAAACATACAGCTATTGATTCATTGCACAGACCAGTTTAAAGTTTCATCATATGTACTGTAGTAGGATGACTGTAACCCACAAACTATACTATAAGTCGAAGAGACATTCCCTGTGACACTGTATCGTTGTTGAAACATTGTTTTTTTCTGCTGTAACACGCTTTGTACACTGCCATACAAATTGTTCTTTCCATCACGACTCTGAGGTCTGTGTCAGGTTCTAAACTGACATTAACACGTTCTGATCCATTGTTTCTCACAGAAAACTAGACATCGCACGGTATAAGTCATTTTGTTACTGCTGCTACCATAACACATCACACACACTGGTTGATTTTAAATAAGACAGCTACTACTTAAGGAAACTGGAAGAGCTTGGTGGCGTTGTGGAGAGTTTCCAAACTGCAGTCCAAAGGTGACTGACGACCTCTACATTTAAACTCATCTGTCACAGTGACGGACTAGCTGATGGCTCTGTGTTGCATTTCGACTGATTCCTCATATTGCAGTCATGTACGCGATCACTGTTTTGGTGCTAGTCATCCCCAGAAGGTGTTGCCCCTCCACCAAAACTCTTTCTCCAACTCAAACAAGCGATGTCAGTCAATCATTATGTGGTAATCAACAGCATACCAGTGGATGGATGGGATGGAAAATACACCATTGATGTACTGTAATAATAAGCATAACAGCTGCTAGTGCGAACAATTAAGTAATTTTACGGTAATTTCAACACCTACCAATGATGCGACAGCATGTTTCCCCCTTCTCTACTTTGCGAGTATCATTGCGAACGTAGATAAGATGACTGTGCAGTATGTCCATTCATTGTTAATTCTCGAACATATACATCATCAAAGTATACCAGACAGCACTCTGCATATTTCTAGCACCTCGAGCATAGTGCTTAATTTACGATCTATCTCTATGCAGATGGGAGTCACAGAGCATTCTTGCAATCTTAGGATAAAATTAAGGACTGAAAGACCCCCTTGCACTGTCATTGACCAGCCCGCCCTGCAGTACCGTTACTAGTTTAATCTACAACCGACCAGAAGTAGACCGCTACATTCCACGTCTCGTGAATGAATGGAGCTTGGCAAGTCCTCGTCCATCCAAGTGCACAAGATTTCTCCAGGTGCGCCCATGTCGAGGAGGTTAGCACACCTTATCGATGTATAGTAACAGATTTGAAAGTGTTGTGATGTAATAGCAGACGGTTAAGAAGAAGAAGAAACGGGTATTCTTTATGCATGATGGAGCTCCAGACGGATGGAGTTCAAAGCATTTTACTTAAATCAACTACCCTATGAATTTTAGAGTATTGTTCCTGTGTCTGGGATCAGTACCAGGAGGGTATTGGTAAGAGAGACCATAAACTTACGCGCTCCTAAGGCTACACGGTTCTGCACTTAAAACAGGCTATAATGTTAGATCGCTTGAATTTCCGACCTATCAGTCGTGTGGAATGCAGCGCTGTTAATATTCCAATGTCAGAAATATATTTCCAGCGCGTGACATACACCCTTCTTGCAGGTTTCTCTACGATAAACTATGGTAAAACACTAAAAAGAAAAAAAACTACTTCCTTAAAACAGTGGCTCTGTGTGATACATGCACAATACAGCTTTCCAGAGATGTATAGCGTCCACTGTCCACACCCGATCACGGTTCAGAAATTATACTGCGCCCACATCAGTCCCATATAAAATGATCATTAGTAACACAAATCATGCCACCACTAACTCTGTACACAGCACATCTGTCAAGCAGATATATACACAGGGATTGCAGCATCTCACAAACACCTATCGCTAACTTAGTTATGAAACTCAAGCATCGATTTTACACCCAAGATGCGACGCGGGAATGGAGTACAGCGCATAAATCTTCGTTCGTTTAGAGGGATGTGTCACGTTTCATCACCCATGAGGTGGAAGTCCTCTGATGACCGAGAGGAGTACTGTTGACGATCGCAAGTAGGCACTACTCTAAGACCCACACAGAACACGCGGTTGTATACGATTCAAACGCAGACTATGTCACAAAACTGATGTATCCTGACACAACATCAGGAACAAATGGTCAAATAACCTGCAAAAACTTCTCTTTCTCTCTCTCTCTCTCTCTCTCTCTCTAGAATCCATCATCAGTCTAGCATTAAATCGTACCTCGTAACAACTCCATCTCAAACGACCACTCCATCCACTTTATGTCATTCTTTACCGCAGAGGCAGATTGTTCTTTGTCTTCCTCCAAAGCGTCAAACACAGTAGTCAATTCACGTGTATCACTGTTACCTCAATAGACATACAGTAGAATGCTGCGTGGACGGAAAAAAGTGACTGTTTCCTTCGTTCCCTTCGCTTCCATGTCGACGTTTTCTCGGACTCCTCTTGCTGTTGCATACATGTTCCCATGTACAAATTGTTCTGCGTCAACCAGAAGACACGGAAGTACTTCCTCAATTTCCCTGCTTTTCGGTGTATATTCCCTCAATTTATTCGTATTTTTCGCAATTCTATCGATTTTATGTCAATTCTACCCATGCGATCATGACATAAGTTCTCGTTCTGTGTTCTTAAATTTCTTGTAAATGTTATACAGTTTCCAACACCTAGCGCAAATGCACTGATCGGGAGGCACAGTATAGCACTGTACTCGATTGTATCCAGTTGCCTCCACACCACATATTCCACATTTGTAGAGCGTCTGCTCGGTTTTCTGTATGGCTGTGTATGTGCATGTGTCGCGGACGGCTTCCAGGACCAGGTCCTGCCACTAGTGGACCCAACTTCGAACATCAAATACATCTTCGGACCTAATGCGTGGTTGGTCCACTGCAAGCCAAATCCATATGTGATGTGTGGTGGATCCGCCTCTGAACATTGGTCTGGATATATAGTGCGCAGCAGATCCGCACTAGGACGCTAACTCAGATGTGGTATACTCTGGTCAATTAATCTTAAACTATGGAAAGAAAAATGAAAGAAACCAATAAAAACTTTTAATTTACTATATTCAGAAAATTGATGATTTAAATGCTGACAAACTTTACACAGACTTTTAATGGTTCCACAGTGTCTACACCAAATAAACAATTTTCTGGTCACAGCCAAGATACTGTGACACCCCACTCGTCACTTAGCTGGTTTTGGCGTGTGTTCACCCCAACTAATTGACTAACAGATCAACAGAGAGTGCGAAACTGCCGCAATATCGGATAACGCAAAAAAGTAATATGGCCCTGTGACTCCTGATTGAACGGCGGTGGCAGTGTTGACATTAATTTATTCAGAATTGATCACTTTTAATTGAAAAGGGGTGCACATTGATGTTATATTCAGCTATTGAACACCAGATGCAAAAGTTGAACATAAAATTAATTAAGAAAGTGACTTGGGATTTCAACTACTTGATTGAAAACAGATGCAGTCGATTAGCACAAATTTATTTTAACTCCCGACCTTCAATCATCACATTACAAGACTCTCCTATCAGGCAGTGGTAATAAATTGCGTTTGCTTGGAGTTAAGCGCGATAACTTAAAAGTAATTCCTATCGACTGACCCAGGTGTAATGCGGAATGCTAGAAGAATCATACGATACACGGCCCATGAAACCCTCGTAGAAATCTTGCCGACGTGATCCAGCAAATTAATAAGTGGCCGGAGCGGGCACAATATCATCGAATACAGCGTGGCGGAGCGGCGTCGTTGTGTGGACGTCGGCCAACCTCGTGGTGCTGCAAGGCTGCGCTCGTCTATTCACTCCTAGATATCTTGCTCAGTACATAGCTGAACCAAAACTTTCTATCTCCAAGCTCAATCGTTCCATTTGATAAGTACTAAGCTGCAGAGATGCTCACTCTTCCTCAGGCAAGCTGAGTAAAGAACGCCACGTCCGCATTCTAGGCAAGCTGGGAACGGAAGACCTCTACTGAGACTTCTGCCAGTCCACTCTTCGCCTCGGTTTCCCCTCCAGCAAAATCACTTACGCCAATTGCAGCGCAAGTCACGTTAATTATGCATCTCTTCCCAGCGCCAACCAGTGCCTGCTCTGGGAAGTGAACAAATTCCCACAAAATTTCCCTTCCTCTCAATTCTTCTATTTAGCTCCCCCCAGGCCACCCATCAAGATTAGCGTCTGCACAAACACCAAGTTTTCCGGAATTCTGACTCCCAGGAGAGTACTTCAAATTCATTGGTCCTATGTTCCCATTGGAGGCCGGCGTATTTCATGCTGTCGCTCTTCACCTGATTTACTTCAGGCTCTGCAGACCATGAGTTCACCGTTGAAGTTGCTATAGTCACGAACATGCATATTTTGACCTCTGTTGACTGCTCCACCGTAGCTTTGCATGGCTTTCTCGCATGTTTCAAAGAAAATGGGATGACAGACATTTATCAACAGGCATTAAGTTCTCCGTCTGTTTCCAGGTACACCAGCATCGAGTCAGGGTCAACCACCCACTCACTGTCACTCATCTTAAGGCGGCTGGAGGCCACGCCGTGTTACCGCTTTCTCAGAGCTTGAGCTGCCCTAAGCTGTCTATTGTTGCTTCCCTTAGCTGCTCCCCTGGCGGCCACAGTCAATTCTGAGTACTTCCCTGGGGTAAACTAGCCTCCACTAAATCGATGCCACAAAGCTTTCATGTTGTGTGAATTACTTTAAAACCATCACCCAACATTAATTATTCCAATACGTCCATACTATACCCTCTACAAGATGCATTGTGCCTTGTCAGTCATTTTTGTTCAGCCCTACTGTTTGCTCAACGTGAGTTAGGTGATCTTTAATGACTTCATGTAAGGGGCATAGTTCTTGCCATCTTACAATATGAATATTGTTCTGAGGGTTTGTATACATAAATCTGACAATATCCCTCCAAAGCACAAGCAACCAACAGCTATGTGCAGCGAAAAGGCAGATTACCACAAAATCCTCAATTAATACCAAAGTGTTTACTAGCACGATCATGACAGGCAGCGACCTCTCATGTCGCATGGCTTCTCTCCACCCACACTGCGTCCGACCACTTACGACTCCCCTCGACAACTGCTCGCTCACTACTACTCTCGATAATAATACCTCAGACTCGGAGCTTGTGTATGCAAACAGCAGAATCATATACGTCCAACTTTCATAACCGCCACCTTCAATATTATGAATTTTGTAGAGTGATTCCTGCCTAACATGCTGGCAAGGAGCAAACGCAAAATTCTTACATAACGAAATTGAGAAGAATAGCATCAGATGTTTGCAAAAGTTGTAGAATACATAAAAATAAGGGTAAGATTGCATAAGTTATGTACAGACTAGGAAATCGATGAGCTGTACAATATAGTCTAGAAAAAAATTATATACAAGTAACATCTTGCACATGAAAGCACTCATAGCCACCTGACATCGAGAGCACTTCATTTGACAGGATAACAAAACGTTAGTTATAGTTCTCCAAGAGTGCAGAAATAGTCTTTTGTTGGGTAGATACAAACTTTATAATTGCAAATAATGCAAAGAGGGGGAAAATAAATATGCAAGTATCATTGTGCTGGTGAGCACAGCAGATTACCTGACATTGGCGACAGTTCAGATCACAAAACAACAAATGTTATATACAGTTCCACAGAAAAAAATCATCTGGCAACAGAAAACCGGGTAAAGAAACACCTGTTTGGGTGCAGCAGACTCAGAGATAATATACACTACGTCCACTGACAACCACACCATAAATGTTAATGCATTCATTTGACGACACAGAAGTTTGAGGTGTAAGCAGACTCAGGGACTCATTTCACACATGTCCACTGACAACCACATCAAAATGTTTTAGTGTGTCACTCCTTTTCATATTCAGATCAAGTAGCAGTACAGAATCAGAGTAATAGAATAAGGCATAAGCAGACCTTGTTGAGTACCAAGGAATTCATGATGATCATACAAGCATTGACGTCGTATCCCTTTGAGAAAACAAGTTCTCATAATTGACATAGGAGATCAAAAACCTAATATGTGACACAGTAACAGAATCTAATCATATTGCATACATTAATAATAATAAGTTATATGCATTTGAATACAAAAGTCAGCATTATGTGAATAGGCACATATGCTCAGTGGTCAGTAAATGAGTCAAATGTTCGTGATCACATATAATTGCGTAAGTGTGGCAAGTTCCTTAAGTACAGTTGTAAATATGAAGATTAGGCCAGTCACACTGTAGCAAACTTGTTCTACACAAGTTCATTTTCTAATGGCACACAGTACACAGCGTACCACAAAACACTTGCCTTGATCCTTACATACAAAATATCGGACTCATAACATAAGTGAATGACATTCAGACGTGTCCAAAGACTTGTATGGTGACATATCTAAAAAAAAAAAAGTTTTAATCGTAGATCCCAGAGTTGATATATACAAAGTAGTTACATCTCATGTAATTTATCATACAATAGAAAATTGGCATTGCTCCAAGATACAGTTACATACACAGCAAAATTACAGGCAAACTAACTTAGGCTGACTGGAGCTAAAGTCACTTGTTTTGTATAAGAAGAAATTGCTTGTATACTCACATATATGTTTTTCTTAAATATCTACGACAGAAGTTGGATTATAATGACCTTCATATTTTGATTGTTTGCCTGTAATTTTACGTAAAATAAATTACTTCAATACATTTGTGTCTTTCTATTTAAACAATTTTATTTCAGTCTTTCTCATGTGGCTCTGCTACAGCAGTGATGCAGTGCCGATTCTATAACGTTACGTTAATGATTGTAAGATGATGACTTTTTTCTCTTGTCGTTAAGCAATACTGAAGCTCAAGAGAAATTATTTGCTTCATTTTCGGTTAATAAACAATTTCTTTCACATACTGTTGAACAGTTCGAAGATAAATCTTTTTGTGTTGTTCTTAGAGTAAGTTATGTCATTATTAGTTGCATAAGGTACGTCTTTTGAATGTTGGATTTATTTTGCTGTTGTGACTAACAACAAATGGCCATGCAATTCTGACTCCACACACAGACAAGTTGACATTTGAAATCTAACGATACTGACCATGTGTTGCTACCTGCTATTTTCTGTTCGATGATCATCATGTAAACACTGGTGTGATTTTTGAGAAATGAAATAATTACATTGTAATAATAAGGAAGTACTTGTGATAATCACAGACCTATTACTCAACGATTGAAAGTGTATTAAATTATGAAAACTAAACTGAATATGTAGTCATAAGAAATGACATGCTTTACTAACTTAGGTTGACTGGAGCTAAAGTCTCTTGTACTGCATAAAAATGTAGCTGATCAACTTGGATCAAGGCGTAAAAATACTACATGCTGAAGAGAAAAAAGTTGTTAAAATGCATTGATATTTATGTACACGTCATGGATCAATGCTTTTAGCATGACTGGACGCTTCTGGAATGTCTAGTTTCTCATAACAAACCACTGCGACATTCGTATTGTTAGAATGTAACCACCTCGCTACGTACGCTATATTCCGATCTGAAAAGCATTGCTTAGCTCCTACAACTTCTCAGAGTTCTGTGTTCTTTTTTATTACTTTTGCAATCAAGAAAAATTCAATTCTTTCTTTTTTTTACTGAGACAATTTCATTCCACAATTTCTGAAAGAAAATTGATTTCGCCATTTCACGTGTACGTCACATAATTCAGCAGTAGACAAAAAATCTTTGTAAAACTATGCATACCCATTACTCGACGGATACACCCACACATATCTCCAAATACGTGAAAAGGAAAATGTCTCTGCAAGTGCTGGTGTTTTGTGATACCTCAAACTGTCATTTGTTTTCCTTCCGTAATCGTTAAGTCTTAACGTCATAATACATCTTGTCAGTAGCAGCAAGGCTTCAGTAATAATGTCCTCTCAGAAATCCTTTCATGACAAAATAAATGTCATGAGGATATCACTGTGACTCTACCTTCGAAGAAGGTGTGCCAGGCGGGATCTCCATGTGTATGGTGCAGCTGTGTATTGCTTCGTTTAAAACTGTACTTTCTTTATTTTCTCGCGTTGCATAAATGGCTGCAGAAAATGTTTCCTCACTGAATCGTATGTAATACCTCGACTGTTTCTCCTCACCATATTGTTAAAGTAACATGTATCCCGTAATTTAACTGCGAGAAAATGTTTATGATCAAAACCATCATTTTTCTGAATGGATGAGTTTTCTCTCATACTTGAACTCGTATTCCAGTCATTGTGTCCTGGAAACATATCACGTTCACGTGAGAAGTGATCAGCATTTCCAAAATTAGTGCGTACAGAAATATGTGTGTGACGTTCCATCTCTAACGCTAATGGAATTCTGATTGAAAACAGAAATAGGAATACAAAATTAATTACTCCTCCCACGAATTACAAAGAAATCAATTCTCAAACATCTGACTGGGAGTTTTAAAATATCCTCTAACGTCTCATAACAACTGTTCTGCAATGCCCCTGTATGCGACAGACAACTTACCTCACCTTGTCGCAGCAGCTGCGTGATCAGCAACATGCTAAAATATTTCAAAAAGGAAAACTGCTATCCGTGCAAAGTGCAATGCATGGACTAATTACAACAATTACTGCCATACTATTATACATAGAAATTCATTGATTAGGAGGGGTTTAGTCAATTAACCTTAAACGATGTAAAGAAAAATGAAAGAAACCAGTAAAAAATTTTAATTTACTGAATTCAGAAAATTGATGATTTAAATGCTGACAAACTTTACACATACTTTTAATTATTCCACAATGTCTATACTCAATAAACACATTTCTGGATACGACAAAGATACGAATAGTATTCTGAATGTATGTATACATAATTCTGACAAAATCCCTCCAGTGCGCAAGCAGCCAATAACTACGTGCAGCGAAAAGGCAGATTGTCACAAAATCCTCAATTAATACCAAAATCTCCTCTGGCGCTACTAGCACGGTCATGGCAGGCGGCGACCTCTCATGTCGCGCGGCTTCTCCCCACGCACCCTGCGTCCCACCACTTCCGACTCCTCTGGACAACTGCTCGCGACTGTAATACCTCAGACTCAGAGTTTGTGTAGGCACACAGCAGAATCACAGATATCAAACTTTCAAATTTTCATATAAAAATTCGCATGTACTTTTCAGCACTCTCTTGTACATTCGATTAACCATTAGTTATTACCACTTCAGCCTTTTTATGAGTGCCTAACTGTGTTCGCTTCAAATTCATATAACAAAACCACAGTACTCCTAAAACTGATCCTGCAGTTTCTGTTCACCATGCACATCATGATCGTCACGTTTGTCACGGCTGCATGCTTGTATGAAATCATCTCGATGTTCAGACCACGTCAAATCGGAGATAAAACTCGAGCTTTCAAAGATTAACATCGTTTACTTAGTCAGAAAATGACTGCGAGGAGAGAAGTTTGGTTCCTTTATAGTTATCGTTCAAGCTTGTCATTGGTCGGGTGAGGTCGCGTGGTATTCTAACTTCCATCTGCGGTGATGTCACTTGGAGTGCAGGATTCGCATGTGCAAATGCAGGAAGTCGGTAATTTAGCGATGTGCCCCTCCCCCCCGCCCCCCCCCCCCATGAATAATAAAAGAAACGGTGGAATACCGCATGTGCAGAAACAATTAACAGATGAAAATTAGCTGCTCTCCTATTATAAAGCGGACGTGTAATTAGCTGATACAGCATCTGCGGAAAATGTATGTAAAGTATACAAAATCTTCCTACAGGGAACACATGACACAGCTGACATGAATAGTGACGCAGTGAACAGACCTGTAACATGACGAAATAACGCTCCATAGCAGATGCGCCAACCAATCCTGCTACAAAATCCTGTGAGCGTTTCACCTCATTAAAACTTCCGCACACAGCGGAAATCCGTCACAATGACACAAGCATTCTAGAGTTGCTGCTGGTTATAATTATCATTTAAGGGTCACCTGGCCGTACGGAAGATATAGGATATTAGCAATCTCGAAATGTAAGTCGATTTGAGAATACAAAACTTTTATTTAATGAAATCAAATAGACAGTTGATAATGAATACACAGAGCAACACTGAAAAGTGTCGCAAATTAACATAAAATGACTCTAAGCTCTGTGGGACTCGCATTTAATTGAAAGACTACAGGATGCAAAATGAGTAAGACTTTCACATATGGGCAGCTCGTAAAAGCAATATAAATGAGACGAATATTCAGTAGAGCTTTAATTGAGAGTATAAGATGCATGACCAAATGAGTTAAATACGAGCTGCTCAGAAGATGGATTGTGCTTGCTGCCTGAGCGAAACTTATGATCTTCAAGTACAGCGATAGGGCGATATTCAGCATCAGACAAGAGCCGTAAAGCGAATCCAAGTTCTCTCTAGAACCCTTGCAATTCCGAATTTTCACTTGGAAGAGAGACTGAATGTCTGCTGCCAATGTGACGAACGAATATGTTCCCTTTTCTACTGGTTTCGGACAGTCTCTCTCCATTGTTCGGATGTGACCGCGCCGCATCTGGTGGCTGGGGAATTAGTTTGGATTGGGCAGTCCATAATACACTCCTGGAAATTGAAATAAGAACACCGTGAATTCATTGTCCCAGGAAGGGGAAACTTTATTGACACATTCCTGGGGTCAGATACATCACATGATCACACTGACAGAACCACAGGCACATAGACACAGGCAACAGAGCATGCACAATGTCGGCACTAGTACAGTGTATATCCACCTTTCGCAGCAATGCAGGCTCCTATTCTCCCATGGAGACGATCGTAGAGATGCTGGATGTAGTCCTGTGGAACGGCTTGCCATGCCATTTCCACCTGGCGCCTCAGTTGGACCAGCGTTCGTGCTGGACGTGCAGACCGCGTGAGACGACGCTTCATCCAGTCCCAAACATGCTCAATGGGGGACAGATCCGGAGATCTTGCTGGCCAGGGTAGTTGACTTACACCTTCTAGAGCACGTTGGGTGGCACGGGATACATGCGGACGTGCATTGTCCTGTTGGAACAGCAAGTTCCCTTGCCGGTCTAGGAATGGTAGAACGATGGGTTCGATGACGGTTTGGATGTACCGTGCACTATTCAGTGTCCCCTCGACGATCACCAGTGGTGTACGGCCAGTGTAGGAGATCGCTCCCCACACCATGATGCCGGGTGTTGGCCCTGTGTGCCTCGGTCGTATGCAGTCCTGATTGTGGCGCTCACCTGCACGGCGCCAAACACGCATACGACCATCATTGGCACCAAGGCAGAAGTGACTCTCATCGCTGAAGACGACACGTCTCCATTCGTCCCTCCATTCACGCCTGTCGCGACACCACTGGAGGCGGGCTGCACGATGTTGGGGCGTGAGCGGAAGACGGCCTAACGGTGTGCGGGACCGTAGCCCAGCTTCATGGAGACGGTTGCGAATGGTCCTCGCCGATGCCCCAGGAGCAACAGTGTCCCTAATTTGCTGGGAAGTGGCGGTGCGGTCCCCTACGGCACTGCGTAGGATCCTACGGTCTTGGCGTGCATCCGTGCGTCGCTGCGGTCCGGTCCCAGGTCGACGGGCACGTGCACCTTCCGCCGACCACTGGCGACAACATCGATGTACTGTGGAGACCTCACGCCCCACGTGTTGAGCAATTCGGCGGTACGTCCACCCTCCCTCCCGCATGCCCACTATACGCCCTCGCTCAAAGTCCGTCAACTGCACATACGGTTCACGCCCACGCTGTCGCGGCATGCTACCAGTGTTAAAGACTGCGATGGAGCTCCGTATGCCACGGCAAACTGCCTGACACTGACGGCGGCGGTGCACAAATGCTGCGCAGCTAGCGCCATTCGACGGCCAACACCTCGGTTCCTGGTGTGTCCGCTGTGCCGTGCGTGTGATCATTGCTTGTACAGCCCTCTCGCAGTGTCTGGAGCAAGTATGGTGGGTCTGACACACCGGTGTCAATGTGTTCTTTTTTCCATTTCCAGGAGTGTATTTGAGGGTAGGCACGAAGCTTTTCATGCCAGGGAGACGCCAGTGATAGCCTGCTCTTTAACGTGCAGACAGAAAGTCAATTTTCAACCTCAAGCAACTTCAGTGGGAAGTTGTGCCGACCAGCGTCATCTAAGCCTATGGAAAGCGGATTAGCGCCAGGAATTGTTGACAATAAGCATTTTGGGAAATGCGAAAACCAGGAGGCGCTCGTTCCCTGCCATGGAGACACAATGAAGAGCTTCTGCCGATCTTATGGGACTGCCGGAGCTACCGGACCCATTACCTTCTGGCGAGAAACTGAATACCTGCTGCTCCCAGAAAAATGTACCGAGCTCACAGAGTTAATTATCGCGTAATCGTGACAGAGCTGGAATCAAAGCCAAAAATCGATATGTAACAGCCATGTCACACAGAGACGGGGACCATAATGTGAGTGATGCTTGGAGAGGAGCACTTGAGAAGGAGCACCTTCAAAGAAAAAGATCCGAAGGGGATAGCTGATGCTGGGGTTTGCCTCCGTTCTCCTTCCGCACTCAACCACGGCCCACTGGAGGAGGAGGAGAGGCATATCCCCACATCACCGATTTCCTGCATTTGCGTTTGCGAATACAGTTCTCGTGGTGTCGTAACCGCCAACAGAAGAATCGCAAGCGACTTCAGTCGACCAATGACAATCTTGAACGCCACTGCAAAGGAAGCATACTTGGCCCCCGGAAGACAGTCATCTTCTGACGAAGAAAAGGGTCTTAATCTTCGAAAGATCCAGTTTTAACTCCAATCTGGTAATGTCTGAATACTGAGGAGATTTAGTACTTGTATAATGTCAGGTTTGTATCTTAGGTTAAATAACGATTTTGGAAGTATTCTGAACCTACTTTTATTTATGTATCCCATATTCCTTATGATACTTCGAATATCACTGTATCTTCCCACCCCCACTCCCCACCCTCATCTCCCTCCCCTGCTTCCCTTTTTATTTTCAAATGGTGTGTGGGATGAACGGCTGTCGGTAACCTAAGTTGAAATGTATTTACAAGGAAGCTGTTTCTAGTGGGACATACACTCTTGGAATGACAGTGTCTCTCTTGTAACGTATCCTGCACAAGTCAACTGAGGTTATCATGACATACTCCTACCTATTAAACGATCTCGCTGCTCATATTTGGGTCTTATCTGACTCCTCTGTTAATCGTGCCTACTAATGATCCAAACCGACGAGCAGTATTCAATAATCAGTCGAACTAGGTGTCTGTTAGCTACGTCTTTCTTCAGTGAATAGTATTTCCTTAGAATTCCTTGTTTCTTATTCTCCTACAACCAGTTTTATGAGATTGTTTCACCTTAGGTCACTCCAGAGTACACTCTCGGATACTTACGTTTGTTACTACGAGTATTTCCAATGAGTGATCACCATTGGTGTGATCGAAGACTATAAGGGCCTTTCCATCTAGGTCCAGTACGTTACATATGTTTATACTGAAGGTCGACTGACAGTCTCTGCAGCCAAGCATCAGTCATCTGCTGGTCTTCCTGCATTTCGTTAGAATTTTCTAGCGCCGAGGCTCATCTAACAACAGCATAGTGAACAGCCTGACAGAACCTCCGACGCTAACCATTAGGCCATACATCATACAGGGCGTTCAGAAATTCCCGTACAAACTTCTAGGGCTCGTAGAGGAGAGTGCGTGCATGATATTTTGAATAGAAATTCATGTCCGGAAACGTGCCGTTTCCGTTCTACGACGGTTTTAGTTCACATGTTTAACTCATCTGCTTCTGCTTGAGGAACTGAATTAGGCATAATGCAGTACAATTATTACGTAACAATTCTAAAGGGAACATAATGAACACCAATTTATCACTTAAACAAATTTTTGTGTATTAAAACTGGAACATTACGTGTTTACATTATTCCAGAACAAAAAAGGAACCCAACATACTGTCCGTACAGAACAGTACTGATGCAGCAGGGCTGACATTGAGTGACATAAGGTGACCATCTAACGTCGTACGCGTCGTCCTTCCCTACTGCATACCAGGACAAGAAGCTCTTCTCTTTCCCTCAGAAGACACATCTGAGTTGAAATCCTCGTAGAACGGAAACGGCGCGTTGTCGGGGATATGGGTTCCTATTCAAAATATTATGCTCTCATTCCCCTCTACAAGTCCTAGAAGTTTGTAACGGGCATTTCCAAACACCCTGTATACCGTGAACATTAACGGCCCTTAAACTCTCTTTAGGTATCACTACAGTTACCTTTACATCTGAACATTATACCCCGTTAAGAATGGCGTGTCGAATTCTATCTGCCAAAGAATCATAGACTTTATCTATATAGTGTTTATACTATAAGTCTTAAACTCAAAGACCACCTCTTTTTTTTAATACTCGATGGACATCAAATGTAATTGATCACTCTTAAAAACAAGCCAAGATATTTCACACGACATATTTAATCACTGGACTATCATTACAGATCAAATCGCCTCGATTACATAAAAATACTGAAACTAGACACAGGAATCATTTCTCAGAAACTTGTATTGCTACGTGCATAAATTGCCATAAACTTATAGTGTGTATCTCTCATAGAGTTTTCGATTTTTCCGGGTCGTGAGCTATTCGAGGTGCGTAGGTGCCTCTTGCACAGTAAGGTTGTGGATGGGCTAACAGGGACTCGGACGACCTGGGGCTCGCTCCTGCTGTCTCATGTCCTCTACTGCGCCATAAGAAGCTCAGCTCACTCGGCAGACCACTTGTTTTTCTTGGATCTCCGTACTTACTTCTTGCATACGCTGAGGTAAACAATTCATCGACCCCGTAGGGGACCTTGGTTAACACGTTGGAATTCAGCTGCACGGGACAGCTAGGAGACGAGTGAAGTTCCTTACTCCAGCCGGTCGACATAAGGAAATGGTTATCTTGAGCACTCCTTAAAATAGATGTTAAGTTATTTTCAATGGCACTTCTTTTCTTGCAGTTTTTCAAGAAATTAAAGAAATGCGAGGTAATGACACTGCGAACTATAGTTCGTATTATGTAATAAACACACAGGGGCGAATGCGTGCTCTCTTCTAACATCTGTAGAGAAGTGGCTCTTGGAAATTTTTCTGATGTGCTAATGTCCCCGATGTAAATCGCTTTTTCGCCAGGTGAAGGCTCTTTGCACTCGGCTCTGAGTAAGTTACTTTGTCCATCAGTGTCTTCCGGATTCAGTGGGCTTTGCAGCTTCAAGCCCATTGCCTTGATCACCTGTTGGATATGGCAAGCTGGGCACTGCAGCGCCAACAACCCACACTTACAGCCATCCCTGGTACTAGAAACGAAATCTATAAGGTCACACGACATGTCGAAACGAGATGGTAGAGTGCAACTTTGCTCGTTTTCTTCTCTGGAAGATTTTTGCACTGATATTAGTAGTGGGAAATCCTTATCTTTATTTAATGTGGCTTTGTTTCCATATCTACTCTGATTGCGCGAAATTTTATTTTTGAGAACTCTAACGTAATGCATTGGCGTTTTGAGCAATGTGTATTTCTTTTTCTCGACGGGAAGCTCGTCTGGTACTGGACTGGACACAGCCGTCATGTCTTCGGCTACTCGTTCATCCGTTTCGCTTATACCGAAGAGGTCGTCACTGGTGTTATTAATGTCAGCTGAATTGATCTTCAGTATCTGTTGAATAACGAACAAGTTCAAATTAGAGGTTAGCAGCATATCTTGATGATTAACTTGTCTGCGTCTGTTCATCTTCTCCTCGAGCTCACATTTTCTGTTATACCAGTTATAGCACCAACGTAAATTCCAGAGTCGCTTCGCTTGGATGAGTCTTTCTTTACTTTCAGTATCATCAGCATCCTTGCTGCTCGTGTTCGCACCACTGTGAGCTGGTTTTTTCTTACACATATTGCAAAAGCTTACCTGAACTTTACTATGTTTAAGTCACAACTGGTACACCAAGAGCTACCATTTCCGCATTCACCAGTCATGTGATAATACAATTCACAAGTGCTCTGCATCTGGTGGGGTTATTTGCAATGCTGCTTCCGTTATATCCTGTTCCAAAACACAAAGAAACATTGACTATTATTTTCAAGTGACATGGAATAAGTTTAATGGTTTAAAATCTAATATAAACTCTATGTAATTGTAATACTCCGACTTAACCCAGAAAAAAATTTTACGGAGCCATTTACTCCCCTTGATAGATCGTGGAGCTATATCATTCTTTTTCCCTTTGTGATGACCTAAATTTTCCAGTGTGTGTAAGAGTTCCGCACGCGGGTAAAATTCATTTAGCTCAAAATTCGTAAGTGACAGTTGGCGTGAATATTTTTTGTCATGTTCATTTAAACTGAATCAATTGTAAGGTGGGCTGGTGAATTTGGGCTTAAGGTGCACGACATCCTTGAGTGGCCATACCATTTCTGCTTTCACGCAGGTATGGTTAATTAATATCAGATATACAAGGTGCAAATTAACTACCTTTACAGACTTTGAGGTCAAACACCTTCCACCAAAAAAAAGGAAAAAGTCTGGAAATCATGAGCTCTAAAACGCATGCCTTAAGAGCTATGAGCATCAATTTATGGTCGATACTGTGAAACACATATCTTTCACTGTATGATCTTTGCTCTCCTAATTTTTTTAGGGCTAAAACAAGGAAAAAAGTCTAAGATGCATACCTTAAAAGCTACGAGCATTTGGTCGATAGAAGAGATGTGTTACACAGTAACGAAGATGAGAAAGAGCTCATAGCTCTTAAAGTTTACATTTTACAGCCCATGTTTAACGGAAATTTTTTTCTTGTTTTGGTCAATACTACCTCTTTTCAAAATAAGGAAATCAAAGAGCTTGCAGTAGAAGAGATGTGTTTCACAGTATCGAAGACGAACTAGTGCTCATAGGTCTTAAGGTATGCATTTTAAAGTTCATATTCACTCGACTTTTTTTCTTGGTTTGGCGTAACGAACCTGTCCCCAAAGTCTGTGAAGGAAAGTTGGTTACGTGCTGTATATTTACAATTCCGCATAAAGATGACACAAAGTACCATATGAATACCCTACCTTATTTAAATCTCTTACAGAAATCTCTTACAGTTTATAAAACATGTAAAAAAATTATTTAGAGACACATGCCTGGCCCATTATGGAGAAGGACAAATGAACCAGCCGCTCTGAAGCACATTTAAATATTCTAGTCGTATCTGTATAGATGTTCAGCTTCAAAACTATTTCACATTCAACTCGTTGTTTCCTAGAACAGGTAGTAGATCAATATTGAAACATATTACTGTTCCTTTTTCTGAATATAGAGTGCAATCAATCCAGACGTGGCGCACTGTAAACGGCACTCGAGAAACGTATGCAATTTCTGCCTGCAGGAGATCGCCATGTATCATAGAGCAGTGTCTTAACTTGGCCTCATGAGAGCCACTTCGTTCCATTTGAGTGACGGGAATTATGTTTCCCTTGGTCTTATGAAAGACATGACCTGGCGTTGCATGGGGTTTATATCTATAGCCATTCGTTCTCCCACTGGCACAAAGTGTGTGATAACAAAGTGTAATGGAATGTTACAATAAATAACCACACGCCCCTCGTACACGTACCCAGCTGCATTCTCAGCTTGCTCATTCCCATGACTCCCAGTGCAGCCTGTAATGCAGATGAATGAACCTTTCCTCTTATCGTTGTAATAGGAGAAGATTATCCTGAATATGCTAATCTAGACTGCTAGGGAAGTAGGAGAATAATTTATTCTTTGGATCATATTTGATATTTGATTTTCGAATTGCTTACACACAGGGGCAGAGTAGGGAAGAGCCTAACGCATGACATCATCATGCCAGTTGAAAAAACTTTTGAAAAAAGTCCGGTGTTGAAGATTCCACTTTTGTTACCTTCATTCCTTGAACAGTATTTGCAATCGCAGACAACGCTATCACCAAATTCAGGGCGTTGATTTGGAATGACTTAATGGCGTAAAACAGTAGTAAATTTTAAGTAAACATGTTTTACTTTCTGCTCAGAAAAACCGAAGATTCACTTTCAAGTATGGCAATATTGTTGACAAACAAAAGATAGGTTATTGATTTAGCTGTAGAAATGGCTGTAACTTCAAATGATTTTTCTCAAAAAGCCTCAGAATATGAATTAAAGCCTATTAGAGCATTTCGCTACCACCTGTTGGCGACGCCCACAAGGTAACACACATAATTATGTTTAGGCACATGCTGCTGAGTATAGCTTTATCGAAAACTGGAATTCTAGAGAATAAGCCAATGGTATATTCTCAAAGCTTCTGCACGTTTTTAGGACCCAAAATAAAAAACAACAAAAGGTGAATAACAACCTACATTTGCCAGGAAACATTTACAATTACATTTCTATTTTAGAACATGATGCATTGTTATTTTCTCTCCTAAAAAAGCGGTTGGTGGAGAGGACCTTTCCTGAAAACACTTAAGCAAAGTCAGATGATGACAGTTGGAGTTTTATACCACCAGTGGAACGTAACCTCAACTTGGCCTAATTGCGAAATTAATGAAGCTGTATTAGCCAGACCACAATACCGAGCATATTTTTTTAATGTGCATTTTTCGGGAAGAAGAAATGACGCAGTATCTCATACTAAATGCTGATCTGTGAGTGGCAGAGCTAAATATCTGATATCTGTGTTCTGTAACGCTGTTGGCTCACAAGCTCTCTGACAGGTCTATTTCCAAGAAATAAAATAGAACAAGGGGAACAGGAAAGCTAGGCTTAAGAGGCGGTTTGGTTTGGGGGAGGGATGTAATGCCATCATGTACTTGTCTCTACCCTGCCTGTTCGTGTAGGCAACCCGAAGGTCAAAGATCAAAGGTGAAATTACATCCAAAGAATTACTCTCCTACTGAGAACTGCTCGTAAGGTTTTGATTGTCACCTCGAACAAATGTCGTAATTAATTGCCTGTTTGTTCTCAGGTACATGTGCACATTCGTGAAACACACAATGCTGTAGCTCATTATGTATGGTTCAGTCACACAACCTGCTCCTTTGGGCCATCGAATTGTGCCTTACTCCAGTATGTTCCTGACATGGTATTTCTTTCTCTTTCCACGTGTAAAGAAACTATTGCATCGCAGACATTTCCAGTATGACAACGAGGTAGTTGTAGAGGTTGAACATTTCCCGAACCACCAAAATGCAAATTCCTGCAACCAAGGTCGTCGCCAAATAGTCTTTGGGAAGAAAAGGGTCGCACTGTAGCGTGAATATGTAGAGAAGGGCTAACACAGTCACCAATGTTCATGGTCACAGCGCGAATTTTTCTATGTGATAATTAAAACTCTAAGACTAATTCTTGTAGTTATTTCGCCGAGTAATCTAAATTTGATGAATGCTGTGAGGTGCACTACATGAATCTGAACTTCTGAGGAAGTTCCTGACTCAACACAAATGCGGATGAAAAGGGGAGGAGGTTCATGGGTGCATGATTCCCCCCAAAATTAACAGAGGCATTTATGCAAGATTTTTAAGAAGTCTTAGATTTAGTTACAGGAAATAGTATTGCTCAAAATGAGAAGAAAAGTATCAAAAATTATACGCACTGAAACTAAAACCTGTTGAGATATATGCCAATCTGTTATCTCATTCTTGTCTTTATGGAAAAGTAGTCACTATAGGCTTGGCTGCATGTGGTTACCACGCATCCTGACAAATACTTCGCAAATTCAACGGATTCAGAATGAAATTTTCGCTCTTCAGCGGAGTGTGCGCTGATATGAAACTTCCTAGCAGGTAAAAACTGTGCCGGACCGAGACTCCAACTCGGGATCTTTGCCTTTCGTGAGCAAGTGCTCTACCATGGTAGATGGTAGAAGGTAGAGCACTTACACGTGAAAGGCAAAGGTCCCGAGTTCGATCCTCGGTCTGGCACACAGTTTTAATCTGTCAGGAAGTTTAAACGGATTCAGTTCCGGCAAATGGGCAAACCACGCGATCAGAACTCCTTCAACAGTCCAACAACCAAGAAACGTTGCAGTGCGACACTGCAGGGAACTGGGAGATGACTAGCGTACCAGATCGTTGCAGTGCTATGCCTGGCATCAGTGTCGCCATCAATGTCTTGCAAATTACAACCATTCAGTCACGCACAGTGAACTGTAACAGTAAGACTGCTTACACCACAGAATACTAAACATTACTTGTCACAAGTAAAATGGCCGATATCTCAATAGGTATAGGTTTCCAGACATATGATTTCTTTTTCTTCTAGTTCTGATCAATACTACCTCCTATAAGAACGTGTATACTTTTTAAACACGCTGATCTTTAAATATATCAGTTTTCACTGTCCGCCAGAAACCATGGACATCGCCTAGACAGATGGTTTTGTGCCTCGACACTACCGATAGTCATACAGTTGGTTCAACCAATATCAAATTCAGTCCAACATTATCAGGGTTCCTCATGCTAGAGTAAAAGCTTTACCTTACAGTACAAAACATTTGTCACCATCTTCTGATAATGCTAAAATTTCCTTCGCACAACGCTAAACAAGCAAGGCAGTCATAGTTGTCACAAATAAATAGGCATTCAGAACTGAAACAGTATCCTAATGTTATAAGAAGAACCGTGTATGTGGCATAACTTGACAGTGAGTGTCAGATACTGGGTCTCAGATGTTGTTCTAACAGCAGAAGCTTACACTGTTTGTACTACAACTTAACGGTGGATGTCAGCTACTGGATTTTAAAACTGTATTGTAACACCAGAAGCTTGTGTGTGCCACAATTTGACAGTGGGTATCTGCTACTGGACCAAAGGTATTACTCTTGTTTACAGGTAAGGATTAAACAAAATTGTAACAAATTGCTCCACACACCACCATGTTACAGCTAAACCGTAACAAATCACTCAATGTATAGAAAATTCTAATATATTCTCTATATGCTACTACGTTACAGAAAAATTGTAACAAATTGTTCCAAGTGCAAAAGTTTGTCATCTTATGCTATCAAAAGTGAAGATTAAATTATACATTGCCCCATGTATCATCATTATACTGCAAAATTCTAACAATTGATCCATAAATCATCATTTTACAGCAAAATGGTAGGTAATTGCCCAAATTTAGCCATATTATAGCAAAATGGTAACAAATTGTCCAACACATCACCATGTTGCAGCAAAATTGTCAAAAATTACTCCATACATCACCACTGTTACACAGAATAGTAACAAACTGCCCATTATGTCACAAATCATGATGGATGCTTTGAGGTAATGATGGTCAGTTGATATGGTGACTACCATTACCCTGCATACTGTTGTGGGAAATGATGGTCAGCTGACAGGGTGATTACTATTACTCCAAATACTTCTGGATGGTAAAATAATGATCAGTTGATGTGGTGACTGCCGTTACCCCATACATGTATTTATCTCAACTTGGCGAAATATGGTGTGTTCTGTGTTTGATGTCAGGGCAAGGGGGAGGGGACTGCTGAGATATGTATTTACTTTTAGTCAGCAAGCTCTCAGACAAGTCCAAACTACTTCTAAATCTAGGAGGCTTAAGTGATATCATGATTACACTTGCTGACATCTGTGCAACTATGTTTTAAGAGGTTGAGATGAGACAAATGCATGTGTGAAGTAATGACAGTCACCATGTCAACTGATTGTCATTACCCCATGTGTAGTAGCATCAAGAGTAATGGTAATCAGCATGTCAGCTACTCAACACTACCCCACAACAGTATATAGGGTAATGGTAATCACCATGTCATCTGACCATCATTGCCCCACAATATTATCTGGGGTAATGGTAGCCAAACTATCAACTGACAATTAACGCCTCAGGAGTATCCACCATATATTCACAATGTATGGGGTAGTATTTTATAACTTTGTAAAACAGTGGTGATGCACATGGTGAATTTATAATAATTTTGCTATAATGTACAGATGTATGGAGCAATTTGTTGTAGTTTTGCTTTAACATAGTGGTTCTAAAATGATGATTTGTGGAGTAAAGTGTCAGTAGCCTCCGTTGTGTGATACCATAAGGTAACAAACGTTTTCTACATGGATCATTTTGTTACAAACTTGGTGTAACACAGTGATGTATGAGGCACTTCGTTACAATTTCATTTGATCCTATCAGTAACTGACAATGCTATTAGTGATCCAGTATCTGACACTGGCGAAACAGGAATGGTTAGTTAAGAAATCCAAGCCTGTAGAAGCAAATGCAGCTATAAAAAAGATGGATGCAGTACATGGGTAAATTGAAGAGACTCTGAAAGAAAGAGTCATCTGCATGAATATTAATAGATCAGACTGCAACCTCACGCTAAGTACAGAAGGGAAGGACATTAAGGATCTATACAATGCAAACGAACTTGAAAACAGTAGTATAGAAAAAGAAAAGGAAGTAAATGTTGATGAGGTAGGAGTCACGGTACTATAAGAAGAATTTAAGAAACCCCTGAAAGACCTAAGTCGAAACAAGTCCTCTGAAATAGATGTTGTAGGAGATCCAGTCATGAGAAAACTACTCCAACTTGTATGCAAGATAGGCAGGTGAAATTTCCCCAGCTTTCTAGAGGAAACAAAAATTCCAATTCCAAAGAGGGCAAGTACTGACATATGTAAATATTACTGAACAGTCAGTGAAATAAGTAATGGTTGTAGAATACTGGCATACATTATTTCCAGAAAATGGAAAAACTGGTAGAAAACGAACACAGGGAAAATTAGTTTGGGTTCCAGACAGGCAATATTAACATCATTTTATCTAAGCCTAAAGAAAGGCAAACCTATGTTTCTAGCATTTGTAGATTTAGGAAATCTTTAACAATATTGATTGGAATACACTCTTTGGAATTCTTTAGGCAACAGGGATCAATTGCAGGGAGCTTTTACAGAAACCAGAGTACAGTTATATGAGACAAAGAACACGAAATGAAAGCACACGTTGAGAAGGAAGTTAAGCAGCGTTATAGCCTACATCCGATGTTATTCCGCCTGTGCACTGAGCAAGCTGATGAGGAAAACGAGGAGAAATTTGGAAAGGAAATTAAAGTACAGGGAGAAGGAATAAAATTTCATAGTTCGTCACCGACATTGTAATTTCGTGAGTGACAGCTGGGGATTCGCAGGAGAATTTGAAAAAAAGTGGGCAGTGTCTGGAAAAGAAAAAAAAAGTTATGCAATGCGGAAGGGTAATGCGATGTATTTTAATTAAATGAAGCGATGCTGATAGTTTAGGAAATGAGACGTTAAATGTAACTGATGAGTTTTACTCTTTCGGTAGCAAAAAAACTAACGAAGAAAGAATGTAAAAGGCAAATCCGATAAGAACAGGAAAAGTGTTTCTGAAAAAAAATAAGGTTGTTAATATCAAATATAAACTAAGTGTTAGGAAGCCTTTTCTGGAAGTATTTGTAGGGATACCGGACTTACATGGCATTAAATCTTGAATAACAAACAGCGAAGACAACAAGAAAATAGAAGCTTTTGAAATATGGTGCCAACCAAGAACGTTGACGATCAGATGGGTACATCGAATAACTGTTGAGGAGGTACCGAATCGAATTAGTGAAAAAAAGAAGTTTATGGCACAACGTGAGTGAAAAGGATCAGTTGATAAGACATATACTGACGGTGGGAGGAAGGTAAAAATTGTAGAGGGAGACTAAGTCTTGAATGAGTACAGTAAGCAGGTTCCAATAGATGTAGCTTGCAGTAGTTATGCTGAGATGAAGAGGATTGCAAAGGACAGACGAGCGTGGCGAACTGCTTTGGATTGAAGATCGCAACAACAGCAATAATCAATTTCCAAATTTCATAGTTAACGTTGGAAGAATGAAGTAGCATGAAATTAAAGTGTCTCGAAAATGCCAAGAAGGTCTAGCAATTACCAACTACGTTTGGCACAGGATGGTTTTCATTAATTGACAGAGGGCCTTCTCTCGTGAGCCACAACAGTAATGTTACAACCAGTAAAGGATCACATTCACAGGCTGCCAATAACAGATCCGACACAGTTCGTGAATCAGCAATCAAAACTGCCAAACAAAGGCACTAAGGAAAGACAGGAACAGGAAAACCAGCCATTATGAAAATATGAATAACCGAAAACCAGACTTCCTGAACAGAGGTGGATGCGACTGAAAGAAACAACATTCCCTTCCTTTACATGCTTTCCTTTGTACGGGCTCTCGAATACTGGAACACTTCACAACACCTAGGTGGACCCTAGACAGGTCACTGACCCACAAAATCCATCTGTGTAATATTGCACCTAAAATCAAAACTCGGGAACAATATACTCCAAAGGTCAACAAGAACCGCTTGCGGTACCATTGCAACAGCCCTCATAGCTCAGCTTGAGCTGCTCCATACTGAGTCGCAGAATACTGATAAGCAGTGTTTACAGTAAAATGATTGACAAGGGCTCAGTCAAGCAATACGCCTCATTGCAGGATGTATTTATCCCCTTGACACCCACTGGCTTCTGGTTCTTAGTAATATTCCATCTCAACCAATAAGATCACAGTCATTGCTGAACTTTTGGACAAGAATAAAAAAAAAAAACTCAGAATTGCCAATTCATTCAGAATTTCGCTATCAGAATCCAAGCGACTCTGAGGTCTGGAAAATCATCGTGGCGCACAGCAACCAGTCCGCAGAACAGTCATTTCAACATCCAATGTGCTTGGAGCAATCAGTGGCTGGAGAGAAAATCCTTGTTACTATGACGAAGAGCAGCAAACTGAACATCATACAACATTTTAACGCCCGCTCAGAGCATTCAAAGAGACAATGGAAAACGTTGACAGTTTCTCTGCAGGAGCTTCTGTCTGATTTTGAAACATCGACATATTATTATACACCCTCTATGAACTTGAAATTATGTGCATCTATGTAGAAATGTATATATTTGTTGTAAATAATTGTCTAATATTTTTCTCTTGTCATGATACAATAAATAAATCGATAACTTACATATTCATAAAGCCGCGGTTAGCTTCTATGTGGAATACTGACAATTTTAAGTGCCAACTTCGATTCCATATTGCGTAAAATTATGACGTTATAAAAATTGTGAGATTTTGTTGCTGCTATATGTCTTATATTAACTGTGTGACGAATATACTTCTCAAATTTTCAGGCATACGGTATTTTTCTGAATTCCGATTACTTGGACGTTATGCTAAAGAAATATGCTGTTCACCGATCCAAACAAATTATTATTTGTTATTATTATTATTACATTAAAATTGTTATTTTGTTGTAGTTAAACATTTCTGCATTACTGCATTAAAATATTTTAAATATTTTAATACTTTAAATATATTATTGTTATTACAATTAAAATCATACAAATCAGTATAGGCGACGGCAAGCAGTGAGAGACAGTTATAAACTGTGACCACCTCCAGGACCGAACCCTGCAGCTACCTCTGGCTTCGTCTGCTCTCGTCTGAGCCAGAGCTTTAAAGATGGCATAGATTTCAACGTAAAAACTATATTGATTTGACAGACGAATATTAAGAACACCGTCAAGGCAAACAGTCAAGTAGACAACTGCTTTTGATGGCTTGAGGTCATTAGTGTTAATAGCCTTAAAATTATAGTGGCCATTTAAATATTCTTAAAAACTTTGTCTAAATACATAATCTGGAGTATTATATTTCTGGTACTAAAGCCCTTTCCAATTAGAAACGTGAACGTACCACTCTGTGTCTCCCGCCCAGCATATCCATACGATTGTTTCATTGTAGTCTGTCAAATCGATGTGTAGACTCGGAGTTATTAACAGTCATGGCAGATATTGCGTCAGTCCCTGGATTAGGACATTTACAGAGTGACAACTATTGAACTATATGAAATAAAATCGACATAACTTCTGAACGGTTTGCCGTAGGACGTTCAAACAGCATGGTTGGCAACAGGGCATGGTGGGAATAAGTATGCGCATGCGCACGCGCCGTGTTGTTGTCAGCCATTTGCATGTGAAAACGTCACAACACAGCTTGCCTGAGCATACCGCGCTTGTGAATGCCTACTACGCGAGCAGTAACAGCCCAACTGCGGTTCAATGGAGGTTTGCGACGGAGTCCAAGCTGAAGAGAACCGGTCCTAGTACGCTAACAATCGAGAACTTGACACGAAAGTTTGAGAGAACGGGTAGTGTTCGTGATAGTATTGGCAATGTCGGTCGTCCAAAAAGGGTGAAAACGCCTGAAAACATCGAGAAGACACGCGCTGTGTTTCAAACCACCCCAGGAAATCGATAAGACGAACTGCACAACTGGTAGGTATCAACCAGGAGACACTGCGACAAATTGTTGTTGAAGACCTGAATCTCTTCCCATACAAAATTCAAATCTGTCAGACATTAAGCCCCAGGGTGACGGAACAGCGGTTGTGTTTCGCCAGCGCTATTGTCCGCAGAACTGACAAACAGGACTTTCATGTGAATATGGTTTGATTTAGCGACGAAGCCCACTTTCATTGAGATGGATTTGTCAATAAGCAAAACTGGCGCACTTCGTGATCGTCTTCACCCTCAACAGGTGACTGTGTGGTATGCAATGTCCAGTCACGGAATAATCGGTGCGATATTCCTTTACGACGCGGCGACTACCGAATCGTACGTGAATGTTTACGAAGATGATTTCATTCCCATTATCCAAAGTGACCCTAACTTCGACAAGATGTGGTCCGTACAAGACGGAGGTGTACCCCATCGAAGCAGTGTTTGACGTCCTGAAGGAGTACTTTGGGTACCGCATTCTGACTCTGGGGTACCCAGAGGCCACTGGCGTGAGCTTCGATTGGTCGCCATATTCTCTGGATCTGAACACTGCGTCTCCTTTTTGTGGGGCTATATTGAAGATATGGTGTACAGCAATAACCCCAAAACCATTGCTGAGCCGAAAACAGCAATTCAGGAGGCCATCGACAGCATCGATTTCCCAACACTACAGCGGGTCGTGCAGAATTTCGCTATTCGTCTGCGCCACATCATCTCCAATGATGGCAGGCATATCGAACATGTCATAACCTAAATCCGAATATCTGTAGTGATGTTTACATGTTGAATTAAATGTGTGCACGCCGTAGTTTGTAACTAATTTACGTTTTTTTTTTTTCATGTAGTTCAATAATTGTCGCCCTGTATGTTCACCACTCCTAAATTTGTGATGGGCTCCTTTGCCCAGATCCCCCCCCCCCCAAAAATAGTGGCTGCTGTATGATTTTGGAAAATGCATTTAGATGATGTCTGGGAAAAAAGATTAAATACTGGCGGTTCGGTGACTGAAAGTGCATCTTGACTTTGCAAGCATGATGCTCCATAAAGAACTTTGGCCGGTTGGAGGGCGATAGCTCACCATCTTCGGCGCATATGGTATCGGTGGAGCTTGTACTTTAGGCGCCTTTAGTTAAACAAATATCCTCTTGGTACAAACTATCTAACATTCTTAGAGATGAAGGCCTTTTCCATCTATAGATCTCACAGCCGCAGTGCAGGTGAAATCAAAGGTTTGTAAAACAATAACAACGAAGATCTGTCTGTACCCAAATCCAGCCACAGAGGCTATTCAAACTCTTGTTTTAAGACTTTATTAGATGTTTCTCGCCAAATATGAGGTCGAAGGATCTTAAAAACGGAACATTAGCACTAAAGTTATGTCGACATCGGTATGATTAGAGACGGGAGGCTTGGACAGGAGAGGGATGGGGAACGAAATTGGCCGTGGCCACTTCGGAGAGAAAATCTTAATGTGATACTAGTAAACTGCAGCAGTACCTATGGTAAGATGCCTGTATTCTGTGTCTGAATTCTGCTTTAACTCAACCAGTTTTATGTAGTCGTTACAGTTTATGTCGCTTCAGACAAACTTTTGGGCATTTTACGATTGTTACTGTTTCCAATGAGAAATAACCATTAGTGATATCGAATAATGTAATGACCTTACCGTCTATTTAGGTCTAAAGCGCTACATTTATTTACACCATCCGTCCAAAAAAGTTCCGAGACTGCTTCTGTTCCTGGCGTATAAGGGACGTCAGAGCAGTAACTACGGCGGCAGCTTCATCTAACAATTGTAAACAACAGATATGCATTCGAACTGTCAATTGTGAACAGGCAGCGTTAAGTAATGGACGTGCGGCATTAGTGTTTCAACACTATTGTTTCACTGATCGCAATGGATCAACATCTCTAAATCAGGTGTTCAAGACCTTTTCCAAAATTTTACGAAGAAGAGAAACATATGTTCAAGTCTGTCCACCGCAGCTTGACTCCAGAAAAAAAGAAACTATAACACATTGACGTCTGTTTCAACTTAATTGAAATGCAAGGGCAATTCTTTTCTGGGAGTGGTCATCCGGGTGACAAACCTAACACAAGACGACAAACTGAAGAAATCAACGATGAAGAATCAACGCTTTGGTGACAAAACCGACAGTGAAGCCAATGTGATGTGTGGAATGAATGTTCTGTGCGTTGTATTTAAGTGGGCGTAGTCCATGGAGAACACATGAAGCATTAAAATCACCATCTTAACCTTTATTTTTTATCAATTTAGTCTCGAAACTTTTGTGCTGAATGAATAGTAGAAATACTGTGGGTTAACTGGCAGATAACTCTGCAGGTGCCCCTACAGTTGTTAAAGATGACAATGCCCACACAATATTAGCAACAGAAATCTGCTTGAAGCTAGGAGTGAATAGCAACGGAATTGTAAATTCAAATTGGAATATACATACGTACCAATGGTGGTAGCGTGGTTATTTCAGTAAATAACTCTACAGTATCTAATAAGTTTACAACAGAATCCGAATGTGAAATAATCATAGCGAAAGCAAACACCGAAGGTGGGTCAAACATGGTAACCGGATGCGTTCATAGACCACCTACTTTAGTAGCCGTAGTAGCAGAGTGTTTCTGGGAAAGCGTTGAAAATATCACGAGTATGTTTCTCGACCATGCGCCTGTAACAGGCACAGATTTCAGTTTGCTCCCAAAAGAATAGCAGAGTCATGCGATTGCAACTAATGCCAGGGACAAGGATTCATGTGAACTGTGTTAACTGAATATTACTTCTAAAAGGTAGAGAATCGACCTTTGAAGGTCAAGTTAGAAATTGTCTATTATATTTGCCAACGTTTATTACGACGTTCTCGGTTACAGGCACGGTCATCATGTGTTGAACGAGGACAAATCATCCAGGTCGTTAGTTTCAGTGTGAAAGTGTAGGTTTTCTTACAGGTTGATAGCGCGCGTGCGTGTGTGTGAAACGAATGAATGTATAACCTTTGGTGCATGCTTCTGCTGATCAAGTGAAGACCAAATGTTTCTGAGATTCAAACTCGTGTGTGTGTAGACGGTGACTCCCGCTAGTGTGCTATTGAAAGTGGCTGCATTTAAGTATAATGATGTGTGTGTGTGTGTGTGTGTGTGGTGTGTGGTGTGTGTGTGTGAGAGAGAGAGAGAGAGAGAGAGAGAGAGAGAGAGAGAGAGAGAGGAAAGGGGGGGGAGGGAGAGGGAGACAGAGAGGACTGTGGGGAGGGAGAGAGAGAGAGACAGAGAGGGAGGGAGAAGGGGACAGAGAGATTGTGTATAAGAGCAGCAATGGATTTGTGTTAGTGAAGTGATATACAAAATTATAAAGCTCCTCTCGTGCAACTGTTTCTGGAACCGAAGGTATTTTTCTACAACCACGTATTTGACAAACCATGTTGAACTGTCGAGGTTTCTTAGGCTCTGATATTGAATGCGTAGTGGAGTGGTACTCGCAGCTACAGTCTAGGGGCACATTTCCGTTCTTTTTATGACCTGTATCTGATTCACGATCGGGTGTAGTGAGATGGTATATCATTCACAAAATAGAGTTTGCATCTTAATGAGCTTTTTAACATATACTCATGGAGCAGGTCTTTGAGTGACTGTGCTGTAGGCATCGCGTGTCTCGTATAACCTTAATTCTTTGTTCTGTATAAAACTGGTATGCTTGAGGTCAAATAATCACAAGGTGGAATGAAATCTCGGATATTTAATTCTATTTCACTCCTTTCATCAGCTTAATTAAATGAAGTACGAATTGTGCAAGATGGTAGTATTAGATGGCCATGAGGCCTAGCAAACAATGCTTCGTGCAGGAAAGATTATTATTGTGGTTTTAATTCAATCGATAGTCAACCAGAACCACTTCAGGAGAGCAACTACGTCGCCACTCTGATTCTGTTTTGCGATAACATAGCATTACTACGACAGATCACAAAAACGAAGGATGATAAATTTGTGAACGAATGAATGTATAACCTTTGGTGCATGTTCTGCTGATCAAGTGAAGACCAAATGTTGTTTCTGAGATTCAAACTCGTGGTTAGTAAAGCGAAAGTTACTCAGTTCCCAATAGTAAAACATTTCATATGCTTCTGTTTTCAAAAGTTATGTCCTAGGGGCAGATTTCTGACCGTTCTTCGAATGTTACCATTTTATTGATGTAAACGTTGTGGGAGACGTTGAGAGGCGAATATGCTTCTTAAAATAAAGTACATCGGTGAATTTTTGACAGTGAAATTCAAGTCAGTTCTAACACCATTCAGAGATTTGTACATTGACAAGTCTGTAATGGTGTGAAAACCTAGAAGTGTTTTCAAACAGTATACATCTACTAAAGAGAACAGGTTTGGAATAAAACTGTTTATATGGTGTGATGCTAAAACGAGATTTACTTTAGATATTAGTGTACAGAGGAAGAGGAACATAAATTGAAGATACTTGTGGTCTTGATGTTCCTGGTGCTATTGTAACTACTCCCCTGAAACTTACGTCCAACAAAAAAATTTACGCTTCCAAATAAAAATTATAATGTAATTAAATACAATAAAATGAGTTAATGAGAGAATAGCAAGCCAATAGCTTGTTTTGTTTCGAAAACCTATGTAATCCAACAATCCTAAAGTAACTCGTCCAGAGAAGCATGTGAGTGCATAAACTCTTAGTCTTTTAAAGGTTGAATACAACCACGATGCACTTATCTGTTTAATAATTTTAGTCACCAGGTAAGTGTTTTACCTTTTTCTTAACATTTTAAACTGTTAAATTAATAGAAACGCTTGTGGCTGAAGAGTGTCCATGTCATTACACTGCCAGTGAAACCTCGTGAGCGTGGTAAGGAAAAACCAAAGGAAAAATGTATGGTGATTGGCTCAGTCACCTCGATTAAATAACAAACTGCAACTTTGCAGAGTCATACAGAGTGGGAACGACCCACACGAAATTAGCTGTAGGAGGGTATATTAATGACTTTATTAGGCGAATTCTGTGCAAATGTAGTGTAGTTGCAAAGGAGACTATGTACAGGATACTTCTCTGAAATATTTTTTCTGTTTTCCCTTGTGTTCCCGTTCTCATCAAGGCGAAATAGGACATTGTAACCAACAAGTTTAGTAGATACAAGGGTTCTAGGAAGAGACTCTGATATATTAAGTGACCGACAAATAACGATACGAAACACCCTTTACTACTAACTCCAATGTGACGTCCTCATTATATATGTAGATACAGAATTCGGTCTATATATACTCGCATTACTTAATACTTATTTCTGTTTAGTAAGTCTGCATCCTTTTGTATTCACTTAAGTAAATTACTCTAAATAACCTCTATTAGTGAACTGTTTGACCCATTTCCGGACTGTAAAATTTGCAACTGATTCAAATAACAAAATTACTGCACCAGTTTTCATTTTTCGTGCGCAATGCAAGGTGCTTAAGGAATTTATTCATATTTTTAACTACAGTGGGAGTTACATAAGTAACAATATGAACACTACGTCTGTGCCTACATTTTACTGCAGCTTTCTTTGCATATTCACAAGGTTTTATGCCAATCAAAGTCCTTTTTTTACTGCAGATGATAAACCCAAAATAAGTGATCGGTTCTGGCACAGTTCTAGACTATCAACACAATAAAATCGCGAGTTAAAGCGGCAGGTGCAGCGACAACACCTGACAAATAAATACGTCGCCAAATACATCGTGGTTATACCAATAATATTACAATTTTGCATTACAGGTGGCTGACGTATTGGAATGGATTATTTTCCTAAAAACCATAATTTTATTAGAGTTTTCCCACCTCACTTCTAGCCCTGCCTGATGTTGATGCTTTTCTTCGTATCTTCTTGTATTTTTGTACATTTTTTTAATATCCTATCTGATCAAAAGTATCCGGACACCCCTATGTAATGCGGAACAGACCGCTAGATTTCACGAGTGGCGGATCCGTCTGTATAAAAGGAGGCGGAGAATACTGCGTTGTCAGCAGGAAAGTAGAAACAGCAGAATGGGTCGATCAGGAGAGCTTGTGGTCACTTCGAACGTGAGCTAGTCATTAGATGACACATGAGTAAAAAAATTCTATGAGGGATATTGAAAACCTTCTAAAGCTGCCCAAGTCAACATTTTGTGGTGTGAATGTGGGATGGAACGCGAAGGAACAGCCACAGTTAGAACAAGACCAAGCAGATCTCATGCACTGATGGACAGGAATCATCAATCGCTGCAAAACAATCCTATAAAATCAGCTGGACTGCTACAAGCAGTCCAGCTAGCACAATGACCATGGATAGAGAGTTAAAAAGAATGGGGTACATTGATCGAGCAGCTCCTCATAAGTCACAGATTTCCCTGTCATTGTGTATAGTGCTAAGAGTGAAATACGAAGAAGGTGATGTTATGGGCATTGGAGTGATGTTATGGTCCCCTTATAAGAAGGTGATGTTATGGGCATTGGAGTGATGTTATGGTCCCCTTATTGCACTTGAAAAATCTGAATGCTGAAGTATATGAACACATTTTATGGCGTAGTGTTCTGTGTACATTAGATGAACGGTCAGAAGATGATGATTGTATCATCGTGACAATGAAGCCTGTTACAGAGCAGCAACTTTGAGGTAATATTTTGTGGAGAATAACAACCCTGGCCTGTCCAAAGCCCTGACTTGAACCCAATGAAACACTTATGGGGGGAGCTAGAATGTCGACTTCGTTCCAGCATCCAACACTGGTATAGTGCACACAGAATACTGTGGCTGGTCGATGTGCAGACAGCAGGATACATGCTGGAAGAGCGGTAGTGGCGAGGGTTACAGGCAGGTGCAGTACGGGAAATGGCGAGCGTTGGAGGGGAAGTGCCGTCCTAAACGTGAAGCCTACACTCACATTTTCTGTATAAATTAAATGCGGGCCCCCAACATCCACACTTGCAAGGTGACCATTCAAGAAGCTATGCTATCACCTCTGCTTTGGTGAGTATCTAAAAAGAATTTCACCGAAAATGTAGTGGTTTTTTTGCCAAACCCCATGGACTTTGCACAGTCTCACCTCACTAACATGTTGCGCAGACGCAGTTGTAAAAGAATTGTGACATGTGGTTTGTTAAGTTTATTAAGTGCGGAACTGAGGAAAAGGTCAGTAGCTTATGAAAAAGCACATTCTCGGAACAGAATAAACGTGTAATGTCTCCACTTACGTTGTTTCAAATGCTATAGCATTTCTCGTTTCACCAGCTTTCGGTGGCCTTAAAAATTGCATTCTTTCATCGAAAAAGTCTGTAGTTAGTGGAATAACAGAGCAGATAATGAAGTTTTGCATAATAACCATGTGTCAAAATACTCTCCTCTTTGCGTACTATCATTTGCCAAAATCGCATGTCGATATCTCAAGCCGTTTATGAAATATGAGGAATGCTGAGCATATTTCACTCTGTCTTTATCGCCGGCGCGGCGCGATCACAAATGAGTGTGCTACGTCAGATCAGTTTCATCGAGACTGGTAACGGCTAGCGCCTTCACACAAGACTAAAGAAAAATACAATATGTTAGCTAAGTTTCATATTTGCTGCAACATATTCTGCCATATGCACCAAACGCAAAATCAAGCGAAGTCTTTTTTCGTTGCGAACTTTTTCGCGCGGTGCCTTACTTCCAAGTAAATATCAAAATAAGTATGACCATTAACGAAATGATGGTCATATCATCATGAACCTGACACACAAAGCTATAAGTGAATCCAAAATGAACTTTTTATGGAATATTTTCTGTAAAATCGTTTGAGAAAGATTGCAGGGCGTGTGCCTTGATTCTGTCATCGTCGACCGGCCGAAAGGCTTCACACACTGTCGGTCTCTCCCTCCGAACTAAGAAATGAACTCACCCATCGTTTTGGACGAAAATTGGTCACTGAGCATCTGCCACCGTATCCTGTGCGGGCTATACCTTCTCTGGTTTCAGCTCTTGAAGAAGAATGGGCTGTGATTCCTCCGTTCTAGCCGTCATAAAGTCGAGGGGCGCGTGCACTCCATATTAATGCCCACTAATAGGTGTCCATATACTTTCGTTCAGATAGTGTATGAGGATTGTTACTTTGCACAACTGCCAAGTAGTGTACATACACACACATGCGTAAGAGTTACAAACGTACTGTGGGAACTAAGAAGTTTTGTACAGTCTGTTCGCAATTACCTACGACTAGCAGTGGACGTCGGATACATAAAGACTGGACTAGGAACTCATTTCCAGACGTGGATCGCTCCTCTGACAAGGAACAAACAGGTAAAACAATGTGTTCCGTTCCTCCCCACCTACCGATTTAAAGTAGGAGAGTACCGTCATTTATTACGGCCAGTAATTATTACTTCCATATATGCTAATAATTCCTGGTGATAAAGTACATATGAAACGTAGGGTAAAGAAGAAATTGTAATACTAGTTATCGGTGTTGACCATTGACGTAGTGAACATGCGAGATCATATCATTGATGATATTATGCGAGACAAAAAAATACACACAGCTTTGACAACGGGGTTTTACTACTTTTGGAAGAAAAAAAACTAGTTCGAATCATATATAAACAAGAGAAACGTTTCTTGGAAATAACACGAATTTACTATCGTAAAAAGAAGTTCTCCAGCTGCAATGGACATCACAACACAGTACAAAAAAACTTATTTGGCGTGATTAAATCGTAGCTAGTACCGGAATATACTTTCTAGCTACTTAGCTGAAGTACGCAGTTTCGAATCTACTGTAGTGGCATTAATTTTGGACATTTTAGAGATTCACTACTTATTGCACTCAGGTGTTCATTTTAGCTGAAATATACTGTATTGCTCAAAGATGCACTGATCATTGTTGCCTTACACAATCACTAATAGAGGGCAGCAGTTTCAACATTAAGACTTCTTCTGGATACTTTTTAGCGTTAATGTTACCCTGCAACACTTGCAGACGCTCAATCCCATGTCTTGCCTTGCACGATGACAGTGATGGGACCATGACAGTGATGGAGTGCTTCATAGCGGCAGTGGTGCACTCAGGCAACAAGTCTTCGCCTGGTCGTCAACGAACGAACTTTGTTCCATCGCCTCCAATGACGCTGATCTTAGTCTCATTACTCCAAATAACTCTAGCCCAAATTATCTTACGTCCATCATTGTGTATTAAAGCATATTGGATAAGTTTCTGCATTGCCATTTTGTTCAGATAAAGATTACTTCTTGAAGTCTTTCTCGCAACCCATTTTCACAAAGGTTTTGTTCATCCGGTCGATTAGAAAATTCAGTCGCTGAAATTTTCAAGATGGCATTTATATTTGGGAATTTGTGGTAAGGTCTTATGGGACCAAACTGCTGAGGTCATCGAAAAATGGCTTTGAGCACTATGCGACTTAACTTCTGAGGTCATCAGTTGCCTAGAACTTAGAACTAATTAAACCTAACTAACCTAAGGACATCACACACATCCATGCCCGAGGCAGGATTCGAACCTGCAGCCGTAGCGGTCGCCCGGTTCCAGACTGTAGCGCCTAGAACCGCAAGGCCACTTCGGCCGGCTGAGGTCATCGGTCCCTCAGCTTATACACTACTTAATCTAACTTAAACTAACTTACGCGAAGGACAACACATACATCCATGTCCGAGGAAGGAGTCGTCGAAGCTCCGTGGGGAGGGGGGGGGGGGGGGGGGGGGGGGAGCCGTGCGAACGGTGATACGGTTGCCTAGACCGCTCTGCTACCCCACGCGGTGGGCATTTATATCTTTTGCGGAACGCCGATGAAGCTACGGGAAACACAGTAGATGCTACAATAGTCATGGTAACTCAAGCAGTCAAAAGTGGCATTCTGTAGCTCCCTGGAACAGTTTTGGTTGACCCAATTTCTTCATACCGCTCGCAGACATCCCTCAGACTCGCCTTGTAGCGCCTCCACACATGTGTCTGCTTTTCCTGCGTAATGTTTGCTCTTTTAACAAATGTATCTGCACAGCAATTTTTACTGTTTCCATGGAGGACTTTATTCCTTATTTTCTACTGTTTGACTTGAGCTCTTTAGCTCATCATGCACATTTACAATTTTAAAGTCATGGAACTTATGCGACTTTTCTTCTGAAGAAGGACCTGGTCAAGGGTTTTACAATATACGTATGCAACCGGTTGGCTGTGTACTCCCACAATTGAACATCTCTGCGTATGTAAAACCTTCTCTTGTTTCTTTTACTCGGTGAGCGCTATCATCTCGTTTAGGTAACGAGACATTGTTTTCATTGCTGTCTTCCGTCTCAACACGACTCACTTCTTTCAATCTTACATTTCAACAATAATGTATTTCTGGCACTACAGTTACAACAGTGATCAGAAAGCTTTTCCGCACTGGAAAAGCAATAATAATACGCATTCATTATTTAATTTGTAGTAACAGAACAAAAGATTAAGTAGCTTTGCAGTTGCACAAGCATCTAAAATAGTGAAATTTTTAAGTCTTTACCAGGTAAGTGCATTTATTTATTTTTAATAAAAATAGAACATATCCCATTTTCTAAAAATGATAAATATCTGGTATGCAGCTTGTAAGCAAAAAATAGAAGCGTAATTCACGTATTTAGTCTACCGCGACTTCCGTATCTCTCGTGAAGTTAAAATGAGCCAATGTTTCTATAAAATATGCACAATAGCGCCACTACTGCGGATAACTTCAACTATTCGTCCGAAAGCAACAGAATCGAACACCGTAAAAGTAACTCTACGGCTGTAGTGGAGGCCATGATTCGCAGTAGGAACTAGAAAAACATTTATTGTAAATGTAATGAAGCTAAAAGACCATTTCGAAAATAACCCACAGAGAAAAAAAAAGAAAACGAAAACAACGGACTGAAAGAGACAGAAGAGGACTTCAACAAAAATTACACATGAAATGTTTTCGGAACATTCAGAGAAAATATAACAAGATATCAACAAGCGAGCTTTTGCTTCAGAAGGAAAGACATTACACTGGAGACAAACCAGTAAAACATCCGTGAAATATTAACGCAATAGTTCAACACCTAGATGTAAAGTCTACAGTTCGAGAAGCCAGCACCTAACCTCGATTCCAAACCTCCAACGCACAAGGAGACTATGAAAATAATAAAATCATTGGAAAATAATAGAGTACCTGGAGAAGATGGACTGATTTCGGAAATCTGGAAATTAGACTACGAAAACATTACACACAAAATACACACAATCATCGAAAACATCTGTGAAACAGAACAAAAAAAAAAAAAAAAAAAAAAAAACCAGAAGAATACGGGTCAGCCGTAACACACCTCCTCCGCAAGAAAGATAAAAAACAGACCCTAATAACTACATAGGAATTTCGTTACTGGTTGTGACGTACAAAACTATGACTTAAGTCCTTGGCTATAGCCTCAGATAGACCCATAAGTAGGAGAATACCAAGCAGGATTCAGAGAGGGAAGATCAGGCAATGAACAGATCTAGTGCCTGAGACAATACTAACAAAGAGAAAGTCCAGGAACATCACAATAACGTTCATCGACTTAAGAAGGCTTATGACACCATATGTACAGAAAAAAATCTTCAGCCTACTGAAATAAATGATGGTGGACAACAAAACCAGAAAGTTGCCCCAGGAAACATTAACAAATACAACAACGAAAGTGAAGTTCATGGGAGAGATCTCGAAGTCATTCGAAATCAAGACAGGAGTGAGACAGGGAGATGCCTGTCACCCATTCTATTGAACTCTGTTTTGGAGAAAATAATCAAGATATGGGACAAAGGAGTTGAGGGGGTAAAGATTGGGAGGCACAACGGTGAGACCATCAACATAAAGTGTCTCGCCTTTCTTCATAAAATAGCCATCATAACAATTAACAGGAAAGAAACCAAAGAAGCTCTAGAGATACTACACGAAGTCTCAGCCAAGACAGGACACAAATCTCATACGAAAAAACGCAGTAAATGGACACAAAATTCATAGACAAATACCTACTTCTAACGAATTATAGAAAGATACACAAGCAGAAAGTTTCATTTACCTAGTAGAAATTGTTCAGAAAACAGGACTGAACTCAGACATACAATGAAGAAAGGATCACACAACTACAAAAAGCGTAAGATTTACACGGAACCATTTTAATAAGAAGTATATCCATCAATGTCAAAAATGGTTCAAATGGCTCTGAGCACTATGGGACTTAACATCTATAGTCATCAGTCCCCTAGAACTTAGAACTACTTAAACCTAACAAACCTAAGGACATCACACAACACCCAGCCATCACGAGGCAGAGAAAATCCCTGACCCCGCCGGGAATCGAACACGGGAACCCGGGCGTGGGAAGCGAGAACGCTACCGCACGACCACGAGATGCGGGCCCATCAATGTGAAATCAAGACGTAGTATTACTAGAGACCACGCATGTTTCAGCCAAAATAGTATTCAAGGGAAGAACGAAAATCAAGCAGATGGAAAAACATGAGAGGAAAATGGTGAGAAAGATCTACGGCCGGTTCAGAAAGAGACCGACAGAAGATCTGTACAAACAGACAGAGACGATTAGAAATAACATCAGGAAAAGAAGGGCAAAATTCTAAGGGCACATACATAGGAAGAACGAAAACATACTGACCAAGAAGATTTTTATCATAGTGACCACTTACACAGTGAAAACCAACTGGGTAAAGGAAACCAAGGCAAGACCTCAAGATCCTAAACATCTCCACAGATGACATGACAGACAGGGAATAATACAGGGAAAAACCGGAATACAGACATTTCAGTAAATGCCCAAAGAGAAGCAAACAGGAAAGAAGCGGACAGAAGAGAGGAAGAAGAACCATAGTGAATATATCTGTAGTTTTGGGGAAGAAATAAGAAACAGAAAAAATGCCATGAAAATTGATTGTGTGTTTTAGCGCTCTCCATAATGGTGAATTAATGATAATGATAGTAATAATACCTAAGAAAGCATATAAAATACAGTTTAGCCGTGGAGACTGCAATACTCAGTTCCTATTATATGTGCTTATTAGTTGTAAATCGAAATAGTAATCACATCAAGAGCTCTGACGATTTATCGGAAATAATACAAATCGTGTGTCGTAAAAATAGACCTACAATTGCATTGGAGTATTCCATACACAGCAATAAGTAAAAATAAAATCTGTATAGCAAAGATCGCTAAATTCGTATAAAAAGTACTCTTTAGCTATATTTAGGATGGGCCAAAAGCCATTACCTAGCGCAAACTAATTGATTACAAAACAAACAACTGGAAACTGAACACTTTATTCAGGGCTACAACTGCGAAAGTCTCCACACCCGAAAATCTAGAAATATCCTCTTCGAGAGCTAGCCAAAGAGCAGACTTTCCAGGGCTCTGGATAACCGCATGTAAAACATTACTACCTGCATCAGTTATTGTTAGCCTACCTGACGTGCGGTAATCCGCCGCAGATCCACTTTTCTCTGAAAGTTTCCGTAAATTGTAGACAGTCTTCCTTGCAGGTGGAACAGTGTTGAAAATAATATTCAATTCATTTATTGTTAAATTACAACCACGTTTGTTCCAAGTTTTTAAAGCAAAAATTCTTTCTTCACTAGAAAACATATTGACAATAGGTTCGAATTAATAGTGACCTATGTCAGAGATGTCTGATTTAATAACTGTGCACTCTGGTGTTTGTATCTATAATTGCCACAAACAAACACGATTACTGTAATGTTCTCAGTGGTTTACGATGGGTGGTGACTTTTCGCACACCTCGAGTGGAGACTGCTATACGCAATTACGAATTTATATAAGTATCAGTTGTAAATCGAAAGAGCTATCACACAAGAAGCACTTAAACTATTTATTGAAAACAGACGAATCGAGTAAGGGCAAAAAGCCTCAGAGCTGTAGTGGGAATCACGATAAACGCAACAAACAAAAACGAAATTGATCGTGTAGAAATCGAAGCTAGTATCAAAAAATACTCTTTAGCTGTACATCCCAAGTGAAGACTGCAACACAGAATTATTAATATATCAGTATATCAAGAGTAAATCAAGGCGTTTATCACAAAAAGAACTTTAATTGTTTATGGGGAAGAAAATATAGTGGGGACCCCGATGAACAGTAAGAATTAAGACAAAAATTATGGTTAAAAAAAAGGACTGATGAACCGACAGAATGCCACATTTCCGCCGAGACAGAAGATTCCGTATGTTGTTTCTCATACCCAGCAGAAATTAAAAATATAACTTATCTCAAAACTAATTAAAATATCACGACAAACAGCAGAATAAAACACTCAGCTGAAAAGTCTCACTCCAAAAGTGATGTCACCGTATTTATTACCATTATGTCAAAATCAACGTTTAGTATCAGAAATTCCTCTTGATCCGAAACGAATGTTATTCACGTCTCACGTAACAGTTAGCGTCTTTCCTTCTGCTGACAGTCGACGCTCAGTCACACCACAACAGCGGTTACTATTAGATAATGTCCCTACGTTAGTTACTTGGTGATAACTACAACAGGCAGAGGAGAGCATAGTACACACTTGTTCGACGAATGCAATACCTCTCCGGACCCAATATATCTACTCTTTTAACTCTTAGAAGTTAGTAAGGAAATATCGAAGTAATCTCTAGATCAAGAACTACAAGGACGAAACATGTATGGAGATATGGGACTGATGTTCATATGAAGAGTCGTAGTAATAAAAATTTACACAAGGACCAAGAATATAGTTTTGATGATAGTAAGGAACATTTGTCTCATTGTGAAATTGAGTAATAGTCTTAAGATGTAGGTGTCATGCTAAATTAATTACGCAACATCCTAATGATTGTACTAGTTCTTCTTGACTCAACATGGGATCGTAATTGCTATACGAAATACATTTTGAATCTAAATATCCACACCACTACACAGTTTCAGAAGATTTAAGCTTTAAGCAAAAGATACCAACCTCCGCATCCCGCACAGGAACTTTTAAGCTTGAATTTTGTCGCAGTTCCATCTGACAAAACAATTTTCTTCGTGTAAAACCGTTACTGTCCCTTACGGAACTACATTGCGCAATTAAATTTTGAAAGCAGTTGTCATCAAAGATAATAGCTATTTTCACTCATCTTCAGCGATCTTATGGGTAGAGATAACCATTTATCTCTGAGGATTTTCTTTGGACTACGACTTTGTACTGTGATTTATGCACGTAGTAGTATTCCGCTCAAAAGTAGAGCGTACTGTAGCTTTTGCACCTTAATAATTGGATTTTTATCAGGACGGAGGCCGGCCGTTGTGGCTGAGCGGTTCTAGGCGCTTCAGTCTGGAACCGCGCGACCGCTACGGTCGCAGGTTCAAATCCTGCCTCGGGCTTGGATGTGTGTGATGTCCTTAGATTAGTTAGGTTTAAGTAGTTCTAAGTTCTATGGGACTGATGACCTCAGATGTTAAGTCCCATAGTGCTCAGAGCCATTTGCACCATTTTTTTTATCAGGACGGAACTTAGTTTAAAGCTTTGAAGAGATAAGCGCAAAGGTATTTCACAAGTGCCACAGATCAGATGTCGCTGTTTTTCATTTTTTTCAATAGGAAAAGAAAAATTCTGTCCTGCGCAACTGAAATTTCACTTCATGTGTGTTCTTACTATATGTACAAATCACAGTAAAAGATCATGCTCCAACCTCTACTGTTATCTTTGTACTGTACTCGGTCCGGTATCCGAATCTTCATTTGAGGGGAGGGTTACTATCTTTGGCCAGAAAAGAAGCATGTTCTTTGAGAATTCCTTGCTCTGGATGTGTTATAGATTTCAATGTGAAATTTGGTCAAAATGTTTATTGATATTTACTCTACAAATTGGAATTTTTTCGACCGGAAATGTCGAAGAGCAAAGGCGGAAGTGCCGCCGGAACGAAACAAAATTTCGATGTTGATCTCCGCGCGCGGTATGTCACAGGTCAGCCGGCTCGTCTGAAATCAAAATTGAGTCGACGTTAGAGAGGTATATAAGATTCCTTAGGAACTGTACCTCGCTTAAGTTATTTGGACAATAGGAAACAAAATGGCGGGCATTTGAAAAAAATAGGGGTTTCTTTTCATCGATTTTCCGACTTCGTCGGCCAAGTAAAAATATTTATAGTTGATGGATCGCCGGCCGCGATGGTCTAGCGGTTCTGGCGCTGCAGTCCGGAACCGCGGGACTGCTACGGTCGCAGGTTCGAATCCTGCCTCGGGCATGGGTGTGTGTGATGTCCATAGGTTAGTTAGGTTTAAGTAGTTCTAAGTTCTAGGGGACTTATGACCTAAGATGTTGAGTCCCATAGTGCTCAGAGCCATTTGAATTTAGTTGATGGATCGGAATAAAAGTGGTACAACACCCAGACAATTTAGTTTGCTTCGTCGGAATTAAAGAATCATACCAATTGGTTCAGTAGATTGGAAGTTACCATACCGCGCGATTAAAAAAAAAAAAGATAATAGGAAATTAAAAAAATGCCATTTCGACAAAAACACGTTTGAAGTTTTGACGACATAAAAGTGCAATATTATGCAACGTACGTTCAATCTGCTATTCCGGGTCCATAAACTAGTCCTCCCTCTTCCTCATAGACGGCGTTCTGCTCGATCTGTGCCATCCTGCGCTGCTCCAGAGCCGCTCGTACGGCCGGTGACACGCGGTTTTCGGCCGCTTGAATCCGGTGGTCGTCCGAATTCTTGGCAAACTGCGTCGAATAGAGTCCCAGGGTGACGTCCATCGTTGTCATTGTTTTCAGAATTGCTGAATACCCTTCGTTGAAGCCGCTCACTGCCAGGAAAGTGCAATCTCCACAGTCTTCGCACCAGAATGCAAATGCTTGGGGGGCTAACTTCCAAACACACGCGTTCAAACTTTCATCTGAATTTTGTATGTTTCCTCCCAAGCACCGGTACAATAACTCGTCCTCCGAAAGAAAAAAACTGGTGCGTGAAAAAGGCCATTTCAGGCAGGTGCATTTTTTTGTTCAACCGCGAATAACAAACATTTCCGTTCCGTTTCCGGAAAAACCGTTTCAGCGGTGGATTCTAAACACTTTTATGGATCCAAAAATGCCATTTAAAAAAATCGATTTTTGAACCAAAAGATAGTAAACCTCCCCTTCATAAACTATGCAACTGTGGAATTGCGGAACTGCTTCTTACCTCTACGCCAAAGCGAAAGTGTCCCGAGAAATATCAACTTTGGAGCTGTGATCAACGATTTGTCACACATTGATATGGTTTTTTTTCATTTTCTGGTGTCATCGAACATCCTTAGGAAAACGTACTTATTAATAATTCACAGGCCGAGCGGTTCTAGGCGCTTCAGTCTGGACCCGCGCGACCGCTACGGTCGCAGGTTCGAATCCTGCCTCGGGCATGGATGTGTGTGATGTCCTTAGGTTAGTTAGGTTTAAGTAGTTCTAAGCTCTAGGGGACTGATGACCTCAGAAGTTAAGTCTCATAGTGCTCAGAGCCATTTGAACCCAAATAATATATAGTGTTGATCCATTGTGCCTTCTAGGTTCAAATGGCTCTGAGCACTATGGGACTCAACATATGAGGTCATCAGTCCCCTAGAACTTAGAACTACTTAAACCTAACTAACCTAAGGACATCACACACATCCATGCCCGAGGCAGGATTCTAACCTGCGACCGTAGCGGTCGCGCGGTTCCAAACTGAAGCGCCTAGAACCGCACGGCCACACCGGCCGGCTGGGACTTAACATCTCAGGTCATCAGTCCCCTAGAACTTAGAACTACTTAAACCCCTTCCGATGATTGTTCCAAATTGTTTGTTTTCAGTCCGACGGAGCATAAAATTTGATTCATCTGAAAAGGTCGCCTGTCACCACTCAGTGGACCTTCAGTTGCGGTATTGGCGTGCAAATTCCAGCCTTCGTCGCCGACGAGCAGCAGTCAGCTTGGGTGCACAAACCAGGCGCCTGCTGAGGAGGCCCACACACAGCTAAGTTCACTGAATGGTCGTTGGGAAGACACTGTTGGTAGCTCCTAGGTTCATCCGGGTCAGCTGCTCCACAGTGGCACGTCTGTTCGCTCGCACATATACCCGCAGCCGTTGTTCACCGCTGTCATGTATGGCCCGTGGTGCACCGTAGTTGCATAGGCGCCAGTTTTGGATAGCTCCATTTTGCCATGCGCAGTATGCTCCAACCACGGAGGCTAGCGAACAGTTTACAAATTTAGCCATTCCGGAACTGCTTCCATCCCTAGCCCGAAAGCCAATGATCACGCCCTTTTGGACGTCAGATATGTCGCTCCGTTTCCGCGTTGCGACAACGACTGCACTCTTTTCCACGTCCCCCGAATAGCTTTATGTACCTTCCACTGTTAGTGCTGCTACGTTGACGTCGAACATAGGGGTGATCACATTTATGGCTGGCTGGCTCTGAGCACTATGGGACTTAACATCTATGGTCATCAGTCCCCGAGAACTTAGGACTACTTAAACCTAACTAATCTAAGGACATCACACAACACCCAGTCATCACGAGGCAGAGAAAATCCCTGACCCCGCCGGCAATCGAACCCGGGAACCCGGGCGCGGGAAGCGAGAACGCTACCGCACGACCACGAGCTGCGGACGGTCACATTTATGTGAATGGATCGCGTATATGCTAGGTGTATCGTAATTAATGGCCTAAATACATGCAGTTGAAAATACACGATACCAGAAGCAAAAAATTATTTTAAACATGGACTCTAAAATGTATATCCTAAGAGCTACGGGCATTGTTTCGTCTTCAGTGCTGTGAAACAAATCTCTAGTACTGCAAGATCTTCGCCCTCCATGTTTAGAGTGGTGATAGTATGGACAAAAGCAAGGAAAAAATGTCTGTGGACTCCTAAATGCGTAACTTAAGAGCAATGAGCACTTGTTCATCTTCGCTATTGTGAAACACCTCTTCTACTAAACAAGTGCGCATACTTCTTAAGGTATGCATTTTAGAGCCGATGTTTACTAGACAATGCTATCTTGCTTTGGTCAATACTACCCCCTTCCCAACATCGAAAAAAAGAGCTTGCTGTAGAAGAGACTTGTTTTACAATATCTAAGATGAAGAAGTGCCCATTGCTCTTCAGATACGCACTTTAGAGCCCATGTTTGCTAGACTTCTTTGTTTCTAGTATAGTGTACTTGCAATTGTATGCGTGTACGCCATTAATTATGATATACCCTGTATATATTATACAAACAATAAGATAACTATTTCAGCTTCTTGTAAATACTGGGTGTTTCAAAGTGTTTGAGTGGAGCGTCTGTGGGTGATAGTTCACGTCATGGATAACAACTTTGTTAGGGACAGAATGTTCGCCGACGTTCCATGGCGATGCAAGGAGACGTTTAACCTTTTGTTACCCCAAAAATATGAAAAAATATTTTAATTTTTTTCACAAAATTAACTTTGGTTATCGTATTAGCATTGAATACAAGGAAAAAATGGCAAAGAGTAAACACATAATTGTTCCAAGGAGATTGTTTCAGGTTGGAATATAACTTTAAAATTTTCCCAAAATTAACATTTATTATCATAGTAAACAGCGAATAGAAGAAGAAATTGGAAAAAGTGAACAATAAATTGTTTTTAAGGAGGTTGCTCCACTTTGGAACTTATGGGACATACAGTTGTCAATCACCCATCATTTCGTGTGATACTTTTCAAAGCAATTTCGCATATTTCGCAGACAAAATCCCACATCTCGAAACTCTGATGAGCTTATCACGCCTAAAACAAATTATAGTCTTAAATAATAAGCAGAAACAAGCTTGAAATTTGGTAAATTTATATCAAAAGAATGTACTGCCCCAGCGCTTTCATTTCGAAACCACTCGTAAAAGGAGCAGTACAAACTGAAATTTGCGATACAATAACTTTAGGTAACTTACTTTCAGTACCACTGCGGTCCTCAGTTCAATTATTACAAGAAAAAAAGCACTTCACAATCTCTTACAGCCACGTAGCACATTTCCGCGCCAATTATTGCTTCGAAAGCTTTGAATGACTGCTTCAACACAATACATTCATAGAAGTACATCAGCGTGCGACTATATGTCCCTCCTGTCTTTCATGCGAAAGACACTGGTATTTCAAAATTACATTAATAAAATGATGTAGCGAGGCGACTCCGACTCCGGTGAAACAACAGGTACTCAAAGGGCTACGACTGGTTACGCCCCTGAGAGGGAGAAGGGTGTAGGCACTCTGCGTTCGTATGCAACGTGTGTTGTCTATCATCCAATCATCAGCTCAGCTTGAATGGTAGTAGGCCAGATAAAATTGAAGTTCGTGATTGGCTTCTAAAGTATCTTTCTCCGCTGAGAGACACTCATTTTTATGCTTTTCTTGTTGAAAATCACTCTATACCTTTGCTGGAGTAGGTAGTATTCTTACGCAGTACGCCTGGTTAGTAGATCCTGGCAGTTCGGTGAAATCTCCGTGTCCTAGATCCGGCGAATACTAAACGAAAACTTAGCGTAAGTGGTTCTGGTGAAGTTGGTAGCCGATTTGAATATTTTCTTTTCAGAGTTCTTTATAGGTATTCCATAGTTCTAGAGTTCTCTGTACAAAAATTGGATAATTCTGCAGAGTTTCGTGAATAAAACGATAATACTTGGGAAATTTTTAATCTTGTACAAAATAAGTAATTGCCAGATTTGCGAAAAAATAAAGAATCACAATTCTGAATAGCTCGCGAAAAGTTCTACAGTACTAATGACATTTCTTATGCAGATAATAGTTTATGAAATAATTGAATCCATGAGAGCCCATTTCCACGACAGAAAATATACGAAATAGCACTAGAATTCTGATGGCAGTTTCGATCAGAGTTCTAGATAGCACCCTAAGAGTTTTTTTCGAAAAACTCCTGTAAATTGTTGTGAAGATATTTATTACGGCAATAATGCGGAACCCACTTCACCAACATGAAGCTTTTCGATCGCAGGCTGAGCGTCGCTGCCCTAGTTACGATTGGTGCATGTGGGCACACATCGTGTTAACTGTCGTTATGTATCTGACTGCTGACAACCGCAATAGTTTAGCGGTAGTTGGCCTGTTTAGTCTTCTTACAGTGTTGTATTGAAATAACTTTAATTTAATTTGATACTCTTTGCTACAATAAATTAAGAACCGGATCTGAAAATAGCTGTCTGTATAATGTGCCCTCACGAACTCCCGTTACTTCAGTGTTCGATACATAGTGGGATTTTCTAATATTTAGCAAGGTATACGCTGTATTTTTCACACAGGGTTTCAGTTGCGACATACAATTCTCGCACCTTTGTACCTTCGTACGTTCACTGTCGACGCTGGAAAATAGGGGTAGTATCTCGCTCGATTAGAGGAGGTAGAAGAATAACTGACTCACGCAACTAGATCAATCAATTTACGTCAATTCAAAAGACACACCAGTCATCAATAGTCGGAAATTATCTCTTCGATGAGAGGTGAGTGCTGCCGTGGACCTCGCTTATGGTGCTACAGCGGTCGGAGAGTGTCGTTTGGTGAAGGTAACTCTCGGCCAGATTTCTGGGGAGGGGGGGTGGGGAGGGGGGGGGGGGGGGAGAGGGAGACAGCGAGAGAGCCAGATGGAGCTCTGAGAGTTTCGAAATTGGAGATATCTGTTCTCTCTGCTCACTAGGAGTGGCCCAAGCATACGAGTGTTTGTAGATTTTTAATTGATTTAATTAATATACAGGGTGTCCCAGCTATCTTGTGCACCCAAAATATCTCTAGAACAATAACAGCTATTGGAAAACGACTTTCACCGGTATCAATGTAGGGCTGGGGCCCATGAATGTACATATTTGGAAACATTCTAAAACGAAAGCATATGTGTTTTTTAACACAAACTTATGTTTTTTTAAATGGACCTCCTATATTTTTTCTTCAGCAATCCATAGCATGACAAAGCACATACACAATGGAGTTGATTGCATCGCAATATTCCCATTACATTCCGAGATATTGAGACGCGAAATTGACGCTTGAAACACCCGACATGCGCTGCTAGCGCACGTCCTGAGGCTCAGGCGTGAACCCCATGTTACCCGCAGCAGACCGTATTATTCGTTTCGGACCTCTTGATAAGTATGGAAGTGCAATTACGCATGTCAATCACATCGCGATTACGGGCAGCATGGGGTTCACGCCTGAGCCTCAGGACGTGCGCTAGCAGCGCATGTCGGGTGTTTCAAGCGTCAACTTTGCGTCTCAATATCACGGGCTGTAATGGGAACATTGCGATGCAATCAACGCCATTGTGTATGTGCTTTGTCATGCTGTGGATTGCTGAAGAAAAAATATGGGAGGTCCATTTAAAAACACATAAGTTTGTGTTAAAAAACACATATGCTTTCGTTTTAGAATGTTTCCAAATATGTACATTCATGGGCCCCAGCCCTACACTGATGCCGGTGAAAGTCGTTTTCCAATAGCTGTTATTGTTCCAGAGATATTTTGGGTGGACAAGATAGCTGGGACACCCTGTATATAAACAACATCTATCATATCGTAGGCACCTTATATATAATTAATTTGAGTCTTTTATCAGTGATATTTGCCTTTAATAAATGTAATGGATAAGAAGCTAGTCGTCTGTATGTTGTCTCAAAGAGACACAGGCTATGTAACTACACTAAAGAGCCAAAGAAACAGGTACACCTGCCTAATACCGTGAAGGGCCACAGCGAGCACGCAGAAGTGCCGCAACACTACGTGGCATGGACTCGACTAATGTCTGAAGTAGCGCTGGAGGGAATTGACAACATGAATCCTGTAGAGCTGCCCATTAATCCGTAAGGCTACGACGGGACTGAGATCTCTTCTGAACAGCACGTTGCAAGGTATCCAAGATATTCTCAATAATGTTCATGTCTGAGGAGTTTGGTGGTCAGCGGAAGTATTTAGACTCAGAACAGTATTCCTGGAGCCACTCTGGACGTGTGGGGTGTCGCAGTGTCCTGCTGGAACTGCCAAAGTCCGTCGGAATGCACAATGGACATCATTGGATACAGGTGATCGGACAGGATGCTTACGTATGTGTCACCTATCAGAGTCGTATCGACGTATCAGGGGCCCCATATCACTCCAACTGCACACGCCCCACACATTACAGAGCCTCCACCAACTTGAACAGTCCCCGGCTGACATGCAGGGTCATTTGATTCATGAGGTTGTCTCCATACCTGTACACGTCCATCCGCTCGATACTATTTGAAACGAGTCTCGTCATCAGGCAACATGTTTCCAGTCATCAACAGTCCAGTGTCGGTGTTGATGGGCCCAGGCGAGGTGTAAAGCTTTGTATCGTGCAGTCATCAAAGATACACGAGTGGGCCTTCCGCTCCGAAAGCCCATATCGATGATGTTTCGTTGAATGGTTCGCACGCTGAACTTGCTAATGGCCCAGCATTGAAATCTGCAGCAATTTCCGGAAGGATTGCACTTCTGTCACGTTGAACGATTCTCTTCAGTCATCCTTGCCGCAGTGGATACATCGGTTCCCGTGAGATCACCGAAGTTAAGCGCTGTCGGACGTGGTCGGCACTTGGATGGCTGACCATCCAGGCCGCCATGCTCTGTTGCCATTTTTCGGGGTGCACTCAGCCTCGTGATGCCAATTGAGGATCTACTCGCCCGAATAGTAGCGGCTTCTGTCAAGAATACCATCGTAACGACCGGGAGAGCGGTGTGCTGACCACACGCCCCTCCAATCCGCATCCTCCACTGAGGATGACACGGCGGTCGGATGGTACCGGTAGGCCACTCGTGGCCTGAAGACGGAGTGTGCAATAGTCGTTGGTCCCATTCTTGCAGGACGTTTTTCCAGCCGCAGCGTTGTTTTAGCGGATTCCTGATCTTCACGGTACACTGGTGAAATGATCTTACGAGAAAATCCCCACTTCATTGCTACCTCGGAGATGCTGTGTCCCATCGGTCGTGCGCCGACTATAATACCACGTTGAAACTCACTTAAATCTTGATAACCTGCCATTGTAGCAGCAGTAACCGATCTAGCAACTGGGCCAGATACTTGTCTTATACAGGGGTTGCCGACAGCAGCGCCGTATTCTGTCTGTTTACATATCTCTGTCATTGAATACGCATGCCTATACCAGTTTCTTTGGCGCTTCAACGCATATCAAAATGTTCTTAGCTCTAAGGAATGATCGCCGTCAAATGAACACCAGAAATTAATTATGGCTGGATCATTTTGATGCGAAACAAACTTATTATATTTCATTTTTAGCAATGAAATTGTTTTTAAACGAATCAACTCTATTTCTGTGTCGCTGGGAATCTGCACTATACTTCGTTCACTAACTAAAAGTGGGTTTAAAATGTATGAAAACGACTTTCAAATTTACCTTGCAATATTTAGGTGTTTCAAAATATTTGGTCTTATTGGTGCTATCCACATCACATTCACTCTGTTCATTCAGGCATGGAAATTAACTGAATTCCTTGTTTTACAACTGAGAGATGATTATTTTACTGTAATTTTAAATGGACTAGTGCTTTACATTCCAGTTCTAAATTTAGGCACTGAGACGGCAAGTAACTTCGACTAAAAATACCAAATCAAATTGCTGACTGCCATGTCATATGTTTTCTTCGGTAGTGTGTCTTCGTGTTCTAAAAAAATCAAAAACTGCATTTTTAAATTTCCAAACTGTATTCAGAAGCTTTCCTTTAGAAATACAGGGTCTCACAATGAAGGGCAAGTTCACCATACTCGAAATACAGCAATTCACAGTACCCAAAGAACTCTCGTGTAGTTAATGCCGTAGCCAGTGGCTGTTCGTGAGTGTACCTTCTGGGTATTCACAAATTTTTAGATTCAGATGAATATGAGAGTGTGAAATTAATGACATCTACTGTGTAACAGTTATGCTTATCAGTATATTTATACAACTACAACCACTGTCAGTAATAATAATATGCGTAAAAGTTAAAAAAGAAAGAACTGTATTTATGGGATTTTGTTGTTTCGTACACAGTTAAGTACATTCCGGCCAGGAGCGAAATAATGCTTTATCTTTCGCTACTCTCCGTTTCGCGTTTTTGTGTAAATGGCAGTTTTAGCGCTTTTTTTATTTTTTCGGACAAGCGCACACCATCCGTAATACATATATTACTTAACGAATTAACTTCCGAGCTGAGATTCATTCTCACGTTGCACCTTCAAAACAACTCACGCTTATTATACACTTCGTTATTAAATGGTCGCTTATAGTCACGCTTTTTTAATTTCGTCACTTTCTCAGTCAACGGATCTGGTATGATAGGCCCTAGTTCCTTCGTGGCTAATTTTTTCTGGTAATTTTCTTTTCTGTTAGCATTTAACACAGATTCGACAGAGTTCATGCTGACACTGCACACGAAAGCCAATTTCTGCACAGTAAACAACCAACTCCAAACACAAACTGCCAGTTTGTGAAAAGATTAAATTCGAGTAGTACTGTCTACCAACGTGGTTACGTGGCTAGAATATCGGTGTGGCGCTGTGAACCACAAGGGCCAAAAGCACACCGTCGTCGATACCACAATTAAGAGAATATCAGAGAAACCAGTAAGACAGCTTTTCGTGAATGTTCATGCATAAAATGTGGGCCTACTGCACAGATAAACCTGACCCATCAGAAGAGCAGCATATGTCAGAAGCATGAATGAATGCTACTGTCTCACAATCTATGACGTGCTTTATGGTTCTAAACGCCTCAGATGGATTACTGTATGATAAAATCCAAAGCTCAGTATACTATATCTCCGCCGGGCGGATTCGTGCCGGGGACCAGGCGCTCCTTCCCGCCCGGAAAGCCGTGGGTTATGGCCAAGCGGGCGGGCATGTGGAAGGTATATTTTATACTTCTTTTACACCAGGCCCTCGACAACAAAATTTCTAAAATTTGTAATACAGTAACGTTAGCCTTCAGAAACTCTAGATAATTAACCTGATATTTCGATATTTCTTCTTTCGTTGCTTTAACAGCATGCTACTAAGTAGGTTTCATTCGAATACTGGTTGCAGTCTTTATCCTAGCCCCTCTGTGATCAGTTAAGTCGGCATACTTCGTGATCCTTCGTAATGTGTGGTCAATAGAGGGAGTAATAGCTAAAATCACAATTTTTGCCGATAATCAGTAAACATTTGATGTCTGATCGCAGCTTTTAAGAGTATGTTTAGGTGATGACAGGGTACCTGTATGTTTGTGCAGGTGTACGGAGAAGCTCTGTTTTGGAAAAGACAAAAAATTAGCACAACATTGTCTTGTTTCACTGTTAAAAACCTTCATTTGAATTGTGTTGGCTTTTCTTGGGAATCCGAAGTACAGGCGCACTTCGGGTGTATTTCCGGCAGTCGAACATATTGTGGATTTTAATAATCACCCATATAGTGCGAGTGAATTTTACAGGCTCAGTCCAATTGAGTAGACAGCACGTCAGACAACAGACTGCATCTGGGCTCGGCGTTCGAACTGTTGAACGATTCTTGTAGTGATTCCTCAACTGAAGAGCAGTCCGAAGAAACGGACGTCACGCTTTCATATAATTGATTCACCTACATGGGTATGGAATCTACCTTCTTCAGTGTGGATGCACAATTACGACCGACATCCTGAGGGAATCTCAGAGTAGCGAGCGTGGAAGGCATGGACAGGGACTGCAGATAGGTGGCGCTAGCTGAGAGTTTGGGTTAGGCAGGAGGCATGCTGAGATAGTCCATGCAATTGTGACAAACAGTGTGAGCAGATGGCACAGTGACTAACACAGCTGCCTAGTACAGGGCTTCCCAACCTTTTCAGCTGGCGGACACCTTCTATAGTCGAAAATCCGTGACGGACCCCTAGTCAGTCAAGAGCACAGTAACTTTAAATTTCAGAACGAAACCCATGGGAACTGAAAGCTTCTTAATGCAAGTGCCATGTTCCCAGTGACCCCCCCTTCCCCCCCCCCCCCCCTCCCCGAAGTATCAATAGTCTTTGGAGCTTCTTGTGATTGTTCTTCCTTTGGTCGTCCTCCCTCCTCCTTCATTTCAACTGGAAACTTCCCTTGTTGTGAAGGCGATGGAGAAACCGCACCTTCTTCAATGATCACGACTTCAGCCACCGTATCCATATTAGAAGTAATAAACTGATTAAAAATCGACTTATGAAATAGGTAGTGCACTGACAAAGCAAGTTTAACAATTAATGATGCCATTGAGTGCCATTGAGCGCTGTGATTGGTCGACAAAGCTCGCTCCGCGCATGCGTAAAAGGTGTAAGTAGGCTGTTTATGTTTTCTTATTGGCAACGTTATATAGCGCTCTGTATGAAAATCACTGGCTGTGCTGTGTGCAGTCTGTGGCTAGTTTGCGTTGTTGTCTGCCATTGTAGTGTTGGGCAGCGGCAGTTGGAGGTGAGCCGCCAGGAGTGGTGGATGTGGGGAGACAGATGGCGGAGTTTTGAAATTTGTAAGACTGGATGTCATGAACTGCTACATACAGGGTGAGTCACCTAACATTACCGCTGGATATATTTCGTAAACCACATCAAATACTGACGAATCGATTCCACAGACCGAACGTGAGGAGAGGGGCTAGTGTAATTGGTTAATACAAACCATAAAAAAATGCACGGAAGTATGTTTTTTATCACAAACCTACGTTTTTTTAAATGGAACCCCGTTAGTTTTGTTAACACATCTGAACATATAAACACATACGTAATCAGTGCCGTTTGTTGCATTGTAAAATGTTAATTACATCCGGAGATATTGTAACCTAAAGTTGACGCTTGAGTACCACTCCTCCGCTGTTCGATCGTGTGTATCGGAGAGCACCGAATTACGCAGGGATCCAAAGGGAACGGTGATGGACCTTAGGTACAGAAGAGACTGGAACAGCACATTACATCCACATGCTAACACCTTTTAATTGGTCTTTTTCACTGACGCACATGTACATTACCATGAGAGGTGAGGTACACTTACACACGTGGTTTCCGTTTTCAATTACGGAGTGGAATAGAGTGTGTCCCGACATGTCAGGCCAATAGACGTTTAATTTGGTGGTCATCATTTGCTGCACACAATTGCTATCTCTGGCGTATTGAATGTCGTACACGCCGCAGTACATCTGGTGTAATGTCGCCGCAGGCTGCCACAATACGTTGTTTCATATCCTCTGGGGTTGTAGGCACATCACGGTACACATTCTCCTTTAACGTACCCCACAGTAAGAAGATCACGAGAACGGGCTGGCCAATTTATGCGTCCTCCACGTCCTATGAAACGCCCGTCGAACATCCTGTCAAGGGTCAGCCTAGTGGTAATTGCGGAATGTGCAGGTGCACCATCATGCTGATACCACATACGTCGACGCGTTTCCAGTGGAACATTTTCGAGCAACGTTGGCAGATCATTCTGTAGAAACGCGATGTATGTTGCAGCTGTTTGGGCCCCTGCAATGAAGTGAGGGTCAATGAGGTGGTCGCCAATGATCCCGCACCATACATTTATAGTCCACGGTCGCTGTCGCTCTACCTGTCTAAGCCAGCGAGGATTGTCCACGGATCAGTAATGCATGTTCCGTAGATTCACTGCCCCGTGGTTTGTGAAACACGCTTTTTCGGTAAACAGGTAGAACTGCAACGCATTCTCTGTTAATGCCCATTGACAGAATTGCACTCGATGGTTAAAGTCATCACCATGTAATTGCTGATGTAGCGACACATGAAACGGGTGAAAGCGGTGACGATGCAGTATGCGCATGACACTACTTTGACTCAGTCCAGCGGCTCTCGCAATGTCCCGTGTACTCATGTGTGGGTTCATGGCAACAGCAGCTAACACACTAACTGCACCCGCTTCTCCTGTGACGGGCCTGTTACAGACCCGTTTGCGTGCTACGACCATACCTGTTGCATACAGTTGGCGATAGATGTTTTGCAATGTGCGGCACGTTGGATGCTCTCTGTCCGGGTACCGTTCTGCATACACCCTGCAGGCTTCAGCTGCATTTCGTCGACACTCGCCATAGGTGAGTATCATCTCCGCCTTTTCAGAGTTCGAATACACCATGGTCACAGTTCCTACAACACTACACTATCACAGACGTCTGGTAACACGGTGTACTACAGTTGGTCTGCGTGCGGAGACGAATGCAGAATAACAATAGCACCAAGCGCTACATGCGGACACTGCGACAGATAGACCAAACCACAATAGTGCACTACAGCCACACTCGTAAACACGGTCGTCATCGTAAACATGTCCCTGCGTATGCTGCCCGCCGACCGCGGCCCGTGTTTGTTACAACAGGCAACTGAACGTCGGAGGTTTCAAGCGTCAACTTTAGGTTACAATATCTCCGGAAGTAATTAACATTTTACAATGCAACAAACGGCACTGATTACGTATTTGTTTATATGCTCAGATTTGCTAACAAAACTAACGTGGTTCCATTTAAAAAAACGTAGGTTTGTGTTAAAAAACATACTTCCGTGCATTTTTGTATGGTTTGTATTAAACAATTACACTAGCCCCTCTCCTCACGTTCGGTCTGTGAAATCGGTTCGTCAGTATTTGATGTGGTTTACAAAATATATCCAGCGGTAACGTTAGGTGACTCACCCTGTATATTATGACTATTAAGGTAAATACATCATTTGTTCTCTATCAAAATCTTTCATTTGCTAACTATGCCTATCAGTAGTTAGTGCCTTCCATGGTTTGAATCTTTTATTTAGCTGGCAGTAGTGGCGCTCGCTGTATTGCAGTAGTTCGAGTAACCAAGATTTTTGTGAGGTAAGCGATTTGTGAAACGCATAGGTTAATGTTAGTCAGGGCCATTTTTTTGTAGGGATTTTTGAAAGTCAGATTGCGTTGCGCTAAAAATATTGTGTGTCAGTTTAAGCACAGTCTTGTACAATTTTTCTAAGAGGACGTTTCAAAGGTTTCAGCGCATCTAGCGCCGTGACCCGGCGCACAAACGACCCCCGAATTGTTGCGAAACAGTCCAGAGAAGCCAAATTGTCCGGCATTAAACTGTGTATGCGTTCTCACTTAGGAACCGCAAAGGCTGCTTGGGAATACGACCTGAAGTAAAAGTACACATGTTTTTCACACGGAAAAAATAGTGATGAATTTGATTTTCACATTTTTATTCAATAATTTTACTCATTACTTTACATGATTTGGTGAAAAGTGGCCGCGGACCCCCTAGAAAGAGCCGGCGGACCCCTAAGGGGTCCGCGGACCACACGTTGGGAAGCCCTGGCCTAGTAGATAGGAGATTAGTGTTTGGATCCTGGTCGAGCATATATTTTCTCTCGACGCCGCTTATTCCCTTTAATGTCCCATGCAGCTGATATCACTACTCCCTTCCCTTTCTTCCCCCCTACACCTTTAGTTGACATATAACGTATCACAGCTGTGGATTCCGTGTGGCCGGCCTTTGTGGCCGAGCGGTTCTAGGAGCTTCAGTCAAGAACCGCGCTGGTGCTATGGTCGCAGGTTCGAATCCTGTCTCGGGTATGGATGTGTGTGATGTCCTTAGGTTAGTTAGGTTTAAGTAGTTCTAAGTCTAGTGGACTGATGACCTCCGACGTTAAGTCCCATGGTGCTTAGAGCCATTTGAACCATTTTTGATTCCGTGTGCTGTCTGTTCTTTCGGACATGTCAGAAGGAATAGCCACCACGCTTTCATATAACTGATTCGCCTATATGGGTAACTAATCCACCTTCTTCAGTCAGGATGCACATTTATGTTCAAATGGCTCTTAGTACTATGCGACTTAACTTCTGAGGTCATCAGTCCACAATTATGTCCGAGCTCGTGTGGGATCTCAGAATAGTGATCATGGAGGACAAGGACAGGGACTGTGGGTAGGTGGCGCTAGGTGGGAGTGTTGGTCAGCCGGGATGCATGGGAAGATAGTCCTTGCAGCTGTAATAAACAGTGTGATCGGGTGCCACAGTGACTAACACAACTGCCTAGTAAGCAGAAGATCCCGGGTTTGGATCCCAATCCAGCACACAGATTCACTCGTCGCCACTGATTGCACATCTCGTCCCAATGCAGCTGATATCACTAGACCTTTTCCTTTTTTCACCCCTCCACCTTCAATTTACATGTATGGTATTATGTTTTTAATATCATTAGACAAATGTTTATTTGCGAATTATACAGAAAAATATGACAACATCCGTGCACTAACAACAGTTGTTAAGTTATGAATTGGTTCAGTCTTTGAAGCGCTGAGTTTCTGATTCACAAATTTGCTTGACACGAGAAAATTCCTCAGGCACTAAGTGAGTCCGTTGAATCGCTGTGATTTCAGTAAATCTCAGATCTCCAGGACAGCGATAGGAAACTGAAGGCAACCTGTGGAGCAGGTCAGTTGTGAACGCAAGGGTTCTTGGGTGTATAGCCTCGAAGCACCTTAAGATAATATTTATTTCACAACCCATTTGTTTTACAAAGACACACTTTGGTACAAATGCGGATAATTTTAAAAAGAGATACACTTAGAAAGCAGGCCTTAGGCCTTTTAGCAAAAATAATTGAAACTTAAGTTTTTCTGTGGATGCCTGCCTTAGGTAGCACGATAATGGTATGCCGTGTTCTAGAGTTCTCTGTACAAAATTTGAGAAGTTCTGCAAAATTTCGCGAAGAAAACAATAATAATCAGGAAAATTTTAATCTTGTACAAAAAAATTAATTCCCAGATTTCCGAAAAAAATAAATTATCACAATCCTGAATAGCTCCCGAAGGGTTCTACAGAAAATTCTAATGACTTTTTTTATGCAGGTAATAGCTCATGAGATAATCATAATCATGAGACACACATTTCTAGATTCATGTGAAGCTGGCACCCGATTTTCGAAAACTATACATTTTTTTCATAGTTCTTAATACGTATGCTATGGTTTTAGAGTTCTTCCTATAAATTGTTATAATAGTTCTGCAGATTTTGCGAAAAAAATTATGATATCAATTCTGAATAGCTGTGAAGTTGCCAACCGATTGTCGAGAAATGTACATTTTTTTCTGAGTCCTTTGTATACATGCTATACTTCTAGAGTTCTCTGTACAAATTTTGAATAGTTCTGTAGAGTTTCACGAAAAAATTATGATCACATTTCTGAATAGCTGAGAAACTGGCACCCAACTTTCGAGAAATATACATTTTTTCTGAGTTCTTGGTAGATATGCTATATTTCTAGAGTTCTCTGTACTGTATTTGAATAGTTTTACAGAATTTCGCGAAGAAAACTCTAGTGACCGGTAAGAATTTAATGTTGAAAAAAATATTTGTCAATTTGCGAAAGCAAAATTGTGATCATAATTCTGAAGAGCTCCCCAACGGTAATTACTTGTGAAGAGGTTTATATTTGTAATAATGTGGGTCCCATTTCACTAATATATATAGCTTTTCGATCGGAAGCCCAGAGTCACTGCCTTTTTTGTGATCGCTGCATGTGGGTTCAAGTGGACACACATGGTGTCGACTGTCGTTATGTATCCGATTGCTGACAACCTCAGCAATCTGTGGTTGCCATTTTTGGCTGCTTATTGCGTTGTATAACAACAAATTTATACAATAGTGTGCTTTCACGAACACTTGTTCGCTACATACATTTTCAAACATTTAGCAAAACATACTCTAAGATGTGAAGAGTGAGATGCGAAGAGCGTGTGTACGTGTGAGAGAGAGAGAGGCAACCAAGTACGAAATGAACTACTTGCAAATATTCTTAGCTCTTACTAAATGTCCACTGCATGACGAATTCCAGAAATTAATTATGGTAGAATTTTCCTTGGCGTGTCTTATTTTTGTTTATATCATATACATCAGGAACAGATTTGTACATTGTCTGTTGATGTACTCTTTCACGTAATAGAAGACTTGACTTTGATAGACACTACAGTGCGCAAAATCAGACTAACAAGGAAGAAATGGAGCTTGTACTTGGGTCTCACATATGGAAAGAGAATGTGACTTAGAGAAAAGAAGAAGTCAGAAAAACGCAAATTATATTTGCTAAAGTAAGTTGCGGAGAGTTGGCGATGATATAGGCGACATATGAATCTTCTTCAGCGTTCGTCAAAAAGATAATCTTTCTGATGGTGATGGTACTGTTATTCTTGGTCTCCAAATACTTGCACGCTTTTGGTAATGAGGGTATTGAAATGAATGTGGAAAAAAAACTGCTGTAACAAGACAGCCAGTTACGAGACGAAACGAGAAATTCTCTCAGGACATATCTAGCAGCTGTATTTCTTTGTACTTTCTGTCCTCTAGCTTTAAATGGACCAAGGGACGTATGCGGAGTTACCGAGTTTACCATTTTTATAACTGGAAGTGATGTTAATTTTAATATCTTCGAAGATCTTGCCAGTCTGGAGGCACTGCATGCTACAACAAGAGACTCATAAATATTTGAAAAAGTAAACTTATGCCTACAAAAATTTAAAAGTAGGTTATAGTAGAGTCATCAATGTGCGTACTGACAGAGGGCCATCAATGGTGTGTAACATCAACGGCACTGCAACGTTGCTTGAAATTTTTTTAAATCATCCAGCACTAAAATATTACTGCATTAAATACCAAGCGTCACTGTGTGGAAAAACCTTAAAATCTAAAATATGCAGCATGTTATGACACTGGTTCTGAAATGTGTGTAGAGTTCTGGAGTTGAGGCCAGACACGGCTCTTGTGTAAGAGCACAAGAGCACGTGAACACCCCCACTTTTAGCACCTCACGGATTTATTGGTTTTTTTCTTTGAATACTGTCAAACATAATGTATACATGGTAGTCTGGAACACACAGCACTAAGTCTACAGCGCTATGCTACATTGATACTCCTCTAAGACACAGTGAAACTTGGCATCTGGGTCGTGAGCACATCTTCAGTTGTGCACGTTTTTAGCAGTTTTGTGCATGCGCAACTGGCGTGACGTAATTGTCTTACAGACCAAAAACATACGGTTCTGATAAACAACATGCACTGTTCATGGTGTGTACAGCTGGTCCTCTCCACTTAACTTCAAGTACAATTAGATCGGACTTCAGTATATGTTATACTGATGGAAAAAACTATTTTGTGGGATTCTGAATGAGATATAGTATACTGAGTTTTGGATGGTTTTTAGGCGGTTTTCCATCTGCCTCAGTGAATGCGGGCTGGTTCCCCTTATTCCGCCTCAGCTACACTATGTCGGTGATTGCTGTGCAAACAAGTTCTCCACGTATGTGTACACCACCACTACTCTACCACGCAAACATAGGGGTTACGCTCGTCTGGTGTGAGACGTTCCCTGGGGGGTCCACCGGAGGCCGAACCGCAAAATAACACTGAGTTCGGTGTGGGGCGGCGGAGGGGTGAAGTGGACTGCGGTAGTCGTCGTGGGGTTGTGGACCACTGCGGCTGCGGCGGGGACGGAGCCTCTCCATCGTTTCTAGATCCCCACTTAACATACATACCTTTCACATTGAAAATAGGTCAAGGTACCTCTTTTATAGTTATTTGCGAAGTACTGAGTGGCACAGTGGTAGGGGATGGAGTGTTCTTGCTACCTGGAAGGATTCACAGAGAAAACGCGATTGACTGCAGCCACATTCCACAATACCTGAATTCACTTCCTATTGACGAGAAATGAGGTTTTACTTTGCTTTCTTTTCTGAGCTCATTTGAGTCTGACCAAAATTTTCTCGCCAGAGCTGTTTTCATGATCACAGCCCATGCACAGCACTCATATTTTCTCTCAAAATAAATACGTAAGGCAAGAAGTACTTGGGGCTTTCCTTGTGGAATGATAGTACGATAGACATCGGAGTACACTGTATTCAATTTATTGCTGAATTTATAAGCATATAATCTGAAAGACTTCCTACACAAATAAATATACTGGCTTGTTCAAAGTAGTCGATTAACGTCCCAGTGCAGCGCCACCTTTCGTTTGAATCCCTCATCAAACATAACACATTGTCGAACAGAACATCCATATCATATAAATTGCGAGCAAGTCTTCTTCTCATTCTCAGCTAGTCTTCCTCGCTCAAGTAATCCCATTTACAGCTAAGACACTGTGAGTCAATAGTAAGCCATTTACCGCCAACCTTATGGGCAAATTTCTTTCCCCAACCAGCACAAAATATTTTGCGGATGCTTTGGCAAAAGAAGAGGCAAAAACTTGGACGATGGCCACACAGGCAGTTTTACTCCAAGCTTGTACATACGCATCAAGTGCAGGCATGTAGAGGCAACTTTATTCGTACGTGTTGTGACGCACGCTTAGTCAATGAACAGTGTGGACAGCTCCCCTGCCATCTACTGCCACACAACCCCACCTCACTCGTGAGACACTGTAAGCAAATGCCAGAAGCCACATTTCAGTGCGACCGATTTTGCGAACACAGTAAAATTTGGAACTGGTGCGGAAATATACGCACTTGTGGGCAGATTAAAAATCTACACTAACGCAAAATGAAGTATTCTAGAACAGAAGAAAGTGAAGGTGAGATGCCCCACTTAACCTTGCAGGACAGGACAAGTAGTTTAAATTGTGAAAAGTGGCTGTCAGTTACACTCGAACATATAACTTTATTATTTGATCAAACATTACAAGACCCCAAAAAAATTATTTTTAAACACACAGGTTCAATCTTTGGGACTTAATTACCAGCTGAAAGTCACTTTAATTTAAAAATGGCTGAAGGCCAATAACTTAAAATGCAAGTATAAATTTAAAAGGCAATCCTTGTCTTACAACAGTTCTTTACATAGGCCTGAAGACCCAAGGAATCGGAGATTATCAGAGCAAACAATTTGAATTCGAAATCGGCTGAAAGCCCAACACTTAAGGCTAACAACGCCTTATCTTAAAACAGTTCTTTAGTTAGGCTGAAGGCCCAAAGCATCAGACTCTTCAAGAGCAAACAAGTTAAATTCAAATTGGCTGAAAGCCTAATGCTTAAATCTCCATAACATTAATTTTTTTTTAATTCCAAAGTTCTTATATAAAACAGTTCTTTAATTTAGGCTGAAGGCCTAAAGAATCTTACGGCAAAACAACCTTGATTTTAAAAAAAGACGGCTAGAAGCCATACAAGTACAAACAAGAACAAATAAAAAAAAGGCAATACACCCAAGGGCGCTCAGATGTTCAAGGGTCAGCCTGGAATTCAAACACTAACGCTCGCTTAGGTGAGACAGGCAGTCGGGCCAACCATTCACGATCCGACGACAACCCAACCGACTGACAGTCAATGGACCCACCGACAAGATAACTTCCACTTCACCCGACCAGGGCACAACAGGAATTCAACGGAACAACGTAGAAGATATTGGCGCCCACAACCAATCGTACATGGAGCTGTCAAACTACACACAGTGCTGGACAGCAACAACACGGTGAGGAAACTACACTGCCTGAAATTTACGTCAACGGCCAGGGCAGGTAATCAGAGTGTAAATGGTCACAAGGGAGAAGATTCCGCTGGTGCACTTCAATTCAAATAACCAAATACAATGAAACTCCACTGGAGGGTGGCTAGAATTTTCCAGCTTGAAAACCAAGTTGTTGCTCGCGGGAATATCCCAACAGCCGACAACGAACTCCAAACGACACAATGGAACAGACTTGACTTGCTGGTAGATTAAATTACAGTCAACTTTCGATTCGAGGGTCGGTGAGCCACGGACCTCGTAGCAATGGGAACAGCCCCACACATTCCGACACCACGCAAAAACCGCCAGTACCCGGTCAAACTACGTCCCGCGGAGAATTCCTCACTGCTTCACGCCAACCGACCAACACGTCAGGCCCAGAAACGGTGAAAGGACGAAATGTACGTCGGCCGATGAGATGACCAACCAAACGATCAACCAACGGTCGTCCCACTTCAGTCTCCCTCCGTTGGATAGTTCATGTGTGTCACCAGCGGTCGGCGAGCACTAGCTGTCGGCGCCTCCCCGGTGCTCCGTCCCCGACTTCACTGCTGCTGCATCCCGACTGCACTGCTGGTCCATCCCGAACTAATTCCTAGACACACGACGACCCGGAAATACTATCGGTCGCTCCAAAGATGGTATGACAGTGCACTTATCGATACGTGCTGCTGCTGCCGCTCACGGGCAAGTAAGTCAGGAAGTTAGTGACGCCAGTAAATGGAATAAGAAAACGAGGCAGCAGCACCTTAATAGAAGATGACAAACAATAAATTTGATAAATGCGAGCCGTGCACGGCTCAGAACGTTTCATTTATTTGTAAATATGTTCAACAAAACACAGACTAAAAATTCCTGTTAGTTACTCTACAGCATTGTTTGAGGAGCCAACAAAAAAGGAAAAAGCTTTCTGGAGCTCAATTTCGTCATCATAAATGAGCAGAAGACAGAAAGAAAAACTCACAGGTTCTATTGCGATTTTTTAAAAGTAAGTCTGATAATTAACGTCAAGAAATGCTTGGCTTTGTCACATTGACAACATCAGGATGCGAACATATGAAAGTGTTTCAAGACAAATAGATATGTTACACTCTTAGTCTTTCAGATACTCTTAATGATAACATTAATACAAGTAAAAGTAATCCTGATGAATCTTCAGGCAGTACAACAGCAGTTTGACTATTAATGATGGCCTACAGCTGTGGCACGCTAATATTAATAGTGATCTTGTCAATACTTTCGTTAAACCTGATTATATTCAGGTCACAATCACAATTTTCACGTTAATGAGAATAGAACAAAATTGGCTGAGATTTACTGTTACAAATTTTTTCTAATGGTGAATAAATTGATATAAATGGTTTCATTGCTCTTTTTCGAAAGAATCATTTTATTCTTTCTATTGTAAAACGTTTGGTAAAAGTGTAAGTAGACTGATTTGAATTTTTTTCATATGGGGAACATTCATCTAACTCTGAAAAGATATAAGATGATCAGTTTCTACAATGAAAATGTGTAGGTATTAGCGCAACTGAATAACATTCTTAAGACAAAGACTACAATTATTCAGAAGCAACTGAGACTTCTAGAGTAAAAAACAGCAGTGGAGTGACGTATTAGAAAGGATTGTGGCTGCCATCAAGTTCTTATCATGCATTATTTGTTTATTCGGATTTCATCAAAAAAACTGTTGAATATGGCAACAGAAATTTTGTAAAAGCAGTAGGAATGATATATTTTGATTCTGTGATGTGGGAATGTATTTTCAGAAATGAATCAAAATTTAATTCAAGTTAGATGTGTATGGGCTTCTATTAAGGAAATTATATTCAAAACTGCGCAACTCCGATGGGGGGTATTTAAGCACCAAGATGTAGGCAAGGGATTAGCGTGCCATTCATGTCTTATTTGGCACAATGACAAAAAATAAGATTTTTTCCCACCATATCAGACTGCACATCAGACATAAGTTACACAGAAAAAATAACAGTAATGCTTAGATATGTTTATCTAAATTGTAAAAATAAAGGAAAGACAGATATGTGAACACTTTATTAGCTTTTGTCTGATTATCAGTTCAATTGGCAAGGGATTATTAAATTTAGTTTGAATTAATTTTCTCAATTAAACCACAAAATTCCAAATTTGTGCAGACAAGGTTCTGATAATGGTTTGAATATATGAGGGTAACACAGTGGTAGCAGAAAACATTTTTGGGTATCAATGACCATGCAGTTTATGTTCCATGCTCAGCTAATAGTTTAAATTTAGTAGTAAATGAAGCAGCATATATTTCTCATGAAACAGTCAATTTCTTTGGCTTAGTTCAAGAAAATTACTTTTACCTATCATCATCTGCAGTTAGGTGAATCTTAATCTCCAGACATTTAGCAGTGTTAAAATTATAGGAGCTAAGTGCTACAAATTGGTCAAACAAAATCAACCCAATCAAAAAAAAAATATTTAGTGCTCTGTTGAAAATATTAGAAAATTCGGCTGGTTGGGATTGCATCACAACTCACAAAGCATATTTGCTTGTTTTAAAAATTTAGAATTATAAATTTATTTGTGTGTTCCAATCCGGTTCGACATTTTGAATGATACTAATTCCTTAAGTTACTGGCAGTTACAACTCAGATGAACACTTTGAAATGGTGTTACAGCAAGCTGCGAAAGTGCCACACAAACTAAATGCTGAAGCAGATTTCCTCCAGTAGTTTTATTTTGTGGACGAAAACAGACAAAATTTTAGTACAAACATCGTGTAGAAGTTTCATTACAGCCCAAAATAAATTATGATGTTGACATTTCTTTGAATTTTAGATCAGATATTAATTTCCTTAACAAATATATTTGAAAAGCTAAAAACTTTAGAGAATATCTGTGGCTTCTTTAGTAGGACACTATTTAGCTATCCTAAAGAAGAATTGAAGAAACATTGTAATGATTTACATCTGAACCCTAAAGACTATTTGAGCACGGAAACTTATATTGATGGTATTCATTTGTACGAAAAAATTAATTCTCTGAAGCCATGCTTTGTAGAATATCAGTCTTGTGAGCCACATGCCAGTCTGGAATATCCTTTTACAAATTATTTAACATAAACTTTTTCCAATACAGCAATAGTGTTAAGAATACTTATGACTTTCCCAGTTATAGTTGTGCCTGGTGAAAGATCTTTCTTAAAATTAACATTATAAAAATTATTTAACATCAAAATGCATCAGTAAAGACTTTCTAATTTAGTTATCATTCCTATATAATTTGAGACCTTAGATAATCTGCATCATAGGCAAACAGCAGAAGCAAGAATGGTTCAATTAAGTAGGTCAAGAATTATCTGCAATGGTGACATCACTCTTCTTAGATAGTTCACTGACTTGTGTCCTTGTCTATATTATTGCTATGCTCTTGTGGAGCTTCTTTGAAAGTTTAATCCCAATTCCTCCATTTGTCTTCCTTTTTTTTTCAAATAGACCATTAGAAGGTTGCCCAGAGAGAGCAAGCAGTGCTCTGGTTTTTATTATCAGGAGGTGTATCGATTGTCAGAGTCCATCAAAGACTTTCAGCACAGTACGGGAATAATATCTTGCCACAGCAGAGAGTCTATGACTGGATTGCAAAATTCAAAAATGGTCATACAGGTGTTACACATGAGGAAGGAGCCAGACAACCACCCACCAGCACAAAATGATGACAGCATTGAGTATTAAAATCCTAGTAGTTAACTACTGAAGCATTCACAACAAAGTGCCGATGTTTGAAGCGCTATTGGCAAGCAGGAAAGCTCATACAATACTAGGAACAGAAAGCTGGTTGAACCTATAGTAAAAAGGTGTGAGAATTCTAAGTAAAACTGAAGAGCATATCAAAAGGATAGGTTACTGAATAATGGAGCTGATGCATTTGTCATGGTAGAAAAGAAACACACATCAGTCGAGACAGAAATTGAATCTGCATGTGAGATAGTTTTGCCAGAACTCAGTATCAGATGTAGGCATCAAATTATAATTGAATCCTTCTATCGACCAACAGACTCATCTTATGACGTAACTGAAAACTTATGAGAAGACCTCAGTTTACTAGTGTGTAAGTTCCCTGATCATACTGTAATCATTGGTGGAGACTTTAATCATTCAACAGTGAACTGGGAAAACTACAATTCTGTAAGTGATCGGCATGACAAGGCATCCTGTGAAACATTGTTAAATGACTTCTCTCAAAATGTCTTACAATAGATAGTTCAGCACCCCACTCGTGATGGCAAAGTATTAGATTAAATATCAAGAAATGGACCTGACATCTTTGAGGATGTCCACATCAAAACTGGTATCAGTGACCGTGAGGCACTTGGGGGGAAGAATGATTATCAGAATGTAAAGGACAACTAAAGCAAGTAGAAAGATTTGTGTGTTCAGTAAACTAGGTAAAAAAGCAGCAGTATCATATCTCAAAGAGGAAATAGAAACTTTTAACACAGGACTATGGCTCAAGTTTAAAAGAACAGTTGACCCTGGTATATCATCATTGTAAAGTAACTTCTAACTGCAAAACAGATGTAAAACAAAGCTTACGTCTGCAGCTACAGAGATGCTGAATGAAATGCATTTGGCTGTAAAAAGAGCAACGTGTGAAGCGTTCAATGACTACCATAGCAGAATACTGTCAAATGAACTTTCACAAATCCAAATAAATTCTAGTCATATGCAGAGACAGTTAGTGGCACCAAAGTTAGCATCCAGTCATTCATGAATGAGACAGGAACTAAAACTAAGGAGAGCATTGCCAAAACAGGAGTGCTTAACTATGTTTTCAAATGTTCCTTTACAAAGAAAAACTCGGAAGCATTGCCCCAGTTTAATTCTTGTACCACTGAAAAGATAAATGAAATAGATATTAGTGTAAGTGGCACTGAGAAACTGAAATCATTAAAATTGAACGAAGCTCTAGAGCTCAATGTAAGCTCTATCAGATTGTATACCGAATTTGTAGCTGAGTTAGCCCCTCTTTCAACCATAATCAGTCACAGATCCTTAGAACAAAAAACCACACCCAATTGTTGGAAGGAAGCACAGGTTACAACCATCTTCAAGAAGGGTAGGAGAAGTGACCCACAAAACTGTCATCCTATATCCTTGACATCCATTTGTTGTAGAATCTTAGAACATATTCTGAGCTCAAACTTATTGAGTGATCTCGAACAGGATCACCTCCTCCTCGCCAACCAGCATGGATTCTGAAAACATCAATCATATGAAATGTAACTCGCAGTTTTTTCACATGACATAATGAAAGCCATGGATCGAAGCAGGCAGGTAGAAGCAGTATTTCTCTATTACCGAAAAGTATCTGACTCAGTGCCAGTACCAGATCTACTCTTATTGCCAAAAGTGCGATCGTATATGATAGCAAGAGGTATTTGTGACAAGACTGAGATTTTTTGGTAGCAAGGATGCAACAAGTTATCTTGGATGGAAAGTCATCGTCAGATGTATAGCCTGAAATGTATAGTCTGTAAATCGAGGGCTCAGACGAAACACTAACAGTTTTACGTGACAATCACTACCTGTTCCAGTGAAAGCAGCTAGTGTTCATGCAATATGTAGGTGTGTCGGAAATCTTTCATACATGGTGTGCAGTTCGCCACTGGGCTAATATCACGCTGGAGCATGTGTCGCTCGTAAGAAAACCTCTGTTATGAACTTGCACCACAACATAATGAAATAAAGCGAAAAAATACAAGTGGTCTAGCAGTTTTTAACAGAAGCTATTGTAATACAATAACAACACGGTTGCAATAATGTTAACAGACAACAAAGTAGGTTCACTCTGTCGAACTTGAACTGTTTTCGTTCATGTTAATAACAAAACACTCCTCTTTCTCCTTTAAAATGCTATCTAATTTCCACATTTGAGTTTCAACGCATTGGGAACACACTTTTTCTACTGTTCTACAGTCACTGTTCTTACTGCTTATTCTAATAGTTCTTCAACTTCCAACATTTCATGTGTTCTGTTTTTTCCTGCAGTGCAACCTTTGATTCTGGCCCCAACCAACTCGATGTCCTTTAATTCGCAGTGGTATGGATGAATTCCAAGTGTAATTTTCCCTGCTTTCTTAGCCATTTCATCTACAGCATCTTCTTGTAGGCTACTCTGTGTTTTTAACGGTGTCGTGTACCTAGTTCTTTATTCAACATATCGTCTTCAAAAGCGATATTTTTCGATCTTAGCCATTGCGATGTAGCTTATTTAATGGAATTCTTTTCTGTGTGAATGGTATGGCGCGTTATCACTAACAATAACTGCGTTTTCCTGAAACCAAGGAAGACTTCTTGAACGTATATGTGCACATCTCCTTGTGATAATTTCTTTTTCTTCTCTTCTTGGACTCAAAAGCCCACATGACGAAATCTGCTTTACTCGCATTATGCGTGATAATCAAGCGTTTTCCCTTACCTGGCGGCCCGTTGTTTGTGATGGATAATCTGGACAGAAACGCTTTTTTCATGACTTCATGGCGTTATCTACCCAAACGGTACTTTGAGTGTATGCTACATCAAAATGGCTCTGAGCACTATGGGACTTAACATCTATGGTCATCAGTCCCCTAGAACTTAGAACTACTTAAACCTAACTAACCTAAGGACAGCACACAACACCGTCATCACGAGGCAGACAAAATCCCTGACCCAGCCGGGAATCGAACCCGGGAACCCGGGCGTGGGAGGCGAGAACGCTACCGCACGACCACGAGCTGCGGACTATGCTACATCCATCCATGTCTTGTACAAATAGTAAATGGGACATCTTTCACCTCTCAATAATTTAAGGGCATGGAGACAACGCTGCCTCCATAAAATTTGATGTCATTCCTGTCTATTAGTATACTATCACATCCATGCAAAACATATTTAAAAATAATTTCTTTTAATAATTCATAAAACATAGCTCTCTGAAAAGAATGGACAAAATCTGGGTCTTTGTTCATGACTTTGTCAATTGTTGGCAGTTCATTACATAAAAAAATCGTGTACTTTCCTTTGTATCACATTTCTGTCGAACTTTCCAACACTTTCTAGAAGCTTCTGTCATGATTTTCCATTCTTGAAAGTGTTCAGAGAGTGTGGACATTATACTCACTTATCATATGATACACTGAAGAATGACCAACAACTACAGATGCAATTGTTTTCAAACAATATTGGTAAGTAAGTTTCCTTTAATTTACGTCTATGGTCACAATCTTTTTGTTTGATAGAACAAAAAGATTGTTAAACAAAAAGATTGTGACCATAGACGTAAATTAAAGGAAACTTATTGCATATACGGGTCACAGCTTGTGAATATTGGTCAGCTTCAGCTTTGGATACAACAGCCCCATTGGTACACGTGAAGAACCATGTATGTCTCTGAAGAATTTAATGATTTTGTCTTTTATAGTTCGTAGGTAGACTCAAAATCGATGGCCATATTCGAGGCATAGATAAATTAAATTGAGAAATCCAAGTTTTGGGATGAAGTGTATTCCCTCACCTCTAAAATTTTTTAAACTTCTCTACCAGAATGAAATTCTCGTAAACAATTTGCACTTACGCTCGCCTTGACTGTTGTTTCTATTTGCTTACTTCTTTCTGTCTATGCTCACTGTGAGAGTTATCACTATTGTTACATCAAAACTTACATTCACTTCCACCACAACTGCCACTGCTACTCAGAGGCATACAGTTGTGTGTTTCATTTAGACCTGATTTCTCTTATAACTGTAGGCTTCTGTGACCATTGTCACATTCAATAAATTTTTTCTGTGTTTGTGAGCGCATTGTAAACATATATAAAACAACTGACACTGGGTTTCCACCAGTTAAAAGAAATAATAAAAACACCAATAGAGGCTTCTAACATCCCTCCCCTTCATCCTAAATAGCCTATCAGAATTAGATAATAGCCATGTTTGTAGGTATATAAGAAACAAAGTTTTCTGATTCAGCAGTAAACAAAAACACCCTGAAGAAGGTCGACTGAAACGTCGTTAGTTTTGTACTATTGACAAAGCAGTCACAAACACAGAAGAATTTCGTTGAAAGTTGATTTCTCTTGTATGAGCCTCTGATCTTCCACTGCAAATCACTGTGATTTTAATCTGCCTCTTCATTTCTTTTCTACTGCCATGCATTGATACAATCTTGCCAGTTCTTGAATGTGAGAAGTATCTGTACTTCTTCAGTTTCTGAAATTGGTACGTAACTCATCATATCATGTTTTCAAATTTCGCATTCTGTTTTCTCACAGCTTTGACTTGCTAACTGATTTCGTTATGTCCTTCACCATCGTTACCTTCTTCTCTTCTAATAGCATGTCTGAAATGTCATCATACTTTATAACAGATTTCCATGGCAGATGTAAAGTCAGCCTCTCTTACATCTTCTTGTGGTCAATTCTTTTTGGTTTCTGGGGCGCTCAACTTTGCAGTTATCAGCGCCCTGTTAATTTTGTGGTGGGCTACATCCACAACGGTCATTGTTGGGTTTTGGTGCCCTAATTTTAGTTAAGTTGTTAGTTTAGTGTTTTGTCTCTTGAATGAGCTTCAAAACAAAAATGTGTAGCTGCATAAATATATTTTACATTCACTGTATTGAACTCCATCTACTGTTAGCATAAATAGCGCTAAGGTGATGTATTACTGGTCCAGTAAGTGTACTGCAGTTCAAAAGACCTTTATTAGCATATTTTCCGCAATTTGCAATTTCATATTACGTATTTTGTCTCAATGCCATACTTATAACAGCAGACTTTGCACTTGGCTATCGTCCATTTGTACATGCTGCCGCCATTTGGCAGAAACATAGCTACTGTAGCAGCATTGACATTTCACTCTGCGTGTGGGGCCTTCTAAAGACAAATTGCTGGGTGTGAGATCTACTGATAGCACTAGATACCTGGTGGCCTGACATCATGAGCCAGAACCACAGAAAGCTGAGGGTTTTTTGTCAAATGCCTTGTTCACCTCTTAGCAGCAGCAGGTCTGTGACATGTGTCTCGATGTGTTTCAGGGCATCTCACATTTTGTTGAATGTAGTATAAAAGCGACTTTGGGTGTGCCATGGGGAGAAATGTTTTCAACTGTAGCTGTTTGTGTTCTGTGTTAATGACCTTCCAGACAATATTAGTACTAACCTCAGACTTTTTGCAGATGATGTGCAGTTTTCATTAATGACACACTGACTGAAACAAGGTGCATAAATACTCATTCAGATATTGATAAGATTTCAGTGTGGTACAAAGATTGGCAACTTGCTTTAAATGTTCAGAATTGTTAAATTGTGCACTTCACAAAATGAAGACAACATAGTATCCTATGACTATAATATCAATGAGTCACAGGTAGAATTATTTAGTTGATACAAATACGTGGATGTAACACTTTCTAGGGACATGAAACGGAATGATCACATAGGCTCAGTCAAGGGTACAACAGGTAACAGACTGCAATTGATTAGCAGAACAATGGGGAAACGCAATCATTCCACAAAGGAGATTTCTTACATATCACTCCTAGAATATTCATCAAGTGATAGGACCTGTATCAAATAGGACTAACAGGGTATAGAAGATGAGCAACAAAATGATCACACATGTTTTTGACCTGTGGGAGAGTATTACAGGGATGATGTAGAAACTTAAGAGGCAGGCACTTGAGGAAAGATGTAACGTATCCTTCAGAATTGGTTTTAAATGATGACTCTAGGAATATACTACAACCCCATACATTTTCTCCCATATGAATCATGAGGACAAGATGAGATTAATTACAGCCCATACAGAGGTGTTTAAACAATCATTCTTCTTGCTATCCATACGTGAATGATATGTAAACTAACCATAAAAACTGAGATAATAGGAAATACCATTTGGCATGCACTTCACATTGATTTGCAGGGTGTAGATATGAAAGTAGAATTTTTATTCTGGACATTACATAGAAATGGATGGTAAAATGCTTTTGAAATTAGAGGTAGTATGAGTTGAAGACCTTTAGCTTTCACATGTCAGAATAAGTATAGAGAGTTACAAAACAGAAGAAACTCAAAAGCATGGTTCAACAGTGCTAGAATTAACCCTTTCATTCCCAATGTTGTTCCTAGACAACACCAATTAAAAGCTGTAATACACACTATTATATGTATTGATACTTAAAGTCGCCTTGTCATTGAGGGATGACATGCCTCTAGCAAGAAATTTTGTCACTTGGTGGTGGATGCACCCTCTTCAAATGCGTTATTATCTTTGAGTTGGAGGACTGAAAAGTTGGACTGACCCCAAGTTTAAAGAATATGTAACAAATTACAAAAAAATATATAGAAAAGTAATTACAAAAGCAAAATTACTAAGTAATGTTAAATTAATAAGAAAATCAGGCAACAAATCAAAAACTATTTGGGAAATTGTGAAAAGGGAAACAGGTAAGGGCCTCAAGGATCAGGAAATAGTACTCAAAAATAGTGAAAATATTGAATTAAAAGATGAAACTCTGGCAAATTACATCAATAATTACTTTTTAAGTGTACCAGTGTCATTAAGTAAAAACTTTACTAAACATGAGAAATTAACAGCCCCAAAAGTGGACAGTAGTATGTTGTTAATTCCCACAAATGATAATGAAATATTAAAGGTGATAAAGAGTCTAAAATCAAAAATGTCTGCAGGTGTGGATGAAGTGCCTGTGTCAATAATAAAAAAAGTTGCCCAACAAATTACAAAGCCCCTGGTACATATTGCCAATTTGTCTTTCAGCGAAGGTGTGTTTCCTGAGAGGTTGAAAATCTCTAAGGTTAGACCTCTGTTTAAAAAAGGAGATCCATACAAGGTAGAAAATTATAGACCAATATCCCTTCTCCAATCATTTTCAAAAGTTCTAGAGAAATTAATGAAAACCAGACTCATAAATTACTTAGATGCTCACAAACTTCTAAACTGCAATCAACATGGCTTTCGCTCAGGCCACAGCACAGAATCAGCTATCCATGCCTATACCAAAGAGATTGTCAGGAGTCTCGACACTAAAAAATGTGTAGTGGGAATTAACATAGATTTATCTAAAGCTTTTGAGACAGTAAATCACAAAATTCTGTTAAACAAGATGGAGGCAATAGGTGTAAGGGGAGTTGTGAAGCAGTGGTTTGAATCTTACCTTCAAGATAGAACTCAGGTGTTAGAAATCATCGCAGAGCATAAAAATCAGAAGATCAAGTGGGTCTCAGACGCAAAGAAATTGGAAATAGGTGTCCCACAGGGCAGTGTGCTCCCTGCCGCCGTTGGATAAGCAGCTGAGCGGCAAGTCGTATACTCCTAGCTCACTCATTTGTTACATAGTTTAACTCTTAATTTCTTTGCGTGTTTTTGGTTCTTGCATTGTTTAATTCATAAATTTCGGGCGTATTATAGTATTTGAGAGTGTAGCATCGTGTTTTAGTACCTGAATAGTGTAATTTCGCTTAGTCTCCTTCCGCCGCCGAGCAGTGTCAGCAGTGCCCAAGTAGCAGCATTACTGCATTTACTAGGCAATCTTGTATTTTAATAACCGTTTAAATTTTGTCGATTTGTTTGCGCTCTCTGTAGATTAGTTCAGACGTTCTTAGCAAAACAGTTTTTAGCATGGATAGGAACTCCAACTGCTGTGTTCGGATGCAGGCTGAGTTGGCATCCCTTCGCTCCCAGCTTCAGGCAGTGTTGGCTTCGGTCACACAGCTTGAGGCTGTTGCCAATGGGCATCACTGTGGGGGTCGGGATGGGGGTTTGTCGGGGACGGCCAGCTCGTCCCACGCATCCCCTGATCGGACTACGACTGTGTTTGCCCGGGATACTGCCCGCATTGAGGCTGATCCCTCACCTGTGGTAGAGTGGGAGGTCGTTTCAAGGTGTGGCAGGGGGCGAAAGACATTCCGGAGGGCTGAACGGAAAGCCTCTCCAGTTTGTCTGACGAACCGGTTTCAGGCTCTGTCTCAGGCTGATACTGATCTTCGGCCTGACATGGCTGCTTGTCCTGTTCCAGAGGTTGCCCCTCAGTCTGCAAGATCCGGGCAGTCGCAGAGGGTGGGCTTACTGGTAGTTGGGAGCTCCAACGTCAGGCGCGTAATGGGGCCCCTTAGGGAAATGGCAGCAAGAGAGGGGAAGAAAACCAATGTGCACTCCGTGTGCATACCGGGGGGAGTCATTCCAGATGTGGAAAGGGTCCTTCCGGATGCCATGAAGGGTACAGGGTGCACCCATCTGCAGGTGGTCGCTCATGTCGGCACCAATGATGTGTGTCGCTATGGATCGGAGGAAATCCTCTCTGGCTTCCGGCGGCTATCTGATTTGGTGAAGACTGCCAGTCTCGCTAGCGGGATGAAAGCAGAGCTCACCATCTGCAGCATCGTCGACAGGACTGACTGCGGACCTTTGGTACAGAGCCGAGTGGAGGGTCTGAATCAGAGGCTGAGACGGTTCTGCGACCGTGTGGGCTGCAGATTCCTCGACTTGCGATATAGGGTGGTGGGGTTTCGGGTTCCGCTGGATAGGTCAGGAGTCCACTACACGCAACAAGCGGCTACACGGGTAGCAGGGGTTGTGTGGCGTGGGCTGGGCGGTTTTTTAGGTTAGATGGCCTTGGGCAAGTACAGAAAGGGCAACAGCCTCAACGGGTGCGGGGCAAAGTCAGGACATGCGGGGACCAAGCAGCAATCGGTATTGTAATTGTCAACTGTCGAAGCTGCGTTGGTAAAGTACCGGAACTTCAAGCGCTGATAGAAAGCACCGAAGCTGAAATCGTTATAGGTACAGAAAGCTGGCTTAAGCCAGAGATAAATTCTGCCGAAATTTTTACAAAGGTACACACGGTGTTTAGAAAGGATAGATTGCATGCAACCGGTGGTGGAGTGTTCATCGCTGTTAGTAGTAGTTTATCCTGTAGTGAAGTAGAAGTGGATAGTTCCTGTGAATTATTATGGGTGGAGGTTACACTAAACAACCGAACTAGGTTAATAATTGGCTCCTTTTACCGACCTCCCGACTCAGCAGCATTAGTGGCAGAACAACTGAGAGAAAATTTGGAATACATTTCACATAAATTTTCTCAGCATGTTATAGTCTTAGGTGGAGATTTCAATTTACCAGATATAGACTGGGACACTCAGATGTTTAGGACGGGTGGTAGGGACAGAGCATCGAGTGACATTATACTGAGTGCACTATCCGAAAATTACCTCGAGCAATTAAACAGAGAACCGACTCGTGGAGATAACATCTTGGACCTACTGATAACAAACAGACCCGAACTTTTCGAATCTGTATGTACAGAACAGGGAATCAGTGATCATAAGGCCGTTGCAGCATCCCTGAATATGGAAGTTAATAGGAATATAAAAAAAGGGAGGAAGGTTTATCTGTTTAGCAAGAGTAATAGAAGGCAGATTTCAGACTACCTAACAGATCAAAACGAAAATTTCTGTTCCGACACTGACAATGTTGAGTGTTTATGGAAAAAGTTCAAGGCAATCGTAAAATGCGTTTTAGACAGGTACGTGCCGAGCAAAACTGTGAGGGACGGGAAAAACCCACCGTGGTACAACAACAGAGTTAGGAAACTACTGCGAAAGCAAAGAGAGCTCCACTCCAAGTTTAAACGCAGGCAAAACCTCTCAGACAAACTGAAGCTAAACGATGTCAAAGTTAGCGTAAGGAGGGCTATGCGTGAAGCGTTCATTGAATTCGAAAGTAAAATTCTATGTACCGACTTGACAGAAAATCCTAGGAAGTTCTGGTCTTACGTTAAATCAGTAAGTGGCTCGAAACAGCATATCCAGACACTACGGGATGATGATGGCATTGAAACAGAGGATGACACGCGTAAAGCTGAAATACTAAACACCTTTTTCCAAAGCTGTTTCACAGAGGAAGACCGCACTGCAGTTCCTTCTCTAAATCCTCGCACGAACGAAAAAATGGCTGACATCGAAATAAGTGTCCAAGGAATAGAAAAGCAACTGGAATCACTCAATAGAGGAAAGTCCACTGGACCTGACGGGATACCAATTCGATTCTACACAGAGTACGCGAAAGAACTTGCCCCCCTTCTAACAGCCGTGTACCGCGGGTCTCTGGAGGAACGGAGGATTCCAAGTGATTGGAGAAGAGCACAGATAGTCCCAGTCTTCAAGAAGGGTCGTCGAGCAGATGCGCAAAACTATAGACCTATATCTCTTACGTCGATCTCTTGTAGAATTTTAGAACATGTTTTTTGCTCGCGTATCGTGTCATTTCTGGAAACCCAGAATCTACTATGTAGGAATCAACATGGATTCCGGAAACAGCGATCGTGTGAGACCCAACTCGCCTTATTTGTTCATGAGACCCAGAAAATATTAGATACAGGCTCCCAGGTAGATGCTATTTTTCTTGACTTCCGGAAGGCGTTCGATACAGTTCCGCACTGTCGCCTGATAAACAAAGTAAGAGCCTACGGAATATCAGACCAGCTGTGTGGCTGGATTGAAGAGTTTTTAGCAAACAGAACACAGCATGTTGTTATCAATGGAGAGACGTCTACAGACGTTAAAGTAACCTCTGGCGTGCCACAGGGGAGTGTTATGGGACCATTGCTTTTCACAATATATATAAATGACTTAGTAGATAGTGTCGGAAGTTCCATGCGGCTTTTCGCGGATGATGCTGTAGTATACAGAGAAGTTGCTGCATTAGAAAATTGTAGCGAAATACAGGAAGATCTGCAGCGGATAGGCACTTGGTGCAGGGAGTGGCAACTGACCCTTAACATAGACAAATGTAATGTATTGCGAATACATAGAAAGAAGGATCCTTTATTGTATGATTATATGATAGCGGAACAAACACTGGTAGCAGTTACTTCTGTAAAATATCTGGGAGTATGCGTACGGAACGATTTGAAGTGGAATGATCATATAAAACTAATTGTTGGTAAGGCGGGTACCAGGTTGAGATTCATTGGGAGAGTGCTTAGAAAATGTAGTCCATCAACAAAGGAGGTGGCTTACAAAACACTCGTTCGACCTATACTTGAGTATTGCTCATCAGTGTGGGATCCGTACCAGGTCGGGTTGACGGAGGAGATAGAGAAGATCCAAAGAAGAGCGGCGCGTTTCGTCACTGGGTTATTTGGTAACCGTGATAGCGTTACGGAGATGTTTAATAAACTCAAGTGGCAGACTCTGCAAGAGAGGCGCTCTGCATCGCGGTGTAGCTTGCTCGCCAGGTTTCGAGAGGGTGCGTTTCTGGATGAGGTATCGAATATATTGCTTCCCCCTACTTATACTTCCCGAGGAGATCACGAATGTAAAATTAGAGAGATTAGAGCGCGCACGGAGGCTTTCAGACAGTCGTTCTTCCCGCGAACCATACGCGACTGGAACAGGAAAGGGAGGTAATGACAGTGGCACGTAAAGTGCCCTCCGCCACACACTGTTGGGTGGCTTGCGGAGTATCAATGTAGATGTAGATGTAGATGTAGTGTTCTTGGTTCTTTATTATTCTTGCTTTATATAAATGAAATAAAAAATCCTAATATTTCTACCAAAATAATGTTGTTCGCAGATGACACTAGCATAATTATAAGTGATGATAAAAAAATCATTAACCAACACAACTGATATAGCCCTGAAATATATTCAACATTGGTTTAATGCTAATGAGTTAACACTTAATCTAAGTAAAACAAATTATATACAGTACAGCAAAGCAACTCAAGATATGGACCTCCAGTTAAACCTAATGGATAAGAAGATAGAGAGTGTACAATCCACAAAGTTTTTGGGCATGCACATTGATCAGAAGTTAAGCTGGAAAGACCATCTCAAGTACTTATCCCACAGGCTCAATTCGGCATATTTTGCATTGAGGATATTGTCTAGAGTATGCAGCACAGACTGTACTAGACTAGTGTATTTTGGTTACTTTCAGTCCATCGTGTCTTATGGCATAGTGTTCTGGGGTAAAACTAAATCAAGCTTAACAGATATCTTCAAATTTCAGAAAAGAGCTGTACGAATCATAACACATAACTCTCCAAGAACTCATTGTAGGCCCCTTTTCAAAGAACTGCAAATACTCACAATACCATCACCGTATATTTTTAAAAGCATTCTGTGTACAAGAGCACATATGAAAAATCTACGTACAAATGAGGACTGCCATAATTATAATACTAGAACTCGTAGGGAATTTGTATGTAGAAAGGGTAAGGACAACACAAACCCAAAAGCATGTAAGTTATTTTGGAATAAAACTCTACAATGCTCTGCCAGTGTACATGAATGCAATAATAGATGAAGTAAAATTTAAGACTGAACTTAAAAATGACCTTTTAAGCAAAACTTTCTATGATGTAGATGAGTACTTTGATTGTGTGTAAATTTATTGCCAAAAATTTTAATTTGTATGTCTAAACTTGTACTTTTAAAAAATGTCTTGAAAGTGATATTCCATTATTATGTCTGTAGTACTTGTACTAGTATTATAACTTTGTTGTGACAATTCCTACATCATGTAAATGATATACAGGAAGATAATAAAATGAAAAATGAAATGAAATATGTTGCTGTCTGCACATGACTCTTTGTGTGGTGTCTTTATGTTCATTTTACTTTTATTTGACCAGTGAATTGCTATTTCTTTGGTTCTGTGCTAAAGATTATGGTTGCATAATTGCTCTGAGAAATAACAGCTGAAGCAATAATATACCTTGATACAAATATGTGGTGTCCATGAACTATGCTGATACTAGAAGGTCAATGATTCTAAAGTTTAAGAAATAGTATCCTATTTTTGCTGTTTATATTGACTAAATGAATGACAAATTGAGATCTAATTGTTAGATGTATTTCATTTGCTTTGTTTTAGATTGTGCTGTAACTTTCCAACAAACTGGGCCTTGATTCCAGACTAAAACTTTGAAAACTTATATATACTGTAATTACTTTTTTTGATGGCAGCGGGACATTTAGATTTAGAAAGAAATGACCACTGAGAAATTTCTGAATTTGCACGTTTGTAAGCGTTGGCAGAAATTAGTGATTTCTCTAACAATACTGATAATGATGAACTAATCCATTTATGTGAAAAAATGTATGCTACTGACATAGCTCAGAATGTTGATTGAACCAGTAAAGTTAATTCAAAGCAGCACCGTTCCTAAAGTATCTACTGGCAGTCTATCAGATGTAAATTCGTCTGTAACAGGGACTACTACTATAATCTGTAATTTATCTGATAATTCACCTTCTCCTGAGACGATACGTACACAACAAAGAAATAATATCTCAAAACAAAAATCTCTAAAAAAACGCATATAATCCTACAAAAGAGTGGACATCAAGAAAATATATTTTGAATCGCCAAATATTATATGATGCGATTACCTCCTGCTCCCTCCAAGAAATTTAGAAACTCCTCGCATAGATTTCAAAACATTTGTTACATGTGAAATCTATATTCAGAGCATCTTGTATACCTATCAAAGCGATGGAGATGTATTCGACTGTATGGAGGTCAAAATTGAACACCTTCTGGAAAATTTACTCCAAATGAGACCTGTAAAAATGGCAGCTACCAAACTGTACTGGTCCATGGCATGTAGATACCCTCCTAGTGCAGGTATAATGAGTCAAAAATAAGTTCCAAAAGTTTATCAAGTATTTTCATACAATGGGTAACATCAAACAGAAACGAAGAACTTATCCAGAACATGAAGAACTAAATACAGACATTGCTTAACATTATTCTTCACAGTATGAATGTAATTCCTGTAAGAGAATACAATTCTGTTGATGAATGGGTTGTGACATTCAAAGGTTGCAGCTGCTTGAAACATTCGAAATAAACTCCACAGATGGGGTTTCAAGATTTTCATGGATGCAGGTTCATCTGGAATTATGTATTAGTTTCGTTCTTATGTGGGAAAACGTACATGTGGTGATTTTGGACATTGTTTCTCTGTTGACATAGAAGTTGCACTTTGTTAAGATTTATCCGAAGGACAAAATTTCAAAGTACTCTTTGATAACTGGTTCTCATCCTAGCAATTTGCAGTAACACTACAAGATATATTCTGTGTTGTCAGTATTAGGCAGGACTGAATGCAGAAATGCCCTTTGGCAAATGAAAGAGATCTGAAGAAAGTGGGACGTGATAGTAAAGACTGGAGAGTTGCAACCAAGTGTATCCTCTCCGTAATCCAGTGGAATGATTAGTAAGCCATCAATTTAATTTCATCACACGCTGCCACAGAGCAAGAATCGAAATGCAAAAGGTGGTATACTACAGAAAAAAAGTCTGTATATGTGGTCAAACCATTTATTGTAAAACAATACAACACATAAAAACATGATAAAGATGATATGCTTCTGGAGCTGTGTAAAATTGATGTATGATCTCACAAGTGGTAGATATGAGACTGGTATTACGGTGTCTGCAGGTAGCAGTCGTAAACAGGTAGCAGCTGCGTATTGTATGGGTGACATGAAGGACAACTGAGGAAACCAGTGAGTACTCACTGATGCAATTTCAAACTGTTATATAAACATGTTTGATGAAAACTGGAAAGTTGATAGGTATAAAAAAAAAGGGGAGACTTGCAGTAGTGAGAAGAATCTAAAGAAAAGAAAGGTGTCACTATCAACAAACCCAATTGCTAATGCCAGTTATGACAACATTGGTGACTGGTCAGAATATGGTGTCAAGCAAAGAAACTGCAAATATTGTGCAAAAGGCTTCACACATATCACATGTGGAAAAATGTGGCGTACAGTTGTGATCGATGGCAAAAAAGAATTGTTTCAACTACTATCACATGCAGTAATGCGTATTTGGAGAAACTTTTGGAGTCTTTATTTCATTTGTCAATTTTTCACAATGTGCGTAATTTTAATGTTTCATTGACGTTTATTTCATTTTTGTACTTAGTAATGCCAAAAATAAACATTTCAGCAAATAATATGTTAACTTACGTCATATTTATAACATTTTCCATGTGTTACGATGTTAACTTATTTCAGATTTATAATATTTTCACATCTGTTGGTTTACTATGTTTCTCATTTCATTTGACCGTCGACTCACATCGCTGTTCCTAGACAACATTACATAAAGTTAATATTAAAGAATATTTTTGTATCAGTGCTTTGTATTAATACTGAAAAAACTGAATTTTGGTTTTTCCATAGCTGAATTCCTAACGTGGGAATAAAATAGTTAATGTTTGAAAAAACAGGAATTTTCGAGTTATGTCCTGAAAGCTCTATCGATGCATCGATCTTCTATCGATCAGTAGCTTGATATTATTTTGAAAGAGTGCGGGTTGGTTAAGTTGATGTGCAATTTGTGTATTCTTATTAACTCATAATTGTTGTAACCTAATAAAGTTGATAACATAAGAATGAAGAGTTTTGGAAGCCCTTTCCAGTCGAAAACCGTCTTGTCGCCTAGAGTTCCAACTTCGGCGTCATCAAGTAGAAGAAGTTCACTGTTGCCGGGAGGAAACAGAAATGTTTCGTCGTAAGTCAATACTTACAGCATTCATTCTGTCATTCACTTTATTTTTCGCGTTAATTCTTTTCTTTTATCAGTCTATCATTGACAAATATATTTTTTCTCCCTTCGTATTCGACTATGTTTCAAGAATACTAAATGACCCAATAGTTCCAAAGAAGAGATGTATTTAGAGGCGTACCAATCCAAAATAACAATTATGTAGGCATAATCTAGACGTGTCATTAAATACAAATACTGTGCTTCAAATAATGGGTAACAGTCCTGTCTTTATTCATTATATTATTTCTGCCACAACTTTCATTTGCTTTCACATTTAAGCCTAGAATCACCTTTGTAGGTTCCAGCATTACAGCTTAATGTCCATGGAGATGGGCTTTGCTGTTACTGCCCTAAATGCTGAAGATTTTTCTTTATTCTTCATGTGGCTCTGTGCCTTTCTTGCTTTCTTATCCTTCAAACATGATCATAATCGTTGGGCTGTTGGATCGTTGCTTTGTCCTTAGACACCACAAATATTTGAATATTAGGTAGGCTAGTCACCAAGTTGTTAAGCGTCATTAGATCCTCGTGTTTTCTTAGCAGAGATGTGTCTTGACTTAATTTTAGTAGGATATTTTATTTGCCTGCAGAAATAAGTGTTTCTAGTAGAGAGCTAACACATTTATTCACTTCTGCTCATTAACAAGTGCATGTGGACTGTCTTCAAGATGATGAAACATTGGTAATGCTTGACAATAGTAGCTATTAAGAAAAAGAAAGTGCTTACATACATCACTATTTTCTTTTCTGTGTTTTTCAGGAGGTACAGTATTTCTGGCCAGTCGAATCAGTCTATCCAGATTGTTTGCAAAACACCGTATCATACAGTTGAGAGTTTTGGACTGTCACTTCCTGTATTGGTGACTGAAGTGCTCACGTTTTCAGATAGTAAGTATCAAAAATAATTATGTAGGTGCAAAAAAGTGAAACTTTTTCTCTAGAATTCTGAATATTATCCTTTATCATTAAAAATTTTTTTGGTTTTGGTGCTGAAATTAAATTTTGTTTCTGTCAACTTCTGGACAGAAGCCGTATATAATTCTTGTTTTTATATTCCTGAAAAGCTGGGATTAGAACTCTTCCCCCCCCCCCTCCCCCCTCCCATTATCCCTCCTGAAACACATTCTTTACTTGCTTTAATTTGTGCTGTTTTGACTATATTTTGTAATGATATGGAACTATAATTAGGCCTAGTATCTGCATTGTTTAGCAATCAGCAGGAATTTATCTGACTGACTTCCTTATTCTTCTTACCATTTCACAAAGTTGCTTAATTGTTTTCTTTTCCAGGATCAACTGCTGCAAGTGTGTCCATGTCAGCAGATGGGTGGGCGTGGTTTGTGTGTGGACGTCGTCTTCTCATTTGGCAGTATCGCCAGCCCCCAGGTCACTCTCGTCCTGCAAGCAGTCAGTGCCAAGAGCTAACGTTGCCACCGAGTGACCTTGCACACAGAGCATCTCTAGTTTGTGTTTTTACACCCCGTGGAAATCAGGTACATGAAATACCCATTGACTGTAAATATATGTATAATTCATATTTATGTACATATTTTTCAGATGCGGTATTTTCTTCTTAGTATTTAACAACTAGTCAATGTTGAGGTCATTAGACTTTTTTATTATCAGGAGTTCACATTTGTGGTAGCTTGAGGTGGTCATTTTACTGTGTTTGCAAGATGGCTTGCAAATCCAGTTACCTTGTTGGGTGATATTGTAGAATATAGGTACATTTAACAGCATAAAAATGGGCAGAAATCACAGCCCAGGTAGCAGCCTTGTGGAGCATTGAAGCTAATGAAACGTAGTGTGTCAGGTTTTTAGTTGCTGTTATGGGCACTCAGGAGAGTAAAAATTACTTGAATCCTATGCAATAAGGTCCTGTCGATATTCATTGTACTTACAGAGACCACCCACAAACTTCCATGCAAGCAAAAATACTCCGCCTTTATCTGTAAACACAATGGATAGTAACTGAAAATTGGACCTTTGTACCTATATGCTCCATGTCCGTATTTTCCATGCTGAAGGTCTTGTGCTCAACTCCAAAAGCATTGGCCAAATATCACCTCTGTAGTAGGAACTTAAGCCATCAGCCCACCTATATGGAATGCTACTGATGAGCAGCTCCAGCCTCTTCAAAGGTATCGGAAAAGTATTACTGCCATAGGTGCTCTTCATCATAGTTTCCTCACCACTGTATAGTATTCCAACTGAAATAGTGCAAATCTGTGTCACTGTTTAAATAACTATTACTTACCAATATGAGAATATGATTAATTCCAACCTTCTGCCGTGTTTCAACTTGCTTAAGAAACTTAAAGACTAGTCAGTTGCCCGCATCTCGTGGTCGTGCGGTAGCGTTCTCGCTTCCCACGCCTGGGTTCCCGGGTTCGATTCCCGGCGGGGTCAGGGATAAGTTCTAGGGGACTGATGACCATAGAAGTTAAGTCCCATAGTGCTCAGAACCACTAGTCAGTTATTTGATGTAACATATCTTGTAAATTGTTTAGTAACAAAAATAATACTAAAGTAATTCATCTGGAAAGTACTGCACGAAACTTGATCCTCAGAGCTTGGTACTGTTATTAACACTACTTCTTTCACTTTATCCTTGGCTTTTCATTTATCTTGCTGCAGCGAGTTGTTGCGCCCCCCCCCCCCCCCCCCCCTCCCCAAAGAAAGTTTGTAGGGATAAAAGTGGAGAAACAAATATTCTTGACTTGTTGATAGTGTCACCTCACATGAGATGGAACCACATGGTGGGACAGTGTTTGATAAAACACCACATTACGTTAAATAACACTTGGGATTATCCTGCATGTGTGGGCAGGTTATGCTGTCTAATCAATGAAAGCCAGTGAGAAGTCTGTAAACACACAATTTATTGTGCGATAACAAGTAACACTAAACAGTTAAACCAGTTTCTTTACAAACTATACCTCATTGGCTTCCTATCCATAAACATGTCATTGCTCTTGTGGAGGAAAGCATATAATAGTACTGAAAAACCATGGTGTTGTATGGAGTGACAGTGAATAGAGACAAGATGAAAAGGCAAAAATGTAATTGTAAAGGAGAAGCTCTGTGATGAATATTTACTGGGAGGGGACCAAAGAGCAACATCATTGGTCCCTTCAGACTAGGGAAGAATGGGGAAGGAAGTCAGCCATGCTCTTTCAAAGGAATAATCCCGGCATTTGCCTGAAGCGATTATTCATATAAGTTTGAAACGCATCCCCATTGATTTTTGAACGAATTATAAGTTGATTTTTGGATATGTGCATAGTGTACATGATGTCTCTACCAGGGGAATCCCCGTCGTATCTAGAAATACTTTCCTGTAGACAAATGGGGATGGTGCTATACGAGCTGGGTGGAATAAAGCCGAACGTGTGAATGCTAATCGCTGTTTATGTGGTTGACTGGGTTTGTGAATGATCAGTGTTGTTATATTTACTAGTGAAATCCATAGATTCAGACTACCAGAGTGGAAATAAACGACTAATCGGAATAACGGGTAAGAAAGATTACTGCTGCTTCCTCTTTGTTTAATGCTCTCATGTCAAATGAAAACAAAACAGATTTCTGTGGCCAGAAGCTGTCAAGTGAATTAAAATACATTCACATAATTACGGAAGGCAAAAATTTGTTATTAGTTTCAGATTTTATTTTATTTCCATCTTTCTGACTGGCAAGCATTAATCTCCTTGCAGAACAATGAAGTTGTTATTGCCGATTTGCTAAAGAAATTTGGCTTTTATTAATCTTTTCCGCTGAGGCAGTCAGTGTATTTGAAACGAAGTGTTTAATTCCACACTATTCGCTAGTTTCAACTGTTTGCTGCATTTCAAGTGCACATTTTCGTCTTGTAGCACGTGGGACATTATGCCATAATAAAGAACCATCATGAGATAATACAGTAGTGGTACTCCAAGAAAATTTACATTGTGAAAACCACACTGAAAGGCTTATGATATCAGGTCAAGGACTACTTCATTGGAAATCTGGACATATGTATGTGCACTTTAAGTATGCGCTTTAAATGTGCACGTTCCAATACTCTTGGGGTATCCTCTGATGTCTTGTTTCTTTTATGACATAATGTGAGATCTTTTAATGTTTTACAATTACGAACATATGGGCCTCCTACATCATTGCAGCTGCGCAAGCACGGTGGCACCTGTCGTCTGGCACTCTCTGGCAACTGCTGAAATGAACCTATTTTTAACAGGTCAAGGGGAAAATATTGTGAATGGTGATTTGAAAAGCATTACTTTCAAAGTAAATTTCCATTTATGCAAGTTGAACTACGTGCGAGAATGTATGATGAATTTCTTAAATCACACAGCGTTTGACTCTCATTTAAAAATCAACTCTTTGATAACGAGCCATTTAGAAGAATTTCGAGCACAGCAGATCAGACATTTACGTTGTTATTAAAATTTTTACTGTCGCATTTGTGTGATATATCTTAAAGTGTAACACACGCAAAAATATCAACATTATTTGTGGAAGCTTCTTGCAGTTTATTAACATTAGAGACCAATATTATATGTGAATGCTTTGCTTTTCTTGTAGTAACACCATGTATATCAATTTAAACCATTAACTTTTCTTGTTTGTGTGTTCGCGCTACTTAAGTCATGTTGCTAATTGGCTGACTACACCACGTGTCCTATGCTCTAAATATCCACCGTCATTTGCTGGCAGGATGACGTGACATGAGCTATGACTGGCTTACAAAAGCGCATCACAGTCTTGATTTCAATGCTTGGGAAAGTAACATGTGGTCTTTGATGGAATTAGAATTTAACCTTTCGTAATACAAAAATATGCAGGATACATGTTCCTTCACATCAAAGATCTTTCAAAAATGTGTTTTTTTCCCCCTTGAGTTTCATTTTGTGAAGTGCCGGGAAATTCTACGCCCATGTATAAAATCATAACCATTCAAAGGATTGATAAGTTTTACAGTTTCGAGGGAAATATACTGTCACTTAACTCAGAAAAAGTGTGTTTTCACCCGAGAGAAAGTGTACTTTTAGTTGGGAAATCCGGGAATATTTTTTTCCTTGTCTGCGTATACACCCTGTTATAGTATCCACGCCCCTATTTTATAGTCAGTAAAAGATTATTTTTTTAAATATGTGATATCGTGAGAGATAAGTGTGTTGTCAGAGAAACAGTTTGGTTTTGATAGTGCAGAGATGGTGTGAGAGTATCTTCACAAACCATGGAAAATGGACTGAAAACAATGATACCTTTTAATTATAAGAACAATTATTATTATCCCTGATTTTTTGTTGCTTTCTTCTTGTTCGAGTAGTCATGATGCTAGCAAGACGCACTTTAATCTGCCGTCTATGATAAGGTCTGGTATTATTACTATTACGTAAACTGCCTATTGTAAATTATTGGAGAAAAATAGAGAATAATGTTATTCAAGTTTATCTAATATTTTCTGTAAGAATATAAGAATATTACTAATCTTGATCCTCCGCATTTCATCTTTGCTTCGCTCCGGACAAGCTGCAGTGCCGCCATTAGCGGTAATATATTTATATGATATTATTGGCAAGAGTTATAGTTTTATTTCTGATTGAAAATGCTGAGAACAATTATTTAAGCGGATTAATGTTTTTTTTTTTTTTCCCCCAAGTCGAATTCAGTCAGTTATTTTCATGTAATTGGAACAGATCACTTCTGTGATACACCGATGTTCATTTATCTGCTGCGATTTCATGAAAGCTTTTGGCGGTGAGTTTCAATTGCCGAATAATTCAGACATATATATTTGCCATTGTAAAAAAGAATACACGTAAAGGTAACTTTAATGTATATCAAAATCTGTGCTATGAGAAACTATTTTAACTTCTATCGCTCTTTGCTGGTGTCTGAGCATAATACTTTCTCAGCTAAATCTCAGAAATCTTTTCAGTAACATTTGCTGATTCCAATGTTGTGTCTCTCCATGTTATAAAAGTGTAGTGATATTCAAGAGTGAACAAAGTTTGTATGAAAGTAGTCAGCGAACCCAATTGAATAATTTTAAACAGATTTACTTCTTTACAGATAACATATGAAAACGGTTGTGTGCTTCAATGTAGTTCACATTCATGCTCATGTTATATTCTAACCGGGTAATGCAGTAATTGAATGACAATTTAGAACTGAAGAGATATTTAAATATTTATGTTGGATGCTGCTACATTTACGCATTCACAACATGGTTTAAAAGACAGCACGGTGTCAATGTACTGGCTGAAAAAAATAGGGGGTGGAAGTGCAGTACTGTCTGCTGTAAATGACGTAGCTGACTGGTGCACATTTGTGTTTCAAAGTTGTTGACCTTTCACCACCACCCCTCCCCTCCCTCCCATATACACATTTAATATGGCCAGTGCACTATTGTTTAACTTTCGATAAGCCTCATTAACTCATTAATAGTTTTCAGCCTAACATCCACATACTGCTATAATAATTTACTATTGAACATCTGCGAGCAATAAAAACCTAATCACAGAGGTCGCAGTTCTTGAAGAATAGAGGGGTATGTATAGAGCAGACACTGTCGTTGTTTTAACACACGGCTTAATTGTGTTACACTTATTTCACATTTAAGTTGAAGCATTGTTGTTGCTCTCACCAACACAGGTTTCTCGTCTGAAACTCGGCCGTGGACTGACTGTCCGGGGATCAGAAATTGGGCCCTTATACAAGGGTCGGAATTTTAATAGTGGCAAATATTTATCTACAGCTTGTACAAAGTTTTACTGACCTTCAAAGTAGTCACCAGCATTGTGTATAGTCCTTTGCCAGTGATGTGGAAGTCGTAGGATACTCTTAGCAGTGCCAGTTGTGTTGACAGTTTGAGCGGTGTGGTGTATTGCCCAACGAATTTGTAGCAGTTCTGAAGCGAATGCCGTGAAGTGTTTCCTTCAGTTTATTTTTGTTCACATGTGTATGTAGAGACATTATGGTCATAATGTTGTATATGCTGGAACTAGTGGTGCCCACCATGTTGATGACATAAGTCAAAGCAGACAGTTGGAATCTGAAACTTCCTTAATGCCTACATTGCAGTAAGTTGATCTGAAGATGACAACTTAGTTTGCTGAAACCAGTGATCTTGGAAAAATAACAATCTTTGCTGTTCGGAGTTTTTTTAAAAACTATTATTTTACAATGATGGTATTTTTCTTGTGGACTGTGACCACGAATGCATGTAAAAGACACAAAGTCTTGATTTCTGCCCCATAAAAAAGCAGATAATTCCTGCAATGGCCATGTAACTGTGGCAATATGTGACCAGGCAGCTTCATGTGGACATTGAGTGCTTTCTGGAATAGACACAGTTTTTACACTGTCCAGTATACTGAGTAACATCACAATTCCAGATTGCTGCTACTCTAACCAGTGGAAGTAGTGTTTCCTGTTTCCATAAGGACCACACTCTTAATATACATGTCATTGGTGGTGCAAGAGTGGACTGCTCCTCTCCTCTATACCCCCCCCCCCCCCCCCCCCCAACGACAGTTTTGTAGGTACAGGCACAGTAAGCACAGGACTCTGGACTGTTGCAAAATTTTTCTTGCTTTCCTGTGCTGCAATTTTCTGAGTACAGTGGCATATCCACAGTCATTTGTGTGACCATTATCCAGTCATCTTATCGATAAAACATTAGACACCAACTGATGGTCTACCAGGGCATATGCTACAAAATCCTAAGAAATTGACGTTGGGGAGATACTACATAAAGTAACAAATGTGATTTATTGAATGCTTGCTTCTCTGTAGCTTGTAAATATTTGTTAAAAGCCATGTAAACACCATGAGCTGAACGTAAAATGTATAACAGCCAAACCGGTATTCAGGTGTACAACGCATCATCTGTGGCATCTGATACAGAGGACAACGAACAGTTTTACGTACATCAATGTCTATGACATAAGTTGTATACATAACAGCAGAAATATAAATCTATGTACATTATGTATGTATGTATCAATGACATGAGTGTCAATTATATATTTTTTGTGATGTTGAAATTGAGGTTCAACTGGAAAACAAACAATAGTGCAGAAACCTAGAGCACTATTAAAGCCATGTCTGTGTTAATATGTTAGGATATGAAATTCATCCTACTTCATAGTACATAGATTGCCCTTGTGTGTTACTGTTATGTTCTTAGACAGTGACAGTTCTTAGTCACATTTGAAATATGTAACTTAAACATGGAACAGACAGGTAGGCCAAAGAGTCTGTATTACATGTCTTCTGCTATTCTGAAATCATATTTATATGCATCTGTGACAAGGGTTCTTACATGTGAGATACCATGTTTGGAAAATTAGTATGTAAGGATTGAATATACTAAAAGTATGAAAAAGCTCTGATCAGAGATGCTGTAGTTGGCAGTCACATGTGCCTAAGGTATCTTTGGTTATGTAAATGAATGGTGTGTTTTTTTACGACGAAGGCTGTGGCTGAAAGCTAATGTGTAAGTGTCTTTTAGTTGTGTCTGTGTGCAACTTAGTGTGCAATTTCTATTTTTCTGAAAAACTTTGTTTCTGTTCTTTGGACCCTTATAGTTTTCAGTGCCTTACTTCTATTGTAGAATATGAGTCAAGTAAAGGTCCAGTTATATATCAATATGTAGCTACAACTTAGCCTTAATTTTCTACCAAAAGAAGAGGATATAGGTTATTTGTGAACCTACTGGCTTGTTGTGCATTGTAGAGAGTTGTCAAAAGTATGATCCATGGAACATGCAAATAACTAAATTTTCTGTTGCTGTTTTACCATTATTTGCGTCTTAAGTTTCCCACTTTTGTTCCTGTTGTAACTTACATTAGTATTAGTTGAGATAATTAAATATTCCCACTTACACATTGCAGTGTTTGGTGTGTCAACTCCTGTAGTAACAGGAGTAACTTTGTACGACTCACAGTTGACCATGCAAAATTCATACTTGCATATTGTTTTCTGTGACTTTGAATGTTTCAGGCTTTCTCTATCAATTTTCTCGGAGTACAACATGAAAATAACAAAGTGCATCTATAATATATGGGACTATGATTTTATTATTTATTTTTTGTAATCACTTTAAATTCTCAGTGCTCATTTGTTGACGTGTTTCAATATTAACACTTCAGTCATTTGTTTCATGTTTTGTTAAAGGTACCATCCTGCATCGCTGTCTCACCAGAAGGCACAGTGCGGTATTGGCCAAGTGTTTTGCATTCTGGTGCCTCCGTAGAGCACGTAGTAGACCTCCAAGGTCAAGAATGCGACCAACTGGCAGATATATCACCTTTTGGCTGTGTTTTAGCAACAACTACAGCTACTGTAGTTCTAGTTCAACCACTGGTGCAGTCAGGTCGACACACACTCATTTGTCGCCCACTTAGATCTCCTCACGGTTGGCTCGGTGGTATTGGGCGGCGTGTGTCCTCGCTCATATTTGGTGGCTTGCCCACTGCACACTCAGCAGAAACAGTAAGTTTCTTGTAAATAATAAACACAATTTAACATCCTAAGTATGTGAATATTATATGTTTTATGTACAGACGTGGACAAAACGAGCGAGACCCCTCGCCTTTTCGTTATGCTGATCCGCACAGCTTTAAAGTCTGCTACACAGCATAACAGGCAAGGCGACGAAGTGTTACCAACATACTATGCGCAGGCATGAAACTGAAAAACTATCCGAACTTTGTCAGACTGTTTTCAATCATGTTTAAGACTACATTAACACTGATTATTGTGTTAAACACAACATGTAAATATAAGATATAAATGAAAGAAGAAACGCTAATTAGTATGAACTGTATTAATAAAAATTAATTTCAGCTTATTGAGATAACATAACTGTTTTAGTAAGACAAAGTACTCCAGATCGTTACGAATTAGCAAAATATTATGTGCATTCGTCCATGAAACTGTCTGTAGCAACGGTCAGAACAGTCATACTGGATTACTGTTGCTAACCTACCATGAAAGTGTGCAAATTTAGCAATGCATGAAGATTCATAACGAAATTCAGTGAAAAATCATTCAGTGCCACATTTAAGTCAATTCAGTTATTGACAGAAGCGGAAAAAGTAGGCAGTAACAAGTATGAAATTCTACAAGATTTTCTTATTTACGTCCACAGGACGCCGGTACCCAATAAAGGCAGAAGTAAAACGTATTGGGGTTGCGAGAATTTCTTAGAATTGCTTTACTGATAGTATATCGGCCTCCATCGAGATTAGAGCCGAAAACAAACCAGACCTCCCTTGCAGTAGCAAAACACATTTCACTAGGCTAGCAGACAACCCAGGAAAACAGCCCTCTATTTTTACTCCAGATATGAAGAAGGCGACAATTTCACAATGTAAATGGCAAAATGATCTGCAGTTTCCGTTGCATAGAGCTTTATGGGCTCAAAAACATGAATTTTCTATCTTTATGTCACCGCTCATGTGACAATCATTCGGCATGTTTATCGAAATAACAAAATACTCTTATTAGCGAGTAAAATTAGGAGGATAATTCTGCACCACCAAAAGAAATAAATGGCGACAATAGCTGCCAAACGTATTCTACAATATTTCGAATTCTCCATTAGACACGCCACAGCCGTAAAACGTTCAAAAATAGCAGAAGTGTTTCTCAAGCTAGCTAGTAATGGAAATGCTCGCACTTCTAAAACACGTTCGCATTAATACTGGGATCTGAATTACCCCTTGTATAGGCAAATGGATTTTATTTGAATTCCTGTAAAAATGATTTGGATCGAAAGCGTAGCTACGATTAAAATGCTGATGTATCGACTGCAACTAGAACACTTCGAACAATGAGTAGGGGGAATTATTTATGCAGCCCTCATCTTCAGCAACTGTCGTAGCTATTTTTGTTGTTAGGATTTTGTCACTTAAAAATGGAACCCTACTAGTCGCACTTTCTTGACCATCTATCTACCCAGCCCTTAAAAACCTTTTACCTCGAGTATGGGTAGAAATAATAAGCGGAAATGTATCGCATTTCCTGCGGTATACGGTCTCTTGGTGGTGTAAAAAAGTGAGCTTTTACGTCAACGTAATCTAAAGATACGGCCATATATATAAATAAAATTTACGCGAAAGGTCAAAAAATGGGTGGTGCAGAATTATCCTACTAAATTTACTCGTTAACAACGGTATTTTGTTATTTCGATAAACGTGCCGAATGATTGTCACATAAGCGGTGACATAAAGGTAAAAAATTCATGTTTTTGAGTTCAGAAAGCTCAATGCAATGGAAACTGCAGATCATTTTGCCATTTACATTGTGAAATTTCTGGCTTATTCAGGTCTGGGGTAATAATAGAGGGCTGTTTGCCTGGGTTGTCTGCTAGTGTAGTGAAATGTGTTTTGCTACTGCAAGGAAGGTCTGGTTTGTTTTCGGCTCTAATCTCGATGGAGGCTGATACACTATCAGTAAAGCAATTCTAGGAAATTCTCGCGCCCCCAATACGTTTTACTGCTACCTTTATTGGGTACTGGCGCCCTGTGGATGTAAATAAGAAAATCTTGTAGAATTTCATACTTGTTACTGCCTACTTTTCCGCTTCTGTCAATAACTGAATTGACTTAAGTGTGGCACTGAATGATATTTCACTGAATTTCGTTATGAATCTTCACGCATTGCTAAATTTGCACATTTTCATGGTAGGTCTGCAACGGTAATCCAGTATGACTGGTCTGAACGTTGATACAGACCGTTTCGCGGCCGAATGCGCAAAATATTTTGCTAAAACAGTTATCTCGATAAGCTGAAACTGATGTTTATTAGTACAGTTCATACTAATTAGCATTTCTTCTTTCATTTATATCTTATATTTACGTGTTGTGTTCAACACACTAATCAGCATTAATGTAGTGTTACACATGACTGAAAACAGTCTAACAAAGTTCGGACAGTTTTTCAATTTCACGCCTGTGCATAGTATGTTGGCAGCACTTCGTCGCCTTGCCTGTTGTGCTGTGTAGCAGACTTTAAAGCTGTGCGGATCAGCATAACGAAAAGGTGAGGGGTCTCGCTCGTTTTGTCCACGACTGTACACTTCAAACTATGGTGGATTTGACTGCAGTTGGTGTAGAAGCTAAAATGTGTCTGAAAGTTTTAGGCTTGGCGAGGTTTTTTTTTTTCCACAAAAAATGACAGTGAGCAGTTAAACTGCAGAGAACATCAGTAACCAGATGGTTGGCATAATTGGTAAATAAAAATTAGTTTGTCATTTATATAATTGGTATTTTCTGAAACTAGAAGGCTCTATGCTTCAACAAAGCAGTTGTGAAACTTAGTGATGTTAACAGTGACTGGATCATACGACAAGGCTAAAATGTTTATAAAGTTTTTTTTTTTTTACCCTCTGATGTGTGGAGAAGAAAAAAGGAATAATGGTCTGTGCATGCCATTAAGTTGCCTGTGTTCATTTTGATTATATACTGTATTTATTATACCTGCAGTTTTACTTTATAAAGCAGTAGTGACATATATTCTGAATTGTGTGATAACACCAACGGTGCACCACATTTGATAAAGGAAAACAGCATGATAAAAAGTAATGAATAGTTCTTTAACATTCTTTTCTTTAACTTTTTCATTTTCATACTATTTTCATGAGAGAACTTCCTAACCCATGTCAATTGTCTTTCTGCAGAAGCTGGTGAAGATAGTTGCTGTCAGAAATGGTGATTCAGCATCAGATGATTGGAATATATTTGTGCTAGCTGAACATTCACTGCAGAAATGGTTACTGTCTTCGGGGGAGACGGAAACCCTTCTCTTTGAGTGTGACATTAGTGTGATGGTTAGAGAAGGGTTCTGTGCTCTTTGGGTAAGTAACTTGCTGCCGATAGTGGCAGAATAGTACCATTTTTACCCAATGTAAGACGACCCATTCTTTTTTAAGGGGGAAGATTTTTTTTCCATATTCTGACTAATGAAAATTAAAATTTTGTTGACCTAAGGCATCTTCCTAAAAAGTTACATGCCTTTTTTGTTTAGCCTGTTGTCTGTGGTATCACCATTTTTAGTCATCGTCATAACAGGACAACTGTGAAACTTATATTTTTGTTGTCACAAATATTTGGCTGTTTCTTCCAAGAACGTTGCGGTTTTCGAGTTTGTTATGAAGGGACCTGACAACACGGCCCTTCTTTTTAAGAAGTAGCGGATTTCACTTCTGTACTGACATGATAATGTTACAACATCTCGTGCTTCCAAACACATCGTTTGCCTGCCACTCTCTCTCATTGGCTGTTTAGAACCAGCTGCAGACACACTTGCCTATTATTCCTGTTACACCTCACGATGAGCATCAACAACATTGTTGCACAAAACACTGAGCACACCACTAGCTGCAAACTAGACTTTCACCATATTCTACAGAAATGTGTGCTGTTGTTGAGTATGTGTACGATTTTAAAGTCAGTTTGATTTCAGGTACAAATGGATTCAGGCAAACTGCTTTACAAATGGTAGAAATTCATAAAAAGCCAGAGTACACAGTTCAGATTGCCTTGGTTGGCAGCTCGATGAAATTTACTGTGTACTCAGTACCCTCCCTCGCCACCCTTGTTGCAGTTCTGCTTGTTAGCCAAGTTGGTGTTACTGTTCCCCTCTCCAACCATTGTAGTGTTGTGCTTAAGCAACAGTGAAACAAGAACAGCAATATCTTCTCTTGTACAAGTCATATGTAAAAACAGCAACTGATATATAAATAAAAATTCACAATCATGATTCAGTCCTGTTCTCGAACTTCTGTTCATCCCACAGTCTAGTGACATCTGTCAGTACTGCTTCCACAACAGATCTTTCCACTGTAATTTATTCTTGCAATAAAAATTGCTGTCAGTTTAATGTGACCTATTTTGTTTGTTAAACATTTAATTCTGAATTAGTTTTCTTTCTCATTTTATCTGAATGTCACTATCTTGTTCTAAAGCTGGTAACAATTAATATTCTAAGATATGATAAGCAAACAAATTTCTCAGTAAATCATTACAGTTTCCCATAACCAAATAAAATATTGACTTGGGTTCAGAATCAAGTAATGGATTTGGAAGGACAACAAATTTGCCTTTGAATGTTACCTTTTGTTTGAAAAGGAGCATAAATGTATGTATATGATATCCATACATATATGAGAACTTTTTATGCAAACCTGTTCAAATACAACAAAAATTTGTAAGTTGATAGAATTTAAAGCTATTTTCTCCACTGCCAATTGTTAAGCAGAGTATTAAATTATAGTAGTGGCTAGTTCATCGTTTCTCAATGTCCCTTGCACTAGCGCTGCGAGTCAAACGTTGTGTGATTGTTCAAGCAAGATTGCTACTGTATCAAGTGCTCCAACGTACTGCGAAAATCCTCGTAGTGTTGTGCTTAAGCAACAGTGAAACAAGAACAGCAATATCTTCTCTTGTACAAGTCATATGTAAAAACAGCAACTGATATATAAATAAAAATTCACAATCATGATTCAGTCCTGTTCTCGAACTTCTGTTCATCCCACAGTCTAGTGACATCTGTCAGTACTGCTTCCACAACAGATCTTTCCACTGTAATTTATTCTTGCAATAAAAATTGCTGTCAGTTTAATGTGACCTATTTTGTTTGTTAAACATTTAATTCTGAATTAGTTTTCTTTCTCATTTTATCTGAATGTCACTATCTTGTTCTAAAGCTGGTAACAATTAATATTCTAAGATATGATAAGCAAACAAATTTCTCAGTAAATCATTACAGTTTCCCATAACCAAATAAAATATTGACTTGGGTTCAGAATCAAGTAATGGATTTGGAAGGACAACAAATTTGCCTTTGAATGTTACCTTTTGTTTGAAAAGGAGCATAAATGTATGTATATGATATCCATACATATATGAGAACTTTTTATGCAAACCTGTTCAAATACAACAAAAATTTGTAAGTTGATAGAATTTAAAGCTATTTTCTCCACTGCCAATTGTTAAGCAGAGTATTAAATTATAGTAGTGGCTAGTTCATCGTTTCTCAATGTCCCTTGCACTAGCGCTGCGAGTCAAACGTTGTGTGATTGTTCAAGCAAGATTGCTACTGTATCAAGTGCTCCAACGTACTGCGAAAATCCTCGTAGTGTTGTGCTTAAGCAACAGTGAAACAAGAACAGCAATATCTTCTCTTGTACAAGTCATATGTAAAAACAGCAACTGATATATAAATAAAAATTCACAATCATGATTCAGTCCTGTTCTCGAACTTCTGTTCATCCCACAGTCTAGTGACATCTGTCAGTACTGCTTCCACAACAGATCTTTCCACTGTAATTTATTCTTGCAATAAAAATTGCTGTCAGTTTAATGTGACCTATTTTGTTTGTTAAACATTTAATTCTGAATTAGTTTTCTTTCTCATTTTATCTGAATGTCACTATCTTGTTCTAAAGCTGGTAACAATTAATATTCTAAGATATGATAAGCAAACAAATTTCTCAGTAAATCATTACAGTTTCCCATAACCAAATAAAATATTGACTTGGGTTCAGAATCAAGTAATGGATTTGGAAGGACAACAAATTTGCCTTTGAATGTTACCTTTTGTTTGAAAAGGAGCATAAATGTATGTATATGATATCCATACATATATGAGAACTTTTTATGCAAACCTGTTCAAATACAACAAAAATTTGTAAGTTGATAGAATTTAAAGCTATTTTCTCCACTGCCAATTGTTAAGCAGAGTATTAAATTATAGTAGTGGCTAGTTCATCGTTTCTCAATGTCCCTTGCACTAGCGCTGCGAGTCAAACGTTGTGTGATTGTTCAAGCAAGATTGCTACTGTATCAAGTGCTCCAACGTACTGCGAAAATCCTCGTCCTATTTGAATGCAAGTATTGTTTGCTAAGCCCTACCCGTCAGAATTCTTCAAAGTAAACTTGTATGAAACTTCAGTGCCCAAAGCTTCATCTGTAAGATGATCCCTATAGTCACCCATTAAGCAATCTAAAAATGTTGACCTCACCAACAATAGTTTCTTATGTGAATATAAGATGAGTATTTTTCGAATGTCAGATTTGGGAAGAACCACATCTTACAGTCAGGTAAGTGCGATAAATGCTGGAAAGTAGGTTCACTGTATGGAAATATGTTGTCTTTATTCTGCAGTGCCTGTCTCGTGTAAATATGCTACTTTGTTGTTTAGACTGTTGATCCCATGTGTGCGTAAATTATGAGACAGAATTGTTGGCTAGTTTCTAGGTAAACTACATTATCTACAAAAAATTATTAGATAGATGGGTTGAGGAAGGTTTAAAAGGAAGGGCAGTTCACTCATACTCTAGGACCAGAGGGACCCACGTATAGTGATGATGAGGGAAAACAAAGATCTTTGTCTGATAGTTGCAAAAGCTAGGACAGTTTATGCTACTTTTACATGTGTGTATCACAGGGTGTGTACGATCCGGGAAAACCCGGGAATTTTTTAGAATTCCAGGAATTTTTCATTGTTTTAGTTTTCAGTCAAATTTTTGTGATTTTGACTGGTAAGAACTCCAACAAAGGATTTTACTGTATCCCGCTACTGCAGAATAATACTGCAGCAACAAAGCAAGAACGAGGGGGAAAAAAAATGAAAATAAAACTGAAGTTGCAAAGGAAATTCACCATATTCAACAACAAAACACAGTGCACATACAAGCGTCTGCCAGCAGCAAAGTGTGTCAAAGGCTTTAGGAAGACTATGCAATGCTTCATAATAACAAATTGCCTCCGAACAGATTTTTGTGCCCGGAAGCTATCAAATGAGTTAAAACACGTTTGCATGATGATGGAAGGCAAAAATATGTTTAGATTTTATTTCTACCTTTCTGACAGTCAAGCATTAATCACCTTGCAGAACAATGAAGTTATTTTTGTCAGTTTGCTAAAGAGATTTGCTTTTATTGATCTTTTCCACTGAGGCAGTCAATTTATTTGAAACGAATTGTTAAATTTCACACTATTGGCTACTTTCAGCTGTTCGCTGTATTTCAAGTGCACGTATGGCATTATGCCATAATAAAGAACCAAACATGTGATAATACAGTACTGCTATTCCAAGAAAATTTACATCTGAATGTGGACATCCGAATGTGCACTTCAAACCAAATTATGCATTTTAATGTGGTTCACGAAATTCCAATGCCCTTGAAGTATCCTCTGATGTCTTGTTTCTTTTATGACATAATGTAAGATATTTTAATGTTTTACACATACGGACATATGGGCTTCCTGCGTCATCGTAGCCGCACAAGTGTGGTGACGCCTGTTGTCTGGCGCTCTCTTGCAACTGCTGAAATGAACCTATTTCTGACAGGTCTGGGAAAATATTGTGAATGGTGGTTTGAAAAGTGTTACATTCAAAGAAAATTTCTTTTTACGCAACATGAACCGTGTGCGAGAATGTACGATGAATTTCTTAAATCACAAAGCGTTTGACTCTCATTTAAAAATCAACTCTTTGAGGACAACCATTTAGAAGAATTTCGAGCTCGGAAGATCAGACATTTATGTCGTTATTAAAAATTTTACTGGCACATTTGTGTGGTGTATCTTAAAGTCTAACACGCGCAAAAAAGATCAACACTATATGCGGAAGCTTAGCTTCTCTTACAGCTTATTAATCCTCGAGACCAATATTATATGTAAATGCTATGTATATTAATTTAAATGATGAATTTTTCTTATTTGTGTGTTCGCACTACTTAAGAGTGATCTTGCTATTGGCTGACTACATCACGTGTCCTATGCTATCATCAGCTGGCAACATACGTGACATGAGCAATGACTGGCTTACAAAAGCGTATTGCAATCTTGATTTCATTGCTTTGGAAAGTGACATGTGGTGTTCAGTGGAATTCAGATTTATACCTTCGTAATACGGAAATATGCAGCGTACATGTTGCTGCGCATCAGACAGCTTTCCAAAACACTGACTCGTGTGCCTTTGGCCATAAGACTTGGCAACCTAATTTGAAGGTGTAAGAGTGAATTTCAATGTTTCATTCACCTCTGCCCGAAATATTTATCTTCATGTTTTTCAAAAGCTTTCTGGTTTCATCATGAAAATTAGTTTTTCCACAATAATGATGCCTTCTTGAAACTCTTTTAACTTGGAATACAGGACATCACATTTCCTGATAGTTTTGTGCACCAAATAGTACAAAAACAAAATGTTAAAGTGATTTGTAAAGATCTTTAATGGATTTAGTCAATTAAATATCCACATTTTTGTAGTATGTAAGTATAAATACAAAAATCACCAATTACAGCAGTTGAGCTTCATGAAGAAGTAAATTAACATGGCATCTGCTAGGGTTGCTCCTGTCAGCTAGTCACAGCACAAGATCCCTGAATTTGTGTAGATCTGTTGCTAGCAGTACAACAGAAATAGGTTGCTACAGGCAATGTATTACGTATATTAATTGTTGACCGTAAATTCACCATAAAAAGGATCGGTCCTATTCTCTTCATATATTTCCTTTTAATAATTTTATATGGGTAACTGTATTCGTCTTTTAATGTATCACAATTTTAAAAGTCTGCTACATGTATTTTACCTAATGTGATTTTATCAGATTATGTTTTTGTGTAAATGACTATGTAGATATACATCTAAGTCCACAGTAGTGACATCTAGGGAGGATGTAGGCAAACATATTTCTGGTAGCTGCTGTACTTCAGTAGCCAGTTGCAATAATGACTGTGTGGACAATGTGGCCTATTCTACACCTTATTTTAGATCTATGTGATGATGCTGTGCTGATTATATGTTTTGATGATGCCTTATGGCCTTATCACTTTAGGACATGGTGTAAAAAATGGACGTTTTACCGTATTTTATCTGGTTGTGTGATAGTATATTGTGATACGTATTACTGTATTATGTTGAAAGACACACTGCTTACTAGGTGTATATATTTATATATTGTAGATCTGAGGATGGTCATTATGGACTGAAACTGGTCATCATCTAAAGAATTGATATTGTGGTCAAAGACTGAAATAAAAAACATTTGACAGTATCGGATCGCTGTTTCTATACGCAACGATGTTGCAATTGGTGAAAACGGAGAATGTTTATTTCAATATTGTTTTTACTATTTCGTGAATGAAATTTGTTGTTGACAACCTAATTTACAGCACTGCTGAAAGTGTTAGGCTGTGTTGAAAGATGATAATTTGATTGTGCACTGATAGGTGATAATTTGATTGTGCACCAGTGAGCCAATGAAAAGGTTCCAAAAGAACCTGTAATAGTACTTGTGCGTCATGGTTTAAATTCTTTCATCTACCACGTGGGTGATCATGAAAAAACCTATCATATGCGATGACAGCGACACTTGAGAGGCATAATGTATTCTGTGCTGTGATCGACTGATAGATGTAAATTGACAATCCATCATGTTAATATAAGTATTCACAAAGCCGAAGTAACTAAAGTGGTATTCGTATAATTTTCTAGCTTACTACAAAGATTTGCACTTTAATTGATGTGGCATATTAAAGATATCTCCCAAATGCATCATTTATGGTGCATTTCATCACGTGAAAAGCTCAGAAAATGCAATGTCATTTACTAAAACTGTTCCTGCATTGAGTTTAGGTGGAAGTAGGATATTTTCATCTTGAGTCACATCTAGAATACTAGTTACTTGTACAGAAAATAAAAGATCATTTCAAGGTTGTATGTGAACCTTGGGTTTAAGGAAAGAACAGACATCCAACTTCAATCTTAAAGAACTATCAGTTGTCAATATTAGATAACTACTGTTCTCAGACTGCTGAGTGTTATGCCTGGAACTGAGGAAAATGCAAATTTTGTGATATTTTATTAAAATTATCGATTACACAATTCCTCATTTAAAAAAATGCCAGTTTTACATTATCATTTAAACAAAACTTTCATGTGTCTGCCTGTCATCTGTTTTTAATAATAGTTGGGTACTAGACTGCTGAACGTAAGTTGTGACCCACTCAAGTACCCATGTGTTCTAATGCAGCTGCTTCCAGGATGGGAAGGTACACCGGCCTCGGCTTGAAACCATCCAGCGGATTAACGAGGGGTCATTGTGCTAGCCAACATGGCTGTGGTTTCTGGAGGTTCCCCACATCCCTCTATGTAAATACTGTGTTGGTGCCCACGTTCCGCAAACATTTAGAACACTTTCTCACACTTGCACACAAAATTTACTCTAGATGCAGAGAGATTGGGGTACACTGCTCCTTCCCTGGGGGGTGAATATGTGACTGATGATCTTACTGTTTGCTCTCTTAAAATACATAAAGAGCTCAGCTGTAAATTATGATCAGATTTATAGTTAGGGACAAATTGTATACTGGAAAATCAGTTAACAGGAAACCACATGTATTGAAACTAGGGTGTGTATTATTAACGTGTTTCTTCAGTGGAACAAAGGAATTAAGTAGTTTATCTGTACATTTCGTAGCATATAGTGTGGTTGTTACTCCATGTGGGTCTGTGAAAGGTGTTGTATACGGCAGTATATACATCACAAATGTTCCTCAAGCTTGGAATCATTACCCCAAGTGAAAAGCAGTAGTTCCTCCCTTGTGGTGCTGGTAGGTAGCTTTTAGTGTCAAGTGGTTCGCTGGGGTTGGCCAGAACTATAAATGTGACAGGCCTTGACCCATCAGCTACTGGGCATCTCAGTGCAAAGCAGATGACCAGCTATGGATGAAGATGCAGTATATCCTGGAAAACTTGACAGATAAGTAATGAATCACAGTCAGACAGATAATAAAATCAATTTTTGTGACTATTTTTCCATTGTTCAGTTTTCACTCTTGTGTGTCTTTTTTGAAACCAGCTTACATCCACATTGTTCATCAGAAGTAATATGTTACTGTGCCAACAGTGGAAATGATTACTTGGTCTTCAAGCTTCTTGCTTCGTTCTACTTTAAACCCCACCCACCCCGTCAATTTGTTGGATTTCAGCTTTACATCAAAACAAACCTCTCTTCGCAGTTTCTTTCACACACCAGGTATTATAGATCACCATATATATCATACTATGCATTTCAGCTGCTTCCAGTATCATGTCAGGCAAAATGCAAAGATCCATCATGTGGAAACACATCAAGATAGATTTAAGTCGTGCTGTAGGTATCAAATTAGTATCTCAGTTTTTTTCCCTGCATTGGAAGAGGATGAACATTTAAACAGGGTGCTGTACAGCTGCATAACAGATAAAACTACACACAATTGGCAGTAGTAATTTAATGTACACTAATTGCATTTACAGCCATAACAGGGGTCCAAAAATATTTACTTCTCTGAGTTACAATGTGTGGGTTGTGTCTTTATTGAATTTCGAAACCACCCATCAACTTGTGACTTCAGGATGGAACAGAGGACTGACCTATACTCATCTATCAGATAACACACTGAGTGGTCAATAAGAAATGTTGTTGAAAACAAAGATTTTGTAAAGGTGATTTACATACAAAACTGACGGAGACTAAAGAACACTCATTGAAGCTGTGCAAACCATTTTAACTAACGATTCCAATCAAAGCCCAGTTTGCACAGTATCAGAGTTCTGCCAATTACACAAAGGCTGTGATACATAAATACCATAAACCAAACCAGTAGGTTGATATGTGCACGTCGATCAAAAATTGCAGCTGCTGTGGTCTTGCCCGGGGCCAGTTTATGCACCGTACATCCATAAAGTTCTGAGACTGATTTTATTCCTGGTGTACAAGTGACGTCAGCACAGAAATTATGGTAGCAGCTTGAACTGTGAACGACAGCTGCACATTCAGCCTGTCAGTTGTGAGCAGGCCGTGTTAAGTAGAGGAGGTGCAGTTGTAGCTCGTCAGCATAGTTGTCACAAATCACAATAGATCATCATCTCTAGATCAAGTCCTGAAGACATTCTCCAGAATGTTTTTGAGAAGAAAAAAGTGTGTCAAAAGTTTGTCCTGCACACAGTGAATCCCAAACAAAAATGGCGTATGAGCGCCTTCTGCGACTTGATCAAAATGCAGAAAGCAGACAATTCTTTTCTGTAAAAAATTATTGTGCGTGACAGGACTTAGTGTTAACAGTACAAACCTGCCACAAAATGTCAAAGTTCAGAAATTCATATGAAGGGTCAACACCCTGATGACCTAACAAGCATTGAAGCTGTTCACACAGCTTGAACAACATTCCAAAAAAGAACTTTCCTGACAGCTTTAAATGGTTGTATGAATGTTATGTGCAAAGGGGGGGGGGGGGTCACTATGTAGAACATTTCAACCATTAAAGCCACTGTCTTAATAACCTTTCTCTGTTTCTTTATAAATCCAGTCTCAAAACCTTTTGGGCTGACAGGATGCACAGGATTTGTCAGTGGGCAGTCCTGGGGATAGGCACCCTCTGAATAATGGGGCTGTGGCAATCAACAGTAATGTTGCGCCAGCTACTCTGTTTTCATAGTGGGATAGGGTGGCACCATTCCAAGAGGAAAGAAATTTGTTTGTGCCTTTTTTTTTACTTTCATTATCAATATTTTTTTCTTTCTGCAGCTTTGATAATGAAAAGAGTTTTCAAAACCTGCCTGTGAATAAAGTAAAAAAAGTTATAGCTCTTCGGTGGATCTTCTTATCATAAAAGATATTTAAATATTTTTCAGTTGTTATTTTTCACTTGGGAGTTGTTATTTGTATGGTAGTGTTATTTTGTGGCTGATCGCAAAAATTCTGTAATTGGAACAATAAGCACCATGTATTAAAAAAGACATTTATTCACCTTCAGAGCAATGTCTATTGCCCACAGTATGCTTTTTGGCAACATGGTAAAATCGATGTCACATATTTGGATGTTACTATGTCTGCTTTGTGGCTGTCATTCGTGACTCCCATGAACCAGGATAACAAAATGAATTCTGTTGGCATCCGACGTGAGGAGTAGGCGTAGTGTTTCAGACATTGCGTGATGTGCTTAACCAGTAACTTTCATTCAGGAACTGCAGTGTGTAGTTAGCTACAGTTGTGCACTAAATAACAATTTTGACCTATTGTGTTGTATGTATATGTTACAACCATTTCAAAACTGATTATTTATTGTTTGGCCTTCAAGTTCCTTGAACTTATGGAGATGCCTCTTTGAGACAAGGGGAAGCTGGTGACTACTGTTCGTTGATTGTCTCTTGTACTCTGCATCAAACTTGTAGCACCAGCTATCACAAGTGATTGTGAGTTGATGTCAAGTTGGTTGTTGGTCACTTAAGTTAATGAAATCTCCAGCAGTTTCCATTCATATTAGCTCCCGATTGTCATTCAGTCTGTGTATTACATGTGCAGAAGCAGCTTCCTGCATATCAAAATATGTGTCAACACTTCTTTCAGATTATGAATTCCCAGAGATCGGTATTGAAGGCAAATTGCCAGTTTTGTGCGAAAAAAGGGTAGATTTTGGGAAAGTCATCCAGAACTGTGGGTCAGGGGAGATTACCATATGGGATGAGAAGGAAAGACTAAAGTAATACTTACTTACACTTGCATGCATCTTAGTTGCAGTTTTTCACAGACTGTAACAAATCTTGTACATGCAGTGCCCCATTAAACTATTACATGAGTCCTCCCTCTTATAATGTTTGACTTGCTGAAGCAGACAGATCAATCTGATGTACATTGTGTGCTCCAAAACGTGAACATGCATATGCACGCATTTTCAACCAATGCTTCCATTTATATAGTAGTTCATTTACCAAATATATGGACACTAAATATTTGTGACACAACATGTGTTTGTACGTTTCCTTGATGTTGTCATAGTTGTTGCATGCAAAATAAATGAAATGTGTGAAGACTAAGATTGAGGGTGGTTTATATGCTATGAAAAAGGCAAAAAGAAATATATTTTTTATCTCTGTGTTTTGTAGCAGGATATGGTGGCTGGAAGTGAGCTGGACATTTGGCTCCTTGACATGCAGTCTACTGATGATGGTCTCATGCTCCTGGCAGCTGCACTTAATTCTTCCGTTTCACAGCAGCTTCATTATGCACTTGGTGAGTTAATACTTAAGTCAGCAATGATCATACATTGAGTAAGATGCGGGACTGATTTAGAAGCAGCTTTGTACAAATCCAGGTTCCACCATTCTCATTAATAACAGCCTCAGTATGGACAGTAAAATACACACACACACACACACACACACACAGGGTGTATATGCACAACCAGGAAAACCCAGGTATTTTTTCATCCAGGAGAAAAATGGGCAAAATCCAGGATTTTTTTTAGAATTCCTGGAAATTTTCATTGATTTATTTCTGTAATTTTGACTGGTAAAATCCGACATTCTAACAAAAATTTTACTGTGTCCTGCAGAATAATACTGCAGCAATAAAACATAAACAAGAAGAAGAAACCAAAATCAAAACTTAAGTTGCAAAGGAAATGCACAATTACAACAAAACAGTGCACACACAAGCAACTGACAACAGCAAAATGTGTCAAAGATGAAGACTATGCAATACTTCATAACAACATGCTTCTGATGAGCATGTCACAACTTTTTACATCAGGTTCGTTTGAGCAGTTGCCAAAGGGGACATGCGCATTTGCAGTTGAGTCATGTATGAGCTGGTAATGTCTCCTGCATTTGGTGACTTGAAGTGCGGGTGTTAGCTGCATCAGCAGTAGCAACAAGCAGCCAGAGGCTACCCAGAAAAAACAGATTTCTGTGGCTGGGAGCTACTGAGTGAATTAAAATGCATTCGCGTAATTACTGTAGCCTAAAATATGTTATTAGTTTCAATTTCCTGATTTTATTTTATTTCCATGGCTTTGGCAGTCAAGCATTAATTGCCTCACAGAACAATGAAGTTTCTTTTGTTGATTTGATAAAGAAATTTGACTTTGATCAATCTTTTCTGCAGAGACAGTCAATTTATTTGAAACAAAGTGTTTCATTCTGCACTATGGGCTAGTTTCAACTGTTTCCCGAATTTCAAGTACATGTTTTCATCTTCCGGCATGTATGGCATTATGCCATAATAAAAAAACCAACCTTGAAATAATACAATACTGGAATTCCAAGAAAATTTGCATCCATAAAATCACATTGAAAAGTTAATTTCAACTAGGGGTCTACTTCTTTGTGAATCTGGACTTACAATTGTGTACTTCAAGACAAACTATGCATTTTAGTATGGTTTACAAAATTATGATGTTCATGGAGTATACTCTGGTGTCCTGTCTCATTTGTGATGTGATGTAAGATCTCACAATTAATATTTTATTAATAGTGAAAGTTTATATTTTACAATGTAAGACCTCTTAATATTATATATGAACAAACATATTGGCTTCCTGCATCATCATAGCTGCTCGCGCGCAATAAAACCTGTTTTCTGGCACTCTCTGAGAACTGCTGAAGTGAAGTAAATTCTAACAGGTCGCAGAGAACATAGTGAATGGTGGTTTGAAAAGAATTGCATTCAAAGTAAATTTCATTTTACACAAGATGAATCTTGTTACATGTGAGAATGTGCGTTGAATTTCTTAAATCACAGTTTGTTTGACTATAATTTAAAGCTTAACACTTTGAGGTCCAGCTACTTAGAACAGTTTGGAGACCAGAAGACCAGGTATTTATGTCAGTAATTATCTCAAAAAGATCAGTGTTATATTTGAAAGCTTAGCTGTTCTTGTAGCTACACTAATTTCTCATATATTAATTTAAATCGTCGACTTTTCTTATTTGTGTGTTCCCGCTACTTAACAGTGATGTTACTGTTGGCTGACTACATAACATGTCCTGTGCTCTAAATATCTGCTATCATTGCCTGGTGAGATCACGTGACGTGAGCTATGATTGGCTTAAAAAAGTGGGTCGCTATCTCTGTTTCACCAAATTCATATTCTTGAGGAAAAAGATCTTGTTTCACAAAGTGCCTACCATTCAGTGCACATTGGTCTATCGATTATTCGTATGATTTTGAAACGCATCCCCGCTGATTTTTGAACAAATTCAAAGTTGATTTCAGAACGAATCATAAATTGATTTTTGAATGTGTGCATAGTGTACATGATATCTCTGCCAGGGGAATCCCCATCACATCTAGAAATAAACTTTCCTGTAGAAAAAAGGGGAAGTTGCTATACGAGCTGAGCGGAATAAAGCCGAACTGCTGAATGCCGGTCGCTGTTTATGTGGTTGACTGGGTTTGTGAATGATCAGCATTGTTATAATTACTAGTTAAATCCATAGATTCAGACTACCAGAGTAGGAATAAACAACTAACAGGAATAACAGGTAAGAAAGATTATGTTTTATCTTCTTAGTGTATCCAAGAAAATATAATTTTGACACACAACTATTGGCCAGACTACTATGCCAGTAAGAGCCAGTTGTACAGTCCCCGGCTAGCAGCCACTAAAGTTCTATTCTGGGAGTAGCATGGAAAACGCCTTGTACGAACACGTAATAATGCCAAACCAGAGAATAAACATGAGATAACTGAACTGGTGATTGTGGCAGGGTTAGTGAAGTTAACCGGAGAATAAGGTTGCACACTGGCAGGAAGAGTTACAGAATTAGTGACAACTAGATTGTTTGTTAGATGGAGGAAGGAGAATAAATGGGGACGTCACACAAATTATGGAAGAATTTGAAGATTTCAAATTTATATGAAAATTTCATACTACTACTTTTTATCTTATTCTTCAGGAGGAGGAGCATATAAATGAAATGTGAAGCTATTTCCTAACATAAAACTTTTTGCTTGTATTAGGCTTAATAGGCATTTGATATTGGTACTTCATGAATTATATTCTGTCTTGTCATAAAAATGACCATTTGTGTCAAAACAGTCTCATTTATTTGATGTGTTACAATTGCTGCAGTATTAGGCAGGCCTATTTCGTTTTATCTAGCAGACAGTGACAAAATACATGTAATTACATCAAGAAACCACACCAGGCTTGGCTACTGTTTGTATTAACAGCATTTTCAGTATTAGACGACGACATTTTGTTTTTTCGTGCAGCAAAACATTTGATGAACTTCGATGAGGTTGTAGGTTCTTTCCCAGAAAGGAAAGCATGCCATGTAAAGCTACAGGAAGAGTAGAGAGATAAAAATGCTAGTAATTAAGGATTGAAGAAATGTGTACTGTCTTGCTAGTATCTTGTCTCTACTAGTTTTATGTATCCAATATTTAATTTTATGTCACACAGAACAGCAAGTTACTAGCTAATAGGCAATAAGTAGTGAAAATTTTCTGAAGAGTTGCTGTTCTCTCAGTTACAAATAATCCCATCCAGTATTAATTGCGAGAATTTTTTTAAGAGAGGCAGGATATCAAACCGGCTGACTGGGAGCAGGAGAGGCACCACAGGACATTACAATTTCCACTGTCTGTAATGTAGATTGATTGCACCCATAGCAAAATATTACACGTTTGAATTCCACTGAGTGAAATACAGTGATGTGAGATAGAAAAATGCAGTGTGAAGAGGTGTGGCACCATGAAGACCAAATAACCTGTCTTACATTTCGTCAAACACAAATGTTTTATGTGTCTGGCTCTTCAGAATAATGTGCACTAGAAAATGAACATATTTTTGAAAAGTCTTTTTTGTGTCCTGCCTCAAATGCTCAAGTATTGCCCCAGTTCAGAAATATCGTAGATCCGGGGCAGAGCAGTCTGAGTCGTAGTGGGGAGGTGGATAGTATCCGTGTGACCCACGTTAATGTTTAATGATTTTGCTCTTTCCTCTTTATTTGTTGCTCTCGCGTCAAATGAAAACAAAACGAATTTCTGTGGCCAGGAGCTATCAAGTGAATTAAAATACAGTCAAACAATTACGGAAGGCTGAAATATGTTATTAGTTTCAGATTTTATTTTATTTCCACCTTTATGACTGTCAAGCATTAATCGCCTTGCAGAACAATGGAGTTGTTTTTGTCGGTTTGCTAAAGAAATTTGGCTGTTATTAATCTTTTCCACTGAGACAGTCAATTTATTTGAAACAAGGTGTTTAATTCTGCACTATTGGTTAGTTTCAACTGTTTGCTGCATTTCAAATGCATGTTTTCATCTTCTGGGATGTATGGCATTATGCCATGATAAAGAACCAAACATGACATATTACAGTACCGGTACTCCAAGAAAATTTACATGCAAATCTGGACATACGAATGTGCATTTTAAGCCAAAATATGCATTTTAGTATGGTTCACGAAATCCCGATGCTCTCAGTGTAGCCTCTAATGTCTTGTTTCTTTTATGACATAATTAAGGTCTTTTATGTGTTTTACATGTACGAAAATACAGGCTTCTTGCGTCGTCATAGCTGTGCAAGCATGGTGACTCCTGTTTTCTGGCGGTCTCTGGCAACTGCTGAAAGGAACCTATTTCTAATAAAATATTGCAAATGGTTGTTTAAAAAGCGTTACTTTCAAAGTAAATTTCCTTTTACGTAAGATGAACTATGTGTGAGCATGTATGATGAATTTCTAAAATCACAGAGCTTTTGACTCTCATTTAAAAACCAACTCTCTGAGGATGACCATTTGGAATAATTTTGAGCCCAGAAGATCAGACATTTATGTCGTCGTTAAAAATTTTATTGCCATATTTGTGTGATGTATCTTAGTGCAACACGCACAGAAAAGATCAACATTAAATGTGGAAGCTTAGATTCTCTTGCAGCTTATTAATCTTTGAGACCAATATTATATGTGAAAGCTTTTCTTTTCTTTTAGCAACACTATGTATATTAACTTAAACCATTAACTTTTCTTATTTGTGTGTTTGCGCTATTGGCTGACTACATCATGTGTCCTATGCTCTGAATATCCGCATTATTGTCTGGCAAGATCACATTACATGAGCTATAACTGGCTTACAAAAGCGCATAGCAATCTCAGTTTCAAGTAACAAGTGGTGTTGGGTGGAATTCGAATTTATACTTTCGTAGTACAAAAATATGCAGTGTAGGTGTTGCTGCACATCAGATATCTCTCCAAAATGTATTTTTTTCCCTGTGTTTAATTTTCTGAAGTGCCGGGAAATTCTATGCTGGTGTATAAAACCATAACCATTCAAAGGATTGATAAGTTTTACAGTTCTGAGGAGTGTATTTTCACCCAAGAGAAAGTGTATTTTTAATGAGGAAATCGAGGAATAATCCGGGACCCTTTTTTTCTTTGTTTGCGTATGCACCCTGTGAAACATGAATTTTTTCATTTCTGACTGAGAAGCCTAATACCAGTTTTCATAACTCTAGCTTTAAATGTATTTTAGTAGTTCTTTAATAATGATTAAAAAATACTTTCACCTGTTGTTTCACTCTCATTGGAGTTAAATTTCTAAAAATGGTGAAATACATTTTTTTTTTTTTTTTTTAATTTGAGACTGAGAAACCAAATACCACTTGTCATAGGTGTAGCTTCAATATTGTCTTAATAGTGACATATTTTCAGAAAGACCTTTCATCCCCTGTTGTACCCCCTTAAGGGTGGAATTTCAAAAAACACCTACAAATAAGATCAACACCCTTGCAACTTTAAAGTTTCTATCCTTAGTGGTTTGGGCTGGCTAATGATGGGTCACTGAGTCAGTCAGTTGGGACATTGCCTTTCATCTGTAGAGATTAATATGAGAGCTTTCCAGTTTCTGGTTTGATTAGTGTGGTGTAGGTAACTACTATTTTCCATTGTTAAGTCATGTTATGAAGCCTGTAAACTTTAATGTAAGATTATGTTCCTTTCAGGGAAATTACCCACAGAAAGAAATAACGTTCCTGCAAAATTTGCATCATTCACACTTCTGAAACATACCACATTGTATCAAGAGACAGAGGAGCCTGAAGTATTGGGTTACCAGTTACTGCTGTCTGCCCAGGGAGCCTATCTGTTCAATCAGAAATCTGTGATTGCATTGTCAGGTAATATTACCTCTTAATACTTCATTTGCAAGACAAGAAATTTGTCAATTTTAAAGGCAAATATCTTTGTCAAAATAAGTTTTGAATTTATCTAATTAATTATATCAAATGGTGTTCAATTTTATAGCTTTGCTTTTTCACTATGAACGAAAGCTCAATAGTGTCACCTGGAATTTGAAGTCCTGTCCATAGGGAAATCTGTCGAATAAGTTAAAATTAGCAATTTGACTCTCTACCCCTTTTATTTAGAGAGTCCTTCACTCATTTCCAGTTTCAGATTATAGATTTGTCTCACGTGCTTGTATTTGCAAGTTCTTTTCACTTTTGAGGTCTGGGAACAAGAATTTGTTTTTTGAAATACCTTGTGGCTGATTATTATTATTATTATTATTATTATTATTATTATTATTATTATTATTTATTTCTTGTCTCAGACGTTATGTCTGATTAAAAATGGAAGGTGACGCGGACCTTGATCAAGTGTGACTTACTTTTAACTGTACGGTATATGTTACATTGCATTTAGGAATTTTCGGGTAATTGAACAAGTGTCAATAATTACAGATTTCTGTAGTTGTATGTATAAGTTTGGATGTAGCTGTATTGCATTGATGTACTGGTGGATATTGTGTGGTATGACTCCTGTAGTTGATAGTATAATTGGTATAATGTCAACTTTATCCTGATGCCACATGTCCTTGACTTCCTCAGCCAGTTGGATGTATTTTTCAATTTTTTCTCCTGTTTTCTTTTGTATATTTGTTGTATTGGGTATGGATATTTCGATTAGTTGTGTTAATTTCTTCTTTTTATTGGTGAGTATGATGTCAGGTTTGTTATGTGGTGTTGTTTTATCTGTTATAATGGTTCTGTTCCAGTATAATTTGTATTCATCGTTCTCCAGTACATTTTGTGGTGCATACTTGTATGTGGGAACATGTTGTTTTATAAGTTTATGTTGTAAGGCAAGCTGTTGATGTATTATTTTTGCTACATTGTCATGTCTTCTGTGGTGTTCTGTATTTGCTAGTATTGTACATCCGCTTGTGATGTGATCTACTGTTTCTATTTGTTGTTTGCAAAGTCTGCATTTATCTGTTGTGGTATTGGGATCTTTAATAATATGCTTGCTGTAATATCTGGTGTTTATTGTTTGATCCTGTATTGCAATCATGAATCCTTCCGTCTCACTGTATATATTGCCTTTTCTTAGCCATGTGTTGGATGCGTCTTGATCGATGTGTGGCTGTGGTAGATGCTACGGGTGCTTGCCATGTAGTGTTTTCTTTTTCCAATTTACTTTCTTCGTATCTGTTGATGTTATGTGATCTAAAGGGATGTAGAAGTGGTTATGAAATTGCAGTGGTGTAGCCGATGTATTTATATGAGTGATTGCTTTGTGTATTTTGCTAGTTTCTGCTCGTTCTATAAAGAATTTTCTTAAGTTGTCTACCTGTCCATAATGTAGGTTTTTTATGTCGATAAATCCCCTTCCTCCTTCCTTTCTGCTTAATGTGAATCTTTCAGTTGCTGAGTGTATGTGATGTATTCTATATTTGTGGCATTGTGATCGTGTAAGTGTATTGAGTGCTTCTAGGTCTGTGTTACTCCATTTCACTACTCCAAATGAATAGGTCAATATTGGTATAGCATAAGTATTTATAGCTTTTGTCTTGTTTCTTGCTGTCAATTCTGTTTTCAGTATTTTTGTTAGTCTTTGTCTATATTTTTCTTTTAGTTCTTCTTTAATATTTGTATTATCTATTCCTATTTTTTGTCTGTATCCTAGGTATTTATAGGCATCTGTTTTTTCCATCGCTTCTATGCAGTCGCTGTGGTTATCCAATATGTAATCTTCTTGTTTAGTGTGTTTTCCCTTGACTATGCTATTTTTCTAACATTTGTCTGTTCAAAAAGCCATATTTATATCATTGCTGAATACTTCTGTTATCTTTAGTAATTGGTTGAGTTGTTGATTTGTTGCTGCCAGTAGTTTTAGATCATCCATGTATAGCAGATGTGTGATTTTGTGTGGGTATGTTCCAGTAATATTGTATCCATAATTTGTATTATTTAGCATGTTGGATAGTGGGTTCAGAGCAAGGCAGAACCAGAAAGGACTTAATGAGTCTCCTTGGTATATTCCACGCTTAATTTGTATTGGCTGTGATGTGATATTATTTGAATTTGTTTGGATATTAAGTGTGGTTTTCCAATTTTTCATTACTATGTTTAGGAACTGTATCAATTTAGGATCTACTTTGTATATTTCCAATAGTTGTAGTAACCATGAGTGGAGTACACTATCAAAAGCTTTTTGGTAATCAATGTATGCATAGTGTAGCGACCTTTGTTTAGTTTTAGCTTGATATGTCACCTCTGCATCTATTATCAGTTGCTCTTTACATCCTCGTGCTCCTTTGCAACAGCCTTTTTGTTCTTCATTTATAATTTTGTTCTGTGTTGTGTGTGTCATTAATTTCTGTGTAATGACTGAAGTTAATATTTTGTATATTGTTGGTAGGCATGTTATGGGGCGATATTTAGCTGGGTTTGCTGTGTCTGCTTGATCTTTAGGTTTCAGATAAGTTATTCCATGTGTAAGTGTATCAGGGAATGTGTATGGGTCTGCAATGTAACTGTTAAATAATTTAGTTAGATGTGAATGTGTTGAGGTGAATTTCTTTAGCCAGAAATTTGCTGTTTTATCTTTTCCAGGGGCTTTCCAATTGTGAGTAGAATTAATTGCTTGGGTGATTTTATGTTGCAAAATTATCACTTCAGGCATTTGTGGTATCATCTTCTATGTATCTGTTTCTGCTTGTATCCACCGTGCATGCCTGTTATGTTGTGCTGGGTTTGACCATATGTTGCTCCAGAAGTGTTCCATGTCTGTTATGTTTGGTGGATTGTCTATTTCAATGTGTGTGTTATCTATTGTCTGGTAAAATTTCTTTTGGTTTGTGTTGAATGTTTGGTTTTGTTTCCTTCTATTTTCATTATTATTATTATTATTATTATTATTATTTCAGCTGCAAACTATGGGGACGAACCAGACATTGTAGAATTTATGAGTCCTGGAGACCGTTTACTTGGTGGTGCAATATGTGGAAATGTTCCAATATTTTTTTCAAAGATTCATGGGCTGGTGGCCCTTTCATCTGTAGACATGGCTCCTAATGATTTTTTAAACAGGTAGGCTATGTATGGATAAGATAAAATGCATATTGTAAATAAGAAATAAGTCTTCCAAAATAAATAATTCAGGTGTAAAGCACTCACTGAATATTGGAACCATTGAGTCGTTGACAGGTGCACAAAAAAAGAATAGGAAGTGTTAAGCTTTCAAACAAAATGCTTTGACAAGCTAGGGAGAGTGCACACTCTACGCCCCCCCCCCCCCCCACACACACACACACAAGCCTGTGACAGGTGTGTTGGGAGGGGGGGGGGGGGGTGTTGGGGAGGGGGTTTGCCCCACTAACTCGTCAGATGGCTGCTTTTGAAAACTAGCAATTTTCCTTAATTTTTGTGCGGCTATCAATGCAACTAAACGTAATATAACCCACACACAACCAAACTAAATAAGATTAAATTCCAATTCAAGTGTGATACCATTGGTGACAAGAGAGAAATAAGGTCATTTACTGAATCTCATTCACAGCACACTTTTTCCGTATTTAGAGTGTAAGAGGGAAAACTTCAGAGATGGAGGAACAACTAAAATATATTCCCCATATTCAGTCATTACACTCCTTGATTCTCTTGTTCATACTGAAAGTAGATACTTGTTCCACTAGTATACACCTTGTCTTCACCATCCACTTAATTTAAAATTGATGGATTTATTTGCTTCTTTTGTTTCTTTCATCTTCTGAAGTATATGCCAAACCTTCCCTTCCCTTCCCGCCTCTGTTAATGTCCCCTCAACTTCATCACCATCTACCTACTTAATTCATTCTGTACCATTTTCGACTACCATCTTTTTTACCTTTTCATTCTTTTTTAGTTAGGCCAGATTTCTGCAGTAGTGTGTGAACTGCTTGTATTCTGGAATTAGAATATCTGCTGTTGCAGGCTAATTCTTTCAGACTACCTGTGGATACAGAGATGATTACTCTGACTCATTACATGAAACTTTTCTGCTTTCTCTTCCAAGATGTAAAACAAAATTTCTCTCCATCTTCATCCTTTCAGCTTCCCCTGTAACCTAAAGTGTTGTTGGAAAGGCGCACTTTCGTTAATCTGAATCCAGTTACTTTCTTCCATAGTTTTGAGTTGTTTCCCCTCTTCTACCTCAAATTCTATTAATCCGGTTTTTTACTTCCATAGCTTTGGTTATGGTTTTCCCAAAAAATCATCTGACTTGCATGTGTCAAAGTGTTTGTATAAAGATGTGTGTAGTGGGTGTTGCTTTTCTTATTGTAAATGTACAAAGATATTCACAAACAGATTTGTCAAATCATTATTTGTACACTATTTATTGTAGCTTGTTAAATTTTTCCTCCAGATTTTCTTTAAGCTGCATTGTATTGCTCTATGTATTGAACAGTAAATAACAATTCAGATACTCATTGTAAACATGTTATTAGTCGTCCCTGTCTCGTTAAGCTGTAATCATAAAAGATCCATTGTTCTAATGTATGTGCGACATGTATTCTAAAAACCTTAACAATTGTAGAATAACTATTGTAGTAATTGACAATAACACGTAATATGTGGGAGATAAGATGCTGCCAAAATTATTGCATGTTTAGAAGAAATGACACTTTGCTTTTGTTTTGTATTCCAATTGTAGCAGTGTCAGTGTGGCTGACTTTCCAACTGTAACAGATGCCACTGTATCTCAGGCAACTGATGGGCTTGTAGCAGTGTCCATGACAGATTTTGAATTGGAGGAACTTTCAATCAGCAAAGACAGTGTTGCCAGAATGCGTGCTGCTTTTATATATCACATTAAAAATAAAAATAAGGTATGTATTAGCAAAAACAAAAAAAACAAAAAATCTCTCTACACACACACACACACACACACACACACACACACACACACACACACACATTTTTCTTTCTGTCTTGTAGCATGTACCATGTGGAAATAGACTGTCTTGGAAAGGGTTTTGTATACTTTATTTTATTAAGGATAATGTTAATTTGAATTGTGAACCTTACTAGAATGATCTATCAAACAAGAACACTGATTTTCAGATCACTTACAGACATGTGCTATCAAAGCTGTTAGGGTCAGTTCAGTGCGATTTTTCAGTTTTAGAGGTCGTTGAAGTTACATGACAGAAAGAAGTGTACATTCTGCCTCTGCTATACTAGACTACATGCACAGCTGTGAAAATGAAAACTAACTCAGTTACTGTACTCACTGTCCTTTTTGTTAAATAAACTAGAGTAAGTTATTTAGAAATTTGTTTTTTTAATATGAAATATAGTTCAATTTTGTTAAATTATAATTTATATTTTAATGGGAAGTGCAGTGTGTGTGATAAATTTTAGTGTGCCATGACTAGAAATTACACAGGAAGAAATCTAGTAATCTGCCATTCAACAAATGCTCTACGCTATGTTATAGATATTGTTAGGGTTTATGTTGACACTTTGAGGTACTCTAGGAAACCCACCTTATTTTCTTAGAACTGGAATGCAATTATCTTAGCTAGGGTAGAGGAGCATTACCATTTTGGTAAAGAAAACATCTGATTTCATACAATGAAAACAATCAATTTTGACAAAATAATGTAATTGTATGGATAAAAAAAATCTATTCACCAAGCGGTGGCAGAACACACACAAAAAGAAGGTTGTAATTGGGCAAGAATGCAGGTCAGGGGAGACTTCACGGCAAGTCTCCCCTGACTTGTGGTTCTGGATGACTTTCCTATAATCTACGCCTTTCCCTAGACCTCTCCATCCCTTTTCCTTCACCCCTCTTCCTTCCCCTTCAAGCCTTCTGCCTGAAGAAGGAGCCACTGGCTCTGAAAGCTTGCCCAATCACAACCTTCTTTTATGTGTGTATTCTGCCTACAATGAATCCAACCCGATCATTTTACTATGTTAAATATATGGTTCAGATTATTGTTATTCTGAGTGATTACAACATTGAAATAGTCCAGAATTTAGCAATAATTATTCCCTATGCATCAGCAATAATGTAGCCTAATTCCACTCTCATTATAACAAAACTAAATAGAAAACCTTGCAACTGAACAATAGTGTCATCTGAGGTACATTACATGTACATCCCTGAATCGATAAACTGATGGTGAAGAACTCTCTATAGTAGAGAACTGTAGGCAGCAGTTTTTGGTGTATGTTCAGCCTGATATAACAGCAGTAATGATTTTATCCAAGTTAATAAGGAATTATTAACAGAAATAAATACAGTAGGCAACACAGTTACAGTGAATTTATTTGTGGTGGTTTATTGCTGATGAGCACATTGTTTGGACTGGCATAATTGCAAAGTGACTAGATGTCCAAATTATACATTTTCCACTTTAATCAAGTTTCACTCTATTTCTTCTTCTATAGAACCAGGTGGAACGATGATTTTCTGCTTCAAAAAGTTTGACTTCATGTAGTGTAGTATGAAACTTACCTACTGTAGCCCAATACGTATGGTGAACTAAAACAATATGAAATTTGGACTTTCACCAAGTGCATTAGAAAACAACTTTAATTAGACATAAATCATTGGTGTGCCGTATCATGAAGGGTTACTTAACAAATATAAACATAAGCACATTAAACTGCACGTTATAATATTTTTCACCTTTGCAGCTGCATGGAATAATACTTAATTGTGAGCTAATAGAATAATAAGTTTCATGTTGAGTGTTTACCTACATCAAAATGATCCTCATAGAAATACACACACATAGTGACGATTGTTTCATTTGGATCTCCGGGTGAGTTGCAGCCACATTTTATGCATCTTCTCGTTCTTTGGAACTCTCGAAAACAATTTTTCAGGAGTTTTTGTGGATGTATGTGTACAGTGTGATACTAGACACCATTTGTAACTCATATTCCAAAATGTGAATTCCAAAACAAGATATCACTTTGAACGAGCTTTATGACAGTAGGAGCAGCAAGCTACGGAAAGATCTATCAAAGGCATAAGCCATTACTATCCTGTTTCCACACTGCTGATGCTATTATGTGCTGCATTCATTGCTGCTATTATTGTGTACATTTGAACACACTGAGATTACTCAAGGCTATACTGCTGAATCAGCTTGTTGAGTGTGGATTAATGATATGTGCAGTGTTTCAGTCAGTGAGCACTTCATTGTTCTTCTGCTGTTCTTGGTTTTCTTCTTGTAGCCTTGGAATGAGGCTTAGAATTACTATTACTAGAATGAGGCTTAGAATTACTATTACTAGTCTTAAATGCCAGACTGCCTCACACCTGTCACCAAATAAAATCACACAACTGTTATGTACATCATTAGATATACATGGTGGAAATGCATAGTCTCCCATTTGTAAAATTAAGGTACACACACACAAATGCACACTATCATGACACTTAGTGTCGCTATAGCCGCCTTACTGTCTCCAGGCACACACCACTAGACCACTGGGCCCAACCTTTCAAAGTAGTTTGAGGTGTTACATAATAACATACCCAAATCATTTGATGATGTCTTCTTAAGAAGTTGAAGCCGGAAACAAATCTACTTGTGTGACTTGAAGCTCAAATAACAACAAAAATTTAACTCTCTTCCTTAGACAATGTGCCTAATCTGTCTATAACTTAGTTCTCATTGCTTCCCACTGAATATTAACACTAGAACAGTGGAAAATATGGTAGCCCTAGAACTGCAGGAAGTGGTCATTTTACCTCTATTGAGATTTGCTTTACAGTTCCACTGAATGGTTAAAGTAATTTTTTAAATTCATTTGTATTTTACATACACATTTCAGTTGAAGCTTTACATTGAAATTCTGCAAAATTGTGTGTGTAAACCGAGAACTGTGACCTGTTTCTAAAGTTGCTAACATTTCTTCATTTATTTCACTTGTTTGTTTGTAAAACTTGAAATCACAGTACAAGTACAGTTCTCACAGATGTTGTTAGTCATATTTCTTTCGCAAATTCTAATTTAACGCTTCTTTCAGTTTTTGATTTGTGCAGTACTAAAACTGCTTTTCCATTAGGTTGCCTTTTTGTGTTCTGTCCTGCTCTTTGTTGTTTCCCGTTTGTAAGTTCATTTACCAGCTGATGAATGAATGCAGTCTTCCTCCAGGAAATTTTTGATCATTTGATTGCAGATGACCATGTCTAAGGAGTTGTAGAACAGCAGATTGCTGCTCGCCATATAGAGGACGCATTAAGTTGCAGACAGGCACAACAAAAAGATTGCTATACATTTGAAGTTTCGTCCACAAGCCTTTTCACTGGAGTTGAAGTCTCAGAAGCCAGAGACGGTGGTCGTGTGTGTGAGAGTTGTACTTATATGAACATTTGTGTGTGTTTTATACTTCAGAAGAAGACTTTGATCAAAATCTCAGATATATAGCAGTCATTTTATTGTGCCTGTCTGCAATCCAGCATCTCCTCATTATATTGAGTTGCAATTCATCCTTTCCATAATGTTGTTGTTATTCCACTGTGGATTTTCCACTATTTGATAGTCTAGAAGATATACTAGGCCACCACCTGTAAGCAACGTTAGTTGAATATTTTATGAATCACTAGATTGACGTCCACCCCTTCCTTTTGTTGCATTGTAGAATTTAAGTTTCTGACTTCTTTCCTTCTTTGCTCTTATTACTTCAGGATCTAGTACGCTGAGAATATTGACATTCTTAATCTTCTTCCCTCGGTACAGTGTGTGTGTGCACTCTGGCTTATCAGTCTTTTTTCCAGATGATGGATGGAATTCGTTCAGATTTGTTCTCATTCACGCAGTAGGGGATTGATCAGTGAATTTGGTTCATTGTTGTCACTAATGACATTTTCTTCTGTTGAAGTTTCTTAGGAAGCTGAGGTGTTGTGAAGAAGTTGTTTGTTGTCATGTTCCGTCACTAGTTTACAGATGGCTCCATGAGATGGACAATGTACAGATCCAAAGGCTGGTCGCCAGGTCGCTATTCCTGCTTACCAAGGTATGGAAAGATTTTGCAAATGTACTTGGATACTCTCTCTGCAGCTGTCGTAAACTGAATCTACATTTGCAACTTTTATGTGGCATAAATGGAGTAAACCTATACTTCGCTTTGCTTGAAATAACTGCTCATCACTTGTAATAATCTCACCACAATGGTAACAGCAGAGCCAGTTTTGCACAATTTTGTTCCATATTTCAGAGGTAAAATTGAACTTGTTAGCAGGGACATGTTGAGCTTGGTTTGGCTTCTCATTGAAGCAGAAGAATGGGACAAGTTCATGGAATCTGTCTAGTTTCAGACGCCCCAGGAATATGATCAAATGTACAACATACCAATCATTGCCTCCAATTCCTCTAACAACATGGTCCATATGTTTGTGTGTGTTCCCTCCCCCCCCCCCCCCCCCCCCCCCCCCCCCCGAACATTTGATTCAGTGTGTTTTTTTATTATAAACAGACTTTGGAAGGCACCAGTGACAGTCATCCACTCGGTGTCTAGCGTGCCACCTGTCATTGAAATGCCATGTGCCAAGTGCCTCTCACGCAGTGGTTTCCTCAGTTGTGGAATGAGGTCGGAGTCACATGAACTGAGATCTGATGAGTAGGGTGGATGGGGGTGGATCCACCTTGTAGCATGGCCAATCTCACACTGAATATTTCAGGTGCTGGTACAGAGCCATCCTTGCCTGTGGTTGCAATCTATCAGTTGATTTTGGTAGTGTTTACCAAGGGCTTTCAAATGTATTTACTGAAATTACGGCAATGCCACATGTTTGTGTAATATACCGTACTTTGCTATGACTTACAGAATGATGATAATGCTGTTATGTGTGTAGGCACATGTTGGACAGTGTGTTAAAACTAAATTTAGTTTTTGTTTTAAAACATAGAACTGCTGTGATGAAACACAGTAAATATGAGTGTTAATGGCATGCAATTTTCACTCATGTCTAAATTTATTTCAGTCCCAAAGTGAAGAAATTATTGAAGACCTTTTCCCTGAACACACAGAAACTATCAATGAAATTGACAATGTTATTGATACCGTCATTGTGAAAGTCAGTGAAGACCTAATAAATGATATTCCAGCTGCTGATCCTCGCTGGAGTGAAGTGAGATCATCAGGTAAGAGTAGGTTATCTCTAATAAACGTGTGTGCAAGTGATGGATTTTATATTGAATGAATTGGAGTAGTGCTTAGCGCTGTTGAAATACTAAAAAGTGCTCTAATCTTAACAGAACTCATCATATGATTTCGTTTAACAACATTGCCCTATTTCACTTAATCCTCTGTGGACAGAATTATTAAGCAATACAGACAAAGAATTATGTGTGCTGTATTTGTGCATCATAAAGGTCACAGTAAACATATTTTGATGAGAAATGCCGGCCGGAGTGGCCGAGCGGTTCTAGGCGCTACAGTCTGGAGGCGCGCGACCGCTACGGTCGCAGGTTCGAATCCTGCCTCGGGCACGGATGTGTTGATGTCCTTAGGTTAGGCAGGTTTAAGTAGTTCTAAGTTCTAGGGGACTGATGACCACAGCAGTTAAGTCCCATAGTGCTCAGAGCCATTTTTTTGATGAGAAATACAATTGATGTTTATATAATTTATTTTGTGGTGTTACATTTGGAATTTAAGGGTACAGATGAAATAAAAATTGCCATGTGAAATTACTCGTGAGAAATTTTTGCAAGAACACTGCTATGCCTGCCAATGGTGGATCAGAAATGAATTTGCGCTACAGTTTCCAAACAGTTTTAAGTGTTTTCATAAAAACAAAAGTGGTTGTCTACATAGGTATATGGATGAAACATAGATTTGCCATTGCATACCAGAAGCAAGATAAGTCAATGCCGTGGACAGAAGCAAGGTCTTTAGCACCAAAGAAGACAGATTACACAAATAGGAGGAAAGGTCTGTTGGCTCCCACCTACATAGCAAGAAGTGATCATCATGATAAACTCAGAGAAATCAGAGCTCGCACAGAGAGATTTACGTGCTCATTTTTCCCGTGCACTGTTAGAGTGTGGAACCATAGAGAAATAGCTTAAAGGTGGTTCAATGAACCATCTGCCATGCATTTAACTGTGAATTGCAGAGTAATCATGTACATGTAGGTGTAGATATAGGTATCAGTGGTTTGGAATAGAAAATGTGTTCTGTTAATTGACCTCTGGATGCAGAAATTCAAAGAAAAGAGATTTGGTTCACAGAAGAAGAGGAAAAAAATCATCTTTCATACCGACAATGCATCTGCCCACAACAGTCTTGGCAACCAAATAATTTAGGGAGCTTTTCTATGTACCAAAACATAGTCTCCCTTGTTAGTCGTTGCTGAGAAGTGATTTAGCAGCACTTACAGAGGAACATGATAGAGATGGAATAATGCCACTGCTAAACTGCTGAATGGAGTACATTAATATTAAAGAAGATTATGTAAAAAGTTTTTGAAAAAATAAGTTATCATTTTCACTATCAGGCTTCAGACCACACTAACACAATACATCTGTATAAAACTCATTGACACACATTGTATACCTTTGTAATCTTACTACTAATCACATTTTTTCTGACTGTTTTTAATAAGACAGTGCTAAAAAGCAATAATTTGTGTATGATACACTTTATTAGTAGTGCTTATATGACTCTGATTGTCTCTGACTAGTATAGATGTCTCCAGTTGGCACTGCCTGCTGCTTCATCAAATGTCAGATTATATCATCTTCCGTAAAGTTGAATTTAGCTCAGGAAAGAGTGAATAATTCTGCTACAAAAATCTTGGATCACTTACTCATTGATATGTGGCAGAGGATAAAATTCCAAAGAAAATGATGAAAGGTGTGATCCATTCAGCTGGGTGAAAAGGGAGACCTAGAAGAAGAAGGTGGATTGACGATGTAGTAAAGGATCTCACCAGTATGGGAGTCTGGGGGTGTGGAAAAGAGCAGCAAATAAGCGAGAAGTGTGGAGGCAGATCGTTGAACCAGCCAAGGCTCACCAAGGGCTGTAGCGCTACTGAAGAAGACGAAGAAGAAGGACTCATTGATATTAAATGTACTTCAATAACTTTTCTTACATGTTGACCACTTTTTTTATTTCCAAAAACACCTTACGCATTTCAACTTTCCGTCATTATCAAAGGCTACAAAAATTATTAGAGTTCATCCAAATGACCGCTTCATCTCACAGCATTTTCATGCATTTGCATATTAAATGTCTGACAGGTAGCAAAGTTAAATTGAAACTGAACAGAAAAAAATTCCTTTGGAATCACTTTCCATAAAAGACTTATAATTTACAAAGTTGGAAGCTATTTAGTTCAAAAGTGTTATGAACCTGTTTGTGTTATTAAAATAATATTGTTTTCTGCTTTGTGAACTAACCTGTAAATGGGTAGCATGCAGATACATTTAAATACCAGTGAAGTTAATATGTAAACTGACCCAGTATACACCATTACAATACAGTGCTCAAAGTGACCCTTGGAACTTGTAATTAACTAAATCAACTTTATGCATTGGAGGTGATAAGTCATCAGACCTTTCTTGCCAGTAATGAAGTCATATGATGGGGCTGCTGAGAGAACTGGAGATTTCACAGGAGAAAGCTACCTTAAGGCAGTACAAAGGTGGTTTGGATAGCCAGTGGATGGCAAAAGTCCTGCTGGCAGATTTCTTCTGTGCCCTAGCAGAGGGCTCATAAAATATGTTGAGTGATATATGTATGGTTTTTAACTTGTGCAATGATCACAGTTTTTTGAGCATTTGGAGAGCGCTTTGTTGCCATCAGTCAACCAAAAGTTTGAATGTGTGCCACTGTGGAGTGACTTTATATATCTTCTTTCAGCTAAATACTAGAATTTTAGGAAAAAACCGTTCTGTCTTTGGGGAAAAGATTCTACATGTTTGTTATTTCTTTTAGATACAAATACAGAGCATAGTTTTATTTGTGGATGCTTTGTTTGTCATATCCCACCAGGAGATAGTCATCTAGTGGATGCAACAACAGGCGGCTACAAGAACACGATACTGACGACCTGAGTTGTAAGACTGTAGTGATTGAGATCACCCACTGTGAGCAGTATAGTGAGATTTTCAGTTTGTGATCCATATGTATAGGCATGTGATCAGTACATTACAGTAAATTAGCTCAGTGGATGCTGCAGATATTATTTAATTGTAAACACTACATACGTGATGAGATGTCGTTGCGACCTGGCAAAAGAAAATGTGTGGTGAATGAACCCTATACTAGTTAAAAGGAGATCTGTTTAAGATTTCTTTCACTTTCACAAGGATTTTGAAAAGAGCCCCTAAGTTCTTTGATTTTTATTGAATGCATCCAGAGATGGGTCACTACATTTTGCCTGGAGCAGAGGGAAATTCATGAAAGCATCTAATTTCAGAGAGACAGTAACACCACTGCATGTCCTCTTAAAACGTAATTGACGAGGCCATTTCCTGCATCACAACATGGGCCATCAAAAATGATATTAATAAGCACATTTCAAAGGCATAGCAAGTACAGGTAATGTACCTTTCGTATCGTAACTAGCAACTGGTAACTGCTTCTTCCAACATGTATTGAGGTCAACCCTGATTTCACACATAAGATTGTTAAATGTTAAATTTTGTCATCAACAAGCGAGATGAACAGTATACTGCATCATTATAAGAGCAACCACAAACTGAAACACCCATCATATTTGCTTCATGACGTGAAAATGGAGGCGTCACTAATGCTTGTGTGATCAGAGACAAATTTACAGCATATGTGTGTAAATAAGAACCAAATATACGTGTGCGTTTGGGTGTGGATGTGCGTGTGGGTGCGCGTGTCAGTCAATTGCACTGCTTGTGGTATAGGTGAAACCGAGGCATTTGTAGTGCCTCTTACTTGTGTGACACTTATGTCAAGTGGCATCTATCACAACTGTTTAATTGTGACCATATACCACCAGTGACCCACTTTCATACTAAGATCATTCCATACTCATGTCCCATGTTTGATTCCCAGCTGGGTTGGGGATTCTCTCTCCCCGGGGACTGGATATTTGTGTTGTCCTCTTCATTTCATCATCATCCATTTTTTTAAGTGCATTATCTGAAAACTACCTTGAGCAGTTACACAGAGAACAGACTCGTGGCAATAACATGTTAGACTTTCTGGTGACAAACAGACCTGAACTATTTGAAACAGTTAACGCAGAACAGGGAATCAGCGATCATAAAGCGGTTACTGCATCAATGATTTCAGCCATAAATAGAAATATTAAAAATGGTAGGAAGATTTTTGTTTAGCAAAAGTGACAAAAAAGCAGATTTCAGAGTACCTGACGGCTCAACACAAAGGTTTTGTCTCAAGTACAGAAAGTGTTGAGGATCAGTGGACAAAGTTCAAAACCATCATACAATATGCTTTAGATGAATACGTGCCAAGCAAGATCATAAGAGATGGAAAAGAGCCACCATGGTACAACAACCGAGTTAGAAAACTGCTGCGGAAGCAAAGGGAACTTCACAGCAAACATAAACATAGCCAAAGCCTTGCAGACAAACAAAAATTAAGCGAAGCGAAATGTAGTGTGAGGAGGGCTATGCAAGAGGTGTTCAATGAATTCGGAAGTAAAGTTCTATGTGCACTGATGACAAAGCAGTTGAGTGTCCCACAAACCGATCATCATCATCATCATCCAGACTTATAGCTGCTGTTGATTGTCACCTGTTCAGATAACTGTTGTGATATAAGGGTTAAACCTTTAAAGTGCTTGGCCTCGCTGTCCCATAGAATAGTAACAGGCCCATCTTCTCGACACTGAAATACAGTGCAAGGAAGTGAATAAGCCATTTTGTGTGACCTGACAGATGTAGTGGAGCATATGGAATTGCACTCATTTTTCTAGTTGCACATTAACACTCCACTAGGACACATTTTATCCTTCCATTGTGATCTCTTACAAAAATTGGTAACTGTCACATGCTCAGGACTTGAACTTGCCTGCGGCTGTTTAAACACTGACTACACTCAGTCTGACTAGCAGAGGTTTGGCCATCAAGGCCTGTTTCCACTGTACATAGTGCACATACAAAAACTTGTAATTGCATACAGAAATGTAATATTGAATCACATTACTAGTGCTAAGATAATTTTCCACATGTTTCAGCTGTCAGTATTGGGAGTTCCAGTTCTCTCCAGATTCTCCATCAACTGGAAGGAAAACAGAAGGCTTTGGATCTGTTTGTACAGTTTCTGAAGGATGTGAAACTGTGGGATAGGGTAATACAATAACTATTACTTAACTTTGTTAAAGTTAGGAAAAAGTTAATAAAATATGAACAGTGTGCTTTGTACGTGTTTCATAAGTAGTACGTATTTTGCCCTGTGTGGATGTGTGTGTATTCTCCTTGTAGTATGTATTTTAAAGTTGCATGAAAGAGTACACCCTTATAGTAGGCTTTATATTGTTCAGTCTCGTTGCAGACATCTTCTCTTCTATCGGGTTGATATTTCTCACAAAATAATCTGGTGTACATTGTGTACTCCCATTATGCTGATGTAATACTTTGATATTCACACAGGGTATGATTGTTACTGCACTGTGTTTTTTAACCATTGAGAATTGAACCATCATGTAAAGTACGGGATCCCGAATTGACATACCAGTCCTCATCCCAATGACTCCTCCACCTATAAACTCTGCCAGAGAGATACCATCCCAGAAGTCCAACACAAACTCCAATCCTTGCTTAAAGCCTTGGGCCCTTCCAAGAACATCTCTCCCACACACATACCTTCTACATGCTCCCAAAAATTTACAAACCCAACAATCCTGCACGCCCCATTTTCGCTGGTTGTTGCAGCCCCACTGAAATAATTTTGGCCCTCATTGACCAAAACAATTGTCTGTAATCTAGCTTCCCTCGTCAAAGACACTAACCACTTCCTTCACCAACTCTCCACCATCCTCACCCCTTTACCTCTTGGATCCCTACTTGTCACCGTTAACGCCACCTCCCTATACATCAACATCCCTCATGCTCATGGCCGTACCGCTGTTGTACACTACCTTTCCGTATGTCCTTCAAACTACAAACCCACTACCTCATTCCTCATACGTCTTACTAACTTCATCCTTACCCAGAACTATTTCTCACGTGAAGGGAAGGTATATAAACAAATCCGCAGCACAACCATGGGCATCCGCATGGCACTGTCATATGCCGACCTCTTTATGTACCATCTAGAGAAGACCTTCCTAGCGTCCCAAAACACTAAAGCCCTAGTGTGGTTCAGGTTCATTGATGATATCTTCATGATTTCATGACCTGGAGTCAGGGCCAAGACACCCTATCCTTGTTCCTTCACAACCTCAACACCTTCTCTCTCATCTGCTTCATGTGGTTCTCCTCAACCCAGTGTGCCATATTCCTAGATGTTGACCTCATCCTCTGCGATGGCGCCATCCGCACCTCTGTCCATGTTAAACTCATCAACCACCAACAATACCTGCAATTTGACAGCTGTCATCCCTTTCACACCAAAAAATCCCTCCCATAAAACCTGGCCACCCAGGGACGGTATGTCTACAGTGACACAAAGTCCCTTGCTCAGTACTCTGAGGGGTCCTGCCAAGGCCTTCACAGACAGACACTATCCCCACGAGACCTAGTCTGCTAACAGATCTCCCGTGATTTCCCTACACACTGCCAAACCTCCCATCACCCCCAAGAATCAGCCACAGAGGAGTGTCCTCGTCGTCAGCCAGTACCACCACGGACTGGAACAACTGAACCACATCCTTCGCCAGGACTTTAATTACCTATGCCCTGAAATGAGGGACATCTTATCCGAAATACTTCCCATCCATCCTAAAGTGGTATTTCATCGCCCACCCAGTCTCTACATCATAATATTCCATCCCTATGCCACTCCCAATCCCAACCCCTTGCCACAAGGATCATATCCCTGTGGAAGACCCAGGTACAAAACCTGCCCAATCCACCCACCCAGCACTTCCTACTCCAATCCTGTCACAGGTTTATCCTCCCCATCAGGAGATTGGCCACCTTGAAAGCAGCCATGTCATTTACCGTTTCTGCTGCAGTCATTGCACAGATTTTTATATTGATATCATGACCAGCCAGCTATCCACCAAGATGAACGGCCACAGCCAAACTGTGGCACAACATGCAGCTGAACACAACACACTTGATATCAATGGCTGCTTCATTACCCCACCCATCTGGATTCTTCTGTCCACCACCAGCTTTTCTGAACTGCACAGGTGGCAGCTATCCTTACAACGCATTCTGAGCTGTCGTAATTATCCCGGGCTCAACCTACAGTAACATACTGTCCCCACACCCACCAACCAACAGTTTCCACCCTCTCTATCGTATCATCTCCTCCCCATTATCATCTCCCACCCTGTTTATTTGCAAACATCTGCCAATCACCTATCTTTCCCTGCTCCTCTCCTTTTTTGCTCCATTTTTACCCCCACTTTCCTGCCACATGACATCTTGATGCTGCACCTGTTGGCAGTCTAGTGTCTTCACACTCCATCAGACAGCATTTGTCTCTCCCCCACCCATACACTACTATCCCTTCCCATTTCACGCCCCCTACAGATTGCTGCTTGCATCCCACTTGATAGTTGCATCCTGGCCCATGATGCAGGAGTTGGCAGTCGCGCAGGTGTGTGTGTGTGTGTGTGTGTGTGTGTGTGTGTGTGTGTGCGGCGTGTGTGTGTGTGTGTGTGTGTGGGATGTGCTTGCTTCTTGTGTGAATGGTGTCTGTCTGTCTTACTGCTGAAGGCTGTGGCCTAAAGCTTTATGTAACTGTCTTCTAATTGTGCCTGTGTGCAACTTAATGTATCTTCTTTACGGTAAGTAGCAGTTGTCTTCTCCTACATTGAAAATAACAAGTAGTATTAATCACTAAGTAAATGAGCTACATATACAGTATAAAGTCCTTCGTCAAAGGACTTTATATTGTGATCAAAGCCTGGAATTAAGAAACATTTGACTACTTATTATGCAGGTTAGCTGAGCTAGTTGTTGAACAGCTAATAGACGATCTAATTTTTATTGACCTACTATGTTTACTGAAGAGACGGTTCAGTTGCTTTAAGTTTACTGATATTGATACTTCCAAAGAAGGCTAAATGGTCAGTGCAGAAGATCGTGTAAACTACATGACTTCTTTCCCAAAAGCCCTTACCATTGATAGAAATTGGAATAAGAGCTTGGTTGAAGATATGTGAGAGAGATCTTTATTGCTGTTTATTGAACGGGAGTACCATTTCAGGGGATTGAAGAGATAGGAGTGCAGTATGACATCAGGTTGGAATGTTTTATGGGTTAACTGGACATTGTAATATCACTAGACAGTGGCGGCTGGAAAGGAGGAGGAAGTGATGGATGATATCTCACACTGGTGTTTCACACAAAGAAACAAGAAACCTTATTGGAATATGAAACTTCCTTACAGATTACAACTGTGTGCCGGACTGAGACTCGAACTCGGGACAGACACCATTCACAAAAGAAGCAAGCACACCTCACACATACACACACAGGACTGCCAACTCCTGCATCATGGGCCAGACTGCAACCATCAAGTGTGATGCAAGCAGCAGTCTGGAGGGGGTGGGGAAGAGGAAGGGAAAGGTCTCGAGTTCGAGTCTCGGTCTGGCACACAATTTTAATCTGCCAGGAAGTTTCATATCAGTGCACACTCCGCTGCAGAGTGAAAATCTGATTCTTATTGGAATACTTGGTTGAAATGTTAAGATACAAAGTAATTCTTATAAATTAGCCTGGCACATCTGCATATGAAGCCAATTGGAAGGACGCTTCCATTTTTCAAGCCCCCTAGTACAAATTGGCTGTCACACTTAAAGCGCTAACAGTATTTTAAAGTAAAAAAAAGTCCCAAAGGAAGAAATTCTAACGTAAGTGCAACAAAAACTATAAAAAGAATTTTATTATTACCAAAATTGAAGCAGACAACAATTTTGAGGCATGTAGAACTCTGTCCACTTTCAAGAAATGTCCCTTCAGGTCATTGTAACAAGACGTGGGAGAGGCACGTAGTATGCCTCAGGAAAAAGTGGAAATGTGAAAGAATGAGAATGGTTTTGGACACAGATAGTTTGTAGTAGTTAACTATTTAAAAGAGTGTGATGAATACTTCTTTAAATATTAGAAATTTATTTGTGGATGGAAAGATTTGATAGTACATATAGGGAAAAAAATGGATATCACTGGAAATAAAAAGGTTGATGGAGTGGAAGTATGCACATAGATTCTAAAATTGGTCAGTACTGTGATTGGTACTGTGAACCTAAGAACTTCACTGGCTTTTGTTTCTCATTTATAAGGCAATAAATATAAGTTAGGGGATATCAGACGAGGTCTCGAAAGTATCATCTAGTGACTGTGAAAGAAGCAGCTCCCAAAAATCATTTATGGTAGCAGTTAACCTCACAAAGGAGTACCTTTTCAGTCAGAAGGACACACTTTTTTTCTGGCTCCCAAAAATTATTATGCCCCCTGCCCCCCCAAGAAGTCTTATCATAAGCAGAAAAAGCACACCTTGTGCACACATGATGGTTACCATAGGTAGCTCCGACTGTAATGCGACTGTCAGTTGAATAATTCCTTTCAGATTTGTTTCACCTAAAATATTGGAAGAAATTCATTTTGAAAACTGAGCCGTTAATTGAGAAAGGTAAGCTGTTAACTACTCTTCAGAAATGATGTGTGCAGGGGGATATAAAATAAAAAAGATACACTAGAATGATATTTTAATAGGAAGTTTTGTTGTATGCTTTGCCTCATACCTATGAGCAGTGATTCATGTTTTGTTCAATCAGTTTTCAGCAGTCTCCATTAGAAGAACTCCAATGCCAACATCATATGTTCTGGGAGAACATGCAGAAAAAGTAGTAGCAGCAATTTCACTTCACTTGCTTCAGCCACAGTAAGTTTTTAAATATTTTGTAATGTAAATTACCATTATTAGTATAGAAAAACTGTTAAACATATATTTGAGAGGGAAACCCCAATATGTCTCTGCTATCTTGAGTGGTAAAAGATGTTAGAGTTGAAAATAAAACTAAAATAAATGTCTTTTTAAAGAAGGGAAACTTCAGGTTGGACTATCAACAATGTTAGGAAAAAAATAGATTGCTATTTACCATAAATATGACACATTGAATTGCAGACAGGCACAACGGAAAGACAGCTATATATTATAGCTTTTGGCTAAAGCCTTCTTCAGCAAAGAACACACACACACACACACACACACACACACACACACACACACACACACACACACACACATCCATGCAAGCACGCACACCTCATGCACACATGGCCACTACCATCGGTAGCTCTGACTGAAATGCGACTGTCAGTTGAATAGCAATCTGGAGTGGGGTGGAGAAGGGAAAGGAATAGCAGAGTATGTTTGGGAGGGGGAGGGGGAGGAGAGAAGAATGCTGCCTGGCGGGGTGAGTAGGGACTAGATGGGGACCTGACTAGGCTGCTGGTGCAGTGTTTGGAGGTGAGGTGTGGGAGGAGGGGGGGAATTGTGAATAGAAAAGGTGAGGAGCAGGGAAATGGGGTGGACAGGTGGGTGCATTGGTAGGGGCAGCACACAATGAGTATAAGGGGACATAAGAAGGAGGTGGTTATGGGACAGATGGGGCAAGTAGGTTACCATTGGTTGAGGCCAGGATAATTTCGGAAGTGGAGAATGTGCTGTAAGGATAACACAGATCTGCACAATTCAGTAAAGCTGGTGGTGGAGGGGAGAATCCAGATAGCCCGGTTGTGAAGCAGCCATTGAAATAGAGCATGTTACATTCAGCTGCATATTATGCCACAGGGTGGTCTGCTTTGTTCCTGGTCACAGTTTGGCTGTGACGACTCATCCTGGCGGATAGCTGCTTTGTATTCATACCAGAGTAAAATGTTGTGAAGTGGTTGCAGCTGAGCTGGTATACAACATGGCTGTTTTCATAGGTAGCTCGGCATTTGATGGGGTAATACAAATCTCCAAAAGGATTGGAATAGGAAGTACAGGATGGATTGATGGATCCATCCACACCTCTGTCCACATACCCACTTACCACCAGCATTACCTGCATTTCAACACCTGCCATCCGTTCCACACCAAAAAATTCTTCCCATGCAGCCTGGCCATCTGGGGATGACACATCTGCAGTGACAATAACTTCTTTCACAGTAGTCTTACCAAAGCATTCACAGACAGGCACTATCCCCTGAACCTAGTCCACAAACAGGTTTTCTGTGCCTTTTCCCCAGACACTCCTCAATGTCCCACTAACCTCACATGAGCCAACTACAAAAGAATGCCCCCTTCATGACCCAATGAAACCCGGATTGGAACAAGTGAACCACACGCTTTGAAAGGGCTTTGATTATTGTCATTCTCTGAAATTAAGGACATCCTACCCTAGATTATTCGTACCCCTCCTAAAATGGTGTTCCATTGCCCACACTATTACAGTCCTGTCACAAGCTTACCTTACCCCATCAATGACCAGGTCAACCGTGAAAGCAGCCATGTTGTATATCAGCTCTGCTGCAACTGTTTCACAGCTTTTTATATTGGTATGATACCAACCAGTTGTCCACCAGGATGAACGATCACTGCAGAACTGTGCCCAAGAACAAAGTAGACCACCCTGTGGCACAACAAGCAGCTTAACACAGTACACTTTATTTCAATGTCTGCTTCACTGCCCAGGCCATTTGGATCCTCCTCTCCACCACCAGCTTTTCTGAACTTCACAGGTAGGAGTTGCCCTTACAACACAACTCCATTCCCGAAATTACCCCAGCCTTAACATTCAGTCACCTACCGTCCCCACACCCTCCACCCAACAGTTTCCACTCCCTCTGTACATCACCTCTTCACTTTTCATATCCCCTCAGCCTCATTGTGTGCCACCCCTCTGCCAATGAACACACATGTCGTTCCCTGCTTCTCTTCTTTTCCATGCCCCCCCCCCCCAATTCCCAATTCCCAATTCCCAATTCCCCATCTCCTGATATTGGACAGTCTTGTCAGGTCGCCTTCTAGTCCCTGCACATACAATCAGCCAGTCCTCCCTTCTCTCTGCCACCCATACCCTGCTATCCCTCCCAGTACCCTGCCCCACGGCAGACTGCTATCCACATGACAGTCACATTCTGGTCAGAGCTGCTGGAGTTTGCAGTCATGTGCAAGAGGTGCGTTTACTTGTGTGAATGTGCTATAATATCTAACAGTCTTTCCATTGTACCTGTCTGCAACTCAGTGTGTCATCTTTATGGTGAGTAGCAATTTATCCTTTTCCTAATATTGTTCATATTTATAAAGAAATTTAGAAGTTCAGCAGTATCACCAGCAGCTTCCAATAGTGAGACAGGAACAGAAATGTTTAGAACAGGAACCTAATATTGTTTCTGCATCCATATGTAGTCATAACCAGGGATAATAAGTAACACAGTCTGCAAATTTTGTGATAACAGCTGTAACAAAATTTTTCTGTCTATAGTAGACATGTCGTCTTGCATACCTAAAGACACAATTTATGCTATCGAGAAAAATTGGTATGTACTTCATTTCAGGGAATTTCAGAAATTTCATAAAACCTCGGGGAATTCTGTGTTTTTTAACCTAGCATTGTAATTTAATTTTATTGAGCTTGATTAACCACAGATTTTAAAATAACTAAATCTAATGTAACCTCGAAAACAATAAGCTTTTGACAATATAATGCAATTGAATAGATAAAAAAAATCTACTCACCAAGTAGTGACAGAACACACACATAAAAGAATGTTATAATCAGGCAAGTTTTAAGAACCAGTGGCTCCTTCTTTAGGTGGAAGGGTTGAAGGGGAAGAAAGAGGGCAGGATGAGGAGGAGTGACTGATGTTGGGGACTGCACAGGAAGAGATCTGAGAACCTGAGAGCTTAAAGGTGGAAGACAGGTTAATGTGCAAGACAGAGACTACTGCTAAAACATAGTTTACGAGTCAATAAGAATAAAAAACTAAGTGCATTGTATGTAACAGAGGTGGGAGCTGGATGGCAAAAAATAGGTAAGAAAATGAAAGCTGTAGAAAACCAAAATGGAAGGAAATTAAAGTAAATTAAGGCCAGGTGGTTGACAAGAACCAAGGGCATGTTGCAGTGCTAGTTCCCATCTGTGGAGTCCTGAGAAACTGGTGTCAGGGGGAAGAATCCAGACGGCACATGTGCTGAAACAGGCACTGAGGCCATGATTCTCATGTTGTACAGCATGCTCTGCAACAGGATATTGTGTGTTGCCAGTATACACCCTCTGTCTATGCCCATTCACCCTAACTGAAACCTGGTGGTAGTCTTGCCAATATAAAAGGCCAAGCAGTGTTTACATAACAGCTGGTATAGGACCTGTCATTTCTCAAATTGATTTCCTTTTGATAGTATATGTTTTGCCAGTTACAGGTCTTGTGTGGGTGGTGGTAGGAGGGTACATAGGGCAAGTCTTGCAGTGTAGAAGGGGCATAGGGACTGACATGGATATTGCGGAGATTTGGGAGGGTGACAAAAAGCTATTCTAGATGTGGTGGGCAAAATCTCAGACAGAATGGGTCTCATCTCAGGGCATGATTTAAGTTGTTTTCCAAAAAAAGGCATCAGCAGTACCAGGATTGTATGTGATGGCCTGCGAAATGTGCTTTTGAACTAGGCTGTAGCTGAGGTGAGAATGGTAGTGTATTGCTGTAAAGAGCCTGCATCCAAACAAATAAGTTTGCTTTGAATGCCAAGGTTGTATGGGAGGCAACATTTGACATGGGAAGGACAGCAACTGTCAAAATGTAACAACTGTTGTTTGTTAGTAGGTTTAGTGTGGACAGAAGTGTGTAGATGGCCTCTAGTGAGGACAAGATCAGCATTAGGGAAAGTGACACAGGATTCGGAAAAGAAACATGCGAAATTTAATTGGGAGAAGGTATTCAGAGATTTCAGGAATTTTAACAGGTCAGTCTCACCATGAGTCCATTGGTAAGGATGTCATAAATGTATTTAAACCAAACCAGGGGCTGAAGACGTATGGATCCCTATAAAGCCCCCTCTGCAGCTTCCTAAATAGTCACACCACATTAGCCACCATTCCTCTCCTACAAACCCAGCTTGGCCAAACTCCTTAACGCCAACATCCTTCACCACTGCCTTCTAGACCAACAACTCACAATTACAAGAACCAGTCACAACAGTAGGGAGTGTCCTCAATCTCTCGTCTGAAGCATTCTTCCCTCCTGAATTATCTGTATTTTCCAAGTGTCTCACACATCATTTAGTATTATTAGAGGACATCGAAAAAGTTCAAAAAACACAGCTTGTTTTGTATTATTGCAAAATAGGGGGGGGGGGGGGGGGGGGGGACGAGGAGAGTGCCATAGATATGGCATGAAAATTGGAGTGGCAGTCATTAAAACAAAGGTGTTTTTCATTGGGGCAAGCTCACCTCTTGAAATTTCAGTCACCAACTTTCTCTTCCAAAGGCGAAAATATATTTTTGGTGCCCACCTACATCAAGAGAAGTAATCATCCTAGTAAAATAAGAGAAATCAGAGCTTGCATGGAAAAATTGAAGTGTTCCTTTTTCCTGTGCTTTTCAAGGGAAGAACTGTAGAGAAATAGCTTGAAGTTGTTTTGATTAATCCTGTACCAGGCACTTCGTTTCGAATTGCAGAGGAATTGTGTAGATGTCCATGTCAGTGTGTTCTTACTGTGTTTATTTTTTGCCATTCCTTGGTTGCTTTTTTCCTTATTTCTCTTTTTGTTAACAATGTTTTTACACTGAGGTGACAAAAGTCATGGGATATCTCCTAATATAGTGTTTTACCCCCTTTTGCTCAATGTAGTGTAGGAACTCAATGTGGCATGGAACTCAACAAGTCATTGGTAGTTCCCATGCTGCCTCATAGCTGTTCATACTTGCAGACATATTGGCAGTGCAGGAGTTTGTGCATGAACTGACCTGTCAACTATGTTTGTTCATATTGGGATTCAGTTATAAAAGAAGTAGCCAAAATTTAATTACATTACAATGTTTTAGCTGATAGCCAGGAAATGCACTCAGTAGAGCACGTAAGTGGGCAATGGGCTCAGAGCAAAAACAGGACAAGTGTCTCATAGCAGTGATAATTTCAAATGTTGTACCAGCCTTATATGAAGAGAACACTATACCAACTCTGGCAGTCAATAATTTTAGTCATAATGATAAAGCAGGGGCAGTTTTTGAAAGCTCTAGAATTTAAGTTAAAAACTCAGGAAGTTTCATTCAAAGAACAGTTCTAAACTGCACTATGCTCGGAAACAAAAATCCTTTTTTTTCCCCTGCATATAACCCTGTTGCTTCTGCCATGATTGCCTGTCCTATTACTTACACAAAAACAATGCTCGATTTAACAATAATGAAAATTACTCGATGGAACTATACATAAATAAGATGGAACTGTACATAAATAATGCAAATGCAACCACTCGTCCATTACGTACTGTGTGTGGAGCATAGAAATGCATGACAGGAAATGCTGTGCCCTCTAGCTTTCAAACTCTTGCTCTATATGCAGTAAGAGTGCACAGACAACCAATCGCACACTCCCATAGCCACGACAGGAGTGATTGTTGAATTCCCCACGGAGCTCACGGCCCTTTAGTAAGTTCATGCATGGTGCCCTCAGGGCCCGGAGGTATTGCAGCTCGTTATTCCTTCTTGAGCTGCATTACCTTCCCCATGCCACTCCCTCCCCATCCTCGCCCCTTCCCTGCTGTCCCCTCCTTCCCCTCTCTGTGTTATTACCTATGTCAACATGGCTATCCACCTGGTTTCTTCTATTCCTCACAGTTTTGTTCTCCTTGCCTTTTCTCTTTCATCCTTCTGTTTGGCGTTTTTCGTTTCCATTTCGGGTTTGACCTCCAGTTATAAATTTTCTGTCTGTAGTGTGAGCCATTTGAGGAAGAACTCCCTCCCTAGTGTCTACACTGTGGATTCCCCCCCCCCTCCCCCACCCCCTTTACCTTCTCCGCCGTAGCTCCCCCTCCGCACCACTAGATCACCAGAACATGTAGCCAGTCCATGTGGTGAGGCTTTTATGTACCCATATAGCTGAGCTCCCTGAGAACACAGGGATCACACTTCTGATACCTGATCTGTTGCCTCACTCCTCATGTATGCCTTGGAGTGGTTGCTTGTCATTCTGGAGCATCAGAACTCCCAGCGATGGCCACCTTGCCAGATGGCCCTTGCTGTGGCTGGGTGACACACATGGGGAGAGCCTCTATTGGAGTTGGTGGTATCAGGGCAGATGTTTTGCATTTGCAAAAATCTGGCCTTTTTCTACGGCCGCATCTTTGAATGGTGATGGATCATTGAATACTGGTTCTTATGATCCTGCAGCCTTCAGTTCCCTGACTACACCCTGGGAAGAGGGCTCAGCTCACTGGCTTGGGATGAAACACTTCTCCCACTTCCTGGTGTACTAGGACAGACAGGAACACATTCACTGCCACGAAACCATTACTTTTTGTGAAAAATATCGAAAACAAGTTTGGCGAAGTGGAATATCCAAGTAAGATGGGGTCGGGTTCCCTTTGATCAAAGCTGCTTCTACCACCCAGTCTGCAGCTCTTCGTGCTTATGGTCATCTTGGCAGTCTCCCACTGTCTGTTACAGCTCACCAGTTTTTGAATATGGTCCAGGGAGTCATTTTTCATAGGGTCATCATCCTTCAAACTGATAAGGAACTCCGGGTATTCATTTTGTTAGGTGTTTGCAAAAAGATCATAAGGACAATCACATTTATACTGACGCCTTTATTCTGGCATTTTAGGGAGATAACCTCCAGGAGAAGGTCAAGGTTATGTGTTATTGATGTGACTTGAAGCTGTACGTCCCACCATCCACTCGGTGCTTTTGGTGCTTGCATTTCGGGCAAATGTCTTCACAATGTACGTCGGACCCTGTACATGGGACTGTGGACACCCACTTAATGCGGGGAGCCCATTTGTTCCACCACCCCTGTATGTTAATTGTCACAACTGTCTGTCTCCATGCTCACCAGATTGCCTGGCTTATGAGAAAGGAGAAAAAAGAGAGATACAAAGGTATAAGTCCCTGGATTGTTTGTCTTGCACTGAGGCTCACCAAAAATTTGATTGACTTCATCCTCTAGCGATGACTTCTACTTTTGCCTGTGTTACATTCTTTCCCCCACCTCCTTCTTCCTTACCCCAGTCGCATCCCTTTCGCCTCTACCCATCCCCTGCGGTTCCCATACCCTCCTCAACAGGTGCTGCTTCCTCACTCCGTCCAAAGAAGTGACCCCCTTCTTTGGTGTCCACCTGTAATTGCGCTCCCTCCTGGGACTTCTTCCCCAGTGTCTCTCGGTCTGGAGTCCTGCAACCATAACTTGGCCATGGCACAGACAGTCCATGCGTCCCAAGGTTGCCTGCTCTCTCTTGGTTCCAGATCTTGGAGAAGCCTGCTGTCCCTCTGTGCCCTGCCCTCCACAATGTATGAGAGAGAGAGAGGAGGAGGAGGAGGAGAAGAAGAAGAAGAAGAAGACCTCCCAGTGCTTCCAGAGGTGCTATCTCCCCCCTTGCACTCTGAGTATGACCTGTTATTTATGGATGTCATCCCGTTTTCATTTGTTACGGATGGTGACACGGTGGTATGATTGACTCTAGTCCGTACGCCTCCCATTGGGATACCCACTCCTTGCTTATTCTGTGCAACTGTATTGGATACTGCCATCACCTCCCAGAGTTGCATTCCTTATTGCCTTTTATTCGGCAGCTTGTGTCATTCTCCAGGATTCTCGTTTTACTGATGTTCACTCATCGACCCCTTGTGGGTTCCGTGCTTTGTCAGAATTAAATTGGCCCTTTGAGGACTTCCGGTGATGCATGGACGTTGGTGCATATGGGTATTGCTGTCCGGGTCGACTGGGGTCACGGTTTGCAATATCTATCTCCCTCCTGACGTGGCACCTACATATGCTGTCCTAACTGCACTACTTCAGCAACTCCCTCATCCCTTCTTTCTCCTCAGGATTTTAATGCCCATCACCATTTTTGGGACCTTGCTTTTTTATCTAGTCAGGGGCTCCTTATTGACCAATTTCTCATGGACCACAACCTGTACCTTCTTAATGATGGTTACCCTATCCATTTTAGTGCCACATATCACACTCTCTCTGCTATTGATCTTTCCTCTATTCCCCTCCCGTTCCTCCTTCCTTACACTGGTCGCTACATGGTGACCTTTGTGATAGTGATCCCTTCCTGTCGATGCTCTTGTTCTCTTCCTGCCTCCCAGTGTCAAGGTTACCCCATTGAGCTTTCCATCATGCTGATTGGCCTCTATATACCTCCCAGGTCGGTTTTTCACCCATGAAATCGTCTGTGAGCTGTCCGATAAGGTAATTGGTGCTGCCGACATTGCCTTTCTCTGCTTGATAGGCTCCATCCGCCGTCAGCAAGTCCTATGGTGGAGCAGAGCCATCGCCAATGTTATCCATGATCATTGTTGTGTCTTGCAACATCTTAATGGGCACCCATCCTCTGCTGGTCATATTGCCTTTAAATTTCTTTTTGCCAAAGCACAACAAAACAGCAAACGGATGTGGTGTTGGAAACACTTTGTCTTCTCTCTAGGTTTTTCTGCTCCTCCATCATGGATGTGGACTTTTTTCTGTGCCCTCCAAGGTTGCCAGTGGCAGTCTTCCATTCCGGGCCTCATCCTTTCAGGTGGCCTTTGTAAAGATCCATCAATTCTCATGCAACACTTCGTGTCCTATTTGGCGATGGCTTCGGTGTCCGCCTCCTATCGAGGAGCCTTCCTCCTGTGGAAGCTGCAAGCTGAAACTTCCCGCTTATATTTAATCCCTTGTCAGGTGCAATCCTACTGTGAACTTTTTACTAAATAGGAGCTTCTTCTGGCCCTCTTCTTTTCCCACAATTCAGCTCCTCATCCTGATTCCATCCATAACAAGTGCTTCAACACCTCAGTCCTCCACAACAATATCTCCTCCAGGTGTTTAACCTTCCCCTCTCAGTGGAGAGACGATATTGTGGTTCCTGTCCTTAAGCAAGCATGGCATGGATCCATCATCTCTTGATAGTTTTTGGCCAGCCAGCCTGACCAATGTCTGCTACAAGTTACTAAAATGGATGGTGGCTTGTCAGCTCAATTAGGAATCTCAGCACCTTTCATTGCCTTATCAGTATGGCTTTTGGGAGGGACAGTTTCTGATCATCTGCTTTGATTGAAAACCACAGTTTGATAGGCCTTTTCTCAGTGCCGCTATCTTGTCACAGTCTTCTTCGATATTCATAAGGTTATGGCAGCTTGGAACCATCACGTCCTCTTTATGCTGCATGAGTGGGGTGTTCAGGGTCCCCTCCCAATTTTTATTTTCCCATTCCTGTTCACCATTCGTTCAGGGTTTTCTGGGGTCTTCTTTTTGACAAGCTTACTTGGTTGCCCCATATCCTTCGTCTGAAGATGACTTTTTCCGTAAACACCATGTTCCTTGCTTCCTTGCCTGCACCTTGTTGTAAGTCTTCTCTGCCGCTATGGGTATTAGTTCTGTCTGGATAATGGTTGTCAAGTTCCTGGATCAGCTGCCCCTTCTGCTCTGCTCTTGGATCCGGGTCGTCCATTTAGCCACCAGGTCTTTTCGTGTCAATAGTCTTTTGGTTGACACTGAGGTCTGTCCCCTTTCTATTCGCCAGTCCAAGCTCCTAATTTCCTGTGCCATCACTATCCAGCTCTTCCCCTGCTCACCCCTACTATTCTATTTTTTTCATGGCTTTGGGCCAATGCCCATCCTTGGATTGGTTTACCTGTTGGGCTCCGCCTCACTTGTCTCTTCCATGACTTTCCGTCTACCCTCCTTGTCTTTCTCCCCACATTCTCTTTCAATCTCTACCATCCCCCACCCCCACCCCTCTACCCAGTTAGTTCCTCAGGCCCGGATTCTGGTGGATGTCTTCCGGGGTCCAAAGCCTCCATTGCTGCAACGGTGTTCCATTATTTGTTCTGAATGCTGTTACGAGCGTTTCAGAATGCCTGTGTTTCTTATACCGGTGGCTCTAAACCTCCACTGATGTGGGATATGCCTTCATGTCTTCCAGTTGGCATGGAACACCATCTCTTGCCTGCCACATGTGGGGCTTTTATTGCAGAATTGACAACAATCTATCAGAGCCTCTGCTTCATTAAACAATCCTTACCGACCCAAGTTCTGTTATGTGTGGGCTCAATGATTGGCGTTCAGGCTATCACTTGTTTTTTTTCCCACCACCCCTTGGTCTCTGTCATTAATGACCTTCTTACTGATCTTGGCGATTCTGCTTGTTTGGTTGACTTCCTTTGGCTTCGTGGCCACGTAGGTATCCCTGGTAATGAACTTGCTGATCGTCTGGCTGGGGGGGGGGGGGTCAACCATGCACCCCCCACGTTCTCCGAGACCCGCCATGTGGCATTCTTCCCCCTGCCTCTCCTGGCAGAAATCTTCCATCTTCGTATTGGCCATACTAGGTTACCCATGGTTTTTTATTCTGCATCAGCTCCCCCCCACCCCCACCCATTGTAGTTTCGGGGTTCCTCTCATGCTGATCCATATTTTGCTGTACTGCCCCTGCCTTGTGGCCCTTCGCACTTTATATGCCCTCCTACCTTCCTTGTCTCGGGTGTTAGCAGACACCCCTTGCACGGTTACATCTGTCCACAGTTTTCTTCGGGTTATTTGTCATCTCGGGTACAAATTAGCATGGACATTGGTTATGGAGGCCTTGACCTTGCCTCCATGCCAGCCAGATTCCACCTTTTTTCTACACTTTGTTTGGTCTGTTGTACTGTTTCTTCCCCCTTTTCTTGTGTCTTATTGCCCTGGTGTTGTCCCTGTTGTATCGTGATGGGGTGTGGTCTGTGGTGGATGTGGATGTGGGGACGAGTCAGGGTCAGTGATAGTGCTGGTGCCCCATTGCGTGTAACATTTGTGGGCACCCCCCTGCTCTCCCCATTTTCACCCAACTGTGTCCTGTTCTTTCCTGTTCCTTCTGCTCTATTGTCCTTTTTCCCCCTTCTTGTTTGCATGTTATCCCTTGATTTCTGTCAGCTTAGATCATGGGATTGGTGGCCTCACTGTTTTCTCCCTCCCACCCTTCCCCCCCCCCCCCCCCCCCCCCCCCCCAGATCAACCAGTTGATTATTGAAAGCAGCATTCAATAATTGATAATGAATAATCAATCTCACTCTAACTGCGGGAGTGTACATTTGGTGTGTGTGTGTGTGTGTGTGTGTGTGTGTTTTTTACTTGTTTCAGTTATTCACACGTCACTCTGCTATAAGTGAGTGGTTGCCTTTTCCTCATTGTATGTACAATCCTAAATTTAGTAGGAGTTGAATAGATGTACTAATTAGTACAGGATGACCACTTCTGACCTCTGTGCCAGATTGCATTCATCATCGTCATGTGGGCTTGGAACCTGATGATGTGATTGTACAGGTAAAACCACATGTTGCCCATGCTGTCCTGACAGACCTTCATGCAAAGGGTGTGTTCAGTTGTGTTGCCCTGGCCAGCACCTTCTCCCATTCTCTCACCTGTCGGAAACATGTGGGTTCCGTGTTACCGAGAGACAGGCATGCCACCACTCACCTGTCATCAAGAGCAATGAACTCTACACCAGAGGTGAAGCAGCATGGAATGACATAAGCTTATGTCATTCAGATTCAGTTTGTCCCAATGCATAACCAGTTTAGAGCCATTGATGCGGCCAGGGATGTCAGCTCTGAGTATTAAATTTTCTACTCTGTGTACCTCCAAATAAACTATGAGTTTTTCATGGATTTTGCCTTCTCTGCTGCACACACACAAAATAAGTAAAATTTCATTATTTTCTGTCTTTCTTGGCATCACAATTTTTATGTATATAATTTCTATAAAAGCAATATTATTGCACTTTGTTTTTCAGATACAGCATGGTGATTGAAACGAACATCAAACTACTGCTTGCAGATGAAAGGAAAATGCCAACTGGAGCTTTAAATTATTTTGACATCTTTTATCAAGAGGTAACGTGTGCAAATAGGAAACACTCCTGCTAATTTTGTGCAGAATGATATACTCAGCATATTTTCCATTAAGCATTCTATTGTTAAGATTACAACCATTCAACAGTCCAGCAGCAAAAAAGAAAATCATGTGCAATGATATGAATTTGGTCTGATGATCACAAACCACAAAGAGGTTGCATTGAGTGGCTCACAAGCACATTTAAAAATGGGATAAGCTGTTGGACAAAGTCCTCCTTTAGATTTAGAAACACACACACACACACACACACACACACACACACACACACACACACACGCACGCACGCACAGTCACTGACTGGATTTGAAGCCTGACTGAAGTTAGTTGGTAGGTAGCAGTCTCGGCTTGAGTTGGTAATGGGCATACAGAAGAGGCAGGGAGGGGAGAGATAGCAGGCTAGGGATTGGGGAATATGCTACAATGGTTCCTATGGGAGTGTGCAGGGCTGTGATGGGGACAGGATAGAGGGCTGCCTGATGCAGCATTGTGGGCTTGTGATGGGGGGGGGGGGGGGGGGGGGGGAGCAAGTAAGTGGAAAGAACTATGCAGTTTTGCGGGGAGGACACAAGGTGCGTGTGAAACTGGAGTGAGACCAGGCAAGGGGACATAGGCAGGTGTAGGACAGGGACTACTGAAGTTTCAAGTAAGGTATGTTTGCAGGAAATCACACAGGGGCAATTGAGAAAAGCTGGAAGCTGGCATTGGTGTGAAGAATCCAGATGGCGTAGGCTGTAAAGTAGTCATTGGTGTAAAGCACACCATTGCTTGGTGACTGGACTGTCCAGCTGTCGCGTGGCCACAGTTTGGTGGAGGCCATTGATGTGGACAGATGGCTTGTTAGTGGTCATGTCCTCATTGAATGCCGAACAGTGGTTGCAGTTAAATTGGTAGACCAGTTGGCTGCCTTAATGTGTGGCCTTGCCTTTGATGGGATAGGAAATGCCAGTGATAGGCCTGGAGTAGGATGTACGGAACTGGTGTTGCCTCTAGGCCTTTTACTGGCGTATGAGCCATGAAGGTAAGAGTTTAGGAGTGGGAATGGAACAAGGAAAAAAAGTGATATTGTGGTCAGGGATATACGAGTGTGGGAGGGGACAATGTTTATTTTTCAGGGCACTGTGAAGAACAGATTTAAGTGTTTCCAGTTGTGGGTACTACTGAACCACGAGGGTGGTACTCCTTGTGGGGCATGAGCAGGTATATAAAAAGTGGTAGAAGATTGGGAAGATCTATTTCTTGACAACATGGGGATGTTTATTGTGGTTTGTAAGGTCCTCAGCAAGACCCTTAGTATATTTGAGCAGCAACTGCTTGTTACTGCAGATGCAAACAGCTAGGCTATGTGGATGGGGACATCTTGGCATGGAATGGGTGGCAGCTGTTAAAAAGGAGGTATTGTTGATGTTTAGTAGATTTGATATGGATGGATGTGCTTATGAAGCCGTCCATGAGATGGAAGATTCACCAATGAAGGTGGCTTGTTAGGCTGAGGAGGACCAGGTGAAGCAAAAGGGGGGAAAAGGTGTTGAGGTTCTGGAGGAATGTGGTTAGGGCGTTCTTACACTTGGTTCAGATCATGAAGATCTCGTCACTGAATCAAAACTGAGGGTTTTGGGATTCTGGGTGGCTAGGAAGAAATGTCTAGATAGTCCACTAATTGTTTTGTATAGAATGATACCATGTGGGTGCCCATACTGTACTGTGGATTTGTTTGTTGCTGGTACTGTCAAAGGAGAACTAAATCTGGGTGAGAACGCATTCAGTCGTGGTGACCAGGAGGGATTTAGAAGTTTTGAAGTTATTTGGGCACTGGGAAAAGTTGAGTTCAGGGCAGCAAGGCCTTGAGCATTGGGGGGATGTTAGTGCAGAGGAAGTTGGCATTGACAGCGATGAGCAGGTTGCCAGGTGATAAAGGGACAGGATCTGTGGAGAGTTGGTAGAGGTAATAGTTAGTTATACGGGAGATTAGTTATTTAATATCATTTATAATTAAAATATAGTAAAGAGAATGGTCATCAGAACAATTAATCATTTCCGTGAGAACATTGGTGAAGAATTCTTGTATCGTGTTCCTGTCAGTATTCCTATAGTCTTCCCCAGTTTAGATATGTAAGAGCTTGTAATTGTTACATTTACTCATTTTCATTGTTTTGCCTGTGTTTTGTTTACATCCTTTCAGTTAGAAGGGCCGTAAATCTGAACGTTAGAATTTGTCCTCTGCACCTCTCCTCCTGTTTAGAAATTTCTCTCATTTGAAACTGTGAACTCCAAGACATGACAGTGTACAGTGACAATGGTTGGGGTAAAGCAGTATGTGCTCACAGAACATTGGGTAATCTACAAGTGCCCCAGGATTGTGCCATACAACAGACATCTCAGGAACCTCGTCCCATCTCTTATCTTGGCTGGATGCTGATTTATCAATTCCTGGGTTTCCAAGGTGGGGAACTGATGAGCGCTACTAGTCCTCATAGCTATAAGCTTGTGACACGATTTTGAGGTCCTTGTGCAGTGAATGGTGGAATGTTATGTGCCACAAATAAGGTTCTGTGTTAATTCCCAGGAATACAAAGATGGTAGCGATTTTGATTAAAAACCAACCTCAGGGTGTACTTTGCACTCATGTACTGAAATGTGATCAAGATAAAATCGTTGCCAGACAACCTGTATAGCACCTATTATACCACAGTTTGTGTTGGACATGCTCTCATTTTAAAGGATCTTCCTTAGTTCATAAAGTTTCTTGTGGAATTGAAATATCACTCACTGAGTCTATCAAAAACATTCCCAGTGGATCTAGTGGTCCACTAGTTTTTAGTAACACCCAAACAATAAAGAAAGGTTGTGGGGTTAGCCTGCCACAACACAAAAAATATTAAAGTTAAAAATGATAAGTAACTATTTAACTTCCTCCAATAATAATATGGTATTTCTGGAGTTTTTCCTGTGTGTTGATCATCTGGAAGGCTTGTGATTATAATTTGAAGCATAGTATTGTTGAACACTCCACACATGGTGCTTTTGGAAACATGTTCCTATTTTTCTGTGACTCTTTCATCACATTATTTTATTATACCAAGTCCATCATATTCTATTCGATCATTTTACACAATGGAATCATGTCTGTCAACTTAAGTGTTCAAAGTGTAACCATGTTTGCAAAATGTATATCTGTGGGTAAAAGGCCCAGTTCTTTTGTCTTTATTTGTGAATGACTTCTCAGTTTTCAGTTTGTTTTAATGGTTTGCAGCAGACATCGCCCAACTGCAGTTGGTAGTTAGAAAGTTGGAGGAATGGCTACTATTAGTCAGTTGTAAGTTTTCGAAAAATGTGTTTGTTTTTAATCTCCAGAAACTTAAAATGAGAGAGACCTTTTTAAAAGATAGAGATTCAGAGAAATACCTGGACTACATTTTAATCAGAAATGTACATTGCTGCCACCAGTGAAGATGATGAGAACTAATACTTGAGTGTTTAATGTTGTAAAATGTATTGCTCATAGCACTTGGGGAGCAAAGAGAGCTTGTATGTTCAGATCTGCCTGCCTACAAGACCTGAAGATATTTGATGCATTCCACCATGAGGGAATTAGACTGACAACAGGTGTATTGAGAATCAGCCCAGTTTTCGTGCTCTGCACATAAACAAACAAATTGCCTGTTACCTCTTCATAGTATAAGTAGCATGTACTGGAGACACTTGCATGCCATAGCTCTGCTGACCTATCCACGGAATTATCCATGGAATGACTGTTCAGTAGTCATCCATGAGCAATAAGCTATTTGGTATTCACACAAAGGGTTGTCTTATAGTAAGGGATGTGCTGAATATTGATCTTTTGTGCCAAGGTTCAATCAAATCAGCTTCTTGCTGTCTCAACACTTCCAGATCATTAATGGGCATTCATCTCACAAAACAGCATCATGATGATAAACATTTTGTCATTCAGAAATTGATGTTAAAACTTCCCAGTGATTAGTTGGTAATGTTGAGTACCTGGAGTGGTTGATAAGTCATAATTTTTCCTCAAGAAAGACACTAATGACTGTTTTAATGCATTAATGCCCAAAACTATTTTTTGTATTTGATTTTGATGAAATTAAGTCAAAGTAGTTCTTTCATGGATAGCAGCATGTGTCAATGACTAAAATGTTATTTTTTAAATTTTTACACTGTTTTATTTCATGTATGATAAAACATACAATGAACATTAACATTTACAGTTCAGTAGCATAGTGTAATCTTTTATGTAGCAAAAAAATTGTGTTAAATCTAATTTTATCCATAAAAACTGGTATATTACTGTTTTTCCAATTTACAGTTCAGTCATTAATGATATTGGAAAAATAAAAACAAACTGGATGAAGTCCATCATCACATTATATCAGTGATATGTTCTCTGTTTTGCACAATGTTTACCTGTGATATTGCAAAGTGCCCTTGAGGTTTATCCATTACTGGCAACATCCATAGAGGTAGTAAACACTTCATTGGAACTCCAACAAACTTATGTTATTCACCTTTCTATACAGCATCCACATATTGACGAGGCTTTTGTCAAGGCAGAATCTAACAAGAGGCCAGTACCATTTCTTGGAACAAAAACTGGTTCTATACAGACCTCTGTTTGTCAAAAAGACTGATATCTACCATCCCTTTGTTGTAGAGTTGTACTAAGGTGGGTTGAGGGATGGTCACATGCTTTCATTCTGCTTCATTTCATCTCTTGCAGGTCCCCTTGGTAAGACAATCATTGATTTGCAGATTTGTTGCTAATGTCGCGAAGCTGTTGTCGTGCCGTCTTAGCAGTGTAAAGTGTTCATTTCGAACAACATGATAAGATCCACAAGGTTCCTTCTTTAAGTCTTCCTGTGGTGCTTTCTCAATCCTGTCTCTTTGGATAGGGCCAATGCAGTGTAATTCATGTTTGCTTAGTGATTCCAAGAGTGGCAGAAATTTTAAATAGTTGTGAACAAAGACAGCAGAGTTGGGAGGAATCGTTGAAATGCAGAAAATGATAGATTTGTTCAAGCCTGTTTCTACTGAATGAATTACTTACAAGGTGATTCTAAGTATCTGTCCTTCTCTCCCAATACATTCTTCTAAAAGGGACTGGATTGTAACCAGAAAGAATAATAATTCCAAAATATTTGTATAACTCATCAACTGAAAGTTGAAATTCTAAATATCCTTTTGGAGCATCATATTTCACTGTCTCCTTACAAATGTACTTCATAAATTCTTCATTGAAAACTTTGTTGAATATGTCTAAAGGCATGTTATGAAGCTGATTTATTTTAGCCAGAAGAAAAGGCTCTGATATATTACCAGTGAAATTTACTTGACTGCCAACATTCATGGTTTTCAGTTCCTTTGATGTCCACTCCCGTGTTATTGTTTTATATTTCTTTGATAGTGCTGGTGTGGTTTTATCTCCATTGTTGCTTTCTCTCACAGGCTGCTCACCAATATTGTTTCTGTTTCATTCTGTAGTGGCTAGTACTATCACTGGCTGCAAGAGAACTGTTTTTACCCGTGTCACTGAAACTAACAAGTCTTTCATCTTGACAAAGAGCATCATCACAGTTGAATTATTTCCATCACATGGTGGAAGGAGGACAAAATCTATCTCATTAGCTCGTTCTATTTCACTGCAGATACTATCTTCATCTCAGAGTCTCAAGTAGTTTTAGAATCTCTTCTGCATCACAGGGATTTTCAGGATTATAATAGTATTTATTTGACCTGACAATAAGTTATATTACATAAGAATCTAGCAAAATGACCTCATGAAACAACTGCATCTATTATTTTACTCTAAAAGTAAAAAAAGAAATGTTTACTGAATTAAATTTTAAAGTAGTTGTAGTTTCCCATTGTGTGGTATACCGTATGACAAAGTATTACTCTATTGTATAAGCCTAGATAAAGATTTTACAAACAGTGTGCTTAATTGTTATTATGATCTAACACTAAAACCGTAAGCCAAACTTTTATATCAATACAAGCAGTTTCAGTATAGGACAAAATTCTTACCTGTCGCACATTATCGTGTGGGTTCAGAGTAGCACTAACAGAAAGTGTCTAACTGTGCAATAATGATATTTTTGTGTCACTGAACACTACTATTGTGGTGGAGCAGCACCCAATGACTGTACTCACAAACAATTGTAAGCAGTTCACACCATTTAATCTAGTGGTAACAATACAAAGTAAAAACACATGTGCAGCATATGATATAACAAACTGTGGGCATTAATGGGTTAAGGTGGCGTAGTTTATTAATGAAAACTGGTTTGACAGTATAAAATCGGTAAATTGTGATTACTGTTCTAGTATATCACCAATAGATGTGCACAGCATCAATGATGATCATTTTAATTAATAAATGTTAATTTTTGTGTACTTACAGTCAGTTGTAGCTGATGTCCATTCATGTATTAAATTATAAAGTTAACACTTTGACGTACATTGATTTTGTCTTGCACTTCATTGCAACTAGATATTTATTTATTTATTTATTTTATTTTTAGCTTAGAAAGACACAGTCCAATGGTGCAAATAGATTGTATCCTGGCGAAATTTATATATTACAAATTCTGTATTAAAATCTAATCTGTATTTTTATAGGTTACCAACATCCACAAAATATTCCACTTCATTTCAAAGTGGTGTGAAGATATAGCACATAGTGATCGTCGACCACAAGAGGTTGCAAAGCTCCTTGTTGAGGCAAATTCTGCAATACTGGTAAGTAGATGTTGTTATTATTGGTTGAAATTTTAAGTTATTTCAAAAAATATATAATTTTTCTGACGCGTTATATTACAACAAATTAAGAAAGTTTTAACTTTTTGAACTAACTGAGATTAACTTCCCTCACTGCCTCCTCCACCTCATTCACTCTCAACCACCACCCCAACCCCCCCTGCCTCCATCTCTCGCCACCCCTGCCTCTGTTGCATTCTCTTCCACCCACACTGCCACCACCCGACTTGCACTTTCACATCTGCTTCACTGCTCCCCACTCGCAACTGCGCCACTCACACGCCCATCCCTGCTCCACTCACACTCTCGTACCCCCATCCCTGCCCCACTCACACTCTCGTACCCCCATGCCGTGCCTTCCCCTCCCCCCCCCCCCCCACCTCCGCCCCCACCCCCACCCTTACTTTCTCACACACATGCCCTGACCCCCTACTCAGTGTTTCTTCTAACCCCCACCCTCTCCCTCTCCCTCTCCCTCTCCCTCTCTCTCGCTGAATTACAAGACTTCTGCAGGAAATTGTATGTGGGGAACACTGGAGAAGAATCTAAATCAGTTTTTGGAGATAAGTTCCCATCTCTTACATCAAGTAAACTACCACTTTGTGAAGGAGAGTCTTTCAAAGCGCTTCTGAAAAATGTGTGTCTGGATGTGATGGAAAGAAAGCATTGTTTTTGTAATGAAGCTGTGTAGCTTTTGAATTGTTTAACGATGTGTCACCTATGCAGGCAACTTCAGATGTACACAATAAATTAACTTTAAAACAAACTGAAATCATTACATAACTCCTCCTATTCCATAGAATTTTGTAAAACTGTGTAATTTTATAATACTTGTATGTGGGATCGTTGACTGTACTTAAGTGTAAATCACTAAACATAAACAAGGATAACTGGTAGCAAAGACTATTCTAATGCAAAAGACTATCTTGTAAATGGTCAGTAAATTGTCATATTTTTTGCTGTTAAGGGGCATTATAAATGAGTGTAAACTAACTTGTTAGAGACTACTGTGAGGGAGTGCATTTATCGTCCAGGGAACAAGCAAACAACGAACCATATTCTTTGAATAACTTGAGGAAATGCTGCCCGATAACATTGGAAATCACAGATATCTCGATTTTAAGACATTTTCCTATTGGTACCTTCAAAATGAGAATGTCAAACTATCAGACTTTTTAACTAATGTATCCATCTGCATTCTCGCGTGTTGTTGGAGCATAGTATCTGCGCTGGGAAAAGCTTAAGTTTCATAACTAGATAGCTGCTTCTCTTTGAGCAATATGTTGAAAATTATAGTTAAGTCACTCGTAACAAATGAATATCTGCATCGTTCTTATGATACAAATTCCCAATCAGTAAAGGCAAGGAAATGGCCATATACAATTTATGCAATTGATATGTTGACAAACAAAACCATTTTGACAAACAAAACCATTTTTATAAACCATGAGTCTGTAAAACCAAAAAGTGTTATTACCTTACTTTGTTCCAAAGTCTACATCTTAGTTCCATTATTTGGTATCTGAGTCTGTGTCCAAATCCTCTGACTGTAAACTTATGATGATAGTTTCAGGATTTATATTCACCTTCACCTCCTTACCAGTCTTTCTGCTGCAGCCTTTCAGCAAGCCACACACAGTTTACCCACACTGAAGGAAAGGTGCTTTCTGTTGCTTCACGCACAAACTATTCACTGTCTCTTATCTTGAATGTTTTCTTCTCTTCTGACATATAGCATTTAACCTGTGCCCAAATTGTACTGACAGTGGTATGGTTGCAAATGCAACCATGTGTGACCACATTTATGCACAGGTAAGTCAAGTTTGTATGTTTTGTCTCATGACTTGTATAAATTATTAGCTACGGCGAGTTTGGTACAATTTTGGTTCATACTGTGCGGGATGTTTTTAAACCTAAACATAATATCTTCTTTCATGGTATATGTACATGATGTTTGCTCTGTAACTGCTGAATGGTAACGTGCATTGTCCATTAGACTGACTGACTTCGTAACAAGGTGTAGCAAGAAGTGTCCATTGAACCACTTCTTGAAAGTGACAACGTTCATTGCCATATGGTAGTCACTGCTATTTTTCTCACATCTTAATACAAGTTTTCTCTTCGGAACAAAACCAGGAGAAGAGGCAGCTTGCAAAATAATTATCTGAAGACCTTTTCCTATGGGAAATGTAACTGGTAGTATCATCAGTCATTTTCCTGGAATGACTCTTGATTTGCCCATACACTATTGAATTACCTTCTTGTCTTACTGTGTACACCGTTCTAAGCAGCGTAGCTTGTGCTGCAGCTATGGCACTTCTTCCCAGTAAAAGCTTTCTTCCATCATTATCTTAACATAATTGAAATCAACGTCTTTTAAAAGTTCTTTGCACTGATGTAGTAGCACATTTGAAGTCAATTTTCCCACACATAACTGTAGCAAATTTTTGTGATGTCAAAGCTTTATATACATTTCAAACATGTAATGCCTTAAAATATCCTTGTCAAAACAATCCATTTGTGTCGTAAGTGTCTTGCAATGTTGATGCATCCATGGGACACACAACCAATTTTTCTTGATGCTTCTGACACTTTCGTTAACAAGTTGCTGTATAATTCTCTTGCCAACACCATATACTTCTGCAGTCCATTCTTATGTCTTCAGAATGTCATCAACAGGTGTCCTGCTTTCAGAGTCAGATTTGAAATAATTTTGCATGTGGTAAATGCTTCCCCTTGCCCGCTTGTGAACCACTTAACATTTATTGCCATCAACTGGCACATTTATTTGGAAATTACACTCACACTTTTATGGATACTCATTCACAGCTTTACTGCTACAAGAAAGTAACACTGACACTTGAATTAATAATTCAGTTGCTCTGTGAATAAAACTGTGTTGTCATGAAGAAGAGCAACAGAACAGCCTACAGGGCAGAGATTCTCAATGTGTAGCAATTTTTGGCTAGCTGCTTGGAAGGAAAATGAATCGTATTGGCTGTCACTGGTTAATGGAGGTGGTTGGGCTGGATGGCTGAAAACTGGGCCATCTTTGTATGTGATATGGATTATAAATGCATAATCATTTATGATAAATTGTCATTTGTACTGAAAGGAAAGTTTTTTCTCACTTACTACTACTCTTGCACTCATCATGGATAGTAAATTAAAGAAATATTTTGCCATGTATTATGTTGTTGTTGTGGTCTTTAGTCCAGAGACTAGTTTGATGCAGCTCTACATGCTGCTCTATCCTGTGCAAGCTTCTTCATCCCTCAGTACCTACTGCAACCTACATCCTTCTGAATCTGTTTAGTCAGGGTGTATACGACCCGGGAGATCCGGGAAAAGCCCGGGAATTTTTTCATCCGGGAGAAAACCGGGAAAAACCCGGGAATTTTTTAGGATTCCGGGAATTTTTCATTGTTTTAGTTTTCAGTTAAATTTTTGTAATTTTTACTGGTAAGAATCGATACTATAACAAAGGATATTACTGTACCCTGTTACTGCAAAATAATACTACAGCAATAAAACGTGAACAAGAAAAAAAAAAATGAAAATAAAACATAAATTGCAAGGGAAATGTGCCATATACAGCAACAAAACATAGTGCTCATACAAGCGTTTGCCAACAGCAAAATGTGTCAAAGGCTTTAGGAAGACTGTGCAATGCTTCATAACAACGAACTGCCTCTGATGAGCGTGACGTCACAACTGTTTACATTAAATTCGTTTTAGCAGTTACGAGCGGGCTCATGCGCATGCGCAGTTGAGTGGCGTATGAGTAGTACCTTCTCCCGTTTCTGGCTACAGAAACAGGACTGTTGGCTGTGTAAGCAGTCGCAGCAGGCAGCTAGATGCAACCGGGAAAAATTTTACTGCCGCGCCCAAACTGCCAGATTCACGCATGCGCAGCGGGCCCTGATCTGTGGGGGTGGGGTGCCAAATTCATATTCTTGAGGAGAAAAAACCTTGTTTCACGAAGCGCCTAGCATCCAGCACACGTTGGTCTATCGATTACTCATATGATTTTGATGCGCATCCCTGTTAGTTTTTGAGCACACTCTGTAAGTTGATTTCTGAATGAGTCATAAGCCGCGCGGGGTAGCGTGAGGCGACTTGTCACGATTCGCGCAGCTCCCCCGTCGGAGTACGCATCCGCCCTTGGGCATGGGTGTATGTGTTGTCCTTAGTGTAAGTTAGTGTAAGGTAGATTAAGTAGTGTGTAAGCCTAGGGACCGATGACATCAGCAGTTTGGTCCCATGGGAAAAAAAAATCATAAGTTGATTTTTGAATGCGTGCATAGTGTACGTGATGTCTCTGTCAGGGGAATCCTTGTCGCATCTAGGAATAAACTTTCCTGCAGGCAAAAGGGGACCGGGCTATACAAGCTGAGCGGAGTAAAGCCGAATGAGTGAACGCCGATCGCTGCCGGATTATGTTGTTTGGGTTTGCGAATGATCAGTGTTGTTATAATTATTAGGGAAATCCATAGATTCAGACTACCAGAGTGGAAATAAACGACTAACAGGAATAACAGGTAAGAAAGATTATGTTTTATCTTCTCGTTGTAGCAAGGAAAATGAAATTTTGTCCGAAAAGTTTTGGCCAGATCGCTACACTAATAAGGGCCAGTTGTACAGTCCCCGTCTAGCAGCCTCTTAAGTTCTATTCTGGAAGTAGTGCGGAAAATTGTTTGTACGAACATAACAATGCCTAACCGGAGAATAATCAGGGATAACTAAAGCCGTGATTCTGGCAGGGTTAATGAAGTTAACCGGCGAATAAGTTTTGACAAAGGCAGGGATAGTTCCAGAATTAGTCATGACAAGATTGTTTGCTAGAATGAGGAAGGAGAAGAAACGGGGACATCACACAAATTAGGGAAGAATATGACGATTCCAAATTTATATAAAAATGTTGTACTGCTACTTTTCGATCTCATGCTCGAGAAACTGGAGGGTATGAATGAAATGTGAAATTATTTTCTAATATAAAGCTTTTTCCTTGTAGTAGGCCTCATAGGCATTTTATGTTGGTCTTCGTGAATTATATTCTGTCGTGTTATAAAAATGACCATTTGTGCCAAAACAGTCACGTTTATTTGGTGTGGGTTACAATTTCTGCAGTGTTAGAAACCCCTGTTTTGTTTTATCTAGCGGACAGCGACAAAATAGACGTAATCAGAATTAGGTACTACTTGTATTAACAGAAGACAGCGATATTTCGATTTTTCATGTAGGAAAACGTTTGACGAACTTTGATGAGGTGATAGATTCTGTCACAGAAAGGAAAGCATGCCATGTAAAGCTGTAGCAAGATTAGAGAGAAAACAATGCAAATGTGTACTGTATTGTTTGTCTCTTGTCTTTAGTGGTTTTATGTATCCTATATTTAATATTACGTCGCCCAAAATAGAAAGTTATTAGCTAACAGGCTATAAAGAGTGCAAATTATCTGTTGAGTTCTTGTCCTCCCGATTACAAATAACCCCATCCAGTATTAATTACGAGTTTTTTTTTTTAATTTTTTAAAGAGGGGCAGGGTGTCAAACTGGGTGACTGGGAGGAGGAGAGGCACCACAGGACATTTTAATTTCCACTGAATATAGTTTGATGGCATCCAGTACAAAATATACACGTTTCAATTGCAGGGAGCGAAATACAGTGACGTGTGATAGAAGAATGCTATGTGAAGAGGGGTGGCACTGCACTCCGGCACACTTAAGACCAAATAACTTGCCTTACATTTCCTCGAACATATATGTTTTAGGTATCAGACTCTTCAGAAAGATGTGTGCTACAAAATGAACATATTTTTGAAAATTCGATTTTTTAATTTTTTGACGTCGTATCTCAAACACTCTAGGGAGGGGGAGCGGGTTGAGGGGGGGTGCCACTATCATAGCGTTGTCCCAGTTCGGAAATATCGTAGATCCGAGGCTGATGCTCAGAGCAGTCTGAGTTATGTTGGGGAAGTGTGTAGTCTCCACGTGACCCGTGTTTACATTTAGTGAATTTGCTGTTTCCTCTTCGTTTACTGCTCTCACGTCAAATGAAAACAAAATGGATTTCTGTGGCCGGGAGCTATCAAGTGAATTAAAATACATTCACATAATTACGGAAGGCTAATATACGTTATTAGTTTCATATTTTATTCTATTTCCACTTTTCTGACAGGCATGCATTAATCGCCTTGTAGAAAAATGAAGTTATTTTTGTCGGTTTGCTAAAGAAATTTGATTTTTATTAATCCTTTACACTGAGGCAGTCAATGTGTTTGAAACAAAGTGTTTATTTCCACACTATTGCCTAATTTCAACTGCTCGCTGCATTTCAAGTGCATGTTTTCACGTTCTAGCACGCATGACATTATGCCGTAATAAAGAATCAAAAATGAGTTAATACAGTACTGGTACTCCAAGAAAATTTACGCCCCGAAACCCACACTGAAAAGCTTAATATCAGGTCAAGGCCTACTTCATTGGGAATCTGGACATACGAATATGCTCTTTAAGTACGGACTTCAAATGTGCCATTTTAGTATGGTTCACGAAATTCCGATGCTGTTGGAGTATCTTCTGATTTCTTCTTTTATGACATAATGTAAGATCTTGTAATGTTTTGCATGTACGAACATACGAGCTTCCTGCATCATAGCAGCTGCCAAAGCGTGGTGGCGCATTATCTGGCGCTCTCTGACGACTACTGAAACGAACCTATTTCTAACAGGTCGCGGGGAAATGTTGCGAATGGTGGTTTGAAGAGCGTTACTTTCAAAGTAAATTTCCTTTTACGCAAGTTGAACTATGTGCGAGAATGTACAATGAATTTCTTAAACCACAGAGCGTTTGATGACGAGCCATTTAGAAGAAGTATTTCGAGCCAGGAAGATCTGACATTCATGTCGTTATTATGAGCAAATTGATGTAGTGCTATGGGAAGCTCTCTCTTCTCTGCGGTAGCTAATTTATTTGTGGATAACTTTGAGGACAAATCACTGGACTCGGCTAAAAATTTTTGTGGCACATTTGTGTGATATATCTTAAAGCGTAACACACCCAAAAAATATCAACCATTATATGTGAAAGCTTAGCTTCTCTTGCCGCTTATTAACCTTAGAGACCAATATTATATGTGAAAGCTTTTCTTTTCTTGTAGCAACGCTATGTATGTTATTTTAAAACATTAACTTTTCCTGTTTGTGTATCCGCGCTACTTAACAGTGATGTTGCTATTAGCCGAGTACATCACGTGTCCTATGCTCTTAATATCCACTGTCATCGGTAGACGGGATCACGTGACAAGAGCTACGACTGGCTTACAAAAGCGCATCGCAATCTCGATCACAATGGTTCAGAAAGTAACATGCGGTGTTTAGTGGAATTCGAATGTATACTTTCATAATACCTAAATATGCAGCGTACATGTTGCTGCACATCAAAAATCTTTCCAAAAGGAGTTTTCTTCCCTAAGCTTCGTTTTCTAAAGTGCTGGCAAATTCTACGCCCATGTATAAAAACGTAACCATTCAAAGGATTGATAAGTTTTACAGTTCCGTTCACGGAAGAAGAAGTGTGTTTTCATCCGAGAGAAAGTGTGTTTTTAACCGGGAAATCCGGGAAAAATCTGGGAATTTTTTTTTCCTTGTCCACGTATACACCCTGTTAGTGTACTCACCTCTTGGTCTCCCTCTACAATTTTTACTATCCATGCTGCCCTCCAGTACTAAATTGGTGATCCCTTGATGCCACAGAATATGCCCTACCAACCGATCCCTTCTTCTAGACAAGTTGTGCCACAAATTTCTCTATTCTCCAATTCTATTCAATACCTCCTCATTAATTATGTGATCTACCCATCTAATCTTCAGCATTCTTCTGTAGCACCACATTTCGAAAGCTTCTATTCTCTTCTTGTCCAAACTATTTATCGCCCATGTTTCACTTCTATACATGGCTACACTCCATACAAATACTTTCAGAAACGACTTCCTGACACTTAAATCTATACTCAATGTTAACAAATTCCTTTTCTTCAGAAACGCTTTCCTTGCCATTGCCAGTCTACATTTTATTTCCCTTCTACTTCGACCATCATCAGTTATTTTTCTCATCAAATAGCAAAACTCATCTACTACTTCAAATGTCTCATTTTCTAATCTAATTCCCGCAGCATCACCCGATTTAATTTGACTACATTCCATTATCCTCTTTTGCTTTTGTTGATGTTCATCTTATATCCTCCTTTCAAGACAGTTCAAGGCAATTAGCTGCTCTTCCAGGTCCTTCACTGTCTCTGACAGAATTACAATGTCATTGGTGAACCTCAAAGTTTTTATTTCTTCCTCGTAGATTTTAATTCCTATTCCAAATTTTTCTTTTGTTTCCTTTACTGCTTGCTCAATATACAGATTGAATAACATCGGGAGAGGCTACAACCCTGTCTCACTCCCTTCCCAACCACTGCTTCCCTTTCATGCCCCTCGACTCTTATAACTGCTATCGGTTTTCTGTACAAATTGTAAATAGCCTTTCGCTCCCTCTATTTTACTCCTGCCACCTTCAGAATTTGAAAGAGAGTATTCCAGTCAACATTGTCAAAAGCTTGCTCCAAGTCTACAAATGATAGAAACGTAGGTTTGCCTTTCCTTAATCTATTTTCTAAGATAAGTCTTGGGGTCAGTATTGCCTCACTTGTTGCAACATTTTCATAGAATCCAAACTTATCTTCCCCGAGGGTGGCTTCTACCAATTTTTCCATTCGTCTGTAAAGAATTCTTGTTAGTATTTTGCGGCTGTGGCTTATTAAACTGATAGTTTGGTAATTTTCACATAGGTCAACACCTGCTTTCTTTGGGATTGGAATTATTATATTCTTCTTGATGTCTGAGGGTATTTCGCCTGTCTTATACTTCTTGCTCACTAGATGGTAGAGTTTTGTGAGGCCTGGCTCTCCCAAGGCTGTCAGTACCTCTAGTGGAATGTTGTCTATTCCCGGGGCCTTGTTTTGACTTACCGTATTTACTCGAATCTAAGCCGCACTGGAATCTAAGCCGCACATGAAAAATGAGACTCGAAATCAAGGAAAAAAAATTTTCTCGAATCTAAGCCGCCCCTGAAATTTGAGACTCGAAATTCAAGGGGGAGAAAAGTTTTAGGCCGCACCTCCAAATCGAAACAATGTTGGTCCATTGTAATATGAGACACAATTTAGGTCGAATGAATGACGATACAGCTACAGTAGTTTGGTTCGAGTCGTAAGCTTAGCAGTTAAGCTTTACCAGGTAGCCATTGCTATGCGTCAGGCGCTCCGTCCGTATTTATACTGGTACCCTTCCCTTTTCACGTGCTTCGTGTGGTTTAAATTGATTGCTTATTTTGCTTTGATCTGATAAGTGCCGTTTTCTTTGTTATAGGTGTTTACGTCACTCTAAGCTAAAAATGCCTTATTGTACTGTCAGGCAGTTTGTTGCATTCTGATGATGAGTGTTTACGACCAGTCGCCGCTCGTGGCATGGCTTGCTTTTGTGCGCGCTACCGCCGCTTACAATAAAAAAAGGAGAGGAATTCTCTCATTAGCGAAACAATGGCAAGAGACTGCTACTTGTTGTTACTTACACTACTGCTTTCTTTGATAAAGAACAAAAAGAACCAAATAATAGACTGTGTATGATAGAAAATGTTGTGAACGAGAATTTAGCCAAAATTATTCTCCGTTTGAAAATCTTTGCAGACGCCTCTTTAGTACATTACATTCTGCACAGAAATTAGTCATCTTAGATTCAAAAATCGAGTTAGTTGCCGTGCTTCATTTCTGACTGTATCACTGTTCCGCACGAGAATAATATGAATATAAATATGACATGATACGATATGTATATTCTTTAGCGTTTGCTGTTGTCTCACTCTAGTTTCGCTGTGTATTAGGCAGACAGGATTTAAATGAAATAGCAGCAAACACGAAAGAATACATGGCATAATGTTTACATTCATATTATTCTTATGGTGAAGAGAATACTGCATGTGATTCACGATTCATAAAAGTTCCCATTAGCAACCATCTCTTGTCACAGGTAGGAAAAAATTCAGAATGTAGAGTTGGCCATATTGACATACATCCCAAACAGTCTTGCCAGCCGGATTTTCGTAGTAGATTTTTAGTGATGACTTCAACTGCAGAGTGTGTTGTCATCTTCAGTCCGTAGGCTGGTTTGATGCCGCTCTCCATCCTTTTCTATCCAGTGCAATGCAGAGTAGCAACACTTATAAAATAAGAATGAAAATAACTTAGAAATTAAACACTGAAATTTAAAACAAAATTTTATTAGGTTTGTAATACATCTTATACGATATGTTTAAACTATGTCATGATTCTGAATCACTATCACTCGATTCTTTGTTGCTCATTTCTTCATACAGAGCATCGTCCTCCGTACCATCTAGTGCATTGGATATCGAACGCTTTTTAAATGCTTGTTGCACAGTATGATTTGGAACACACTTCCATGCATCATAAATCCACTGGCACACTTGCGACAAACTTGCGTGTTTTACACACCTGTTGGTGTCAGTTGTCTGTCGCTTTTCGAAAGCCAGTCTGTGTACATGCGTTTAATCTTGTCCTTAAATGGTTTATTCAAACAGACGTCAAGTGGTTGCAGAATTGACATCATCCCGCCAGGAATTACTGCCAAGTTCGTTTTGCTTTCCTCTAATTTTTGTTTAACTGCAGGTGTTGTATGGCCAGCGTACGCATCTAATACCAACAGACTGCGTAACCCAAGCATTGCGCCAGGATGACGATTCCACACACACCTAACCCATTCCAACACCATGTCCTCCGAAACCACCCAGTTTCGTTTGCTCGTACAATTACAGTTTTTGGAAACACTTCCGATTTCGGTAAAGCCTTTCGCTTGAAAACTATGAATTGGGGTAATTTATGTCCATCATGCTGTGCAAGCAAGCATGACAGACATCCGCTGTTTTTTTCACCCCCTGATGTAAGAACACTTATGTCTTTCTTTCCTTTGGCGTCAACCGTATAATTTGACGCATGTCAAAATATACGGGAGTTTGGTCAGCATTTCCTATCTGACCAAGAAGATATTGCTTTTCTGTGCGCCGCCTAATTATGAAGCGCTGAAATTCCACAAGTTTTTGTTCATAATTTTTCGGCAGCTTCTGAGCAACTGAAGTTCGCCTCCGAAGTGAAAAATCCCAGCGCTTGATAAACAGATTAATCCAGTTGCGACTAGCCTTAAAATTTTCGATTTTTTGCTCTCTAGCAATTTCATGTGCCTTAATTTTTAAAATTTCGGCATTCACAGGCAGGAATTTCTGACGCTGTTCCTTAACAACTTCTAGTGCATGATATCGGCCACACTTTGGCCCACTAAATGCTTTCCTGCTACTTGAACATTCAAATAATTTGTCTCTCTGTAGTCGCCATCGCCTGACGTTGCTATCATCAATCCCGTATCGCAGACCTGCAGCACGATTAGAACTTTGTTCCGCAAAAGAAATAACTTCCCTCTTGAATTTGGCACAATAATGAAAGTGCTTCATTATGGTTCACTAACACCAACAAGCACTTCACAAAATTCCACAAAACAATAGGTGCACTACGTGAAATCTTAATGAGCCCCAGCGTATCAACTCGTGCTACAATCCTAAAGTCTTGTGCATTGTTGGTATTTTTGTGTAAAGAAATTTATTTTTGTTGCTACGAGTATTTTGAAAGGCCGCTACATTCGAAGATGAACAATACGAAATTTCTGTTTACTTCGTTGGATAATGTCTGTAAATGCAGTGGTCGAAACTTGGGGCGGAGACAAAAGCTTGTCTTCTACCTTTTTTTTTATTTTTTTTTTTTTATTTACTTACTGATGCAGAGGTTTTGGCACCAGTATTTATCTTTGTGCCTGCAAAGCATGCCTGTGTAGCGCTTCATATATTCGACGGCAGAACTTAGTTGTGGCGGCACCTACCAACATTTTTCAGAACTTCCGCTTACTTTGCACTCGATTCTAAGCCGCAGGCGGTTTTTTGGATTACAAAAACCGGAAAAAAAGTGCAGCTTAGATTCGAGTAAATACGGTAGGTCTTTCAGTGCTCTGTCACTCTTCACGCAGTATCGTATCTCCTATTTCATCTTCATCTACATTCTCTTCCATTTCCATAATATTGTCCTCAAGAACATAGCCCTTGTATAGACCCTCTATATACTCCTTCCACCTTTCTGCTTTCCCTTCTTTGCTTAGAACTGGGTTTCCATCTGAGCTCTTGATACTCATGCAAGTGGTTCTCTTTTCTCCAAAAGTCTCTTTAATTTTCCTGTAGGCAGTATCTATCTTACCCCTTGTGATATGCGCCTCTACATCCTTACATTTGTCCTCTAGCCATCCCTGCTTAGCCATTTTGCACTTCCTGTCGATCTCATTTTTGAGACTTTTATATTTCTTTTTGCCTGCTTCATTTACTGCATTTTTGTATTTTCTCCTTTCATCAATTAAATTCTATATCTCTTCTGTTACCCAAGGATTTCTATTAGCCCTCGTCTTTTTACGTACTTAATCATCTGCTGCCTTCACTATTTCATCTCTCAAAGCTACCCATTCTTCTTCTACTGTATTTCTCTCCCCCATTCTTGTCAATTGTTCTCTAATGCTCTCTCTGAAACTCTCAACAACCTCTGGTTCTTTCAATTTATCCAGGTCCCATCTCCTCAAATTCCCACTTTTGTGCAGTTTCTTCAGTTTTAATCTACAGTTCATAACCAATAGATTGTGGCCAGAGTCCACATCTGCCCCAGGAAATGTCTTATATTTTAAAACCTGGTTCCTGAATCTCTGTCTTACCATTATATAATCTATCTGATACCTTCCATTATCTCCAGGCCTCTTCCATGTATACAACCTTCTTTTATGATTCTTGAACCAAGTGTTAGGTATGATTAAGTTATGCTCTGTACAAAATTCTACCAGGCAGCTTCTTCTTTCATTCCTTACTCCCATCTCATATTCACCTACTATGTTTTTTTCTCTTCCTTTTCCTACTATCGAGTTCCACTCACCCATGACTATTAAATTTTTGTCTCCCTTCACTATCTGAATAATTTCTTTTATCTCATCATACATTTCATCAATCTCTTCGTCATCTGTGGAACTAGTTGGCATATAAACTTTGTACTTCTGTGGTAGGCATGGGCTTCATATCTATCTTGGCCACAATGATGCGTTCACTATGCTGTTTGTAGTAGCTTACTTGCATTCCTATTTGCCTATTCATTATTAAACCTACTCCTGCATTACCCCTATTTGATTTTGTATTTATAACCCTGTATTCATCTGACCGTAAGTCTTGTTTCTCCTGCCACCAAATTTCACTAATTCCCACTGTATCTAACTTTAGTCTGTCCATTTCCCTGACATTCCACACTCCGATCCGTAGAACGCCAGTTTTCTTTCCCCTGATAACAACGTCCTCCTGAGTAGTCCCTGCCCGGAGATCCAAACGGGGGACTATTTTACCTCCGGAATATTTTACCCAAGAGGACGCCATCATCATTTAACCATACAGTAAAATGCATGCCCTCGGGGAAAAAATTACAGCTGTCATTATATATATTATTAATTAATAATTATTAATGTTGTTTTTAATAGTTACCCAAGTATTATTCGAAAGAAACTATATTTTATCATTTACAGATACAAATACATTTTCAATGAGGGGATTTTATGAGGTAGACATCGTTTTAAATGACTCACTGCTTGCAAGGGCAAGGGCAAGGGCAAGGGCAAGGGCAAGGGCAAGGGCAAGAGCAAGGTCAAGACAAAGACTCAGTACAACTGCTGATAAAAATTTCAGTTTCTGTAGGTTCAGGTAGAATATAAGTTCTCTCTCCACACTCTCTAACAGTTTGTGTTCTGTTATTAAGGACCTGAAAAATTCACTTTTGTGGTAAAAGCAGATTTAGATGTGAATCCTGTCTCAAAATGTAAAAAAGCAAAATTATCTGATAAATATCTTTTCACAGCAGATTGTATCCAGATGAACTATTTTGTGAGAGATTGTTTGAAACAGCTTTATTTTTGCAAATGTAACCAGTTTTTGGTTACTTGTGTTCAACATCTTCTAGCAAAGCCTAAGCTTGGAAAAGTAATGTGTGTAAGAATGTGTTTACAAAATAAAAATATGTATGAACATAGCAATGTATCATTATGTTTACATGCCACCATCTTTCGGAAGATGAAAACGGAATTTCGGAAGTCAGATATGGCATCTGGAAAACAGTTCTTCCAGCCTCTGACTTAGTCAGCAAATTTGCTCTGTCTCTCCATTAAATATTACAGGTAGATAGATAGCTTCATGATCAGTTTGATATTTCTACTTCCGTAAAATGTTAATCCATCCAAACAAACTGAAAATTTTTAAAAACTAGATGTTACCTGACAACCCAAGCAAGCTTTGGAATGGTTGTGCATTTACTTGTAAGCAAAAATTGATTGTGGAAGTGGAGAACTGGCAGGTAGGACTGGATTCTCTTAATTGATTTTGGAGTATTTACATGACCAACCGAAAATTGGTTTACAAAATCAGGTTTTGGGAGCTCCATTCATACAGAGTGTACGTGAAGTCTTTAACGTGACAGTTTTAGCTGACAAGTATTTTAAACGTGGTTGCTCAAATACCAGTAGAGATCAGGCATGATGTACCTCGTTTACAACACGGTCAGCCTCGGGAAGCAATTGCACAGTAGCCATTACTGAATGCTTTGTGTTTCTTTTAATTTTTTTGGAAATAAATGAAGAGACTAGTCCTGCTCCAGCACAGAGTTTGATTATGCTCTTTGCAACATCAGAAGGGATTGATGATGTCTATCAGCACATGCCATGCAGAAATGCAGAACAATGGGGCAGGTTGCTACCATTCAAGGAGGAGGCAGGACTTGGTTCCTTGCTCTCTTTCCCCTCTGGTGGCCATAATTCTAGTTTGTTTAAGCTTGCAGTCAACTGTAAGTTTATAGGGTCAGCACTTTGCACTGTAGCAAACAGAAAACAAAACCTATCAATGTATTTCAAGCACACCAAAAGTCTTCCCTAATGAGCGAACAGAGTTACTTTCAGTTCTAGTTTTACACAAAGTATGTTATCGTTGGTTTTATCTGTAGTAATTTCAAATGCCCATGAAAGGTCGAAATCAATATTCTCCCAATTTTGTAGTTATGAAGTTGGGTAGGAAAAGATAATGTTTAGAAACACCTTAAGACAGAGCAGCACTGCTCACTGTTGGGAAAATCCTGCTGCTGCCCTAAAGAAAGAATCATTTGTTGGAAGTTTAAATAGAGCCAGAAGAAGAAAGCAAGGACCCCAGACATTCCAGTCAGAAAGCTTCCCAGTCACCGCTTCTTCTTCTTCTTCTTCTTCTTCTCCTCCTCCTCCTCCTCCTTCTTCTTCTTCTTCTTCTTCTCCTCCTCCTTCACTTTATTTTATTTTTTATTTTTTTTTTTAAACAGTCAGTTTCAAAGCGCTAAGGATTCATCTTTTGGCATTTAACATGACAATCCTTTAAATCTGTGTTGTCATTTACAAACAAAAAAATTTAACACAGATTTCAACAAAAGCATAAGCGAATTTTGACAAAAATATATGTGAATTTCACCAAAAGTAGATGCTACATTTCCAGGTCTCTATGTGTTATGCATAAGGTGAAAAGATAAAGGAAAATTGAAGGGGATTATGAAATGCACTACAGGACATTCTGGAAATATCGAGGTGGATAACATGGCTAAATTTCACCACATCCTAACAACAAATCAACATTTAACTTATTGTAGTAATTTTCAGCTAAGTTATTTATATGAAAAGAAATGTGTGTGTATTATACTCATTCATTTTATTGAGATCTGCTCTCAGTCTCTTGTCATTCATTATTTTGCAGTCTGTTCTGCAAGATGTTATACAGTTTCGCCAACAGAGGGCAGAGATGTTCTCACCTACCACTCCACTGCCTCCATCCATCACTGAGTATATTCCTTGGACTGCTGCTGTTGGTAAAAGTGGAGTGCGAGATGCTTTAAACAAACAGGTAAAAAATGATTTCCTCCAGAAATAATTTTTTTACATCCAGCTGAAATGTACCTTGCTTATGGATTAAAAATGCATTCCAGATAAGTGTATTCCAGACTGTGACTGACTGCAACCCATATCTTTGGATTTTGTTTTATTTTTGAATACAAAAGCCTAAATACCGGCCCCCATCTAAAGTGCAGTTTTAGTTACCTGACATGACTTCACTTGTTGCCTTCTTATTTTGCATTAAGTATTCTTTTGTTTGGTATTTTAATTACTGAAAAATTTCATTGTGACAAGTTTTTCGTGCCGTTAGTAGCAAATTTCACTCGTGAACTTTTAAGTCATAAATTCATAGAGTTAAAAGTTTATATAGATTGTATACTTGAAAAAATTCACACTTACTGGACTCATTGTGGTCAGAATTCATTTTCAAAATGCTGTTTTGCATGCAGTCCTGCTATTATTTTTCAGTTATAAGTTAAAGATGATTATAAAATACTGTATGAATCAAATATTTGTTTTATTGTGTTTTTGGATTTCAGCGAAAACTCACTCTTGAGTGTGGATCCTCCATTACAGGGGATATTGTATTAAAAAATCAACTGTTTGATCAGTTGGTCAATTTGATTGATATTATTCTTGATGGACACAAATGTCGTCTTGAAAGTATTCGTGGAACCGAAAAATTTGATGGCTTATTTCTGCAGTATGAACGTGAGCGGATGTCTCTGATTCAACCATTTTGTAAGTTCCAACAAAAAGCTATTTTCACAATCAGAGAACTTTTTTATCTGCATGTAGCAGAAAAAAATCATAGACAAAAATTTCAATTTTTCAGGATAAAATTTAGTTATAAGTATGGATAAGAGCTACAATTAAGTAACATATATGTTGGTCATGGGTACACGTACAAAAACACCCCATCTTTGGCATTAAAAAATGATGCTGATAAACCAGACCCATCACAAGATACTTGATGTTCTGTTCAGCTTCTTTAAAATTTGAAGTGCTTTTGGAATAATATGGATGCACACGACATATAAATGCAACAGTACCAGAAAAGATGTTCATTTCAAGTGGAGAGTGCCAGCAGGTGTTCATGTACTCCTCACTCCAGTTCGCAGCCCTATAAAACTCTGGCCATACACATAGAATGCCTAAAAGCAGCCATTTCCAAACTGTCATGTAGAATTTGGCATTGACAGTCTCACCATCAAGGATGAAATTTCAATGAATCATTTTGTTGCTGTTAAAAAAGGTGGTCAGTATTACCTTGAACCACGGCTTTTGGTGGCAACTTCTTTTGGGATATTAGGAAATTAGGGAACACTCTTGATGTGATACTAGGACCTCTGGATTACTCTGGAAACAGAAAGTAATATTTTCTGTACTTAAGGTCTTCAGAAAATATGGATGTTGGTCACCTGTGCAATCTTCAGCAGTTTTCATTCATCTGTTTATCTATTCATCCATTCATTCAGTCATAGTCTGTCTTCCATAAATCTCAGCAAAGTCTTCAGGCATAGGGAATGAATCAAGTTATACACAAACTGACTAAAGTTAACACATTCACAACTATGGGAAATATTCTAGATTACCCTTAAAACAGCTACTCTGTAAAAAGCTTCTGTTCTTCTTGTAAGCTGCTCAGCTGCTGCTTGTATCCTTCATGGTAAGCATTTAAGCAACTTCTCATATAAAGATATCAGATGTGTGTATACTGGAAAAGTTAAAACATACGAAAAGGAATGTTGCTGCGCCCCCGCCCCCCCCCCCCCCTCCACACCCCCCCCCCCCCCGCCCCCCCCCCCCCACACACACACACACACACACGAGACTGCAGTCTGAAGCAACCGTAGCCAAACTCTGTGTCTGTGGAGTTGGTGTGTGTGTGTGTGTGTGTGTGTGTGTGTGTGTGTGTGTGTGTGGTTTTTTTTTTTACAAGGGCCCTACAGGCGGAAAGCTTTATTGGTGACAGTATTTTTTGCTGTACCTATCTGCGACTCAGCATCTTTGTTGTATGGTGAGTGGCAACTTCCATATTCAATCCTGGATTTCCATTTGTTTAAAATTTAAAACTTGTTTCATGTAAACATCAGTGTGGATAGGAATGTACAACCCCAAGTCAAATTATTCTGGTGAGTTGTACAAGGCCAATAGCAAGCTCTCTTAGTTTAGTGTAGAGTTTTTGGGGATTTCCAGTTTCCTGCCTGACATCTTCAGACAATCTTTTAATGATCATTACATCAGAAAGTAACGCCCCATTTTGCATTCTGTACGAAAATTGCCATATACGAGATGCTTTTTCCTTGTTTGTTAGCTGTGCACCATGAAACAGATTTACCCCTTGCCCAAATTCTCAGTAATTGATGATGTAAACAGAGTTCTTGCTAATCACTAATTCCTTTGATACCATTTCCACAGTCAGTCACTGATTTTGTGCTAACGGCTGTGTCAGCTGTGCAGTGCTTTCCCGTTTGTTGACAGTTGACCCAAATATTACTCACAAACAAAAACTTTCTTCTCTTCCCCAAACCAATATAGCTCCTTATCACGGCTCCCATTCCTTACTTTTGCACGGCATCACATAAATGTTCCCCATTTCTTGTCATATGTAACAAAATTCGTTACATCTTGCTCCATCTCACTGTGATTCAAGCCCCTCGCTGTGACGCAAGCCTCTCGCTGTGACGCGAGCCTCTACACTTTGTACTTATTTGTTTTATCAGACAAATTTATTTCATCTTATAAAATACCACATTACATTGAGCAAACTATCGTGTCTTTCCTTGCATACTTTTAACACACTTTTCCAGTTTATGTATTAGTCCATTCGTCAAATTTAACTAATCTTTCACAGTTTCTTCAGAACATCAGACTCTGTTAGCCCTTCAGCTCTGATCAGAACTCCATGCTGCTGTGAAAAGACCTGTGGGATTATAGGGGAGGGCACCAAATTCATATTATTGAGAAAAAATACCTTTTTTCACAAAGCACCTAGCATCCTGCGCACGTTGGTCTATCGATTACTCAATGATTATTAATGCATCCGGGTTGATCAAATTGTAAGTTGATTTCTGAATGAATCGTAAGTTGATTTTTGAATGCATGCATAGTGTACGTGATGTCTCTTGTCATCGAGAGGGTGAATGACAATCGCTGTTTATGTGGTTGACTGGGTTTGCAAATGATCAGTATTGCTATAATTACTAGCTAATTCTGTAGATTCAGACTACCAGAGTGGAAGTAAATGACAAACAGGAATAACAGGCAACAAAGATTACGTCTTGTCTTTGTGTATCCAAGAAAATGAAATTTTGACAGAAAATTTTTGGCCAGACCGCTACATTACTAAGAGCCAGTTATACCGTCCCCGGATAGCAGCCGCTAAAATTCTATTCTGGGAGTAGTGCGGAAAATGCGTTGTACGAACATGTAATAACGCCTAACTGGAGAATAAATGCAGGATAACTAAACCAGTGATTGTGGTGGGGTTAGTGAAGTTAACCAGAGAATAAATTTTGACATTGGCAGGAATAGGTACGGAATCAGTTATGACAAGATTGTTTGTTGGAACGAGGAAGGAAAAGAACGGGGACACTCACAAATTATGGGAGAATATGACGATTCCAAATTTATGTAAAAATTTCATACTACTACTTTTTGATCTCATGCTTCAGAAGCTAGAGAGTATGAATGAAATGTGAAACTATTTCCTAACATAAAACTTTTTGCTTGTAGTAGGCCTAATAGACATTTGATATTGGTACTTCATGAATTATATTCTGTCGTTTTATAAAAATTATCATTTGTGCCAAAACGGTCTCGTTTATTTGGTGTGTGTAACAACTGCTGCTGTATTAGGTAGACCTATTTCGTTTTATCTAGCAGACAGTGACAAAATACACATAATCAGATCGAGAAACCACATCAGTCTTAGGTACTATTTGTATTAACAGCTTTTCTAGTATTAGACAGCTACATTTCGAATTTTCATGTAGCAAAATGTTGACGAAGTATAAAGCTGTGGCAAGATTAGAGAGAGAGAGAGAGAAAAGCTAGGACATAAGGATTGAAGAAATGTGTACTGCCTTGTTTGTCTCTTGTCTTTACTCGTTTTATGGATCCGATATTTAATTTTATGTCACACAAAACAGCAAATTCTTAGCTGTTGTTGTTGTTGTTGTTGTTGTCTTCAGTCCTGAGACTGGTTTTTTGATGCAGCCCTCCTTGCTAATCTATCCTGTGCAAGCTGCCTCATCTCCCAGTATCTACTGCAACCTACATCCTTCTGAATCTGCTTAGTGTATTCATCTCTTGGTCTCCCTCTACGATTTTTACCCTCCACGCTGCCCTCCAATGCTAAATTTGTGATCCCTTGATGCCTCAGAACATGTCCTACCAACCGATCCCTTCTTCTAGTCAAGTTGTGCCACAAACTTCTCTTCTCCCCAATCCTATTCAATACCTCCTCATTAGTTATGTGATCTACCCACCTTATCTTCAGCATTCTTCTGTAGCACCACATTTCGAAAGCTTCTATTCTCTTCTTGTCCAAACTAGTTATCGTCCATGTTTCACTTCCATAAATGGCTACACTCCATACAAATACTTTCAGAAACGACTTCCTGACACTTAAATCTATACTCGATGTTAACAAATTTCTCTTCTTCAGAAACGCTTTCCTTGCCATTGCCAGTCTACATTTTATATCCTCTCTACTTCTACCATCATCAGTTATTTTGCTCCCCAAATAGCAAAACTCCTTTACTACTTTAAGTGTCTCATTTCCTAATCTAATTCCCTCAGCATCACCTGGCTTAATTCGACTACATTCCATTATCCTCGTTTTGCTTTTGTTGATGTTCATCTTATATCCTCCTTTCAAGACACTGTCCATTCCGTTCAACCGCTCTTCCAAGTCCTTTGCTGTCTCTTACAGAATTACAATGTCATCGGCGAACTTCAAAGTTTTTATTTCTTCTCTCTGGATTTTAATACCTACTCCAAATTTTTCTTTTGTTTCCTTTACTGCTTGCTCAATATACAGATTGAATAACATTGGGGGAGAGGCTACAACCCTGTCTCACTCCCTTCCCAACCACTGCTTCCCTTTCATACCCCTTGATTCTTATAACTGCCATCTGGTTTCTGTACAAATTGTAAATAGCCTTTCGCTCCCTGTATTTTACCCCTGCCACCTTTAGAATTTGAAAGAGAGTATTCGAGTCAACATTCTCAAAAGCTTTCTCTAAGTCTACAAATGGTAGAAATGTAGGTTTGCCTTTCCTTAATCTTTCTTCTAAGATAAGTCGTAAGGTCAGTATTGCCTCACATGTTCCAACATTTCTACGGAATCCAAACTGATCTTCCCCGAGGTCGGCTTCTACCAGTTTTTCCATTCGTTTGTAAATAATTCGCGTTACTATTTTGCAGCTGTGACTTATTAAATTGATAGTTCGGTAATTTTCACATCTGTCAACACCTGTTTTCTTTGGGATTGGAATTATTATATTCTTCTTGAAGTCTGAGGGTATTTCGCGTGTCTTGTGCATCTTGCTCACCGGGTGGTGGAGTTTTGTCAGGACTGGCTCTCCCAAGGCCGTCAGTAGTTCTAATGGAATGTTGTCTACTCCCGGGGCCTTGTTTCGACTCAGGTCTTTCAGTGCTCTGTCAAACTCTTCACACAGTATCGTATCTCCCATTTCATCTTCATTTACATCCTCTTCCATTTCCATAATATTGTCCTCAAGTACATCGCCCTTGTACAGACCCTCTATATACTCCTTCCACCTTTCTGCTTTCCCCTCTTTGCTTAGAACTGGGTTTCCATCTGAGCTCTTGATATTCATACAAGTGGCTCTCTTTTCTCCAAAGGTCTCTTTAATTTTCCTGTAGGCAGTATCTATCTTACCCCTAGTGAGATAAGCCTCTACATCCTTACATTTGTCCTCTAGCCATTCCTGCTTAGCCATTTTGCACTTCCTGCCGATCTCATTTTTGAGACATTTGTATTCCTTTTTGCCTGCTTCATTTACTGCATTTTTATATTTTCTCATTTCATCAATTAAATTCAATATTTCTTCTGTTACTCAAGGATTTCTACTAGTCCTCGTCTTTTTGCCTACTTTATCCTCTGCTGCCTTCACTATTTCAGCTCTCAGAGCTACCCATTCATCTTCTACTGTATTTCTTTCCCCCATTCCTGTCAATTGTTCCCTTATGCTGTCCCTGAAACTCTGTACAACCTCTGGTTTAGTCAGTTTATCCAGGTCCCATCTCCTTAAATTCCTAGGCAGTAAAGACTGCAGATTTTCTGAAGAGTTCTTGTTCTGCCGGTTACAAATAATCCCATCCAGTATTAATTGTGAGAATTTTTTTAAGAGGGACAGGATATTAAACCGGCCGACTGGGAGCAGGAGAGGCACCACAGGACATTTTAATTTCCACTGGTATGAATATAGTTGAATGGCACCCATTACAAAATATACACGTTTGAATTCCACACAGTGAAATACAGAGACGTGTGATGGAAAAACGCTGTGTGAAGAGGCGTGGCACTGCACTTCGGCACGCTTAAGACCAAATAACATGTCCTACGTTCCCTCGAACATATATATCTTCAGAAAGATGTGTGCTACAAAATGAAGATATTTTTGAAAAGTTGATTTTTTTTTTTTGTCATCCTACCTCAAACACTCGAGGGAGGCGGAGCGCCACTATCTAGTATTATACTGGTTCAGAAATAGTGTAGGTCTGGACCTGATGGACAGTGCAGTCTGAGTTTTAGTGGGGAAGATGGTGGTCTCCACATGACCCGTGTTTACATTAAGTGATTTTGCTGTTTTGTCTTCGTTTATTGCTCTCATGTTAAAAAGAAAGAAAAAAAAAGATGATTTCTGTGACCGGGAGTGAATTAAATTACATTTACATAATTACGGAAGGCTAAAATATGTTATTAGTTTCAGATTTTCTTTCGTTTCCGCCTATCTGACAGTCAAGAGTTAATCACCTTGAAGAACAATGAAGTTATTTTTGTCGGTTTGTTAAATAAATTTGAATTTTATTAATCTTTTCTGCTGAGGCAGCCAATTTATTTGAAACGAAGTTTTTAATTCCACACTACTGGCTAATTTCAACTGTTCGCTGCATTTCAAGTTCGCGTTTTCATGTTCTAGCACGTATGGCATTATGCCATAATAAAGAACCGAACATGAGATAATATGGTACTGTTACTCCCAAGAAAATTTACATCTGAATCTGGACATACGAATGTGCACTTTAAACTGAATTATGCATTTTAGTATGGTTCACAAAATTCCCTTGCTCTTGGAGTATCCTCTAATGCAGGGCCGGCCAGAAATTCTGCACGCGTGCGGTGCTCCTGCACATGTGCAACTTCCGGGTCACAGTGTGCACGCCGCAGCCGTCAGCGTTCATGTAGTGCTTGGTTCTACGCACAGATGTCGCTTTATCCACTTCCTGAGGTACTCTGTACCTGCGAATTCTAGTGCTCTTTACACAGCTTGCAAGCCAACCATGGGAAGGTATTTCCCGTATTAAACAATTAAAATACTGTCACAGTCTACTCATTGAGACGTCTACTTTTATGTTAACAGTTTAGCCCAGTAAGACAAGTAATACAGTTAACAACCGTTTGTTTTTATTAAGGCAGCTTGACTGACGGTACGTAAATATGTGTAATGTTTTTGATCTAGTATTTAAGAAAGAGAGCACTTAGCGACTTCCAACGAACCTTAGTCATGATTTCAAATAACATTAAACCAATGCAAGGTTTCCTACAACTAATTCTCGGTGCTCTCAGTTACACCCACATAATTTCTGTCTCACTGACCTCTGAACAGAATTACAACCGCAGACCTCTCGATGATGACCTGTACCATTATTGCTATATCTTTCATCAGTTCTGTCTGAAATCTGCATAATAACCGACAATTAGATGAATGTTATGTTTTATCGACTTCAGCTGAGCGTAGCCCTTCACACATTAAAAAAAAAGACCCTAAATGTAAGTATACAACAATCGGTTTGTAGGCGACTTGCCTACAACAAATAATTGCATAGCCATCCGGCATAATGAGGTAACGAAAAAATATTTATTCGTGAAAACTCACAATGAGAAGAAAACTAAAAACAACAGAGAAGTAACAAAAACTAGGAGATCCTATAGTCTTACGGCAAAGATAAAAAACAACACATGACCAAAAAAAACTCTCGCGCACTTTTGATCTCACTTTGCACCAGACATGAAAAATACCACTGCCACACAGCCCCCCCCCCCCCCCCCCCCCCTTAGAGTGCAGAGCCCCAGGGATATCTTGATACTTGAATTCTATTCGACGTCCAGCTCTGGTGTGCGTCCGGTGTCTCGGGGGCGGTGACATTGTTGTTTGTGGTGGTGATTCACCTGTCTCGGACGATGTACTGAGCGGTGTTTTGGTATGCTCTGCGTCCATCATGTGTTGATGCACAGGCGTGGTGTCACAGGTCGGAGAGGGTAAAACCCATGCTGGCTTGACATGTTCAATCGATACCTTTGTCGGAACACCATTGTACATTATGTCCACAGTATGCTTATTTGTACTCAGCACCTGAAATGGGCCCGTATATGGTGGTTGTAAAGGCGATTTGACTGAGTCTGTTCGCAACATTACGTGAGAGCAATGGTACAAGTCTTTGTGTACAAACACCTTACGGTAACCATGGCGAGAAGGTGGCGGGCAACGTATATTTGTGCAGTGACGTTTTAGCTGTTGCACCCAGTGTGTGAGGCCCTCTGATCCAGGTAGTAAGGTTGGTACTAAATAATCTGCAGGAATCCATAGCGGCTCGCCGTAAACCATCTCGGCAACTGATGCACCAATATCGGGTTTGTGAGCTGTCCACAGGCCTAACAACCCTAGTGGTAATGCTTCCGTCCATCTCTCTTGATGACACATCAATGCTGCTTTGAGTGTTCTGTGCCATCGTTCGACCATACAATTACTGGCAGGGTGATAGGCAGTTGTGTGGTGGCGTTGGAAACCGCACATTTTGGATAGCTCGAGGAGCAACGTAGATTCGAACTGACGTCCTTGGTCAGTTGTGACATGAAGGGGGCGTCCAAAACGGGCAACCCACGTACACAGAAACGTCTTAACAGTAGTTTCGGCTGAAATATCGACTGTTGGAGTTGCTTCTGCCCATCTTGTGCACCTATCTATGGCCGTAAACAAATATCTGTAACCCTCTGACTGTGGGAGAGGTCCAACCAGGTCCACGTAAACGTGTGCAAATCTAGCAGAGGTACCTTGAAAATCTCCAATATCAGCACGCACATGTCGTCCTACTTTACTCTGTTGACAAGGAATGCAGGAACGTACCCAAAGGCACGCGTCTCTTTTCATAGAAGGCCACACATAGCGGTCTGTCAGCAGCTTTATTGTAGCGTTGGCTCCTGGGTGCGATAGTGTGTGGACACTGTCGAATGCCGTCTTGCGCAATATTTCTGAAATGAATGGTCTTGGTCTGCCTTGAGAAAAGTCGCACCACAGCTTCCGCTTGGAGTTAGGCACCAGAATTTGCTCGAACTTCAGACCTGTAGACGGGTCGTTTAACAGCTGTCGTAGCTCTGCATCCTTGGTCTGTTCCACTGCAAGTTTATCATAGTCTATAATTTTTGAAATCCCGCAAATACGTGAAAAATAGTCAGCCACTAAATTTTCTGTGCCTCTTAAATGGCGTATATCTGTCGTGAACTGACTTATGAACTCAATATAACGGAACTGTCTTGGTGAGCATTTATCACTGGTGTTTTTAAAAGCCGATGTTATGGGTTTGTGGTCTGTAAACACAGTCACTGGTCTAGCCTCTATTTGTGGGCGGAAGTATCGAATTGCTTCGTAGATCGCGAACAATTCTCTGTCATACGCGCTCCACTTCTGTTGTGCAGTCTGTAACTTTTTAGAGAAAAACCGTAGTGGTTGCCATTGCCCTTCTACACGCTGGTGCAGCGCCGCCCCTATTGCTGACTGGCTCGCGTCTACAGCAATAGCTAGCCGTGCGTAGTGAACTGGGTGAGCGAGCAACACTGCTTTGCTTGAAGATCATTAAATGCTTTGTCCATTTCTTGTGTCCACTTAAATATTCGTCGACCTTTGGCGTCGTGTTCCTTGAGTGCATCAGTGAGTGGTGCTTGCACCGCAGCCGTTGGTGGTAGGTGACGTCTATAAAAATTTATTAATCCCATGTATCGTCGTAGCTCTTGGTAGTTTGTCGGTTTCGGAAGGGCCTGTATCACCGTGATCTTCTCTGGCAGAGGCAATATACCTTCTGATGACGCAGTATGGCCGAGGAAAGTGACTTGGTTCTTGTGCATGATGCGAACAATTCTCTGTAATACGCGCTCCACTTCTGTTGTGCAGTCTGTAACTTTTTAGAGAAAAACCGTAGTGGTTGCCATTGCCCTTCTACACGCTGGTGCAGCGCCGCCCCTATTGCTGACTGGCCCGCGTCTACAGCAATAGCTAGCTGTGCGTAGTGAACTGGGTGAGCGAGCAACCCTGCTTTGCTTGAAGATCATTAAATGCTTTGTCCATTTCTTGTGTCCACTTAACTATTCGTCGACGTTTGGCGTCGTGTTCCTTGAGTGCATCAGTGAGCGGTGCTCGCACTGCAGCCGTTGCTGGTAGGTGACGTCTATAACAATTTATTAATCCCATGTATCGTCGTAGCTCTTAGTAGTTTGTCGGTTTCGGAAGGGCCTGTATCACCGTGATCTTCTCTGGCAGAGGCAATATACCTTCTGATGACACAGTATGGCCGAGGAAAGTGACTTGGTTCTTGTGCATGACGCATTTATTTTCGTTTAAAACGACTCCGTATCAGATAGATGCTTGCGAAGTTGACACAGATGCTGTTCATGTGTTTGACTGTCCAGAGAGAAAACCAAAATGTCATCAAGATAAGCAAAGCAAAATGTTAATCCCTTTATCACCTCGTCGATAAAATGCTGCCAAGTCTGTGCTGCGTTCTTAAGGCCAAAAGGCATAAATAAAAACTCGAATAATCCAAATGGTGTAATCACTGCTGTCTTCTGAACATCTCTTGGAGCCACTGGTATCTGGTTGTATGCTTTCTTGCAATCGAGGACGCTAAAAATTTTCGCGCTGGCCAAAGCACATGTGAAGTCCTGTATATTAGGTACTGGGTATCTATCTGGAATGGTTCTTGAGTTTAATGTTCGGTAATCCCCACACGGTCTCCATGATCCATCTTTCATACATACTAAGTGTAGGGGTGAAGACCACGGACTGTCTGACCGGCGAATTATTCCCGCTTGTAACATTTCCTCGAATATCGCCCTTGTTTCTGTCAATCTCTCTGGTGTGATTCTACGTGCTCGTTGTGAAACTGGTTGTCCTGGCGTGGTACGAATATAGTGAACCGTACTATGTTTTTATTTTGTCTGTCCATCAGAACATCTCCGAATCGTCTCTTCGTCATGTAGCTCTTCGGCTACAGAGTTGCCAATCGCCTGTAGCTTCTCACAAGTTGTATGCCCTTTAGTGCTTGATATTGCACTGTTGTCCGTCAGATTTAACAAATGTTTTCCTTGTAAGTCGACCGCCAACTCGAAATGTACCAGAAAATCAGCGCCCAAAATAGGTTCTGATATACCAGCTATCACAAAAGACCAGGTAAACTGTTTGGAAAAACCCACATCAATCTTGCAGACTTTACATCTGTACGTGTTAATCACCGAGTTATTCACTGCCTTCAAACGTGGCTGTATGTCTCTTTCGTTGTGTGGTGCATGGCTGACAGGAAGCGAACTAATGTCTGACCCGGTATCCACCAAAAACCTTGTACCCGTAAGTACGTCTGATACATACAATCTTTTCGAAGCAGGAGGCATATGTATTGACGACTGTTGTTGCTGACATGAAAACACTGCACTGTTTCTGTACAAACCTTGGTTGTCTGAGTAGGTGCATGGTGATGTACATCTTGTAGCATCTCTCCCAAAACGTTTATGGTACCAACACACCTTACGCTCATCCTCTTGTTGACTTCATGTTTCACGCCCAGCCCGGTCTCTCTTGCGCTTAAAGATAACTTGTGGTCGTTGTAGCGTGCGTAGTTGCGCTCGCAAATCCTCTATTGCAGTTTTTAAATCTTTAATTTCGTTTGAACTTTTTGTTGTTTGTCGCGTTGCGACCGTGGCACAGTTTACTGCTATATCATCAGTTTGGTCGTGCTGGTAATGGTAGTTACCGTACGTGGCATCTGTCGACGTCATTGCGACTGTTGCAGTAGGCTCGTGCGTCTCGTAGATTCTGTCTGCAGCGAGCAGCAGTTTGTCAACTGATCTTTCATCGTATATAGCTAGTGTAGTTCTTACTTGCATTGGTAGCTGTTGTTGCCATACGTGGAGTAACAGTCTATCAGAGACTTTCGATCTATCTACCAGGCTGCGTAAATGACGCCAGTATTCTGACGGGGTCCTATCTCCCCGTTTCTCTTGGTACAGTACTTGTTTGACTCTGATGTCGACTGATTTCACACACCGAGAAATTAATTCTTCTTTCAGTCTACAGTATGCTCCTTCAGCAGGCGGGTTCACTATAATGTCAGATATCAAAACCGAGGTCTGATGGTCCAAATTACTTATCACCAAGGTGAACTTCTCGTGATCACTGAATATTCTTTGTTGTAGAAATATATTTTCGATTACCGCGAACCATGTGTGTGGCTGAGAAGGCATGAATGGGGGTGCCCGTAATTGCAACCGTTGAGTTGGTGAAGCGTTGAAACCAGCGGCTACTTCCGTTGCTGTTACTTGCTGTGGTTGTGCTGCCATGGTTGTTGAACCAACGTCATTCCTTTGGTCCGGTATATGCTTTAAGTTCATATCTTTCGAAATATGCAACTGTAAAGTTTCTATCTCATTCTGAAGCCTATGAATTTCTTCCGTTATCGAACCGTATCGTTTGCCATCATCGTTCATTGCTTTTGCAGTTAATGTTCGATGTAGCTAACGAAAGATTTAAAGTTCCTTAATCGAAGGTCACCAATTATGTAGGCGACTTGCCTATGACAAATAATTGCATACCCGTCCGGTATAATGAGTTAACGAAAAAATATTTATTCGTGAAAACTCACAATGAGAAGAAAACTAAAAACAACAGAGAAGTAACAAAAACTAGGAGATCCTATAGTCTTACGGCAAAGATAAAAAACAACACATGACCAAAAAAAAAACTCTCACGCGCTTTTGATCTCACTTTGCACCAGACATGAAAAATACCGCTGCCACAGGTTTAATGACCAATTTTCCTGATAATAATGTAACATGGAGCAGAATGATGCAATAATGCACAGTTAGTAAACAATAATTTTTAATTATGAAAGGAATAAATCCAAATACGTTTATCACTGGTCATGAGAAATGATATAGTTAATATCGCGCACAAAAGCACGACTCATTGACAAATGCAAGCAGTTGCGGGAGATTTTCATTACTGATGCTTGATCGAAACGACTGAGAACATAGATCTTCCGTTCTTTGCTTTTTCACAGTACCTGGCATTTCTCAGTACTTCTCTGTTAAGGTTACGGTCACCAGGGGTAAACGAAACTGGGTATGTTGCGTTCTTGCTTGTACCACATAAACAGGGAAGAGGAGCCACCGCCGTTCATTTAGGTCACATGTCTAATAACAGATGTCGCTGTCGCACACGTGGGCACTTGTGCAGCACTTCCGCACGTCTGCACACTGTGCAGCGTTTGGCCGGCCCTGCTCTAATGTCTTGATTCTTATATAACATAATGTAAAGTCTTTTAATGTTTTATACGTACGAATGTACGGGCTTCCTGCATCATCGTAGCTGTGCAAGCGTGGCGATGCCTGTCATCTGACCCAAGTGCTGAAACGAATCTATTTCTAACAAGTCGCAGGAAAATATTCTGAATGGTTGTTGGAAAAATTTTACTTTCAAGTAAAGTAAATTTCCTTTTACACAAGAAGAACTCTGTGCGCGAATGTCTGATGAATTTCATAAATCACAGAGCGTTTGATTCTCATTCAAAAATCAAATCTTTTAGGACGACCATTTCAAATATTTTCGAGCCCAGACCAACATTTATGTCGTCGTCAAAAATTTTACTGGCACATTTGTGTGATGTATCTTAAAGTGTAACACGCGCAAAAAAGATCAACATTATGTGTGAAAGCTGAGCTTCCCTTGCAGCTTAATAATCTTAGAGACTGTGTATATTAATTTAAATCATTACCTTTTCCTATTTGTGTGTTTTCACTACTTAACAGTGATGTTGTGATTGGCTGACTACATCATGTGTCCTATGCTCTGAATATCCGCTGCCATCGGCTGTCAACATTGCTTGACATGAGCTATGACTGGCTTACAAAACTGCATCGCAATCTCGATTTCAACCCTTTGGAAAGTAACATGCAGTGTTTGGTGGAATTCAAATTTATACTTTCCTAATATGAAAATATATAGTGTACATGTTGCTGCACATCAGACATCTTTCCAAAACATGTTTTTTCCCCTGAGTTTCGTTTTCTAAAGTGCCGGGAAATTCTACGCCGGTGTATAAAACCACAACTATTGAAAGGATTGAGATGTTTCACAGTTCCAAGGAAAAGTATATGTTGCTTAACACGGAAAAAGTGTATTTTCATCCGGGAGAAACTGTATTTTTAACTGGGAAATCCGGGAAAATTCCGGGAATTTTTTTCGTCGTCCACGTATACACCCTGTAAAATGCACCCAGCCAAATCGGATACCTTACATAATGCTATATAGACTGCCTCAAAAAAGAATTCATCCAGAAGCTTGTAAAGTTTTCACTCTTGTCTGTGTGCCTTTCAACGACACAAATTATTACCTTTACTCTTTAAGTTATTCACATTTGACCGGGACTTTCCATTATCACAATTCCACAATTGTGTTCTTCAGTTTTTTTGGTTACATACAAGCTTAAATGCATCGTGAATGTTGCCATATTGCAATATCATCGAAAATATTAGTCAAGATATTGCTCCGTGACGTGTTTTCTAAATTGAATCATTACTTTTTTTATTACAGTGATAATGGAAGAATATGAAAGGGCAGCCATTCTAGCAGAAAAATACTGTGATTTTCAAATCTTAATTGAAATTTGTGAATCAACAGAAAATCAAGAACGTCTGGAACAATATACGAAGAAATTTGCAGACCAGGTATGATAGTAAATAATTTAAAACTAATAAATGTATGATGATACCAACTAACTGAACTAAATTCACATTTTTTTTTTGTTTAGAAGTTCTCCCATTTCCTTTTTAATTGGTACATCCGTGAGAATAAACAAGGCAAATTGCTGGAATACTTCAAGATGCGCAAGCTGTCCCCTGACCAGCAGCATTCATTGACAGAATTTTTGACAAAGTATCCTCATTTGTCATGGATAGCTAGTGTTTTTAGTAATGAATTCAATGATGCCAGCCAAACATTACATCATCTTGCAAAGGAAGAAACTGAACTTCTCTGCAGAAAAAAGGTATCATTCATAAAGCAGTACATGTATTCAGTTGGTTTAATGAGAGACACAGCATTATCTGACATATTTAGTACGTTTATTTGATTTAAATATTTAATATAGAACTGCTTTATTGGAGATCATTATTATATAATTTGCACATTTAGTTCCTCGCTATTGCATTTTTAAACTTTCCAGTGTTTTTAGAATACTTCCACTTTTCTCTCACAATAATTTTTTCACTACCAATAATTATCAACTATACACCATAACATTCTTAAAAGTTAGAGGCTTTTACAAACTATGATAAAATTATGGTGTAGTTTTACATAGATGTTTATGAAAAATAAATACAAACTTGGTTTCTTCAAAGTACAAACTGTATTATGTAGCAGCTGCTGTTACGTAAGGACAGTGAGGAAATGTGCCTATATCACCTGACAGTTGTCAAAGTGAGTGACAACCAGTCTTTCTGTGGAATTTAGCAAGTTTAAGCTTTGAATCAATTAACTTTTAGTTTTTAGATGATTGTCTCACTGGAGACACTACATTTTCAACAGAAATTTATGAATTAGAGATAACAGAAGAGCATTGGTGTTGACACGCTATCTTGCCAGGTGTAAACAAAATTTGTGCTTTCTACAAATTTTGGCAATAGTATCCTCATTCAGACAATCATCCCCATAATTTCAGTGTACATCTGACTGAAAATATATTTTTGAGAGCTCAGCATTGTTGTGCATGAAGTATTTTGTAGTAAATGAATTATTCTGATTTACAGTTGTGAATTATACAAATTTTGATTGTTTGAAAAATCATTTCTCCTTAAATTCAGTGTTGATAGTTACATAATTAGTGTAATATTTACACCTTTCTCCACTTATTGATCAGTTCGTTCTAAGGAAGTTTTTAAAAGTTTACTATTGCAATGTAAACATACCTCTTAAAAAGTCTACTGCTATGGCATAATATTGTATTCAGCATGTATTATAACTGTCACATTGTGTTCCAGTTAGTTGTTGCTTTCAACAGCTTTGTAAGTTATCTGTGTTGGAAATAATTTCCCTCTATTTTTGAGTTTGCTACAAGTATCTGTTAGTGTGCATAATCTGTACGAAACAAGACTTCTCTGTTTACATGTCTTCAGAGAGATGACTTCCAAAATCTATCAGTTGTTGTAACCATTGTCCTTGAATACTTTCCATATATGGCTCACTTCTTTCATTTCAGTGCCTGAAATGCCTTCTTCTCAGTCCACCAAGTTCCTCAGAACAGAATGTTTGTGCAGTGGGTGGTGATAGCTGCATGCTACACAAATCTCTGAACAGAAGAAAGATCAGCCATCCACAACCTAAAGACAGACACTCGTTTAATCATCCTCCTTGCAGACAGAGATTCCATCAGCGTCATGATAAATGGCAGTGATTATTAGATAGAAAACATGTGCCAAATGTTGAATCCTCCACAAAAAAGCCCTGCCATAGTGATCCCATTCTAGAAGTCCAGTATAATGTCCAAACCCTACTTGAATCCTAAGGCATATCATAGAATCGTTCTCCTGAATCCAGTCAGATTTCCCACCCCGTATCCTAACACACCCCTTATTCTCTCGTCATCCCTAGAACCAGCTGCAAAGCCCCCATCCCCAACCCCAAAATCACCCAGAATTGTCCTGTTCTGGAACAACTGAGCTATGTCTGCTGGCAGGGATTCAACTACCAACAATGACCCAGGTGCAAACTGCACCACAGAAGAAAAAGAGAAAAACAAATGTATATCTAGTATTCCATACATAGACAATGTATCACAGGAGATTGCAAATATTTTCAAAAATCACAAAGTAAAAATTGGGTTTTCTACATCTAATAAACAACAAAAACTAAAACATAATATAATGTGTAATCATGATCCATATTCAGACTCTGGAATATACAAGGTAACATTTCAGGAATGCTCCATGTTCTACCTAGGATAAACAGGCCGAAATTTCAACACCAGGTACACAGAGCACACTAAAGCCTACACACACAACAAACACACTATGTCAGCAATAGCAACACACATATGTAATACAGGACACCCACTTGGAAAAAAAGGGCAAAATGTCAAAGTACTCCATCGACTAATTAAAGGACATAAACTGGATTTGCTAGAAGAACTAGAGATGTATTCACATTACAGAAAATATGAAGGTAAAATATTAAATGAAAAACTTGAAAGTGAATCAGTGAATTTCTTCAGATGTTTTGATAGAATACTTAAATAAAAATAGTAAAACATAGAAATAAGCACAATTGTAAAATGGATGTAAGTAATTTGAGCCAAACTGTTAAGATAAATGACCTCTGTTCAAAAGCGTATCATAATGTGTGGATGATGTACAATGTTATCTCTGTGGACTACCTGTAAGAAGATCTTTGTAACTATCTTGTTTATATAAGACATTTTTGATGTGTAAAGTGTACAAGTTGTGTGTGATGTTTAGTGTGTGTGAGACTCTGCACAAATGTACAAATTCTTCTAAATTTAGCCACTAACTTCACCAAAACAATCGATACCCAACCAAAACATCACACATTTCTTATATACTGTAGTAAAAGTCGACAAAATGAAGCAGGCGCACACACACATACACATTGACAACATCAATAGAAATGGCTTAATACACACAAAAAACGCACTTGAAAATGGGAATCATTTCGCGAAATGTGTCGTGCGAAAAGTACAATAAATAAAAATCGTGACTGGTAGCAGAAGATTTATTTATAAACAAATCTATTGTTTTCACAGTCGCAGGCTTTCAAAAACCATCTATAATGGATCAAGAACCAGACATTTGTCCCAGCCAAATCCAACAAGCTGTAAAATGTGTGATCAGGCCAATTACTTGATGGTGCATTGACAGGGTATTTGCAAGCCATTTGGTGTACCATATCCACTCCATATGTAGAGCCATTAGAAAATGTAACTATATCTGGCCTCTTTTTCAACTCCAGTTCTAACGTAAAGATGCATAGTGCTGAGAATTGGGACATTTTGTTGCACTTTCCCTGGTAAACTGTAAGTGTGATATTTCTTGGTACTGACTGGAATTTCCTTGTGAGATCAAACTATGGTGCCCACTGTGGTGAAAAAATTGTCACATGTGACATGTTTTCCTTTATTGAGGTAAGGTTGCGTCTGTTTCTTCACAACAAAATCACCAAGACACTCATTAATCAGCCTAGTGCCGTCCTTTCTTAGATAAGAGAAAGTATTCACACTATATTTGGAGTCTGTATCTGTTGCCATCCAGTACTTCTGAGCCTATTTGTCTGGTTTTCAGGCCATGAACTGTGTGCACCTGCAACGGCACTTTAAAGGAAAAAGCTGTTCGTCAATTGTTATATGAACTCATACCAGGTTTCTTTTCTTTCAGTCGTTCTGATCTTGTGGATCTAATGTTAAATATGAAATAATGCATGATCTCTCTAAATCAGTTATGAGCATTTGTTGACTTCACAAAATTATTTCCCCACACCGTTGACTGCAAGGTGTCTAGTTCTAAGCTCTTCACTCCTATAGCACTACGGACATACAATATAGCTATAACAGCTTCCAGTTCATAGTCCAATCATCTGTACCCAATACTTGACATGCTTCAGTTTCAGTGCATTGTACAGTGTGATTTGAAATTTGTCCGTGATCATAAGATGCCAAGCACTGTAATAGGTCTCACTAATGTTTTTGTTTGCACATGGAGATGGTCCTGTATAGTCTTTGAAAATATTCTGTTGTCCACATCTGCCAGCTGAACAGTCATCTGTAACTCCCACTTTTCAGGTCTTCCATCTGGTGCTACAATATCTCTACCTGAAGTTAATTGAAATAGTCCACAACCCTGGTCATTTCGTTGACCACAATGTCCTCATCAGTATTCAGTAGAACATCGTGACAAGTATAATCATCTTCTGACGAAAAGTCTAGAACGACAGGTGGTGGTGTAATTCTTTTCAGATGAAGAATCCAGTGGCTGGCCCTCAGATTCATGATCCAAAATCTCATTCAGCGCACTTATAATGTCCTCTTCTGTACATAGATGTTTGGTCGTAATAAATTTCTATGTTTATTTACACAGTTAGAATGAACAGCAAAAACCGTATTTCGCGAGATAAAGCGCTGGCTGCGTAGTACTTCCATACATGGTCAGACATGTTGTAACCTGCTTTCCCACTCCTCCCCTGCTGGAAAACAGAAATATCAGGCAGTGAGATGAAAGAGTTCTGCAACTACTTACCAAACACAGCCTAACAATAAACATGAAGCTACATGAAAAATGCGATTGTTATAGCGGCTGCAGCAGAGGTGTCAGAACTGACCTGTCCGCCATTCTAGGTGAATCTTCATATTTCTCTTCTAAGGTTTTTCCACAAAATGTAAAATTAAGCATTGCAAATTACCTTATTTCATAAGAGGTCAAAGAATTTCAGCACTCTAGGTAATAATGCAAAAGAATGACAAACGAAACTATTAAGAAGTGGGTCACAAGTGACCCAGGTGCAGTTCTAAAGTTAAGCACATTGTAAACCATTGGTTCTTGCTGTCGATAGTGGCACTATTCCTTTTCAAGAATACATGTCATTACACAAATTAATTGCCACAACAGTGGAGTCCTTCCTTTGACTACATTCTCACTCACACACTAGTGATAACTCTACTTCTCGTACATTTAATGGGCCTCAGAATTTATTTAGCTGCTTGGCTTTGATAGTTCCCATCCTTGTTTTGTGACATTGAACACACAAATATGATGACCCGAGACACAAAAATCTTTATTTCTCCTAGTTATAATTTTATTGCAGATTCCATTTCGTTGTAATGAAAATAAGTCCATATTCAAAGTCATTTGGTTTTTGGAAAGGTGGATAATGTGAGCACATTTTTGGCATTTTATCACAACAGAACATTGCCGTTTATTTTGCTTTTATGATATGATTTTAATGTTTTTGTGTTTTAGATCTATCAGTTGCCTGTAATACATGACCATATTTAATTTTTTCCCCTCAGTCTATGCTGTCACTTTCAAAACTTGCACATTTGGCAGCTGGTAGGCAACCCACAGAAGAAAACAAGGAATTAAGATCAATTGATGATGACTTGACTTTAATTGCGCACCAAGAAGATTTACCAGAAACCGTTTTCACTGCCCTGGGATTTGATTACAAAAAGCAGAAAGTTCTTACTCCAGCTGAAATTATAAGGGTGAGTAATTATTATTGTTATGAGATGTTTTACTAGACCATTCCCCTTACCTTGTGTTTTATTAGTCTATTTTGGACATCCATAAATAGCAGTTCACTATAATGCTAAATCTGTATCAGTAGATGAACTTAGTATAGTTGATTCATGGACTTACCTCCTGTGACCTGTCATTTTTATGGTGAGTATCAATAATTTGATGCCTTGTGTAGCACACCATCATCTTTAATAAACTACAGGAAAGTCCGTGGTGGAATACAAACAGCAGAAGAGTTAAAGGCAACCAACCATTCACCATATAGTTGACACATTGAGTGATTGCAATGTTTCAGTCTTGTTTGTGTGTCTGTCAGCTCCTCAGTGCCTCAGCTAAACATTGAGTGGTTAGCTTTATCAAAGCCATTGTTTAATTTCTGTCATCTGTTATATTGGTGATTCAATTTTATTTAACAAACATCACAACATTTCTGATCTGTATGAAATAACTTTTAATCGATTGACCCTGCGTAGAATTAGTTTGTAGCAAATAAGCTCCTTTGTAATACAGGCAAAAAGATTGACTGTTTCTATTACTTATCTCGAAGCATACAGCAAGTAAATGTGACAAAAGTTTATGAATATTGGAGGAAAAGATAATAATTCAATTACATTTACTAGAGGATCTCATGGGCTTCCTACCAAATGTTGAAGCTGATAGATATTCTTACAAGCTGTTATTGTTTGACATTTTTGGTCTTTTCTGGCAAAAGAAGAAACACACACACACACACACACACACACACACACACACACACACGTGCGCGCACCTACCTTTGTGATACCAGCCTGGCAAATAAAGAACAGTTGCTAACATATTTTATCCTACAAATATAAAAGCGGTTATATCATTTGTAACCTCTGCACAATTTAGCCTTTGTTCATTGGTAAGATGAAAGTGCAGTTCATCTCAGAAAAAGACCACAGCTCATATGCCCTCCTTTGAATGTTTATGGTACTGTATTTTATTTTGCTCCAAAAGTTTCCTTGAGAAATTTCTGTAAACAGTTTTCATCGGGTAAACTAAGAATATACACTATGTGATCAATACTATTCGGGCACCTGGCTGAAAATGACTTAAAAGTTCGTGGCGCCCTCCATTGGAAATGCTGGAATTCAGTATGGTGTGGGCCCACCCTTAGCCTTGATGACAGCTTCCACTCTTGCAGGCATACATTCAGTCAGGTGCTGGAAAGTTTCTTGGGGAATGGCAGCCCATTCTTCACGGAGTGCTGCACTGGGGAGAGGTATTGATGTCGGTCAGTGACGCCTGGCACAAAGTCAGCGTTCCAAAACATCCCAAAGTTGTTCTATAGGATTCAGGTCAGGACTCTGTGATGGCCAATCCATTACAGGGATGTTGTTGTTGCGTAAACACTCTGCCACAGGCCATGCATTATGAACAGGTGCTCGATTGTATTGAAAGAGGGCAATTGCTATCCCCGAATTGCTCTTAATCAATGGGAAGCAAGAAGGTACTTAAAACATCAATATAGGCCTGTGCTGTGATAGCCATGCAAAACAACAAGGGGTATCTGAAATCTCGCGTACAGACGTATGACACAAGTGACACCCAATCACCTGATCATGTTCGAAGTCCATGAGTTCCGCGGAGTGCACCATTCTGCACTCTCATGATGTCTACTGACTACTGAAGTTGCTGATGTGGAGTACGTGACATCTGGTGACAGCACAAAGCACCCAATATGAAAAACGTATGTTTTTGGGGGTGTCCGGATACTTTTGATCGCATAGTGTACCACAACATCATCATACATAAAGACCGGAAAAATTTGCATTTTGTGATAAATGCAAAATAGATGGAAATTCTGCCTTGAAGTGCAAAAATGCAAAAATACTTAATAGATGCTATTTCTTAGCGAATTGTATCCAGATGAACTGTATTATCAGTGTTAATTTGAAATAGCCTTATTTTCTGTGTATAAATATTGAACGTGTGACCAGTTTTCAGTTATTGGTATTGTATTGGCGAAACCCAGTTTAGAAAGGTAATATGCGTAAGAACCTGTTTGCAGTATAAAAAATTTATGAACATGGCGACGATATCAATGCAACCAATTATTGGTGCCATGCCAGTTGTGAGCAATTGAATGATGTACTTAAGGTACATGCCACATAATGCAACTCAATACTCATGTGTGGAACCTAGCATTTTATAACAGAGAAACACGTATGTTTCTTTAACTAAAGCTTAAAAGACTGTATAATGTGGACACTTTAAACATGGCGAATTAGGTGATGGATGTTTTGAACTTTGATTGCATAGAATACCATTATGGGGTGGGCCTGAATTATTTCGTTAACAATGCTCTGTTAATTTCAACAAGCGATTGCACGGAAGCTGTCCCCCTCCCCCCATGCTTTGTGTTGTATGTTGATCGTTGTTTTGCTATTCTGAAATAAGTGAAGTGACTAATCCTGGTCCATCACAGATTTCGATTAAATCCTTACCACACCAGAAGGGATCGACAATCCCTGTGACAGTGTATCGGTTCTGCTGTAGGCTGCTGCCCAGTGAAAGGGAGATGGGACTTGTTTCCCCACACCGTTCCTCTCCCCATTGGTGGTCCAAATTCTAGTTTGTTTACACTTATGGCCATCTATCACTAAGCCAATAGTGCCTGTACTCTGCACTACTCTGTAACATTTTTCGCTTGTGCTGAAATTCTTCCTTCAGTGTTAAAATAGTGTTACCAGACGTTCAGTTCTACTCCTACGCTAACGGCCTTGTCAGTTCTATCTGAAGCATCGTCCAGCATGGGTTGCACAGAGTATGAATGCCCACGAAAGTCGACATTAATGGTCTGCAGATTTTGTAATCATCGAATCGGACAGGTAAAGAAAAATAATGTCCAGAAACACCTTAAATTGGAGACACATTCAGTTCACTGGTGAATACTACTGCTGCTTTTCCACGGAACAATCATTTTTGAATGCTTGAATACAGCAAAACAATGAAAATAAAGACCATTTTGGAAGAAAAAGATGAAAAAAATGTAGCGTAACAAACTTTTAAATTTGTGTCTGATCATTTGCGAACAAAAAAAAATGCAAATTTTGTCAAAAATAGATGCTACATTTTCTGGTCCCTAATGATACACATCACTGCATCATGAAAATACAGTTATATTTGCATCACAGTCTCATTCTTCCAATATGAGTAATAATAATATGTTAGAGTGACAAGTACCTTGTGGGACGTGTTGTTATATTTTGCTGATTAAAGATGTACAAGTGTCTGATAGATCCATCATGTCAGTAGATTTTTTTAAACTGAACATTCTGTAGAAAGTGTGAAATTCCATCAAATCTAAGATATCTATAAATACTTCAGTCAGTTACCATCATGTTTCATTTATACTGAACATACATTCTTGCCACTGAATTTTGTAATACTAACATTTGTTCAGAACTGTGTTATCCTTTTTGAGATTTGAGGTATAAAAAAATATTGTCATTGACAAATAGGAAAACACTGAAACAGTGATCAAGTTTAAAAGTAAACAAGTTGTGACACACATAAGAAAGAGGATGGGTGAACAATCATTGATTGCAGCTAGAAAAGGTTTTTGATGGCTTCATAATTTTATGATCTTTCATAAGTAAATTTTCTGATTTTTGTTTTGCTTTCTAAGAAGCCTTTTTTCATTTCAGTTGTACATAAGTGAAGAGAATCATATGATACAAGAATATGACTTTAAAAAGGCCCTGGACTTACTTGATTACATTCCTGATGAATTTGAAAAGAGTGAATTAAGGTAAATATTTCTCTTGCATAACTAACTTTACTTTTTCTTGCAATTATATAGTGTTAGCACAGTCAACGTTAGCTGTGTTTGAATAGAAATATTGAAATGTGTAGCTACGTTCATAGATTAAGTTATATATTATGTACTAATGGATCTTCTGATACTTTGTATTGGTATACATAAATCTCTTAGATGCTTCATACCAACTACACCAAAAATTATTATTTCAAAACATAATAAGATGGCAAAAAGAGACTACACTCCCTTTGCATTGTAGAGTTCACTTCTAGTAACCAGCACTTGCTTCTACCCATCACTTTGACAAGTGTGAAGTGCTTTATTTGTGTATTTAGTATGGGAAGTATCAAGCATAAACAGAGTGGATCCTGGAGCAGATTTGTTCGTTATATTGATACATCATTCGATTCTGAGATGCATCAATGAATTCATGAGAAACTTAATCTTATTTAAAGTGATACTGTAGTTCTTGCATCAAATTGGCCTATTTCGAATGCTATCTATTGAAAGCATGGGAGAACTTGATGGTTGCTAATGCCATTGCCAACAAATTTTCACACTTGGGTGTTGAGTTACTGGTGTGTTTATTTCTGATGCAGAGCACAGCTGAAGGAATTCATAAGCACATATACCATCACAATTAAAATTTATTGGAAAGATTAGAAATTTGTTATTGTTATATTAAGTTAAAAGTAATTGCACAATGAGTTTACCCCTAATCATCACAAAAGGCTTGAAACATATTGTATCAGCATGCAGTTTAAGGCATTTGCAGGTTTAATGGGGAACAGCCATGAAAGTATGGAAATATGTTGATTGGGAAAGACTTCATAGAAACCTAATTAATAAATTATCTGACACCACACAGTAGTCAATCAAAATATGCATTCAGGTAAAGAAAATTGTGGAAACTGGTGAAGAAACAAAAATGTTGTTGTGGTCTTCAGTCCAAAAACTGGTGTGATGCAACTTTCCATCCTGTGCAAGACTCTCCATCTTTGTATAACTGCAACCCCCCGCCCCACACACACACACACACACACACACACAAACACACAAACACACACACACACACACACACACACACACACACACTCTTCCCTCCAGTACTAAATTGGTGATCCCTTGATGTTTCAAATATATCTTATCAACCTATCCCTTCCTTTAGTCAGTCTGTGCCACAAATTTCTTTTCTCCCCAATTCTATTGAGTACCTCCTCATTAGTTACATGATCTACCCATCTAATCTTGAACATTCTTCTGTAGCACCTCATTTCAAAAGTTCTATTACTGAAAGTTAACAAATCCATAATTGTATTATTTTACTGGCAGATCTAAGACAGAGAAATGATATCGGTCAATCTATAATGTTTCTCCCGGTTGATTTCTAATTGATGAACAAATCCCAAACTCCTGTCATTGATTTTATCTTAGAATCTAGTCGGAGATGTTTTTTTAGTTAAGTAGCATTGCTATATCCAGTGTGGGTATCAAGGTCAACATAAAACTTCTAAGTCGGATTGAAAATAAGATTCTCCACAGGAAATTTACTTGGAATAGCACCTAGAAATTTTACTAATTGTTGTACTGTGGATTGTCAGATTTTGAGAAAAGTTAAGTGATATTAAATATATGATGTAGCCATAAAATCCTATATTTTGGGAAGAGGATTGTAATACACTAGATAAGTCAGAAATCAGAATGTATTCACAAAGAATTACCATGAAGTTGTCCAAATCCCAGTTCGAGAAGTGAAGTTTTTGGGCCCTATTGTACACTCCTGGAAATGGAAAAATGAACACATTGACACCGGTGTGTCAGACCCACCATACTTGCTCCGGACACTGCGAGAGGGCTGTACAAGCAATGATCACACGCACGGCACAGCGGACACACCAGGAACCGCGGTGTTGGCCGTCGAATGGCGCTAGCTGCGCAGCATTTGTGCACCGCCGCCGTCAGTGTCAGCCAGTTTGCCGTGGCATACGGAGCTCCATCGCAGTCTTTAACACTGGTAGCATGCCGCGACAGCGTGGACATGAACCGTATGTGCAGTTGACGGACTTTGAGCGAGGGCGTATAGTGGGCATGCGGGAGGCCGGGTGGACGTACCGCCGAATTGCTCAACACGTGGGGCGTGAGGTCTCCACAGTACATCGATGTTGTCGCCAGTGGTCGGCTGAAGGTGCACGTGCCCGTCGACCTGGGACCGGACCGCAGCGACGCACGGATGCACGCCAAGACCGTAGGATCCTGCGCAGTGCCGTAGGGGACCGCACCGCCACTTCCCAGCAAATTAGGGACACTGTTGCTCCTGGGGTATCGGCGAGGACCATTCGCAACCGTCTCCATGAAGCTGGGCTACGGTCCCGCACACCATTAGGCCGTCTTCCGCTCACGCCCCAACATCGTGCAGCCCGCCTCCAGTGGTGTCGCGACAGGCGTGAATGGAGGGACGAATGGAGACGTGTCGTCTTCAGCGATGAGAGTCGCTTCTGCCTTGGTGCCAATGATGGTCGTATGCGTGTTTGGCGCCGTGCAGGTGAGCGCCACAATCAGGACTGCATACGACCGAGGCACACAGGGCCAACACCCGGCATCATGGTGTGGGGAGCGATCTCCTACACTGGCCGTACACCACTGGTGATCGTCGAGGGGACACTGAATAGTGCACGGTACATCCAAACCGTCATCGAACCCATCGTTCTACCATTCCTAGACCGGCAAGGGAACTTGCTGTTCCAACAGGACAATGCACGTCCGCATGTATCCCGTGCCACCCAACGTGCTCTAGAAGGTGTAAGTCAACTACCCTGGCCAGCAAGATCTCCGGATCTGTCCCCCATTGAGCATGTTTGGGACTGGATGAAGCGTCGTCTCACGCGGTCTGCACGTCCAGCACGAACGCTGGTCCAACTGAGGCGCCAGGTGGAAATGGCATGGCAAGCCGTTCCACAGGACTACATCCAGCATCTCTACGATCGTCTCCATGGGAGAATAGCAGCCTGCATTGCTGCGAAAGGTGAATATACACTGTACTAGTGCCAACATTGTGCATGCTCTGTTGCCTGTGTCTAAGTGCCTGTGGTTCTGTCAGTGTGATCATGTGATGTATCTGACCCCAGGAATGTGTTGATAAAGTTTCCCCTTCCTGGGACAATGAATTCACGGTGTTCTTATTTCAATTTCCAGGAGTGTAAATACAAAAGGATTTATGCCAGATCCATGTCAATTAGAAGCAATATGATTATATCCTGAACTTAAATATAAGAAACAATTAAAATCCTACTTATGAGTTATAGGCTTTTACAGATCGTTTTTAGCAAAAACGATATTAAATCATATTGACACTCTTGAAACAAAACACACAGTGAAAATGGACTTGAGATTGTAAAACGGAGGTTGAGGCCATCAGTGAAAGTTTAGCAAAATCACCTTACTGTCCCATCCAGAATGCAAATATTCATTTCATTTGGCATCAGATGCCAGACTATGGTCTTAGATGCCAGGTTTTTCAACTGATAGAATGATGCTAATAATAGCACAGAGCACTGACAAACTGAATTCACTAGTACAATACTAACCCATCATGAGAGTAATTACGGGATTACTTAAATGGAAGCATGTGCAGTATTATAGTCACTAAATCGTTAAAAGTACTTAATCAGAAAATGAAACCATCTTAACCAAATTAAATTATTGTGCGAATAGTGCCCACTGAGTAAGTCTACTGTGTACCTGTCTACTCCACAAGAGAAAAGATAATGCACTGTGACTTACATGTACCCAGGTCATAATTCATCATCTTTTCTCGTGCGGAGTAGATAGGTACACAGTAGACTTACTCAGTGGTCACTGTTCTTACAAGAATTTAATTTTTCTCAGACACTGGAAACTCCAAGATAGAATGCATAACAATATTGGCCTTCTGGCCGAAAGCTATATTTGTGACAGTCTGTTTGTTGTGCCTATCTGCAACACATCATCTCTGCTATATGGTGAGTAGCAACTTTCCGTTTCACAATTTAATTTTTCAGTAGTATACGTAAAAGGACAAAACAGTGTAGTGCTTGATGCCTTATCTTAGCTACCATTACGTTTCCAAACAAATCAAGATTTGAAACTTCCTGGCAGATTAAAACTGTGTGCCCGACCGAGACTCGAACTCGGGACCTTTGCCTTTCGCGGGCAAGTGCTCTACCAACTGAGCTACCGAAGCACGACTCACGCCCGGTACTCACAGCTTTACTTCTGCCAGTACCTCGTCTCCTACCTTCCAAACTTTACAGAAGCTCTTCTGCGAACCTTGATTTGAAAGAAAGATTTGAAAGAAAGAGGTCATTTTGCTATTTACATCTTAAAAATTAATAGATATGAAACAGTTGTCAAAGATTATGCAATAATTTAACTCATTTACAAGATATGATGATTTATTAAATGATAGTATAGATAATGTAATGTAATTGATGAAAATGATCACTCAAAGCCACATAAAGAAATATTATTCCATAAGAATAATAGATTGAATAGGTGGTCACTCTGTGTACCCACAAATAGTATTGAATTCTTAACATGCAATGTACATTTGGACTTTTTGGATATAAAAAGTGTGTTCTACATACGATTGAGTGTTAGTATTTTAAGAATATTTTTAGGACAACAAAGAAAATACTGAGAACTTGTAGCTTAGATCAAAAAGTTAAAGTATTTACTTTAAGCAAAAACACTGTATTTTATCCAATAGTATCCGAATATCTCTAGGATCTGGTGGCCTGAAATTTTTTGGTCCATTGCCTCATGGCCAAGTTAGAATGTTGGTCAAAACTAGTAAAATTCTGTTGTGTTAGAAGGGCTAATGCCGATATTATAATATACAAACTAAGATACCATTATTTTAAAAATGCAGGTAAGCTTAAAAAATTTTTATCAGACATTGTATCACAGTTTACTACAAAGAAATTTAAGGAATTTTAGTATAGAAAAATATAAACCTTATGTTAATCTCTAGATATCATCCAAAAGCAAACCTAATAGGAAGTGTTAGGTGTGAACTGGATCTGCTTTGTGGAACATAATGTACCATAGATCTACTGAGTGGGTACAGATGGTTGACGATTTTGAGAAAGTACTGAATGAAGTGCTACATTCAGGGGGGGGGGGGGGGGGGGGGGAGGGGAAGGGGGGAAAAAAAAAAAAAAAAAAAAAAAAAAAAAAAAAAAAAAAAAAACTAGCTTCAGCAGACGTTTTAGGGTGGTGCCCTGAGGGAGAATCACTCTTGAAATAGGTAGACTGACCTATGAATGAAACTGATAGTGAAAAAAGTTGACATTAAAGTGTGTTTAATCAAATGAAGGGAAGAGGGGAACATATGTCAGTATTGTACCAAGTGGCAGATTTAATCCTTCTGAAAAGTTGCAAACATAGTATCAGGAGGGAAAAATTAGCTGTAATGAGAAACCTATTGTTGTTGTCAGTTGAGCCCGTATTTTTAGATTATAGCCCTTTATAGATCTAAACAAACTATTTTAGGCTTTATGGAGCTCTAATGAAAACTGGTACTAACACACAATTTATTGTAATTTTGGAGCAGTTATTGTAGTACTTTTGGAAAATAAGCAGTTAAGTATTCCTTATATTAACACTTGAAAAAAATGCGTATATATTTTTATAACATTTTTATGAAAAGTCTTTTACTGAAAAATTCTTTTCACCTGACACAATATAAAAACCACATTCAGTTGCGTGCATAAGTATGACCACAATATGTGGCCTAATGCTACAACTAACAAGAAATTTTTCATAACATATCTAATGTTTGTAAAGTGAAACGTCTTCTGTTGTCTCTCAGTGAATTTTTTAAGGTGGGGAAGTTCTCTATACAGTACAATAGGTCAGTGGTGCATATTTAGGTGCACTTGATCATGCCCCCCCCCCCCCCCCTCCTCCCCCCAATACAGTTGACTTTGAATTTTTCCCCTTGTATAGTGGCAGACATTTTCTCCTTATCTTCAAAGCCAGGATTCCTCAAAAGAATATTCCGTAATTTAGTGATGCATGGTGTAGCTTTAGGTGTTGAATCGCAACATGTAGATATTGGAAGAGAGCTCTTACAAATGCCAAGAATGCAGCATTGTTGTTATTCTTAAGGTCTGTCTTAAATTTTTCTAGGAAAGCTCATTTACTAGTCAAATATGTCTACTTCCTCTTTGACTTACTGATAATGTTTAGCACAATGGAAAGCTGCCAGGAGCCAGGTGTGCTGATATGTAAGTGTGGATTCAGGTGGAAGAAGAATGGTTGTTGCTGTTTTGTTAAAGGGGTGAATGTGGGTATGAGCTTTGAGAAATACTTTCTTAACAGAGAAAATTATATTGTTAACCTCAGGGAAATTATTTCAGACTACCTCTGTTAGACAGTGTGTACCGTGGGTGCAATGGTTCATACTGGGATAGCATCCTTTCAGTCTTGCTCCACTTGTAACATATTGGCAGCACAGTCAGTCACCAGCACCACAAAATTACTCTCCCCTATCTTCTCCTGGACATAGAATGTGTAGGGTATCCCTGACATTGCCGACTACAGTATTGTGATTCATCTTCTCCATGTATTAATACAGGAGTAGGTGGAGTGTCCATGGTGCAGTTTAATCTAATTTTCCCACCACAAAATTTGCTATAAATCTGCCACAACTGTCAGTGGTCTCATTGACTGGAAGCCAAATGGCCACTGATATCTGTGTATAAGCAATAGCCTTTTCATACACTTGTACAAATCATTTTTGCGTGTTGATGATTCACTTGATATACTGCAGCCATTGATGCTCTCCAATAAGCTCTTAAAAAAAGTATTCTTTAGCACATTCCATGGCACATTAGCTGACACTAAAGCCTCACTCAAATCAAGGTGAAATCTGTCCACTTCACTATTTGTCCTACAGGAAATTAAAGGTTTGAGTCTTGTTTCTTCTCATAATCTGTGCTGCGGAATCTTTGTGTTGAAGGAAACATCTCTTTTTATCATGGTTTACCCAAAAGTAAAACAAACGAACACTAAGAACAATGCAGTAACTAAAAAATGTGAAGAATGTGATTATGTAAAATGTCAACTTCAATTGAATTACATATGCATGACAGTAAACTGATTTTAAATTTTTATTTGAAAATCCAAGGGAACAAGACTGGTAAATAAAAAGAATAATAAACTAACAGGTGTTCACATACTTGTTTTTCACTGGCTCAGCAAAAAATTACTAGGCCATCAGTTATGAAATGGGAGTCTTCTCCAAGCTAGTGTCGGAAAAGGCCAATTTTTGATCATTTGCGTTTAGTCATGTCAAAATTACATTTAAAGTGCAATACTCAGTACGACTCAACACAGCACACAACTTTACCTAACTACAAAAATAAAGAGACTAAAGCCTGGCTGATTTGTTCCTTTAATGGACCTCTCTGTTGTTGGCAAGCATTTAATAAAGACTCCCGGGCTTGTCCCAACAAAGTGATGTGTGAACATGTTCTCAAAGGAACAATGCAGCATCAGTGCATCATACACAGTGTTGATTTCAGTGCGGGCTGTATCTATTACACCTTTCGAACTATGAAAATAAGTAGACATAAAGTTCCCCCGATGCAGCTGCATATTGACACACTATCGAATCACAAATATTAGCAACATTGAGCCATACACATTTTTGGTTTCAGTACATGGTATAAATTATTTAATATATCTTATCTTAAAATGTGCAAGTATACATTATTGATTTCCCTTGGTATTAATGCAGAATTTTTTTTAACCCATATTTTTCTGCTTAAGTTCTCTTTAGCCCTACTTTTTCTGTGAACATCTTATTTAGCCCCTTTTAAGCCCTTCAGTACAAATTAGCCCCTTTTAGGTTCTATAAGGTTAAAATCGTCAACATCAACAGGCAAGTCACCGAAATGGTATCAACTAAAAAGACTAGCACCAGGCGACCGGTCTACCCGCCAGTAGGCCCTAGCCACACGACATTTCATTTCACCTGCAAATCAGGGCTCCGGTTATCAGGATGTCACACACCAAGACAATGGTATTATCCACACAAATACTGGAAAAATAAAAGGAATGTTCAGTGCACAAAGTGTGTGACCTTGTATAGATAGGTAGGCTAAGTTCAAAGATTAGAGGAAAAAAATAATAATTTCAAAATTTAGGGCACTGAAATGTCTTTATGCTAAAATATGATTGGTCACTGGGTGGCAGGGGATAAACATATGGCATTAAAATGATTTAAGAAAGTATTCTTGAGAAACTTTTATAGACAACAATATATTTTTCTTATTAGCTGTAGGGAATTGTTATGCAACAAGGAAAAACTAATTAGAAAATCATAATGGGAAGAATGTAAATGGTAATTGGTTAGCCTTAAGTGAAGTGGAACTATAGATAAGAATAAATGTAAGTCCGTAGTGGTCTGAGATCCTTTTGGGCCCCAGCTAGGGATATAGCATCTGTTGGGGTGTATTGCAATATGTTTTACAGTGTGAAGACTAGTTAAGAGTCATAGCAATAATTAATATTTTGGTCTAGAATTCAGTTTCATTTTGCCCTTCGAGGGATGAGCAACAACTAAATGGTGCATATTAATGTAATGTAAAGGACTCTTCGAGAGTCAGGGAGAGCTCTTCCCTTCCTTGCCTCAGTGAAGTGCCTATTTACTGGTAGTTATCGTGGTCTTTATTCTCTGTACAGGAAAACAATATTTTCCCCTGCTACAGAGAAATACCAGTTTTTTGGTTGGAATTGTCTTATGAAGGAGAGCCAACAACAAAGGTAATGCTAGTTGTAGATTAAATGCTGAAGGAAATAAAACATTCTGTAAGAATGTTTCACAATGAGAAAATATGAAAAGTCACAGGCAAGCGCACATGTCGGCTTTCAGCTAGAAGGCCGCCTCCTGACATAGGAGGAGAAAAAAAAAAATCCTCCCTCTCTCCCCCTCTCTCTCTTTCTCTCTCTCTCTCTCTCTCTCTCTCTCTCTCTCTCTCTCTCTCTCTCTCTCTCTCTGTGTGTGTGTGTGTGTGTGTGTGTGTGTGTGTGTGTGTGTGTGTGTGTGTGTGTGTCCACTGAGGCCGAACTGCAAACAACTGTGCCTGCCTGATGGGAGAAGCAAACTGAATGGTGGGGATAAGGAGGAAGCTGGGGAAGGGAGTGGGAAGGATAGCAGGATAGGGGTGATGAGGGTGTAGTGCTGCTTGTGGGAGCATGCAGAGTCATGGTGGGGACAGGATAGGACTTGCAGATGCAGTCACAAGAAGATCGGGCTCCAGACGGCTGTGTGGTACTGCCGAGAGGAAACATAATTGTGTTCGGCATATGCCTCTGGCACATCGTTCTGCATCTGCAACAGCAATTTGAGCTGCGAACTGTTACACAGTGGTTACTTCAAGGACAGCTCCAAGCTGGCTGTGTGATGTGCATTCCGCTGATTCCAAACCATTGCCATTTGCAACTTCAGTGGTGTCAAGGAAGAGCTCATTGGAGGGCAGGGTGGAGATCTGTTGTGTTTTCTGATGAAAGCTGCTTCTATCTTGGTCCCAATGATGGCTGTATGTAAGTTAGGTGGAGGCCAGTTGAGGGCTTGCAACCAACCTGTCTTTGTGCGAGACACACTAGACCTTCACCTGGACTTACAATGTGTGGTGCAATTTTGTGTGATAGCAGGAACGCACTACTGGTTATCCCATGCTCACTGATTGCAATTTTGTACATCAATCTGGTGATATAACCTGTTGTGCTGCCATTCTTGAACGACAGTCCAGGGGGTGTTTTCTGACAGGATAACATTTGCATATATACTGCTGTTGTAACACAGTACGCTGTAAAGAGTGTCAACATGATGCCTTGGCCTGCTTGAGCGCCAGATCTGGCTCCAATAAAGCACATATGGGACATTATCGGACGACGACTCCATCTTCCACAAAAAGCAGTAACCATTCCTGTATTGACTGACCAAGTGCAACAGGCATGGAGCTCCATACCACAGACTGACATCTGGCATCTGTACAACACAATGCATGCACATTTGCTTGCTTGCATTCAACTTTCTGGCAGTTACAATGATTATTAATGTACCAGCATTTCCCATTTGCGGTGGCTTATTAGTCACTTACATTAACCTATGATCTTTTAGTGTTCATCACTTAAATATGTTGCTTAGATAAATTGTGTCCATTGGCATTATTGTGGCCAAGATAGACACAAAGCCCATGCCTACTACAGTAGTACAAGTTTATATGCCAACTAGCTCTGCAGATGATGAAGAAATTGATGAAATGTATGACGAGATAAAAGAAATTATTCAGGTAGTGAAGGGAGACGAAAATTTAATAGTCATGGGTGACTGGAATTCGTCAGTAGGAAAAGGGAGAGAAGGAAACATAGTAGGTGAATATGGATTGGCGGGAAGAAATGAAAGAGGAAGCCGCCTTGTAGAATTTTGCACAGAGCATAACTTAATAATCATAGCTAACACTTGGTTCAAGAATCATGAAAGAAGGTTGTATACCTGGAAGAATCCTGGAGATACTAAAAGGTATCAGATAGATTACATAATGGTAAGACAGAGATTTAGGAACCAGGTTTTAAATTGTAAGACATTTCCAGGGGCAGATGTGGATTCTGACCACAATCTATTGGTTATGAACTGCAGATTGAAACTAAAGAAACTGCAAAAAGGTGGGAATTTAAGGAGATGGGACCTGGATAAACTGAAAGAACCAGAGGTTGTAGAGAGTTTCAGGGAGAGCATAAGGGAACAATTGACAGGAATGGGGGAAAGAAATACAGTAGAAGAAGAATGGGTAGCTTTGAGGGATGAAGTAGTGAAGGCAGCAGAGGATCAAATAGGTAAAATGACGAGGGCTAGTAGAAATCCTTGGGTAACAGAAGAAATATTGGATTTAATTGACAAAAGGAGAAAATATAAAAATGCAGTAAATGAAGCAGGCAAAAAGGAATACAAACGTCTCAAAAATGAGATCGACAGGAAGTGCAAAATGGCTAAGCAGGGATGGCTAGAGGACAAATGTAAGGATGTAGAGGCTTATCTCACTAGGGGTAAGATAGATACTGCCTACAGGAAAATTAAAGAGACCTTTGGAGAGAAGAGAACCACTTGTATGAATATCAAGAGCTCAGATGGCAAACCAGTTCTAAGCAAAGAAGGGAAGGCAGAAAGGCGGAAGGAGTATATAGAGGGTTTATACAAGGGCAATGTACTTGAGGACAATATTATGGAAATGGAAGAGGATGTAGATGAAGAAGAAATGGGAGATAACATACTGCGTGAAGAGTTTGACAGAGCACTGAAAGACCTGAGTTGAAACAAGGCCCCGGGAGTAGACAACATTCCATTAGAACTACTGATGGCCTTGGGAGAGCCAGTCGTGACAAATCTCTACCATCTGGTGAGCAAGATGTATGAGACAGGCGAAATACCCACAGACTTAAAGAAGAATATAATAATTCCAATCCCAAAGAAAGCAGGTGTTGACAGATGTGAAAATTACCGAACTATCAGTTTAATAAGTCACAGCTGCAAAGTACTAACGCGAATTCTTTACAGACGAATGGAAAAACTGGTAGAAGCGGACCTCGGGGAAGATCAGTTTGGATTCCATAGAAATGTTGGAACACGTGAGGCAATACTCTCAAATTCTGAAGGTGGCAGGTGTAAAATACAGGGAGCGAAAGGCTATTTATAATTTGTACAGAAACCAGATGGCAGTTATAAGAGTCGAGGGGCATGAAAGGGAAGCAGTGGTTGGGAAAGGAGTGATACAGGGTTGTAGCCTCTCCCCGATGTTATTCAATCTGTATATTGAGCAAGCAGTAAAGGAAACAAAAGAAAAATTCGGAGTAGGTATTAAAATTCATGGAGAAGAAGTAAAAACTTTGAGGTTCGCCGATGACATTGTAATTCTGTCAGAGACAGCAAAGGACTTGGAAGAGCAGTTGAACGGAATGGACAGTGTCTTGAAAGGAGGATATAAGATGAACATCAGCAAAAGCAAAACGAGGATAATGGAATGTAGTCAAATTAAATCGGGTGATGCTGAGGGGATTAGATTAGGAAATGAGACACTTAAAGTAGTAAAGGAGTTTTGCTATTTAGGCAGTAAAATAACCGATGATGGTCGAAGTATAGAGGATATCAAATGTAGACTGGCAATGGCAAGGAAAGCGTTTCTGAAGAAGAGAAATTTGTTAACATCGAGTATAGATTTAAGTGTCAGGAAGTCGTTTCTGAAAGTATTTGTATGGAGTGTAGCCATGTATGGAAGTGAAACATGGACGATAACCAGTTTGGACAAGAAGAGAATAGAAGCTTTCGAAATGTGGTGCTACAGAAGAATGCTGAAGATAAGGTGGGTAGATCACGTAACTAATGAGGAGGTATTGAATAGGATTGGGGAGAAGAGAAGTTTGTGGCACAACTTGACTAGAAGAAGGGATCGGTTGGTAGGACATGTTTTGAGGCATCAAGGGATCACAAATTTAGCATTGGAGGGCAGCGTGGAGGGTAAAAATCGTAGAGGGAGACCAAGAGATCAATACACTAAGCAGATTCAGAAGGATGTAGGTTGCAGTAGGTACTGGGAGATGAAGAATCTTGCACAGGATAGAGTAGCATGGAGAGCTGCATCAAACCAGTCTCAGGACTGAAGACCACAACAACAACAACATAGATAAATTATCCTGGAAATATCGTTAGTTAACATTAATTATTTTTGGGTGTTGCGGCTATTTTTTATATCAATGTAGTTGGTCATGATGACCAGAAAGTAGGTCAGAGGTTAGGAGTCAGTCAGGCACTGGGAAAGGTAGTGTCCAATCACAGCAAGACCATGGGGATTAGGGATGTTAGTGTAGAGAGCTAACACAGTAGTGACGAGCAGGGTGCTGTTTGGTAAAGGAACAGGAACTGTGAAGAGTCAGTAGAGGAAATGGTTGGTGTCTTTGATGTAGGAGGATAGGTTATGGGTAATGGGCTAAAGGTATTTGTCCAAGGGCAAACTAGGTGGTTGGGCTTACAGACTTCAGGACGCATGTCTAAGGGAAGAGTGCGAGGAGTGGTGGGGGTGGGGAGGGGAGGTAGAGAGAGAGAGAGAGAGAGAGAGAGAGAGAGAGAGATGTTCTTTGGTGGGCCTAAGGAACTGAGGAGACACTGGAATTCTGTTGTATTTCCAGAATGGGGTCACTGTGGCACAGTTTGTAGATGTATGAATCTGACAACTGGCCATCACATCTGTAGTTATGAGTAGTCCCTTTCCAAATATACAAAGGATAACTGAGGCTTTTACAGGCCAAAATTACTCTCTGAATTTTGTACAGAAGTCAACCTTCCTCGCCTTGTTTCTCTAGTCATCTAACACCTCCCACATTTCCACCGCAGCATTCCTCTCATTACTCAGTGATACATAGGACTGAACCAAATGAATCATGTTCACGTTCTCTGCAAGGGTTCTGACTCTCTCTCTCTCTCTCTCTCTCTCTCTCTCTCTCTCTCTCTCGTTGTGTCCTGAAATGAGGAATATTCTACCCACTATCCTTTCCACCCCTCCACTGTGCTATTCTTTGCACTAAACCCACACAATATCCTTATCCATCCATACTCCACCCCTGTTCCCAACCCCTTACACCATGGCTCATATCCCTGTGACAGACCTAAATGCAGGGCCTGTCAAATACATCCTCCAATTCCCTACTCCTGTCCAATCACAAGCGTCACCTATCCCATCAAAGGCAGGGCCATCTGTGAAAGCAGTCATGTAATCTACAAACTAAGTTGTAACAATTGTGCTGCATTCTGCATGGGCATGACCACCAACAATCTGCCTGTCCACATGAATGGCCACTGACAAACTGGCTAATAGGCAGCTGGGCCATCCAGTTGCTGAAAATGCTGCCCAAAACAGTATACTTCACTTTAATAAACTGCTTCAGAGTCTGCACAATCTAGATGCTTTCTTTGAGCACCAGCTTTTCTCAATTGCACAGGTGAGAACTCTTCCTGCAATGTATCCTATGGTCCCGTATCCCCCCTGCCCTAAGCCTTCGCTAGTCCCTGACTTTCACTCACCTGTCTCCTTCCCTGCCCCCATACCAGCATTGCACAACCTTATATTTCACCAACTCGCCCCCTAGTCCTTTTCCCCCTTCTCTATATCTCTTGTTTTCTGCACCCATTTCCCAGCTGCCCTCCCTCCCCCCCCCCCCCCCCCCCCCCTCCACATGCCCTGACTGCATTTAGAAACCCCACATTGACCCTGGATGCTTCCAATAACAGCACTACACCCTCCCCACCTCTATCCTGCTATCCTGCTCTCCCTCCTCCTTCCTACCCCAGAGATCTGAGTCTCCTCCTTACCCTCACCAACAAGATTCCTTCTCTCATTAGGTGCAGTTGCTTGCAGTTTGGCATCAATGGACAGAGATGTTGGTCCTGTGCGTGTGAGTTTTTCTTTTGTGTGTGTGTGTGTGTGTGTGTGTGTGTGTGTGTGTGTGTTTCTACTTTTGAAGGAACTCTTCTGACTGAAAGTTCACATATACAGCTGTCTTTTTGTGTGCCTGTCTGTGACTCAGATCTTCTCTATATGGTGAGTAGCAGTCTGTCCTTTCCATAATATTGTCATTATTCCATCTTGGATTTTCCATTGTTTGAGTCTTCCACATGAAACACTTGCTATAATAAATAATGTGTATAACCTAACAAATTTACATTAAGGTTTCTACCGAAATAGATAACAATAATGAAAATTCCTGGATGGAGATCACTTACCTGCAGATGATTAGTGTGTCTTGCACAGAAACAAGCAATAGAAAACAGTAAACACAAGCTTTTGAGCTCTCCCTCTCTTTCTAGTACATGTAAAACAAACACACACACAGGTTGCTGTACAACAAATGGTTTGGCGTGGTTTCTATAATTTGTAGATCTTGCTGTACTGTGCTTAGATGTCGGAGTAGTGCTAAACAGAAATACTAAACACCTTTTTATCCCATATTCATTCTTTGCTTTCCCCTCTTCTTCTTGTATTCAGTCACATTTTCTCTCTCCTACCTGTGTTGCTTTGGATTTTGTTATGTACACATTATTTACTATACTTTAAATGGCATTTCTTCCATTTAGATCTTTACAGGTGGGTATTTTGGTTTAACTTCAGCCCTGTTAATTAATATTTGCCTGTAATGCGTTGTTTCTTTTTTTTTTTTTATTTTCTTTGGCAATTCTCATGTCTCTTTCTTCTACCTGGGTTCTGAAGAATTTAAATATGAATTTTAACTCACCATCTCAGATATTGATGAAGCTTGGCACAGAGGTAATCTGCATGTAGATTAAGAAAATTTTTTAGGCCTAGTCATGTGAAATTGTCAAAAATCATCAAAAAATGCCCCAATGTCATAATTTCAAATTTCTGTAGCAGCTGTCTTAATTATACTAAAATATGGGAGAGGTGCAATTTTGCCACAGTTTCCATGAGCTTTTCCATTATATACACCACAGCATGAATTTGATAAGAAAATTGTTTTTCAGATTGAAGGGAAAATTAAAGTTATAATCTAACAAAAAGTGCACCTTTAGAAATTTTCAAAAAATTATGTATAACACTTAACATTATTGTTAACTAATTCCCTAAATATGAAAGTGGGACTGTCAAGCATTCACACATTAATAAAATCTGAAAAATAGATATTTTATTTAAAAAAAGACTTTTTGTAAAATTTATAGATGTAAGCAAATATTACCCATAAATAACTTTTCATTTTTTCATAAATTTATTTGTTGTAACCTCAAAATGTAATTGTCATGGGTGATGGTTGTACTAGAACTACTAAAAATGTAAAGTTCCTTTAATGCTTCTGTAATCTGATAGTAACGCAATGAAAAGTAATCTGCAAAATGCATTTGATAATAGTGCAGTCAAAAATATCACTTTTTGACACTGGGTTTCAGTAAACCGATTTAACTTAGAAACAGTGCAAAAGTCCTCGTCGAAGTTTATTGAATCGTTTTATGAAAAACTGACTAAATTCATACTGCATGATTTTGTTGCTAAATAGCAAATCCCTTTTGTAAATGAAGTCAAGGAAATCTTGACTGAGGGTGAATATGTTGTTACATGCAACTTTTCTGAAAATTACACTGTTGTGATGGTGCAAGATGAGGCCCAGAGTTAACATTACTAAACTGAGCAAGTAACAGTACACCACTTTGTAGTGTATTATAATGGAAAGAAGAAAATGGAGCACATGAGCTGTGTCATAATTTCTAACTATCTACAGTGTAACACCATAGCAGTCTACTGTTTAAAAAAAAAAAAAAAAAAAAAAAAAAAAGCGAATTCAGTTTTTAAAAACCAAACCTCAAACTGATCTACAGGAGATATATTCTACTTTTTGGATGTCATTGCAGCCCAATACAAAAATAAAAATAATTTTGGAAACATGTTTCTGTAAAGAAGATTTTGGCATTGAGGCAACATGGCATTGTTTCTCCTTCTTCTGGGGGCCGAACCGCACAATAACCCCGGGTTCGGTGTGGGGTGGCAGTGGGGTGGGTGGACTGCTGTGGCCTTTGTGGGGTTGTGAACCACTGATGGCAACAGCGGGACGAAGCCTCTCCATCATTTCTAGGTCCCCAGTGTAATACACAACACACACAAAAACTCAGCAATACAAACAGGAGGAATATATCAAATTCCTCGGGAATGATACTTCAAAAACAAATGAAGTATTTAAAAAGTTCTAAAATAAAAAACAGATACTATTTGTATCCGGTTTTGCAAGTGACATTTCGAATGCATGTGTTAACAGTAAATTTGAATGTGTACATAGATACATTAAGAATAATGTTATCTGTTTTTACTCTTAAATCTTTAACTTTACAAAATTGTAATTTTTTTAGTGAAATACATATTTCTGAAAGTTTATGAATATGTGATTCCATGAGAGACCAACTTTCATACTTATGGAGTTAATTAACAAGAATGTGAAATATAAGATATAATGCTTCCGAAAATTTTGAAGTTACGATTTTTGATAAATTAAAAACATAAATTTTTGTTTGAATTTGAAAAACCATTTTCATCTCAAACCTGTAATGTGTTGTGTATCATAGGAAAGCTCATGGAAAACACTGCAAAATGACACATTTCTCATAATTTTAGCTTTATTAGGAGATTTTACTATGGCAATATGAAGTTATGACAGCTGGGAGTTTTTGACAACTCCACATTGCTGTATTTTCAAAATGATTCGATGTATTTTAATAAAATTGGGTATTTAATCTATATGTGGGCCACTTCTGTGCAAAGTTCATCCAAATCTGAGATGGGGAATGGAATCACCATGTTGACTTGATGTGGAATGACTCTTGGAGTTAAATGTTATACCACATAATTTGTTTATAGACTATAAATATTTGAATTGTTAATTTATGTTATGTTTCATCACTAAACCCCAACTTTCTTCCTCACAGGCAGAGTATTTGGTGCAGAGCTATTTTACATGATAAGTGGATTGACAAGGGCACAACT